>NC_133660.1:289102940-289762940 GCF_037893015.1 Macrotis lagotis | reverse complement strand
TTTCTGAGCAACCTATCCTTCCTGGATATCTACACCATCTCAGTCACTCTTCCTAAATTCATTGTGAATTCTTTATCCGGCATTCATTCCCTGTCTCTCTTTGGTTGTGCTGCTCAGTTCTTCCTCTTAACATTTTTGGCAGCAACAGAATTGGCTTTGCTTGTGGCCATGTCCTATGACTGCTTTGTGGCCATCTGCCACCCCCTACACTATGACATCATCATGACTCCAGTACGTTGTCTTTGGGTGGCATCTGGTTCCTGGCTCAGTGGGCTTATTTATTCATCTCTCCACATAGGTACCATGTTCCGCCAGCCCTTCTCAGGATCCAATGTGATCCACCACTTTTTCTGTGATCCTCCTCACATCTTGAAAGTTTTATCCTCTAATGTATTTCATATTGAGTTTGTATTAGTTGCAGCAAGTATAAGTGTTTTGTTTTTCTGCTTTGCCTTTTTAATCGCTTCCTATGCTTGCATCTTTTCTACTATACTCAAGATTCCTTCTGTTGAACGGTGCTCCAACGCCATTTCTACCTGCTCCCCTCAGCTAATTATTCTCTTGTTGTTTCTCATTTCTGCCATGATTACACTCCTCAGGGATGCAACAGAATCAACACCTAAACCTTCTAATTACATTGTCCTATACAACATTGCTTCCATTGATGAACCCCATCATCTACAGCCTGAGGACCCAGGTACAGTTGCCATGAGCAAGATGGTGATGAGGATGGCTTTTTCCCCCTATGCTTGAAAACACAAAAAACCCTCAAAAAACTGAAAATTATATATTTGAATTGTCAAATATCCAAAATGATGACTTTAATAGTTGCACTAAGAGGGTCAGAAGTGACATCAAAACAATATCACAATGGAAAAATAGTCCTTTGGATAAAATGTTACATAGGCTATAAGAAATCAATCATTTGTTTAAGTATAATATAAACCCATTCTACCAATAGTTATGACCTTTTCTTGAATTGTCATGACCAAGTCACTTGACTGTGGGCAACAAAATCATCAGAAGAATTAATGGAACATTAATATGCATATATATATATATATATATCTATATATATATACACATAAATACCGATGTGTGTGTATGTATCTACACTCTAGTTGCTTTCCAGGTACTTAAACTCTTTATTCCTATGTTTATTTATTTTAAAAGTGAGACTGTTGGCTGTATGACAAGTATACTATTCTCATCTCTATTTTTGGCTCTTCTTTTGTATAAAATCTTTCTTCATCCCTCAGAGTAGAATTAATCTTCATTGCACCTAATTTTTTACAATTAACATCTTTTCTCTCTCTTGGTGAATTCCCCTGTTCCCTTTCCTTTAGCTTATTGTCAGGCTAATTCGTAAAAAAATAATGGCTCACTTGAAGTGATCATTTGTATTTCAATTGTCAGAATTTGAAGTTACAATTCCAAGATACTGTAATTAATTCTAATCCAAAGGAAATATTTGGTCTGAAATTTAAAATTGCAACCACCTTAGGGAATTATTTGTGCTAATTAGGACATACATACACTCCTTGATAGCAAATTCTGTTTTGTTTTTGTCTTTATATTGATGGGACAGTTTGTTGCACACAGTAGATGCTTCTTAAATGATTGTCTATAACTTCAAGCTTCTTGAGAACAGAAATGTTTTTTTTATTTAACTTTATGTATACATACTGCATAGTGTATTATCTTGAATATCTGGTATATGGGGGAAACAGAGGAGAGGGGAGGGGAGGATAGAATGAACAGATGGATGAATTCATGGACAGAGAAAAAACATTCATTAATAGCCCTTTTTTTCTGGCTCCCAAAAAGCTAGAGATATTTGACAGAATAAAGGTAGGGACTCAGCATAAGTTCCCCAGATTCTCTTCCAAACAAATTTAAAAGGATGCATAAATTTGAGATCTGGAGTGGTACAGACAATGAAAGGTGAGGGTTAAAGTCTTTTCCAGTCCAATCCTTGAAAGGAGGTTGACAGGAAAATCTGTCTCATCAGAATGGTTAGGCCTGAAGCAAAATGCAGGGCAGGCTGAATGGTAGAAAGCCAGCTGTGGGACTTTGGAGAGTCTACACTGCTTCTACCTTTTGGGACAAACTATTACTTTTATGACAAATTGCAGGGAAACCTGGAAAGCATTTTGATAGAATCTAACGATATAGAGCAACATGTTTAGGACAGGGGTACAGGGCAGTGCAGACTGAACTCTAGAAAACCAGCAGGAGGGAGCGGCTGCCCTGTTCCTAACTTTTTGGACAAGAACTTATTATTTAATATAATTTGCTGGGAAAACTGGAAAGTATTATCACAGAAACTTTGTATGTAGCACAACATTTCACATCAGTACCAAAATGAAGTGAAAATGGATACAACATTTAGACATAAACTGTGATCTCAGAAGCCAATGGAATATGGAGCATGAAATATCTTACTAGTCAGGTAAGGAAAAAAATTACAACCAAATAATACTGAGAAGAATGTAGGGTGGGAAATGAATAATGCTGCTTAACTTAAATTGAAAAACTTTTGCCCAATTTCAAACCTAGGTTACAATGATAGATATAACCTGATTTTGCCATCACATGCAAGAGTTTTATTCTATGAAAAGGAGCTACAAATTTCTTTCATTTTTTCATCATTTTTTTTCATCCAAGCCTTCACTAATCTAAGAAATTTATTTTATTTTATTTTTGAAAGGCAATGGGTTTAAGTGGCTTGCCCAAGACCACACAGCTAGGTAATGATTAAGTGTCTGAAGCCTGATTTGAACTCAGGTACTCCTGACTCCAGGGCCGGTGCTCTATCCACTGCACCACCTAGACACTCCCCAAGAAATACTTTATCATTGACATGATCTATAATATCTCCATTCCTTAGTTACCCCAATTCCCTAGGTCATGCAACCTGAACCATAACACTCTCCTCTCATCCCTTTTCCAACCACTTGATAAATCTGTTCAACTCTTATCATTTTTTTCCATTCAAGTTTTTTGTTCCATTGTCTCATTAGGAGACATGCAATAATATCTTGTCAAATTTTGAACCTTGATTAACTTCTATAATTTGCCTCCTACACTTGTTTTCCATGTGCTAAGGAATGGACTTACTAGTTATATGACCTTGGGCAAGTCACTCAACCTGATTTTCTCCCATCGACCACCACCTCCAGTCATCCTGATTAATATATGGCCACTGGTCCCAGATGTCTCTAGAAGTGAAAGTGAAGCTGGTGGATTAATACAGTACCCCCATTCAAATTCAATTCAAGTGTTTTTCATGGAATCACCTTAATGTCATGGTCTTCTTTGAGAAAAGAGGACATACATTATCATTATTATCACATGGGAAGTACGTACTACTCACTTATGCCTCCACGAAGACTTTCCTGATTCCCTTAACTGATAATGACAACTATTAGCTTGCATTTACTTCACATATTTTATATACAGTTTGAATTACTGACATGTGAACTGATGGTTTCCAAAATAAACCTTAAATTTATGTGGGCAAGGCTTTTTTCACTTAATGTATTCCTGTTGCCATTGCCTACTATAATATCTGACATTTAATAAAATGCTGATCCACTGATGGATTGATTGAGCATACATTTCTTTGCAAATCTTACAATGAAATCTCTCAGGATCCACATGTAGACAAGGGAAAGAAACAAGGATATGTGAGGTGGGAAAAAATGATAAAACTGAAAACCATTCAAAAAAAGTATTGGTAGGAACTATTATTGTATATAATAGGAAAAAAATAAAATATATACATTTTAAAAGGAGTTTATGAAGAACAGGGAATGAGTTGAGCTGACAGCAAGGTCAGCATTCCTTGGTCCCTCATTAAATATTTTTCCATTTCTTCCTGATGACCATTTCAATGAGATAAAAAAAAGAAATTAGTTTAGTTACCCCAAATTCATTATCCCAAATAATTTTTCATGATATTTGTCATATGCAATGCTATTTGTCATATGTCATATATAAAAATATGACTGAATGAATTAGATTGTTTGCTCAAAAAGGATAGAAGAAAGAATTTGATCTTGTCTTAATGGCTTATTCCAGGTCACAGGATCTATGGGAGATGCAGGTCTTATGCATTGTTTTCTACCTGCTGATATACTTGCTAGTCTTGATGGGGAGTATTCTTGCTATTGCTGCAAATATTACTGGCCCACACCCTTGCACTAAATTTTAACTTTTTCATTATCTTTTTTATCTATTTTTGCACTAATTTTCTTCTTGCTAAATCTTTTTTATCTATTTTTGCACTAATTTTCTTCTTGCTAAATATTTGCAACATCACAGCCAGGGTTACAAATACACTGAGGAGTTAGCCCATCTCTGTCCTTAGTTTTGTAGGTAAAGATTCCTTCTTTTCTTCTTTGAAGCTACAATGGTTATTTTGCTAATGGTTATGACTGTGAACATTGCAGATGTCTAATACACCTTATCACCATTACTACCAATTTAGTGGGAGCCCAACACATTCTTCCCCTCATTTCCTACTAGTTACATTGCCTTTGTTCTCTCTCATGCTGTTGTGCTGGATGTTGGCTACTCTTCATCTTCCTCCCTCCATTTCCTGTACACTTAACAAGTTGCTTGGTGTGTAATAGGCATTCAATAAAGGCTTATTGACCAATGAATTAGATCCTTATGAACTGAGAGAATCCCATTAGTCTCTAATTTTATGACTAATATCTTAATGAGACTAAAGGGAGAAAAATTTTCACTATGTTGTTTAAACAGTGGACTCTACCATAATCATTCTCAAGGGATGGGGCAAAGAATTCATAGGAACAAAGGAGATGATGATGTTTGCCTTGTTTACTCTGGAGATTTCATAGACACTTTTCCAAATGATGCTGGGCAATATATTCACTTTTTCTCTATCATAAGAATTACCAAAAATCTCCAGAATGCCTGCAGATTCAGAAGTTTAGATATCACTACTTTGCCATATTTTTGAGTATGCCAGTGAGAATGGAATTAAATGGCGAGGAAAGAAATAGTCTCCAGATTATGTGTAAAGTTTTAAGTATTTAGAGAGGCTAATGACATTAACAACAAAGCTGAAATGTATGCACATCTGAACAATTATCACAGGTATTTTCATTATGATTAGGATTATTTTTCTTTGTGACTACAAACTACAGTTTGCTCAGGGATTTAATGTGTGAACTCAATATCATGGGGATGACCTCACTATAAGGAACTCTTTTTGTTAGAGGTGATTTGGCATCATACTGTGGCTAAAATGCAGGTTTGGAATGAAGTAAGATCTTAGTCCAAATTCTGCTCCTGGATCCTATGAGCTGCTTAATCTTATGTATTCTTCTCTTAAATCATTCAGTTCTTCCTGTATATAGCATTTGTACATCCTTACTTACTTGCTTTCTCCTCTCCATTGACTGTGAGTTCAATGAGGTCAGGAACTCTTTTCTGCCTTTCTTAGAAACTCCAGTGCTTACACAGAGTCAAGGATATAGCAAATACTTAACAATGATTGTTGACTTGCTGTGACTTGACTATTGGTAATCCTTGTCCGTGCTTCTTCCTGCTTCACATGTCTATAACATGTGCATAGTATAATCTTTGTCATTTTGGTGCTCATCAAAAATGATTTAAGTATTATAGTTTGGAAGTCTCAAGAGCATTATGTAAATAGGTCAAATATCTTTTTCTGATCTATGATTTTAGACCCCAATTTTACCTTCCTTTACTTGCAAGTCTGTATCAGTGATCACAAGGTAGAACTTAACCTTTAGGAAACAACACCCCAAAGATACCAATGGGACACAGGAACTTTGTGTCAATTCTCCCTTCACCTCTCTGTTTCCCCATTCCCTCATCTATAATTCAAGTTTGTTGCAAGAAAGATAGATTGGGACTTTTGAATAAATTCAATTGAAGGACTAATGAATTTGGAAACAGAAGACAGTTATCCAACCTGGACATAGTCATTTCTAAAATTTGGAAAACAATTTTTAATCACTGCATGTGTCTCTCGTTCCTTTGTATATACAGAAATTGGAAAATTTAGTTGTTCCCTCCTTACAGATTTGAATTTCTGCTCCTATCATCATGCTGGAAAGAGATAAACATAGAGGAATGACTCACTTTGCTGAGGACTTAAACAATTCTCCACCAATTTTCAAAGATGTTTGACTCTCAGAAATTCTCCTAATCAGAGACTACTTTAGAATGACTTGAAGTAGATGCTAAATCTCCTTGATTCTACAGCCAAGACCTTTATAACTGCAGAAAATAGAGAAAATTATACTCATTTTTCATTGCTAATTAAAATTAGGAAATTGCTGATATGATCTGAAATCCTCTAAATGTGTGTTTCCTCATATTATCCTCTGAGAAGTTGAGGTCTGTGAATTCTTTCTCAATTTTGGTTATTGAGCAGGAAAGAGAAGCTAAGAGACACTAATAAGTAGTTTTTATCTGTGAGATTGTGTTATTGTGTGTATATGATGTGAATGTATATAGGTGTATGTCTACATGTCAATCTATATAGGGCAGGAGGTGAGATTTTCTAGGTCAATGAATTCCAGGACACCAAGTTTGGGAAATGATGCTAAAGGAACTGACATGTGACATGAAATGATGTAATATTTGGAAGACTGGAGAATGAATTCTAATGTCCACTTCATAGTTCAAGATAGAGTAAAGGTTTCAAAAGAAGCTGAGGTCTATAAGAGAATTTGTGATTAAGGATAATGAGTCTCATCTATCATCTATCTATCCATGCATCTATCTGTTTCTCTCTCTCTCTCTCTCTCTCTCTCTCTCTCTCTCTCTCTCTAACACACGCACACACACACACACACACACAAACACACACCTTTCTGTCTTTCTGCATATAAATACACACATATATATGTGTATAAAATTATTTGATGTATACAAATTTGTACACATAATTTATATATGTTTATATATATAACCACATGTATGACCATATAGATACATACACAAATATACATCTGTGTATTACTCCATCTATATATTTATTATGATATACACATCCATATATTAATGTCATGGTCCATTATCTATTTCTTTACTTGTATACCTCTCCTCTTTAATACAATCTCCATCTCTACTTCCATCTCTGTCACTGTCTTATCCATCTGCATTGTTCACAATTTTCTCTTCAGGAGGTCCTTATAGAAATAAAATTTTAATGCCATTCCCAACTTCTTTTCAAAGTCAATCATCTTTTCATATAGTTTATCTTCATAGTAGCTTATTTATAGAAATGAATTTCTTTCACACAATAAGAAATAATTTGCAGAGAGATTATAGAAATCATAAATGTTGGCACTGGTAAGGGCTAATTTTAAGTACAGAATCTTAGCCTCGCCATTCCTCCTCCAAAGTACTAATTTTAAAAATCCTTGCCCTAATACCCAGAGGAAGCAAGAAATGACAGATAATGAAGTGACACTAAGGATAAAATGCCTTGGAAGTGGTAAAATTATCTCTAAAAACCATAGCTCTTGAATTCTCACTTCCATCTTCTAATTCCTGTATCAGATGAAAAACATGTACTAACCTTAGTCATATCTAACTAGAGTAAAGATAATCTCACAGGAACAAGGAGAAACACTTTCTATCTTAGTTAGAGTAAAGATACTCAGAGAGTGTGAATAAAATGAGTTTTCTTCAGATGGAAATTCTCTAATCTGAAGGGAAATAAGGCTTCTGCTAATCTTTTCAGTTTTGGATCACAGATGGGCCCGCTGTTGTTTTTTTTAGAAAACAGTAACTAATGCGGATAGTAATAGTATGAGTGACGAATTAATATAAATAATAAAATGCTCTCCTATTCCTTACTTGCAAACTCAGAATCTAATCTCCTAAAAGGTCTGGTAAGTGCAGAAAATACTGAACTAAAAAAATTAAAATGTTTGGGGAATATTTTAGGTGAGATGAAATTGCTAATGTGTTATAGTCTAGTTAAAACCAATTACCTAAATCTTAAAGAGCATGTATTGGCTATTTGAAAATGGGAGAGGGTAATTGAGCTACCAGGTGGCAATATAAAACGACAATCCAGAAGTTAGTTCATGAGTTCAATTCTGGCCTCAAATACTTATTGTCTTTGTCATCCAGGGCAAGTCACTTAACTCTGCTTGCCTCGGTGATTTAGCTGCAAAATGGGTTGGAGAAATGGCAAACCACTCCAATATGCCCCACATGGGGATCTGGAGAATTAACATAACTGAAAAGTGACCATAAAATGGAAATAAAAATCTTTTATGGGTTTTATACCTATTTGCATTTCTATTTTTCAGAAGAAGGAAATTTTTTTAGTCAAGATAATTGATATCAATTTCTGCTTTTAGTACTAAATATCTTTGCTACTTTGCCCACAAAACTGAATCAGACATGACCTTGCTTTACCCTCCCATGCAATAATATCAATAAAATTAACTTAACATATGGAATGTTTCAGTGTTTTCAGACCACCTTTCTAAACCAAACCCTATTAATGCACAATAAAAATATCAATCTTTCCCTCATCCTCAACTTTCTCCTGTTCTCTCTGTAGAATGAGAATTCTACAGATAAAGTAGGTAGAAAGGTACATGCTTAGATAGATCATTGAGAAATATCGAAGTAGGAACAGAAAGACACATATTCATATATTCCTATGTAAGAATTTTTATGAACACACAGATCTCTGTGTGCATCACTCTGAAGAGCTAGCATTCACTTTCTTAATATTCATTATGTATAATTTCTTCTGCTTATTCTAGAGAGCTAAGATATAAAACTATTCTAGAATGATTGGAAGAATCTTAGCCTCTCCATTCCTACTGCAAGCTCTATCTATATTCAGCTGGTTTGGGCTTTAAAACATAGTGTGATTTTACTTTTGTTAATATTTCATTGAATTAAATAATCTTCAAGTTCTTTCCAGATGACTATTTTATTTCTTTCATCTTTTCACTACTTTTTTCCTGCTACTTATAATGTTATTTGATGAACCAACAGGAATGAAGAACATTTCCATCATCACAGAGTTCCTCCTCATGGAGTTTTCCAGCATAAGGGAGCTGCAGGTCTTACATGCTGTGCTGTTCCTGATGATATACCTAGCTGCCCTGATGGGAAATCTTTTCACCATTGCTGCAATTATTACTGACTCACAGCTTCATTCTCTTAAGTATTTCTTTCTCAGCAACTTATCCATCCTGGATATATGCTCCATCTCAGTCATTCTTCCTAAGTTCATTGTGAATTCTTTGTTTGGGAATCATTCTCTGTCCATCTTTGGCTGTGCTATTCAAATCTTTTTCTTTACCTTTTTTGCATCAGCAGAGTTTGCTTTACTTGTGGCCATGTCCTATGACCGTTTTGTGGCTATCTGCCACCCTTTACACTATGGCATTATCATGAATCCTGCACATTGCCTTTAGGCAGCTTCTGGGTCATTGTTCTGTGGTTTTATTTATTCAGCCATCCACATAGGTAACATGTTCTGCCGACCCTTCAGAGGATCCAATGTGATTCACCAGTTTTTCTGTGATGTCCCTCATCTCTTGAAAGTCTTAACCTCTGATGTGTTTCATACTGAGTTTATATTAGTTTCAGCAAGTTTAGCTGTTTTCTTATTCTGCTTTGCCTTTTTAATTGCTTCATATGCTCGCATCTTCTCCTCTGTGCTCAAGTTTCCTTCCGTGGAAGGGCACTACAAGAGCATATCTACTTGCTCCCCTCAGTTAATTATGCTCCTGTTGTATATCATTGCAATAATGCTTGCAGTCCTTAGTGACACATCTGAGATGTCACCTATCCAAAATCTTCTTATTGCATTGTCCTATACAACATTGCCTCCACTGATGAACCCCATCATCTACAGCCTGAGGAACCAGAAGATAACAGGTGCCATGGGCAAGATGATCAGCACGATGGTTTATTCCATATCTTTGAAAATATAAAAGTCCCCCCATTACAACTGGAGATTGTATATTTGGGCTTACAATTAGGCAAAATAATGAATATATAAGGTAGTCTAAAGGAGGAAAAAAGAGGGAACCAACCAAAGTCTCCAGCAAAATGGCCCTTTAGATGAAAGATTACCTGGGATGGAGAATCCATTCTTTATTTTAGCATAATATGAATCCATTCTACCTGTGGTTGTGGTCTATGGTGAAATTATCATGGCACTGACCAATTTTCTTTGGGCAACAGTATCATCAGAAGAATCAATGAAACAATATTTGATCCCCTTAATAGCAGCTGATAATTTTAACCAAAAGTAGCCATCAGGAGAGTAATGTTATTTCTAACCCCAACAAGAATCTTGCTTCTCACTATTTTTTACTGCCATTTATTTTTTATGGAAATGATTTTTCTTTCCTTGATGTTGGAGATGCTTTTATATTTCCAAGTATATATATATATATACATATATATATGTATATATGTATATATATATATATATATATATATATATATCTCAAGATATATGTACATTTATTCATATGTGTGCAAGTATGTGCTTGTTCTACTTCCTTTTTGGGACTTTTAATTCTTTGATTCTATTTTTGCTTTTTTTAAAGAGGAGAATATTATCTATATAACAACCATAGTCTCTTCATTTCTTTTTGAGGCTATGATATGTTAAAAAATCTTTGTTCATTGCACACATTAAAATTAGTTTTCATTACAGCTAGTTTTGGCATTTCATATCTTTCTGATGTGATAAATATATTTAATTTATATTATTTATATTTATATTAAATTCTTAACTCTCCTATTGTATTCCCCTGTTCTTTTTTCACTTGCATACTGCCAGATTAATTGATAAAAATGACTCTTGAAATGATCATATGTATAGCAATTGATAACGACTGAAGCTGTAATTATGAAAAATACTTTAGTTGGTTTTTATCCAAGAGAAACATGCGAAGTGAATTTTAAAAGTGCAACCACCTCAGGGGATCATTTATACTAATTAGAACCAAATTAAACTCCTGGATAGCAAATTCTGTTTTGTGTATATATATATATATATATATATATATATATATATATATATACATATATATATATTATATATGTATATATGACACTTTTTTTGCCTAGAGTAGATGTTTCTTAAATTAATATATTTATTTTCAATCTTCTTGATAAGACAAGTCTTCTTTTATGTAACTTTATGCATATACATAAAGTTAAGTAAAAGAAGGCTTAACTTTATATATATAATATATATAAATATAAATATATATGTATATATATATATATTTTTACTTACCACCTAACAGAGGTAGAGATAGATGGAAGAGGAAAGGCAGGGACTCTGCTGAGGTTTCCCAAAATCCCTTCCAAATAACTTTAAGATGATTGAGATATTTGAGTTCTAATATGCCATAACCAATAAAAGACTGGTTTCAGAAAAAAACCTGGGAAGACTTTTATGAGTGTTTGAAAATTGTAGTGAACATAATAAACTTGAAAACATTTTACAAAATAATAGAAATATTGTAAGATCATCAACAGATATTATTACCAATTCATTGATGCAAGATGTATAAAGAAAACTGTTATCTATTTGTAGAAATAGAACTGTTGATGTCCAAATTCAGTTTAAATATTATTTGTTAAGCTTCCTTTATTTCTCTTGCTTTGTGGGGTTTTTGGATGTTTTTTCTGACATAATTATTATATAAATCAATTTTGTTTACTGCACATACATAATCCATGTCAAAGTGCTGCCCTCTTAAGGAGGGAAAAAAAGAGTAATGGTGAGAGTGAGAGAATTAGGAGTTCAACATTTTAGTAATATTTGAAATGTTACTACTAGGAGTCTGGAAGAAAGTTTGTGACTGAGTGGTGGATGTTGGAAGATGCTAAAGAACCAAATCAAAATAGTCTTTGATAAGTTAATACATATACATCAGGAAAAAACATTCAAACATCTGTTTGCTTTCGTGTACCAGTCGAAGGGGACAACAAACCACACTGTAAATCAGTAGATGAGAAATAATCTTTTTTTTAGGTTTTTTTTTGTAAGGCAAATGGGGGTATGTGGCTTGCCCAAGGCGACACACCTAGGTAATTATTAAGTGTCTGAGACCAGATTTGAACCCAGGTGGTCCTGACTCCAGGGCTGGTGCTTTATCTGCTACACCACCTAGCCAAAACCCTGAAACAATCTTTTCCAAGGAAAACAATAGAAAAATTAAATCAGAGAGATCCTGACTTGGGCTGAGGCCAAAGACCATCCTTTTGGGTTTTGTTTTTTTTTGGTCCTGATTTCCACCTGTAACCACTTTCACAATGGTTTTGGCATTTCTCTCAAATGGTAAATTACTGATTTAACCATCAGAGAACTATACCAGATATCAAACCTCAAGATAAAATCAATTATAGTCCCAATGGCATTGACTCCAAAATGGTTTAATTTCACCCAAGGACAGATTGGGACTAGATAAAGTTATTTTTCCTCTCAAGGAGTTACAATAAGCAAACAAAGTTTGCCAGATCAATGACATAAGAAATTTTGCTAAACTTTTTTTTCCTTTTCAAGTTTAAGTTTGTCCTGATATAAAGAAAAAATCCTTAACTAATTATGAATTTTATGGTTTAGTATTGTGAAAATAACTTTAACTTGCATATTCAAAGTTGATACCATTCATACAGCATTTGTCTTATAACAAGCAAGTGTTAAAATATACATTCAAGGAACTTTCACTAGGGCCCTGGGGAGGGAGAGTTTCCCCTAATTACTTTCTATAAATCAGTTAACATGGCTTAAAAACAACTTTACTATCAGCAAGATTCCTAACATAATATACTGCTAAATTCCAAGATGAGACCAAAATGAATTTAAATACATTTGTATCTATTTTCTGAAACATTACAGAAATTAAATTTATGATTTTGATTTAGCATTAATTTTGTCCAAGAGCTATTTGATGACCTGAAAGTCTGTACATAGAGCAACTTCCATTTTGGTTCTTAAAATGCTAAGATTCCTTGTCTCCATACCTCCTTTGTGAATCGTTAGAATATTAAGATTCCCTGTCTCCACAAAAGGACTTGTGATTACAATATATTAAATAGCAGAAATCCTTTCCTCACTCACAGTATTCCTCAAATTATTTCAACTTCAATATAAGGAATATATTATTTTACAATCTTAAAATTTTGAAATTTAATTTAATAAGGGAAGAACTCCATACCCTTCTTTTAAAGGTATTGTTTTACTAAATTCCTATTTCATTCAATCCCAAGGGGATTTTCCTGCTATCTCCTTCTTCCATTTTCAGTTATTGCAAAAACTTCTAGGAGACATGGAGTGGTTTAACATACCATAGAAACAAACCGCCATCAATGATGTTTCTGGGCAACCTAAGAAACCCATAATAAAATTTCAAAATTCCTGACTGTTTAAATGATGTATTTTTCCACATTTAATACACTCAAAATACTCTGAACTCTTTTTGTGGTAATGGGGCAGGGTCAGAAATCTGAGAGACAGAGGCAGTGTGGAGCTGGAAATTGGGGCAGGAAAAGTCACTTTTGATCCAGTGGAATGGAATGATCTAGTAAAATGACATGAGAGGAAGAGATCTTTCTGTGAATCTTAGCTAATTCACAACTGGTCCCACTCAGGATCCTGGAATACAGCAATGTCTCAAGACAGAGGAGGGAAAGGGGAGAGTACATGCTACAGACTGAAACACAGAGAGGCAGCTAAACTGGCCAATGTGACAAAGGAGATACAACAGGCAGGTTTCCCCAATTCCCTAGACCAGAGAGGGAAGGGGAGAGGCCACAACATAGAGAGGCAGCCAAATTGACAAATATGATAACAGAGTCAGAATGATCAACTGTATTAAGCTAATCTAGACATAGAAATAGAGACACAATAGAGTGCATGCTGTAGAATTTAGATCATGAAATCCACGGCACGAGACAATATTTATTTAAGCTATACCTTTGCTCAAGGTTTAGAAGTGTTCATGATGTTACTCACAACCTTAGGAAAAGATATGCCTGTTGTTTAGACACAAGTGTTGGAAATCTTCTATAAAGTATAGGGCAGCTCAGCATGAACATTGCTCCTTTCCAGTGTTCTGGGAAGGGAGGGAAGGTTTATTTTTCAGTGAGGCATCTCTTAAAAAAAAGTCAGTTTTACTATCCCAAGCCAGTGACACAAAACATACCATTTGAGGGAGGGAGGAAAGCAACAAAAAATGCTAGGGAACTCCAGAAGAGGGGGAACTCAGAACTTAAGCCTTATAAACATCCAACAATAAAGGGCTTACTTGAGAAGCAGATCTCCTGACTTCACATCAATGCCAACCACTTTGTAGTAGACAAAAATATTGCTTATGAAGAATATGGGGGTGGTTGGGTCCCACAAGAAATTGAAGAGAGATTATTAGTTTATATTACAAAGGCTGGGGGCTACCTTTATTGATGCCCATGAGCAGGTATGTTTATGTGTAAGACAAAAGACAGCCTCAACCTGATCAAAAACTGAGATTACATTAGTTATGCCCCACCTAGGTTTCAGTTCACCTTGGGTCTGTGTCCTCCTCCTTTGTGTATGCTCCAGTAGATTACTGTTCCCTCCTATACAGGGCAGGAAAAACATATGGGAGTGAATATATCAATTAGATTGTGAATCCAGCCCATGATTGGCAGGAAGGGGGAGGACAAAGTACTTCAAAGTGCATATAAGATTTAGCATTTCTGTGATTCAGCATTCCTCTCCACTTGTGAGAGGTGGACCTTATTTGCAAAGATGTACCATTAAAAAAGCATTTTAATCACTCTGGATTAAGTATTCATGAGACATTTATAACAATTTGGCAGCCCATGTGTGATACTGTAATGTAAAGCTTTTCAATGTTTTTCCCAGAACATAAGAAAGGGGCATGCTCACTTTCTTGCTGTTCTCTGCATGGTAACTATCTCAGAGATTCCTGGGAAGGCTGGGCCAGGTTTGGAATCAAGTAATTAAAATGTCTGGGGAGTAAGAGCTATTGTAAGGGCTGATCTCCAGGGTTACAACTGCCCTGACTGGCTGAGAAGTCCTCCAGGAGGGAGATTTATCCTGAAGAAGAGGACAGTGGAAAATAGGGTGTCCTGAAGGGAGAGAAGGATTTTGGTGTTCCCTCTCCAGGAATTTCCCCAAAATCTTAAAGCCCCCACCCCATGGAGAAGGCCTCAATACAAACATCTAAAGTCTTTAAAACAAGTTAGAGTAATGTGAGATTCAAACCTTGAATTTACATCACAAATTTAAGTGACATATAATAGGAGGAAACCCCAAATTGGAATAATCTTCTGGGTGAAAATTCCTTATTCAACAGAAATAGGGGAGAAAAAATGGAAACCAGGTCAGATTTTCTAATATTGAGCTCAAAGTCCCTGTAGAAAATGGTTGCTGTCACAAATTAAAAGATACTTGCTTTTTGGAAATAAAAGTTATGACAAATCTTATTAATATACTAAAAGCAGTAGAATGGGAATAATGTAATTTTCTAAAAATTTAATACTTTATTGTTTTATTATACTTTAAATTAACTTAAAAACTATATTGCTTTAATACTTTAATAAAATTAATTTAATTTAATATAAATATGCATCTAGTCAAACTTTGTTTTTCCTAGTATCAACATATGGTTGTGAAAGCTGGGACTATTGAAAAAGTTGAGCACCACAGAATCAATGTTTTCAAATTTTGGTGCTGCAGAAGATTTTCCAGAGTCCCTGGGAGAGCAAGGAGGTCGAATCAGTCAATACTCAAAGAAATTGATTCAGACTATACAAAGAAAGGTCAAGTGCTGAAGCTGACACTAAATAATAAGAAGATAGAACTCAATAGAAAAGACCCTGAAGTTGGCAAAGATTGAAGGTAAAAGGAATAGGATACAGAAAATGAGATCATTAGTTAATGTCTTGTAAACAAGGGACCTAAACTTGGTCTGAGTTTGAGAGAGTGATAGATAGAAGAAAAATCTGGAAGATATAAACTGTTGCCAAATGAAGTGAGCAGAACCAGAAGAATTCAGGGAACGCAGCAATATTGGTAGGTGCTGATTTGGGAATGATAGCTCTTCTCAGCAATTCAAATTATCCAAGACTTATAGTGAAAATTGCTATCTACCTGCAGAGAAAGACTTGATGAAGTCCAAGTGTAACTTGAGCCCTACTTTTAAAATTTACCTTTGTTTCTCTTATTTTTATTTTTATTTTTTTGTCTTTTCATTTTATCTGTTTTATTTTTGCACTTGAGTGCATTTTGTTTTCCACTGTCCTGGGTGAATCAGTGTGTAGAAGACAGAGTAACTGCAGATCAGCCTGATTAGCAGCAGGGTTGGAGCTCCAGGAACCTGAGGGCCAGAGAACCAAACTTGCTTGATCATCTGGGCTAGAGCCTGGTCCATGGCTGAAGTTTGGGTCAACTAGGCAGCAGAGGCAATGCTGTTGCCACTGACCCTCTGGAGCTTGCCAACAGGGCTGGGGGGAGAGTTCTGTTGCAGGATAGCTGCAGACACCATCCCTGGGCTTCTCTGGTCTGAGAAACTCTGAGTCCAAGCCTCCATTGCAGCTGAGGTCTCTTCCCAGAACAAACACTATTACAGACTACTCCTGCCCCAGGCACAGGGGTGTGAACAGAAGAACCAGCCCAGCTGACAATAGGGAGAGGGTTGACCTCTCTCCAGGGTAAAGAAAATAGTATTTAACAGCTTTAATTCCTCTTTCTAGGTTAAGGGATTAGGCCTCAATCAAGGTCACAGGCACTCCAGAGAAAGCAACCAACACCTCCTACTGGCCATCCAAAGAAATTGCGCTCAGTGAGTAAAACCCCTAGGGATCCCAACACCAAAGCTCTGTGAGCCAGCTCCTCCCCAACACAAGGAAAATGATGAAAGGTCAGTGGAAAGGTGGATCCATAGAAAAATTCTTGAAAGGAAAAGACCCTAACTCAGAGAGTCATAGAACCTCTGAGGAGAATATGATGTGGTATCCAGCACAGAAAGACTTCCTTGAAGAAATAAGGAAGGAGTTTAAAAATCAATTGGAAAATTTGGGAGAGTCAATTAACACCTTGCAGCAAGAAAATGAATCATTGAAAAATACAAATGGACAGATATAAAATGAGAATAATTCTCTCAGATCCTCAATTGGACAAATACAAAATGAGAATAAATGTTTCAAATCATCAATTGGATAAATGCAAAATGAAAATAATTCTCTCATATCCTCAATTGGGCAAATGCAAAAAGAAAATAATTCTCTCAATCCTTAATTGGTCAAATGGAAAGCTCTTTCAAAAGTAGAATTGAACAGTTGGAAAAGGAGTTGCAAAAGGTAAATGAAGAAAACTCCTCTCTAAAAAAAAGAATGGAGTCTTCAGAAACTAATGACTTTATAAGACAACAAAAGCCTGTTAAACAAAATCAAGCAACGGAAAAAAATAGAAGAAAATTCAAAATACCTCATCAGCAAATTCACTGACCTCAAGAACAGATCGAGGAAGGGCAACCTGAGAATTATTAGACTTCCTGAAAACTTTAAAGAGAAAAAAACCTGGGCTTGATGTTTCAGGAGCTAGTGATGGAAAAGTGCCCTGATATCACGGAATCAGAGGACAAAGTAGTTATTGAAAGAATATATCAATCTCCTCCAGAAAGAGATCCTAAAATGAAAACAGCAAGGAATGTTGTGGCCAAATTCCAGAACTGTCAGATAAAAGCAAAAATCCTACAAGCAACCAGAAAGAAACAATTTAAATACCAAGGGGCCACAGTAAGGATTATGCAGGTCATGACTGCATCTACATTAAGGGATCAAAGGGCCTGGAGATATTACAAAGAGCAAGGGAGCTTGGAATGCAGTCAGGAATTCACTATCTGATAAAGTTGAGCCTTTTTTTCCAGGGGGAAAGGTAGGCATTTAACTAAATGGAAGAATTCCAAAATTTTTTGATGAAAAGACCAGAGCTAAATAGAAAATTTGGACATCAAACAGGAGGTTCAAGAGAAACATGAAAAGTTAATAAAAGGGGGGGGTAAAGAAAAAACTGCTATCCAATAAGTTGAAACTGGCTATATTCCAGCATGGGGAAAAAAGATTCTCATAACTCTTGAGAATTGTAACTCTAACAGAGAGAATATACCTAGCCAGAAATGATGGACATTCATGACTTATCCTTGACATTGCTGTACAATGGGATGAAACTGGCTATAACTGTACTTGGGAGAAAGACTCTAACAGCTCTCAAGAATTGTAACTCTATTAGATAGAATGTACTTAACAAGAAGTGATGGATACTCAGAATTTTATATGACTCAGATAGGAAGATTTAAAAACATTACTGCCTTATAAAGAGGGACAGGAAGGAGACAGGAGGAGGGAGGGGATTGAATAGGATAAATCTCATTACACTAAAAGGTTCAAAATGACTATGGTAATGGAGGGGAAAATGGGAGGAGATGAGAAAGACCTGAAACATTTTCTCATCAGATTTGGCTTAAAGTCAACTTACACACATAGTCAGTTAACTTAAAAAACATCTTACCTCTCAAGTATTAAAAGGGGAAAAGGGGAGGGGGGAATGTAGAAACAGAGGGGGAGAAAAAATGGAGAACTAACAAAAGGAAGGGAAAGGAAAAAGGGAAAGAAGAAAGAAAGGTGAGGGGTGTGATAGAGGAGGGAAAACATACTGAAGGGGGGTGGCATTTAGAAACAAAATACTGGGGAATATGAATAAAGGGGGAAAGGGGAAAAATTCTCACAGAAGATAGCATGGAGGTCAATAAAGAATTAGTAATTATATCTTTGAATGTAAATGGGATGAACTCTCACTTAAAGCATAAGTGAATAGCAGAGGGGATTAAAAACCAGAATCCTACAATATGCTGCTTACAATAAACTCATATGAAGCAGAGAGATACATTTAGAGTAAAGGTAAAAGGTTGGAGTAAAATATATTTTGCTTCAGCTGAAGTGAAAAAAAAATCAGGGGTAGCAATCCTTATCTCAGACATAGCAACTGCAAAAATAGATGTTATTAAAAAGAGATAAGGAAGGAAACTATATCCTCCTAAAATGTACCATAGATAATAAAGTGATTTCAGTATTGACTATATACGAACCCAATGGGATATCATCCAAATTCTTAGAGGAGGAGCTGAAAGAACTACAAGAAGACATAGACAGCAAAACTCTACTATTGGGAGACCTCAATCTCCCACTCCCAGATTTAGATAAATTGAATCATGAAATAAACAAGAAAGAAGTTACAGAGGTAAATAGATCGTTGGAAAAACTAGATATGGTAGACTTATGGAGGAAATTGAATGGGGATAGAAAGGAATATACATTATTTTCTGCAGTACATAGCACTTATACAAAAATTCACCATGGACAACAACAACATAAAAACCTAATGAACAACTGCAGAAAGGCAGAAATATTGAATACGTCTTTCTCAGATCACAGTGCAATAAAAGTCATATGCAATATTGGGCCAGGGAGATATAGACCCAAGACCAGTTGGAAACTGAATAACCTCATTTTACAGAATTATTGGATCAAAAAACAAATTATAGAAAGAATTAATGATTTTATTCTTGATAATGAAACAGCATACTAAAAACTTATGGAATTCACTCAAAGCACCTGTCCGGGGATATATTATATCTTTAAATGCTTACATGAATAAATTAGAGAAAGAGAAAAACATTGAACTAAATATGCAACTAAAAAATTAGAGAAATAACAAATTAAAACCTCCCAATTAAATACCAAATTAGAAATTCTAAAAATTAAAGGAGAAATTAATAAAATTGAAAGCAAAACAACTATTGAACTAATAAATAAAACCAAAAGTTTATTTTATAAAAAAACAATAAAATTGATAAACCTCTGATAAATTTGATTAAAAAAGAAAGAATAAAATAAAATTGCTAGTATCATAAAGGAAAACAGGTGAAGTCACCACCAATGAGGAGGTAATTAAAGTAATAATTCAAAATTATTTTGCCCAACTCTATGCCAATAAATTTGACAATCTAAGTGAAAAGGATGAATGTTGTGGCTTGCTTCACCTTGGGGCCCACAGTGATGAACTCCCTCCAGGAGGGGAGCTGAGAATAAGGAGTCAAGTCACCACTGTCTTATGCCTCCAGCTCAATTTTATTACTACTTAGCTATTACATATATACTGTTAGGCCTTCCAGGGTAGAATAAAGAATAATGAGGGAATGGGGGAGTGAACAAGCAGGGTATGTGCAGCATCTTCCGTTACAGGATAAGGGGGCACATTAGGGAGGAAGTGATAAAACACAGCTGTGTCTAGTGCCCTTTGTCTGTGGAGAGGAATGTCCAGCTCCCAATGACTCCAGTGCACCTTATCTCTAAGCGTGGCATGCTAGTTCCTGAGACTATCCAGGTGGCGGTTTACTTGGAAATGATTTGTGTCATGGCTGTTAGAATAGCCTGTGTTCCCATAGATGAATATTTACAAAAATATAAGTTGCCCAGGTTAAATGAAGAGGAGATTAAATACCTAAACAAGCCTATCTCAGAAAAAGAAATTCATCAAGCCATCATTGAATTCCATAAAAATAAAATCTCCAGGGCCTGATGGATTCACAGGTGAATTCTACCAAACACTTAAGGAACAATTGGTTCCTGTTCTATATAAACTCTTTGAAAAATGGATGAAGATGGAAATCTTCCTAATTCTTTCTATTAAACCAATATGGTGCTGATACCTAAACCAGGAAGAGTTAAAACAGAGAAAGAAAATTATAGACCTATCTACCTGATGAATATAGATGCAAAAATATTAAATAAAACCTTAGGAAAATGACTACAACAAGTTATCACTGAATAATACATTTTGACCAAGTAGGATTCATCCCAGGAATGCAGGGTTGGTTTAATAAGAGGAAAACAGATAGTGGAATCAATTATATCAACAATAAACGTATCATAAATTATATAATCATATCAATAGATGCTGAAAAAGCTTTTGACAAAATGCAGCACCCATTCCTACTAAAAATCCTGGAGAGTGTAGGAATAAATGGACTGTTCTTTAGAATAATTAGCAGTATCTCTCTGAAACCATCAACAAGCACTATATTCAATGGGGAGAGGCTAGAGGCATTCCCAATAAGATCAGTGGTGAAACAAGGATGCCCATTATCACCACTACTATTCAATATCATACTAGAAATGTTAGCTTCAGCAATAAGAGAAGAAAAGAAATTGAAGGAATTAGCACTGGGAAGGAAAAGACAAAACTCTCACTCTTTGCAGATGACATGATGGTATACCTAGAGGATCCCAAGAAACATCCACAAAACTACTGGAAACAATTAGCAATTTTAGCAAAGTTGCAAGATATAAAATAAACCCTCATAAATCCTCAACTTTTCTATATATGACTAGCAAGATACAGCAGGAAGAGCTAGAAAAGAGAAATCCCATGCAAAATAACCTCAGACTAGAGAAAATACCTGGGAGTCTATTTACCAAGGCAGACTCAGAAACTTTTTGAAAACAATTATAAAACACTTCTCACACAAATTAAATCAGATTTAAATAACTGGAAAAAAAGCAACTTCTCATGGATAGGTAGAGATAATAAAATGAAAATGACAATTTTATAAAAACTAAACTGTTTAGTGCCCTACCAAACAAAATTCCAAAAAATTACTTTAATGAGTTAGAAAAAGTTGTAAGTAAATTGATATGGAGAAGTAAAAAGTCAAGAATTTCCAGGGATTTAATGAAAAAAAGTGCAAAAGAAGGGTCTTAGCTCTACCCAATCTAAAATTTTTTTATAAAGCATCAGTCATCAAAACTGTCTGGAATTGGCTAAGAATTAGAGTGGTGGACCAGTGGAATAGATTAGGTGCAATAGCAGAAAATGATTATAGTAATCTGCTGTTTGATAAACCCAAGGAGTCCAGCTATTGTGATAAAAACTCTCTCTTTGATAAAAACTGCTGGGAACATTGGAAGTTAGTATGGAAGAAACTTAAAATTAGAACAACACCTCATACCCTATACCAACATAAGATCCAAATGGATACAGGATTTAGACATAAAAAACAATACTACAAGCAGATTAGAAGATCAAGGACTAATTTACTTGTCAGATCTATAGAAAGGGAAGCAGTTTTCAACTAAGGAAAAGATGGAGAACATCATCAAAAAACAAACTAGATGATTATGATTACATTATATTAAAAAGCTTTTGCATAGACATAACCACTGTAACCAAGATAAAAAAAAAATGTAGTGAACTCGGAAACAATCTTTACAACTAATGTTTATAATAACGGACACATTTCTAAAATATACATAGAACTGAGTCATATTTTTTTTAAAAAGCCATTCCTCTATTGACAAATGGTCAAAGGATATGAAAAGGCAATTTACAGATGAGGGGATTAAAGCAATCCATAGTAATAAGAAAAAGTGCTCTAAATCATTACTTATTATAGAAATGCAAACTAAAGCTTCTCTGAGGTACCACCTTGCACCTCTCAGACTGGCTAATATGACCAGAAGGGATAATGATCATTGTTGGAAATCTGTGACACTATTACATTGTCGGTGGAACTGTGAACTCATCCAACCTTTCTGGAGAACAATTGGAAAGTATGCCCAAAGGGCAGCAAAAATATGCATACCCTTTGATCCAGCAATGCCACTCCTGAGTCTATGCTCTGAAGATATGCTGAAAAAGGGTAAAAACATCAATGGTACAAAAATAATCATAGCAGCCCTGTTTGTGGTGGCAAAGAATTGGAAATCAAATAAATGGCCTTCAATTGGGGAATGGTTCAGCAAACTGTGGTATATGTATGTAATGGAACACTATTGTTCTATTAGAAACAAAGAGGGATGGGAATTCAGCGAAACCTTGAGGAATTTACATGAACTGATGCTGAGGGAGATGAGCAGAACCAGAAAAAACACTGTACACCTTAAGAGCAAATGGGGGTGATGATGAAACTTGATGGACTTGCTCATTTCATTGGTGCAACAATCAGGGACAATTTTGAACTATCTGCAATGGAGAATACCATCTGTATCCAGATAAAGAACCATGGAGCTTCAGTAAAGCCCAACTGCTATTCCCTTTAATTTAGGGGTAAAACTGATATCTTATTGTCTGATCTTATTATCTCTTATACTTTATGTTTCTTCATTAAGGATATGATTTCTTTCTCATCACACTCAACTTGGATCAATGTACAACATGGAAACAATGTAAAGACTGACAAATTGCTTTCTGTGGAGGGTGGCTGGAGGGAAGTAAGATTGGAGGAAAAATTGTAAAGCCTGAAATAAATAAAATCTTTTTTACAAAAATGATTTTCAAAAGTAAGATTTTGATCAAGTTTATATTAAACTAATGTGCAGGTCATACTAACTTCATTGTAACTGGAATAATGTAATAAGATGTAATTGGAACTGTGTTAGAAATACACAATTGGTCATCTTAGGATTTTTTTTTTAATAGATATGCACATTTTAGGTTGTCTTTAGTAATGCTTAAAGGATTTTCCCATACCTTTAATAAATAAAATAAAATAAAATAAACTTATATTAGTTTACAAAAATAGATTAGTAACCCCAAATGCACCTATTCCAAATAATTTTTGCCATGCAATTTATCATGTAAGTCATATTTAAAAATATGACTGAATGAGTGATTAGATTGTTTCTCCATAAAGCGTGAAAGAACAGTTGAAACTTGTCTTAATGGTTTATTCCAGGTCACAGGATATATGGGAGATGCATGTCTTACATACTGTTTCCTACATGCTAATTTACTTTCTAAAGTTATTGGGGAATCTCCTCACTACTGCAAAAAATGATCACTTTTCCACACCTTTTCTCTGTTTTTTATATTTTTTCTTAATAACTTATCTTTACTGAATATCTTCAACATCTCAGTCATGCTGAGAAATTCATTGAGGAGTCAGGTCATCTTCCTTCACTTTTTTGAAGCTACAAAATTTTTTTTTGTTAATGGTCAAGTCCATGATCTTTGTGGGTGTCAAACACACCTTTTCACCACTACTCTCCATTTAAGGGGAGAACAAAAACATTCTTCCCTTCAGTTCCTACCAGGTAAATTGCCTTTGTGATTCTCCCTCATACCCTTGTACTGAGTGCTTTCTCCCCTTCATCTTCCTCTCTCCATTTCCTTTACATTTAACACATTGCCTGATATATAGTAGGCATTCAATAAAATGCTTATTGACTTTTGACTTCGACCCTCATGAACTGAGAGAATCCAATTAGCCATAATTTCGTGGCTGATATTTTGATGAGACTAAAGGGAGAAAGTTTTTCACTATGCTGTTTAGACGGTGGACTCTACCTAATTAATAATTCTCAAGTGATGGACGAAGAGTTCATGGGAACAACGGAGATGCTGCTGCTTGCCTTGTATACTCTGGAGATTTCATAGAACCTTCTCCAAATGACACTGGGCAATTTATTTCACTATTTCCATACCCTAAATATTACCCAAAACACCAGAAGGTCTTTGGATTCTGATGTTTAGATTTGACTGCTTGGCCACATTTTTGAGTATGCCAGTGAGAGTGGAATTAATTCGTGAAGAAATAGTCTCCAGATTAGATATAGAACTGTAAGAAGCTAAAGAACCTAATGACATTAACAACAAAGCTGAAATGTACGCACATTTGAACAATTTTTTCAGGTATTTTCGTTAAGATTATGATTATTTTTCTTTGTGATTGGTCAGATTGCTTAGGGGCTTAAGGTGTGAACTCAAAAGGATGCAGATGTCATCAGTATAAGTAACTGTTTTGGGAGAGCTAGTTTGGCATTGTACTGTGCATAAAATAGTGGGTTGAAATAAAGTAACATTGTAGTCCAAATTCTGTTCCTGGCCCTTATCACCCAGATAATCTTTTTAGGTTTCTTTCTTAGAAAATCCCCAGTTCTTCCTATATATATATCATTTGTACATCCTTATTTGCTTTCTCCACTCCACTGACTCTGAGTTCACTGAGGTCAGGAACTGGTATCTGCCATTTTTAGTCATGTCAATATTCACACAAAGTCTGGGAATAGCAAATACTTAATTATGGTTGTTGACTTACTGTGATTTCACCATGGGTAAATCTCATTCTAGCTGATTTCCCCCTTTACATGACTAACATGTACATAGTATAATCTTTGTCATTTTGATGTGCATCAGAAATCATTTAATACACTTAATCTCAAGTGAATCTAAAGAGTATTATGAAAATAGGTATTTTATTTATGTCTCTGTGTGTGTCTGTGTGTGTGATGTGCATGCATATAGGTGAATGCCTAAAGCTAAATCTATATAGGACAGGAGTTGAGACTATGCTAGGTCAGTGAATTCAAGGGTACCAGGTTTGGGCAATGCTGTTAAAGGGCTTGAACTGTCAGATGAAATGATGGAATATTCGGAAGGTTGGAGAATGAATGCTAATGTCCAGTTGGTAGTTCAAGATGGGGGAAAAGTTTCTAAAGAAGCTGAGGTCTAGAAGAGTATTTGTGATTAAGGAGGATGGTGACTCGAACCTATTTATCTATGTATTCATATAGCTATCTATCTATCTATATTTCTATCTATCCATCTTTCTATCTACCTATCACCTTTCTATCTTTCTCGACATACATATGCAACCATATATGTGCAAAATCATTATTTGATTATACAAATATGCAAATATACTTAATATGTTTATATATATATATTTAAGCATGTGCATATATATGTAGATGCATACACAAATAAAATATACCTATATATCCCTCCATCAATATATTTATTATTGTCTATGCAGCTACATTTTAATGTAATGATCCTTTATCTATTTTTACTTCTATCTCTCTCTATTACAATCTGCATCTCTACTTCTATCTCTGTCTTTATTACCCATCTGCATTGTTGATGGTTTTCTATCCAGGAGATCCCTATGGAAATAAAATCACAATGTCATTCCTAATTTATTTACAAAATCAATTAAATCTTGGAGTAGTTTCTCTTCCTATCAGCTGGTTTGCAGAATTGAATTTCTTTCACACCCTAAAAACTAGTATTCAGAGATTATAGGAATCATAAATGTTGGTACTAGTTGGGGCATTTGCATACTATTTCATCCAAAATGATAATTTTACAAATTCTGACCCTGATAAACCAGAGGAAGCAAAAAATGAGAGATAAAGGAGTGACACTAAGGATGAAATGCCTTGGAAGTGGTAAAATAATATCTAAAAAAATCATAGCTCTTGAATTCCCACTTCCATCTTTTCATTAATGATTCAAATGAAAGACATGTGTTAACCTTAGTGTAGTCTTGTCCAACTACAGGAAAAATATTCTCTTTAGAACAAGGAGAAAACCTTTCCACCTTAGTTACATTAAAGTTGCTCGGTGAGTAAGGATAAAAAGAATATTTCTTCAGGTGGAAATTCTTCACTCTGAAGGGAAACACAAAGACTTCTGATAGGCTTTCAAATTTTGGATCACAAATGGGGCCTCTTTTTTTTTTTTTTTTTTTTTTTTGAGGAACTAGGTATCACTATAAAATGACTGTCCAGATGTCAGTTCATGAGTTCAATTCTGGCCTCAGACATTTATTGACTGTGTCATACTGGGCAAGTCTTTTAATTCTGTTCACCTCAGGTCCTTATCTGTAATATGGGTTGTAGAAATGGCAAAGCATTTCAATATGTCCACCATGGGGATCTGGAGAGTTACCATAATTGAAAAATGACAACAACAATGAAAAAAAAATCTATTTGCATTTCTGATTTTCATACGAAGAAAATTCTTTTTAGAGTTAAAATAATTGATGTCAAGTTCTGATTGGAATCCTAAAGATCTTTGTTACTTTGCCCACAAAGCTGAATTACACCTGACCTTGCGTTACCCTCCTGCACATTAATACTAGCAATAAAATCAACTTAACTTTTAGGATGTTTGAATGTTTCCAGCCACTTTTGTGAACAAAACTCTTTTAATATAATATAAAATAAACATAAAAATCTTTCCCTCATCCTCAACTTTCATTCTCTTTTGGTCTGTTTCTATAGATGGTTAAAGTAGATAGAAAGATAGATGCTTAGATAGATAATTGAGAAATGTAGGAGTAGCTATAACAATACACATATTCATATACTTACAAGCAAGTATTTGTATGAACACATATCTCTGTATGTTTGTTTGTGTCAATATGCAAGCACACAGATTTATGAAAGCCATTTCTTCCCTTAGTTTGATAGTCCTCTTTATTAACTCTGAAATGCTACCTTTCATTTGCCTAATGTTCATCATCTATAACTTCCTCTGATCATTCTGGGGAGCTAAGATATAAAACTATGTTCTGAAATTATTGTGGGCATCTTGGCCTCATCCTTCCTTCTACAAGCTCTATCTGGGTTGGGCATTAAAATACAGTATGATGTTCCTTTTGTTCAGGTTTCTTTGGATAGAATAATTCTCAATTTCTTCCATTTTGAGTATTTTACTTCATTTAAATTTTAAAAACATTTTTTCTATTTATAATGTTATTTGATTAACCAACAGGAATGAGCAATTTCTCCATCATCACGGAGTTCCTCCTCATGGAGTTTTCCAGCAGGCGGGAGGTACAGGTACTGCATGCTGTACTGTTCCTGATGATCTACCTAGCTGCCCTGAAGGGAAATCTTCTCACAATTGCTGCAATTATTACTGACTCACAACTTCACTCTCCTATGTATTTTTTCCTGAGCAATTTATCCCTCGTGGATATCTGTACGATCTCAGTCACTCTTCCTAAATTCATTGCGAATTCTTTCTCTGGGATTCATTCTCTATCCATCTTTGGCTGTGCTATACAAATCTTTTTCTTTACCTTTTTTGGAACGACAGAGTTTGCTTTACTTGTGGCTATGTCCTATGACCGCTTTGTGGCCATCTGCCACCCCCTACATTATGGCATCATCATGAATCCTGCACGTTGTCTCTGGGCTGCATCTGGTTCCTGGCTCAGTGGGTTTATTTATTCAGCAGTCCACATAGGTAACATGTTCCGCCAACCCTTCAGAGGATCCAATGTGATTCACCAGTTTTTCTGTGATGCCAGTCATCTATTTAAAGTCTTACCCTCTGATGTGTTTCATACTGAGTCTATATTAGTTGCAATAAGTTTAAGTGTTTTCTTATTCTGCTTTGCCTTTTTAATTGTTTCATATGCTCGAATCTTCTCCTCTGTACTCAAGATTCCCTCTGTGGAAGGGCGCAACAAGGCCATTTCCACATGCTCCCCTCAGCTAATTATCCTCCTGTTGTTTATTATTTCAATAATGCTTGCAGTCCTCATTGACACATCAGAAACATTTCCTATCCAAAATCTTTTAATTGCATTTACCTATACAACATTGCCTCCACTGATGAACCCCATCATCTATAGCCTGAGGAACCAGAAGATTACAGGTGCCATGGGCAAAATGATCAGGAGGATGGTTTCTTCCCTAGGCTTGACAACATAAAAAAACTCAGTCATGGAGATTATATATTTGGGCTGTAAAATATGCAAAATAATGAATATATGAGATAGTATAAATGAGGTAACCAAACCAAAGCCACCTAGGAAAATGGTCATTTGGATGAAAGCTGTCTGAAATCGAATACAACCATTATTTAGTTTAGCATAATATGAACCTATCCTACCAGAGGTTGTGGTCAATTGACCCATTGTCTTGGGGCAATAAGATCATCAGAAAAATCAGTGGAACAATACTTGATCCCCTCAGTCCCAGCAGATAATCTTAAGAAATAGTAGGCAACAGGATGGTTATGCTATTTCTAGTTGCAGTAGGAATCTTGACTTTTCACTTTCTTTTACTTCCATTTACTTTTTTGATGAATTTTTCTTTTCATTCCTTGCATGTTGAAGATGGCTTCCATATATATATATATATATATGTATATATATATATGTATATACATATATATATTTATGTGCAATATCTATATATGTGCACATGTGTATGAGTGTGTGTTTGTTCTAGTTCCTTTTTTAGAGATTTAAACTCTTTGATCCTATTTTTGCTATTTTCAAGATGAGAATATTGACTATATGACAATAGTCCATTCATTTCTTTATGAGGCTTTGATTTTTTACGAAATCTTTGTTCATCCTTCAAGTTGGAATTAGTTTTCATCACACCTAATTGTTTACAACTTATATTTTTTCTGCTGTGTTTTATACATTTATTTTCTATTATTTGTAGGATTATTAATTTCTCATCTCTCCTAGTGGATTTCCCTATTCCTTTTCCACTTGCATACTGCCAGGTGGGTTGATAAAAATAATGACTTTTGAAATGATCCTAGGTATTTCAACTGATAATGTCTGAAGCTACACTGGTACAAAATATTTTAATTGCTTCCAGTCCAAGAGAATTTTAAAAATGCAACTGCCTCAGGGCATTATTTATACTATTTATACAATACTCCTTGATAGCAAATTCGTTTTTTTTTTCTTTATAGGATATTTTTTTACATACAATAGCTGTTCTTAAATTACTAAATTCAATTTCAAGCTTCTTGAGAAGAGAAGTCTTACTTTACTTCATTTTATATTTACTTACCACCTAACAGAGGAAGAGATTCATGAAAGCTAAAGGCACTCAGCTGAGCTTTGCCAAATTCCCTTCCAAATAACTTTAGGATGATTGTCAAACTCGAGGTCTAATATGGCATAACCAATAAAAGGCTGGTTTCAGAAAACCCTGGGAAGAGTTATATGAGTGTTTGAAAAATGCAGTGAACATAATGAACTTGAAAGCATTTTACACAGTAATAGACATATTCTAAGATGATCAAATTTGGAAACCAGCTATACTTATCAATTCATTGATCCAAGATGTATAAAGAAAACTATTATCCCCTTGGAGAAATGGAACTGTTACTGTGCAACTTCAGTTCAAAATGTACTTTTTAAACTTTCTTTATTTCTCTTTTTTTTTGGGGGGGGGGTTGGTCTGTTTTTTTCCAACATGGTTAATGTAGAAATCAATTTTACTTTACTGCACATAATCTATATCAAAGTGCTGCCCTCTCATGGGGGAACAGAAGAGTTATAGTGAAAGTGAGAGAATTAAGAGTTCGACATTTTAAAAATATTTGAAATGTTACTTCTAGGAGTCTGGAAGAAAGTTTATGATTGAATGGGGGATGTTGGATAAAGCTATGAAAAAAATTGGATAATAAAAGTCAATTGTTCAATTATCTCAACAAAATTGGATGTGAAACAAAAAAAAACTATTAGAGAGGAAGTAGGTGGGGGCTAAAGGTTTATAATGGTGGAACTTTTCTGTCATTTGGTTTAAAGAAGAAAGTATGTATAACTGAAGAAATTTGAATGTTTACTGAATCTAGAGAGTTAAGAAAATTAGGGCCGAGGGGAAAGGACTTTTAGATGAGTGTATAGAATAAAATTAGGAGGGAGGAGATAGGGAAGAGAATTTTTTAATCTTGGATAAAATAAACAATAAGTGGTTAAGAGGAACCATTATGGTAACAGGGACAGGGCAAGAAGAAATGCTAAGGGGCAGCTAGGTGGCATAGTGGATAAAGTACTGGCCTTGGAGTCAGGAGGACTGGGTTCAAATCCGGTCTCAGACACTTAATAATTACCTAGCTGTGTGGCCTTGGGCAAGCCACTTAAATCCATTTGCCTTGCAAAAAAAACCTAAAAAAAAAAAGAAGAAATGCTAAGGAGGAAAATAGAGAACAATAATAAGGTTTAGGGAAATTCAGACATTGAAATTAAAAGTTTATTAAATCTATAAGAAACCAAAATGGTCAAAGAAATAAACACTTGGTTTTTCAATGAATAAATTAAAACATTTATAATCATATATAAAGGCTTTCAAATATTCATTATTGAGTAGAGAAATGAAGGCTAATAAACCTTAAGATATCATTTTACACCTACGGAACTGCAAATATGACAGAAGTGGGAAGTGACAAATCTTAGAGAACACATGAAAAACTGAAAACCTAATTCAATGTTTGTGGAATTGTCTGTTGATTCATCCATTATGGAAACCAATCAAGAATTATGCCCAAAGACTTATTGAAAATACTTCTGTTATGTGCGTTGTATACAGTAACAGTAACATTATTTTAGGAATGGCATATAGAATAAGCTATTTTATCTATCATAAATTTTGAAATTATTTCTAAGTGACATGAAGAAAGATTCTATCTGCATCCAGAGAAAGAATTGATAAATAGAGGTATACCTAGAATAACTTTACACCTCTACCACACTCACTCACACTCAGGCACAAAAATCACAGGCACATGCACACACACACACACACACACACACACACACAAACAAACACAAACAAACACATATACTTATTTTCTTCTAATTATAAACAACCTTTGGAGGTGAGTGTAAGAAAAAAAGGAAAAAATAGGTAATAATTTTTATGCGTATTTGAAAACAAAAGCAAATTGTATTTAGTAGATTTTCAATTTCATGTACAACCATATTTTTGAATAAACTGCATAACGTTATAGAAAAGCTTGCCTAAGTATATATCTAGTATATAAAACATTAAAGAAAAATAATATAATGAATAAACATTGTAATCCTACAAATATAGACAAAAAAGGGTTTTTTTAAAAATCCATCTTCTTTTTCTTTTAAAAAAATCTGGTAATAACATGATCAAATGGAATTTTGCTAAATATAATAAAAAATAAATTGAAATCAAGAAAACTTCTTAATTTACAAACTTCATTACCCATCCACCAATGATCACTCTACAGGGAGGAGGGAGAAGACAGGAACCCCAGAGTTTTGCCTCTGGGTCTACTCCTAATTCAGTTGATTCTGATTTCTGAGCCTTGGTCCGGGGGACAAACGGAAGCAGAGGAAAAGATGAAGATGGGGTGAGAGGGGTTAGTAGAGTTTTAGTAATAGCATCAGGTTTAGGATTGGATTATCCTTGGATCAGTCCCATGGCTTCCTTTTGTTGAATTGAAGCATGGAAGTTTTATAAGTTCCATCTCAATGCACTTCAGCACTTAGAAAACATTCTTGAGTAAAATATTTTTGCTAAAGAATTCTTTTATCATCTCTCTAACTTCTTGTACTTTGCTTCTAGGTTCTTAGAATGTATTTCTGAAGTGTAGGCTGCTTGCTCAGGAGCTGTTTGCAACAATATGTTTCATTTCTAGATTTCCTCATATTTCCCAGAAGTTTATAGTCTTCACTGGTGGTTATCAGCTCACCTGGCAGGTACATGGCAATTTTGGAAAACATGTTCTGGCATGGCATCTTGATGTCTGTCTGGACAGAGTCCACTACAGTATTACCTAGGCCATTGAAGGGAGAAAGAAGAGATGGAGGGAAGGATAAGGATTGCAGAGGAGAGGGGAGGGAGAAAAAAGGAGAAGGGGAAGTGGCAAGGAGGGGAGGTTTCGGGAAAGAGAGGGGAGAAAAAGAGAAGGATGAAGAGTAAGAGTGGGAGATAGAGAAGTGGGCTACCATGGTGGCATCTCTCTCTTCATCATTTCTTACTTCACAATCACTTTTCATCTCAATCATATACCATATCTTATTTAGCCATTCATCAATTGCTGGTTATCCTTATAGATCCGAATTCTTTATCACCACAAAAAACTGTCTCAAATATTTTGCTACCTTGAGGTCCTTTTATATTTGTCAGACCCAATAGTGATGTTTTTGTCTCACACTTTTAGCTTTCTTCTTCTCAGCCAGATTTTCCAATAGTGGTTTCACTTCCAATAGAACATTTTTCTCACTCATTCTTGTGGACCAACTCTCCAAAACAATTTACTTAGAATATACTTTTAAGTTTATTCAATGTTAGTAATGTTTTTTCCTATCATTTTTATAAATATAGACAGTTAACAAAACAACAAACCTAGATCTGATTTGTAATTTTTGAGGAGTAACTTATCACACTCAAAATTTAATAATTGACCCACTTAAGCCAGTTGGGGCTGACATAAGCACAGCCCTAAGATTATGTCTTAATTTCCATTACCAATTCAAGACTCTCACACCATTATTCAGTAGTTTCCCCTCTGAGGTTTATTAGTTTATACCTAATATCTGTAGTTTCTTTCATTTTATCACCTTTTTTTATCCAAGCCTTCACTAAAACAGGAAACTCTTTTTTCCTTGCCATGATCTCAAATGCATTCATCCCTCAGTTACCCCAATCCCCTAAATCATCTGATCTGAACCAGTTACCCTCTCCTCCCTTCCCTATTTTAGCCCCTTGATAAAGCTGATCAACTCTTCACTATTTTTCCATTCATGTTTTTTTGGTGCCATAGTCCTATTAGGAGACATGCAATAATAACTTGCCAAATTTTGAATCTTGATTACTCCTACCATTCGCTTCCTTCCTTGCTTTTCATGTGTTGAGGAATAGAATTGTTTATAGTTATCAAAGGTTACGTCCTGAATCTATTACAGATTGAAGTGATTCAATAATCTCAACAAGATATTGGGATAAAGCTATTTGGTCATGACTCCGTAATTGATTCACTGATCCAATCCCGATGTTCTTAAGTTAACAACTTCACATTGTATCAGTTTGGCTTTTTTTTGGTTAATTTCCTTTATCTTCCTTAATACTTAATAAAGTGTGCAGCTAAATGAAAGTACTCTGAAACTAATGCTATCAAGTTACTTTTGGACCCTCAAACTTGAATGCTTGCCTCTTTTACTTGAGTCTGAAGAAATTGATCAAAAAGCGCGCACGAGAGAGAGAGAGAGAGAGAGAGAGAGAGAGAGAGAGAGAGAAACACAGAGAGAGAAACAGAGAGACAGAAACAGAGAGAGGAGAGATAGAGAGACAGAGGGACAGAGAGGAAAGACGGAGAGAGGGACAGAGATAGAGACAGAGAGATAAAGACAGAGAGAGAAAAAGAGAGATAGAGAGACACACAGAGTGAGAAAGACACATCAATTGTCAAACACTGGACTAAGTGCTGAATGTAAATACAAGCAAAAAGAAAGACATTCCCTTCTCTCAAGTATCTTACATTCGAACTCGAGATGATAGCAAAAATGATCTAGGAGAAAGATACTAGTGGAGAAAAGGTTGATACTAAATCTACCCATTTTTAGATAGAAAGGAGTTGTGACTTGTCCCAACATTTTCTCAAGTAGAGGTTTAGGTTAGGAATTCACCAATAGGAGGAAGTTATGGGAAGAAGTGAGGGGACACTGAGTTGGGAGCATCTTCAAGGGGAAAAAACAATTGGAATAGAGGTGGGGAAGTTCAGAGTAAACAGCTTAGTTCAGAGAAGAGTGAGCTGTGCCTCTCCCAGAGATTTCTTCAAAAGGAGATTCTGGGCAAAAAATCACCAAGAGGAGGCTGAAACATACTATTGGTTTGGAGTTGAAAAGGAAAGCAAAGAGAGAAAGATTTCAGCTCCATGGAAAACTGACTTCATCAGACATCTCTCTTTGGAATAATGCCATAAAACAATAATAGCAATTATGAACAGTGTAAGTTTTGCAAAGTAATTGAGATTATTTTATTACTTGATATTTATAATAAACCAGTAAGGGAGGTGCCTCTACTAGTTTTATTTTAGAGAAAATTAAATTGGACCTAATGAAGCCTTACTACCTTGCCCTTGGTGATGCAGGTAGTGATTATCTATGGCTAGATTCTAATCAAGTACTCTCTTGAAGTACTTCTCATAATGCTTCAGATAAATTCTCTTTTCCTAAAGTAACATTTTACTGATGGTTAAAATGACAAGAGTCAAGGTTCTGGCAACATCTTATTCAATCATGTCTTTACAGTGAATATAGGACAGTAATTGAATTCAGAGAACCCAGGATTTGGAATGAGATGAGAATCAAAGATTCTACTCCTTGAAATATAGGAAATACATATTACATGTATGATGATATGATGTGTCATGTACTAGGACCGCTGTGATCTATTTTTGCCTTGATTTTTGTATTTGCATCTTAATTGATTTTTCTCATGTCTCAAGTATTTCCCCATGAATATTGCTTCTCACTTCTGCCTGGTTCCACAAATCTAACATTGGGTCCATGTTCTCCAGGTGACCTGGTTCTTGGATGTCCAAAACTATTCACAAGTAGCCTAACTCAGAGTCACCATGATGCTTCACTGATCCATCTTCATTCAATTTTGTTATGTGTGTAACTTTATTCTTCTGCGCTCTGTGACACCTACCCCCACTACACTCACAGACACACACACACACACATAAACACACACAAACACACACACATACAAACATGCACACACACACACACACACACACACACACACACAAACCACTATATACAGAGAGTCATATTCCAAGTCCATCTTTTGGAATAATAATCAAACCAACAATAACATTCCTGAGAAAAAATTTCAATCCACTTGTTGCATGGGGTGAGTCTTCATCCCTGTGACATTCCAATGTAAAAATCTATCCTTTTTAGGAAAAAAATGTTACATGGTACAATGGAAAGAGAACTGAACCTGGAGTTAGGAAGATCTGAATTCATATCTGTTCTCTACACTTACTTGCTATGAGATTTTGAGCAAGTCTTTTAACTTCTGTCTGCCTCAGTTTCCTCAAACACAAAATGAATATAACTGCTCTTATGTCAGTGGAGTGGGTTTGAGGATCATTTGAAAAGTTTTGTTCCCACAATAGATGATCCACAGAAGGAGCAAGATAAGTTCTTATTTCCTCCCTTCCCATAGAAGATATGCTCCTTCGGATCAGAAACTAACTTTGTAAGTATTTGATACATGCTATCTTAATATTTTAATTTACATTAATTGCATTAATTTCACAAGCACAGAGCTGACCATATCTCTGACCTGTTGTCAATAAGTTCACGTGGTTGTCTTTAGAATGAATTATCAAGACTTCTGTCATTTAAGTCCCTTCATCATCTGAATATATAGTACTATTCCAACTTAATCATACATTACTCTTCTCCAATTATTTTTTGATCCACCCAAATTGGCCTACTCTCTAGTTCTAATATGGGACATTACCTTTCCCATCTTAGCATAAACTCTTTATGTACACAGGAAGAAAAAGTGCTCAATTGATTTGTCTATTCCCTTATATAAGTAAAATGTCCAAGGCAGAATTTGAACTTTGGTCTTTCTAATGACCTTTCTTCTATCAAACTGTTCTCTAAGAGGCTGCTTCAATCTACATAGCATTGTCTTTACACAAATACCATGGGGATCATGTTATATGTATTATCATTAGGGTAACTAGGTGGTTCAATGGATAGCACTGGCTCTGGAGCTGGAAGGACCTGACTTCAAATCTGGTCTCAGATTCTTGACATTTCCTAGCTGTATGATCTTGGGCAAATCACTTAAACCTGATTTTCTCCTATCTATTGCTATCTACAGTTCACCTGATTCAAATATAGTCAATAGACCCAGATGACTGTGGAGGAGAAAGTAGGGCTGGTGATAGCTCATCCCACCCCACCCCTTCACTGAAACCCATTTCATGGCATCACCTTCTCAAAGTCATTTTCTTCTTTGAGAACAAAGGACAAATATCATCATTATCATCACATGGGAAGTACCAATTCCTCACTTATACCTCAGAATTCTAGTTTCCTTTAAATATCTCATCCACCAAGAAGACTTTCTTGATTCCCTTACCTGATAATGAAGGCTTTGAACCAATTATCTCACATTTATTTCACATTCATTTTATACAACTTAAATTGCTGAGATGAAAACATATGATTTCCATGATAAAACATAATTTTTTAGGGGGGGATAGGGATTTTATTCAATTATGTGTTCTTCTCATTATTGCCAAGTATAATGTTGGGCATATTATATATTAAAAAGTCTCATTCTTAGTGCTTGTCCATTGATGCATTGATGGGGTATGCAATTCTTTGCAGTCTTATAATAAAATCTTTCATGATCTCAAGATATGTGTTGTGATGTATTGTGATGAAAGAACCATGCAGCACAGTATACTCAAAATTCTAATTATCAGTAAAATATTGATCATAATGACAACAACAAAATTGAGAAGGGAAGGAGAACTCAATTCACATTATGGCTTGGGTGGGGGGAGGGAGAATTCCTACATAGAAAAGGCATAAAGACCTCAGAAGATGGGGCAGAGCCAAGATGGCAGCATAAGAACAGCCATTGCTAGAAGCTCTCTCTGAAATATTCCAAAAACCTTAAAATTATGGCTCTAACTAAATTTTCAAGAGACAGAACCCACATAAAGATCAATGGATGAAATGTTCATGCCTGAGGGAATCTGGAATATTTTCAGAAGGATCTGTTTCATGGGGTAGAGAAGGTAACAGCACAGCCAGGAATAGCACTCCAGAGTGAAGGAATTCTAGTCTTCCAGGAATAGCATGCTGGCCGGCTGGTCACCAGGGTCCCTGGGAATACCAGCTCCTAGCAGTAGAAGCAGTTTCTTGACCTACCAACCCAGGAAGCACCAAGCACAACTTGGAAGATTAGTGGGGAAACTTCTGACAAAGTGAGTGGGAGCCAGCATGTCCATCAGCACAACAGGGACCATCAGAGTAGCTCAGATTCCAGGGAATAGGAGCAGGCCTGCAGAGCTGCTGGGCAGATTCTTTCAGTATGCACAGTTCACAGAAGGTAAGGGGATAGGGTAGACTATTGAGGTCTCTCTTCTGGCCCTGAGACAGGACTCTTGTGCTATGTCCATATTCAGTTAGTCCCTGGACACAGTGTGGGACCTCATTTCCACAGACCTGAGACCTCCTCCCAGCTCCAGAACAGAGGGTGGTCTTGTGGATATCCACAGATCAGAGCACATGCAGGAGAGCAGTTAGAGTCTCTCATAAGACCTTGAAGGTATTGAGGTCCTTGCAGAGGTGTCCCAATAATAATAAGCAGCTCTGGAACCACCTCCAAATCAGGTACAGATTGGGGAAATGAGTACACAGAAAAAATGAACCTGACCATAGACAATTTCTTTGGTCCCATTGAGAATCAATATACATACACAGAAGATGAGAAAATTCCAGCTTCTATATGTAAATCCCCTAAGAAATATAGACATTGGGCTCAGACTGTTTTAGAGCCCCCCAAAAGTTTGAAAATCAAGTAAGGGAGGTAGAGGAAAAATTGGGAAGAGAAATGAGGGAGATGCTTGAAAAACATGAAAACCAAGTCAGCAGCCTAGTTAAGGAGATCCAAAAAAGCTGAAGAAAGTAACATACTACAAGCAAGTTTAGGCCAAATGGGAATAAAAACAGTTCAAAAAGTTAATGAGGAGAAAAATGTCTTAAATAGCAGAATTGGCCAGATGGAAAAGAAGATGAGGAAGCTCTCTGAAGAAAACAAATCCTTCAAATGTAGAATGAAGCTATAGGAAACTGATGACTTTGTGAGGAATCAAGAGACAATAAAGCAATAACAAAAGAGTGAAAAACTAGAAGAAAATGTGAAACATGTTATTGAAATAACAATAGCTCTGGAAAACAGATAAAGAAGAGGCAATTTAAAAATTATTGGTCTACCTGAAATTTATGATCAGGGGAAAAACCTTTGACTTAATTTTTAAAGAATTTCTACAGGAAAGTTGTCCTGATATCATAGAGGAAGAGGGGAAAAATAGAAATTGAAAGAATCCACTAATATCCTACTGAAAGAGATGCAAAAAAGAAACAACCCTCAGAAATATTGTGGCCAAGTTCCAAGAACTCACAAGTAAAAGAGAAGATATTACAAGCTGACAGAAGGAAACAGTTCAAATATAATTGAGCTGCAGTCAGGATAACACAGGACTTAACAGCATCCACAATAAGGGCTCATAGGGCTTGGAATATGATATTGCAGAAGGCAAAAGAGCTTGGATTGTGACTGAAAATCAACTGCCCAACAAAACTGAACATCCTCTTCCAGGGACAAAGATGGACTTTCAATTAAACAGGGAAATTTCAAATGATCCTATTGATATGGTCAGAGTTGAATAGAAAATTTGGTTTTCAAGTACAGAATTTAGAGGAAGCAAAGAGAGGGTGGATGAGAAGTACAAATTATGAGGGATTTAATGATGATGAACTGAGTCTATTTCTGCATGGAAAGATGATATTGATAATACTCATATGAACTTCCACATTTATTAGAGCATCTAGAGGGAACATATATAAACAAGGAACAGGAGGGAACTGAATATGAAGGTATAATATAATGTAAAAGTGGAGTCAATAAGTGAAAAGGACTGTATTTCTGCATGGAAAGATATACTGAAAATACTCATATGAATGTTTACAATTATTAAACAAGCTAGAAGGAGCATATATAGACAAGGCAGAGGAGGGAACTGAATATGAAGGTATAATATAATGTAAAATATAATGTAACATAATATAATATAAATAAAATATAATGTAATGTAAAAATGGAGTCAATAGGTGAAAAGGAAATGTGTTGGGATAAAGGAAAGGAGAGGTAGAATAGACTAAGATATTTCATGTAAAAAAGTCAAGATATAGCTTTTTTCAATGTCTTGGAAGGGGGAAAGGCAAGGGGTGGGATGAGGGAGCCTTCATTCTCATTGGAAATGAGTCAGAGAAGAAACAACATATATAATGAAATAAGGCATAGAAATCTAGAAGAAAAAGGAGAGAAATTGGATGGGGAAAGGGAGGGAGGATGTAGGGGAAAGAGGAGAGGGTAGGTCATAAGAGAGAATAGTCAGATATGACACATTTTATTTTTTACTTTTTGTAAAATGGTGGGATTGGGTGGCCTAACTTGAACCATGGAACTGGGTGGTTGCTGGGTGTCTGGGGTGGGATGGAGACTTGGGGCCTCTTGGGCCCTGGGTCAGTACTCTGTCCACTGTGCTACCTGGCTGCTCCACAGCACACTTTTGAAGAGGGACAGAGGGAAAAGAGAGGAAAATATAATAATTGATAGTGGGGAAAAATGGATGGAGGGAATTACAAGCAGCAACATCAACTGTGGAAAAATATGGAAGTAACTTCTCTGATGACTTATGATAAAGACTGAGATCCACCCCAGAGAAAGAACTTGTGGTATGGAAACACAGAGTCAAGAACATTTTTCCCCTCTTTCTTACACTTTATTTCTCATGTGTTTTTTTATTTTTGTGGGAGAGGAGATTTATGTTCACTCTTACATCAAGACTATTTTAGTAATTGAAAGAAATAAAAAAAGGTAAAATAAGATAAAAGAGAGGATAGTAAGAGTACCTGGGTGCCCTTAATGAATTCTAGTATATTAGCCAAGATAAACTCTGACATATCATGAAATGTCAAATAATATTGTTTTTATGTTATCTCTAGATTTAGAGACAGGTAGATGATATAGTGAACAGAACATGAGACTTAGCCTCAGGATGACTTGAGGTTCATTCCAATTCGTTCCTCAGTTTATTTCTAGCTGTGTGATCTGAGTTAAGTTACTTAACTTCCCTGTCTTATTTCATCTGTAAAATAAAGGAGTTGAATTTGATAGTTCTCTAAGATCCTTTGTAGCCCTTGATGTGTAATATTATTATCTTTGAAAGATTCCAGAAAATTAAAAAATATATCAAATATTGGAGAAAGGCAAATGAAATATATATATATATTAATTTTAATGGAAAGATGTGAAGTCTATTAGTTGAAAAGCCTGAGTTTGGCTTTCATTAGAGTCAAAATTTCAGAAATTAATATCTAAATTGTTTTTTTAAAAAGACCTCAGAAGATAAATCAGACAGATTTGGTTACATAAAATTAATTAGATTTAGAATAGAAACAAGGAAAAAAATAATTCCTGCACATTTCTTTCTTTCTCTTTTTAGGGACAAAAAAGGTTTATTTAAGTATTTCTATGGTTCACAGGAGCTAGGAGGATAAGTAGTAAAAATGGTCTGGGGCCAGGAGAAGTTTTTTTTGAGGGATCCCACTCCCCCCAGAGTAGGTTGATCTCCCAGAGGAAGACAAGTAATCTCAATTGAGAGTGATTGAGCTTTTAAGGGGACAGGAAGATGAGGTAATTTAGACAAATGTTGAGGGAAAGCAACTGAGAAAGCAGAGATGAGGTAATTAGTGGCATGATTAGATGAGGGGAGTTTGATTAAAGGTATAATCATTCAGGCTAAATCAGGGATAGAGGCTTATTTTATTCCTGGGGTCAGGGATTTACCAAGAGTCCTTGCCAGGAAGGGGCAAGTGACTTTTCTAAAAATCCATGGACTTCATCTAATTGCTTGAGCAATGGGAATGAGGAGGGGTGTTCAGTGTTAATGTAAGGTACATGATCAGTACAGGGAAATATATTAATTGTAAAATATAAATTTTGCTATTCAGTATTTCCCCTATCTTATAGCCCACTCAAAATATTTAGAACCAAATTAATTTGAAAGTTGGCAGGAACCGTTATTTTCTTCTGAAACTGCATTTCATGAAAATGTAATAAGGAGGTCCAATCAGTCAATACTCAAAGAAATTGATTCAGACTTTTCAAAGAAAGGTCAAGTGCTGAAGCTGACACTAAATAACAAGAAGATAGAACTCAATAGAAAAGACCCTGAAGTTGGCAAAGATTGAAGGTAAAAGGAATAGGATACAGAAGATGAGATGGATAGTTAGTGTCCTGTAAACAAGGGACATAAACTTGGCCTGAGCTTGAGAGAGAGTGATAGATAGAAGAAAAATCTGGACGATATAAACTTGTCAAATGAAGTGAGCAGAACCAGAAGAATTCAGGGAACACAGCAATATTGGTAGGTGCTGATTGGGGAATAATAGCTCTTCTCAGCAATTCAATCATCCAAGACTTATACTGAAAATTGCTATCTACCTGCAGAGAAAGAATTGATGCAGTCCAAGTGTAACTCGAGCCCTACTTTTAAAACTTGCCTTTGTTTCTCTTATTTTTATTTAATTTTTTGTTTTTTATTTTATCTGCTTTATTTTGGCACTTGAGTGCATGTGCATATTTTTTATCAAATTGTTTACTTCTTCAAACAATGGGCAGGAGATACATAGAGAGCGAGGAAATTTGGAACTCATAATTAAAAGAAATATTATAAAGTATTGTTGCATGTAATTGGATAAGAAAGAATAAAAATTTTTATTTGGGAAAATAAAAATGAACTACAGATACAAACATGACAAATCCAAAACTCACAAGGAAATGTCATTCAAATAGAGCAAGTGAAATCATGAAAGAAATTGGAAGAGTAGGAATCTACAAAGGGATAATGAATCTGGTAAGGAAATAATGGAGTACAGGAATTGAAATGGTAGAGAAGTCAGCATTGCTGGGGTCCCACATTAAATACTATTTTTTCCCTCTCCATGACCTTTTCCCTGAGATGATAGAAGAGCTTAGATTACCAATCCCCAATGCCCCATTCAAAATAATTTCTCATGATATTTGTCACGTAAGTAAATTATGTATGAGGATATTATACAGTGAAGGATTAGATGGCGTGCTTTATGCAGGGAGAAAGGAGAGTTTAATCTTATCTTATTCCAGGTCACGTAACACATGAGTGATGCAGGTTTTACTCCCTCTATTGTTCCTGTTGATTTACTTGGTAGCCTTGATGAGGGATTTTTTCACTATTGCTGCAATTATCAACTCCCACACTTTTCCTCTTCCTTGTATCTTTCTCTGGGCAACTTTTTATTGCTGATTATCTGTAAAATCTTGGTTCCACCTAAAACAACATTGCAAAGTCCATGACTAGGATTCAACCCATCTCCTTCCTTGGCTGCATAATTAAGAATTTTTTGTTCTCTTCTTTGAAGCTACAAAATTTGCTTTGCTGATGGTCAGAACCGCTTTATAGACTTCTGATACTCTTATAACCACTTGTCTTTTGATAGGAGGGCCCAACACATTCTTCCCCTCATTTCTTACAACTACACAGTTTGTTCTTCCTCAAGCCCTTGTGCTGGCTGTTGTTTCCCATTCATCTTCCTCCCTACATTTCCTTTATACTTACCATATTGCCTGTCATAATTGCGTGGGATAAAACCCACTTAAAAATAGAGATTCTTCTGAGCAAAAAGAAAAAAAAAAGGTTAATTTGGCTTTTAAGAAAAAGGTACACTCCAAGTCTCCCAAAGGTAGCAAAGATCAAGAAGCTTCCCTGAAAATCACAGTCAAGCAAGATTTTATGGGCTAACAGGATCCCCTTCTCCCTATTTTCCCTTTCCATTCATTGGTTTATCTTCAGAGTTACATTCTACTAGTGAAAATCTACCCCAGCAATAAAAAAAAGAATGAAAAGTTTTCATTAAATAGTAGCTCACCATCCAGATGGTAAGAATAACCTTCAGGATTTCAACTACCATATTGAAATAATGTAGCTTGTCTTAGAACACAAGATCTAGGAACAGTCTACCATACTCCCATTTAGTACTTAGCATCAAACAATAGGTGTCTTATGAGCTTCTTTGGAATGCATGGGTTCTTTCTGGGGAAAATTCTACTCTCCTTCTAGCAGTGAAAGGAGTCTTATCAAAAGTTAGGAGAGTGAAACCCCTGTTTGGAATTCAAGGGGCTTTTTTCTAGAAATAGATAAGAATAATAGTTTGTTCTTTTCTTAATATTTCATAACCCTGAGAGGATTTCACTGAGAATATTAATACTTAAAAAGTTTTATTGATAATATTCCACTCATAATGTGGTCATTCAATTAGGTTTACGAATATTGCCTAAAAGACACATGGACTAAGAGACTCTCAATAGGCTATACTTTTTTGGCTGATGTTTTAATGAGACGAAAGGGAGAAAGTTTTTCACTTATCCTCTTTATAAAATGGACTCTTAACTAATCATTCTCAAAGTTCAGTAAATACACAGGAACAAAGGAAATGAGGATGTTTCCCTTGAATACTCTGGAGATTTCATGGCCTTCTCCAAATGACTCTGAGCCATATATTTCTCCAGGTTCTATAAAATAAAAACTACCCCAGATCTCCATAATACCTGCAGGTTCAGAGGTTTTGATTTCACTGTTTTGCCATAATTTTGTCAGTGAATATGGAATTAATTGGTAAGGAAAGGGGGAAACTAAGTGGCACGATAGATAGAGCAACAGCCCTGGAGTCAAGGAGGACCTGAGTTCAAATGTGACCTCGGACACTATTTAATAAAACTCTAGATGTGTGAGTACAGATAAAGGGCAGGAAGTGAAATCATGCTAGGTAAATATATTCGGTGAATTCAGTTTGAGCCACCTTTTCAAAATGGTTGAGTTGTGAGAATAAATGATAGAATATTTGGAAGGTGGGAGAATAAACTAATCTTATTTTTTAAATTATTATTTATGTAATGGGGATAAGTGACATGCCAAAGGTCACACATCTTGTCAATTATTAAGTATCTATGGTCAGTTTAAGTTCATGTATTCTTGATTCCTGGGCTGGTGCTCTATCCATATAGATGAATATTTGTAGTTAAATGGAGTGGTGATTGCCATAAATCTTTCTATCTATAAATCTATCTATCCACCCATCACCTCTTTCTTATTTGTATATACATATTTAAAAATATGAGTACATAAACATTTTTATATACAAGTATATACACACAATTTATATAAATTCTTTTTAAACCCACATGGATATAAAGATACATCATATACATACATCACTCCATCAATATATTGATTACTGTCTGTAGCATCCATATTCATTTTTACATCATCTATTTCTTCTCTTTTATAACTATCTCTACCTCCAGCCCCATCTCTACTTCTGTCTCTATCTCTTTCTTGTCCATCTGTATTGGTAGACCATTTGCTTTTCAGGATACTTTTGATGATATGAAATCTTAGTACCATTCCTAGTTTCTTTTCAAAGAAAATTAGCTCTTCAGGTGGTTCATTTTCATAGTAGCTCCTCCAGGGAAATAAATTTCTTGAACACAATGAGTAATAGCATGCAAAAATTCTAGTAATCAAAACTCTTAGGTCCGGTAAGGGATGTGCAGATTATATTATTCAAAGTGCTAATTTTACAAATCCTATCTGATATGCAGAGTAAGTGAGAAATGAGAGATAAAATTGTGACAATAATGTTGAAATGCTTACAAAGTAATAAAGTTCTCTCTATAAATCATATCTCTCTCTTCCTACTTCCATCTTCTGGTTACTGAATCAGGTGGAAGGCACATGCTAATCTTAACCCTGGTTTTGTCTAACTGGAGGAAAGACAATTTTTAAAATTTTTTTATTTAATTTATTTATTCATTTTGAATTTTATCATTTCCCGGCTAATCTCACTTCCCTCCCCCCACCCCCACAGAAGGCAGTCTGTTGGTCTTTACATTGTTTCCATGCTATACATTGATTTAAGTTGAATGTAATGAGAGAGAAATCATATCATTAAGGAAGAAAAATAAAGTATAAGATAGTAAAATTACATAATAACAGTTTTTTTAAAACATTAAGTTAATAGTCTTTGATCTTGGTTCAAACTCCACAATTCTTTCTCTGGATACAGATGATATTGTCCATTGCAGATACCCCAAAATTATCCCTGATTGTTGTCTGGTGGAATGAGCAAGTCCATTAAACTTGATCATCATGCCTATGTTGCTGTTAGGGTGTACAGTGTTCTTCTGTTTCCGCTCATCTCGCTTAGCATAGGTTCATGCAAATCCTTCCAGGCTTCCCTGAATTCCATGAGGAAAACAAAAGCACTGACTGCAAAGCACTATACTAAATACTGAGACAAATTAAGAATTTAGAGAAGAAACCATCCCTGCCCTCATGGAGCTTATGTACTGAAGTTTAGTTATGGAAATACTGTTTTTGAATGTGTAAGTGTTATCAGTTTAGGACTAACATTCAGTTTGTTGTGGAATCTCAAATATAGTTAATTTATTTTGGACAATGTAAAAAAGGTTCTATTCCTGTTAATGTAATTCATATGACTTCTTTACTCACCTGTTTACCAGTCATATGGACTGTGTATGTAGTTATGGAAAATAGGTAATAGCAAATTTCATACTTTTCTAAATTTTATTAAAACTAATTGATGTTACTGATCTTAATGGTTTCCAAGGTGTAAAATTAAATGCAAAACAATAGAATTTAAACATCTTGATTTCACATTTTAGAGAAGTTTGCAGCATATCAAGAAGATTTTTTGGAGTTTTTCTAGTAGTTCTTGAACTTTTTTCCCATATAGAGCAATAGTCTTTTAAAAGGTACTAAATGGCTGGACATCATTATTTGGGAAGAAAAGGGGGTGGGGGAGCTTTAGGGACCAAAGGGAAAGTTTCTATCTGCTAATATAGCAGCATTAAAGGCCTCTGCAGCACTCCTCAGAAGAAGAGAAATATGTCCTGAAACCCCCTCATAACTCCTGAAAATTACAAGATCCTGTTTGAGAACAACTGATCTGTATACCATAACCACATGTCCTCCAAAGTATTTTGTATATTCCCATATTTGCTAATGTTTCACAATAAGCAAAATTTTCTATTACATTAGTATTACATCTTTATTCAGACAAGTTTTAATGTCCATACTTCATTAAACCTATAGTATTTTATATTTTCTGCAGGCTATTCTTTAAAAAGTGATAATATATATATATATATATATATATATATATATATACATATATATTTATTAGACCGATATTCTGTACATGAATATGTTGAAAATGTGATTATAGGGGCGGCTAGGTGGCACAGTGGATAACGCACAGGCCCTGGAGTCAGGAGTACCTGTGTTCAAATCCGGTCTCAGACACTTAATAATTACCTAGCTGTGTGGCCTTGGGCAAGCCACTTAACCCCATTTGCCTTGCAAAAACCTAAAAAAAATGTGATTATAAAAGCTAACTTTAGCTTGTCCAAGCATAGTTTACTATTCCTGAATTATAGGGCTAGAATTTAAACTATAAAGATAAATGAACAGTTTTATCACATAGGAATACCAAAAAAAGTTGAATAATTTTTCAACTGCAAATTTCTGGTTCAGGGATTGACTGGCTTTGAATTCGAAGCATGTTCAACAGCGAGACAAACGGTGCAAAACAAATTCAGCTCACTGAATTTCTAGCCAGTTGTGCCCAAGCCTCTTCCTTGACTACAGTGACCCAAAACTCACCTGGGAGAAGAATGAATTAACACAGACAATAGAAAGTTATATACATTTGCCCTCCATATGACACAAACTCTAGAGAAAATATACTCTTCATTTCTGAAAACACTTTTTTAGAGTGTGGTCAACCATACAGCAAACATACAGCAAAACATGTGGCCAAGCATAGAGCAAAACAATTGCTGTATTAAAATAAAAAATTCATTGTGGTTAAGGTTATCTATGTTTATGGACTTGGAACCAGAGTTAAAGCATCTAGAAAATGGCTAACTGGAAAGGACTTTTGTGTCTGCTTACAAATCATTTATGCGTCATTAGTCAATAGCGGCAATATTGGCTTTACTGACTTAGCTATATATAAACTTAGGTCGCTATTTATTGGCCAAATCCTGAGTGAATGAAAGGACTGTATTCCTTTCCTTTTACAGAGGTAATTTTTAATAATTGTTCATGCACAGCAACATGAGGGTGATTATCAACCTTGATGGACTAGCTCATTCCATCAGGGCAACTACTGGACAATTTAGGGCTCTCTGCAATGGAGAATACCATCTGTATCCAGAGAAAGAGCTGTGGAGTTTGAACAAAGGGCTGTTAACTTTAATTTAGGAAAAAAAACTGATATCTTATTGTCTGATCTTGCTATCTCTTATACTTTATGTTTCTTCCTTAAGGATATGATTTCTCTCTCATCACATTCAACTTGGATCAATGTATACCATGGAAACAACGTAAATACTAGCAAATTGCATTTTATGGGGGGTGGGGGAAGGGAAGTAGGATTCTGGGATAAATTGTAAAACTTAAAATAAATATAACCTTTATAAATTAATTATTCATGCATTTTTACTTTTAAAAATGCTCAATATTTTATAAGATCTTGCCTCTTTATTTTAAAATCAAAATGTGGATAAATTGGGTTCAAACTGACATGAAGCCAGCAGAACTTTGGGATTAGAAATAACTGAGCCTCCATTATACTATTTTTCAAGACTAGAATTTATTATACCATCAAACAAATGTAGCAACACTGTTTAGACAAAATAACTGTGACTTCTTGCCATTTTGAATAGTGATTTGTATTTATCATTGAGCTAACCATCTTATACCTAAATTTCTTGTGTTTATTTTGATGCTATTATTAAAAGCTTAGGAATTTGATATTTTTCAAAAATAAGTGATTTTCAAAAGCAAGATTTTGGTTAAGTTTAAATTAATCTAAAGTGCAGGTTATACTAATTCCATTGTAATTGTAGTAATGTAATTGTATGTAATTGGAACTGTGTTAGAAATACACAATTGGTCATCTCAGGAATTTTTTTTAAAATAGATATGCACATTTTAGTTTGTCTTTAATAATTCTTAAAGCACTTCCCCATAGTTTTAATAAAATAAATTTAATTAAGTTTGGAAAAAAATTAGATTAGTGACCCCAAATGCACCTATCTAAAATAATTTTTCATAATATTTGCCATGTAATTTATCATGTAAGTCATATTTTTTTTAAATGACTATATTAATGATTAGATTGTGTGCTCTATATAGGAGAAAGAAGAGTTCAAACTTGTCTTAATTGTTTATTCCAGGTCCCAGGATATATGGGAGATGTATGTCTTACATACTATTTCCTACCTGATAATTTGCTTTCTAATCTTATTGGGGAATCTTCTCACTACTGCTACAATGATCACTTTCCCACGCCTTTACTTTATTTTTTATATTTTTATGAATAACTTCCCTCTACTGAATATCTGCAACATCTCAGCCATGCTGACAAATTCATTGCGGAGTCAGCTCTCTTCCTACTCTTTTTTGAAAATACAAAGTTTGGTTTGCTAATGGTCAAGTCCAGGAACTTTGTGGGTGTCTAACACACCTTTTCACTACTCCTCCCTATTTAAGGGGAGAGCAAAAACATTCTTCCCCTCAGTTCCTACTATTTAAATTGAGTTTGTTCTTCTTCTTCATACCCTTGTACTGGGTGTTTTAACCCTTCATCTTCCTCTCTCCATTTCCTTTACACTTAACTCATTGTCTGATGTATAGTAGGCATTCAATAAATGCTTATTGACTTTTGACTTTGACCCTCATGAATTGAGAGAATGCAATTAGCCATAATTTTGTGGCTGATGTTTTAATGAGACTAAAGGGAGAAAGTTTTTTACCACATTGTTTATACTGTGGACTCTGCCTAATTAATAATTCTCAAGTGATGGACAAAGAGATTATAGGAACAATGGTGATGATGATGCTGTTTGCCTTGTATACTCTGGAGATTTCATAGAACCTTCTCCAAATGACAATGGGCAATATATTTCACTAATTCTTTAGCATAAGAATAACCAAAAACACCAGAAGGTCTTTGTATTCTGATATTTAGATTTCACTGCTTGGCCATATTTTTGAGTTTGCCAGCAAGAGTGGAAGTAATTGGTGAAGAAATACTCTCCAGATTAGATATAGAATTGTAAGAAGCTAAAGAACCTGATGACAGTAACAACAAAGCTGAAATGTATATACATCTGAACAACTATTTCAGGTATTTTGATTAAGATTATGATTATTTTTCTTTATTACTGGTCAGTTTGCTTAGGGGCTTAATATGTGAACTCAAAAGGATGCAGATGTCATCAATATAAGTAATTCTGTTTTGTGAAAGTTAGTTTGGCATCATACTGTGGATAAAATGGTGGGTTGGAATAAAGTAAGGTCATAGTCCAAATTCTGCTCCTGGCCCTTATGAGCTGGGAAATCTTTCAGGTTCCTCTTTAGATCATCTCCAGTTCTTCCTATATATCTATATATCTATATATCTTTTTATCTCCATCTCTATCTCTATCTCTATCTCTATCTCTATCTCCATCTCTATCTCTATCTTCATGTCTATGTCTATATAATTTGTACATCCTTATTTGCTTTCTCCACTCCATTGACACTGAGCTCACTAATGTCAGGAATAATATTTTGCTTCTTTTAGTACTCTCAATGCTCATACAGATTCTGGGATATAGCAAATACTTAATATTGTTTATTGACTTAACTGTGATTTGAGCATGGGTACATCTCATTCTAGCTCATTCCCCCCTCACATGCCTCTAACATGTATATAGTATAATTTTTGTCATTTTGATGCTCATCAGAAATCATTTAATAGACTTAATCTCAAGTGAATCTAAAGAGTGTTTTGAAAATAGGCATTTCATGTATGTCTCTGTGTGTTTCTGTGTGTGTGATGTGAATTCATATAATGTGTATGCATAAAGGTAAATCTATATAGGGCAGGAGTTGAGATTCTTCTAGGTCAATGAATTCAAGGATACCAGGTTTGGACAATGCTGTTAAAGGCCTTGAACTGTGAGATGAAATTATGGAATATTTGGGAGGTTGGAGAATGAATGCTAATGTCCACTTGGTAGTTCAAGATGGGGAAAAAGTTTCAAAAGAAGCTGAAATATAGAAGAGTATTTGTGATTAAGGAGGATGATGACACATCTATTCATCTGTCATATAACTATCCATGTATCTAATCTATCTATCTATCATCTATCTATCTATCTATCTATCTATCTATCTATCTATCTATCTATCTATCTGTCTATCTATCTAGGTAGCTAGCTATCTATTACCCATCTATCTATCATCTATCTATCATTTAGCTATGTTTCTATCTATCCATCTATCTATCTACCTATCACCTTTCTATCTTTCTCTACATATATATATATATACATATATATACAAGCATTTATGTGTATAATCATTATTTGATTATACAAATATATACACTCACTTAATATGTTTATATATATAAGCATGTACATTTTAATGTAGATGCATTCACAAATAAAATATACCTATATATCACTCCATTAATATATTTATTGCTGTCTATGCAGCCATAATTTCATGAAATGATCCATTATCTATTTTTACTTGTACATCTCGCTATTACAATTGGCATCTCTACTTCTATCTCTATCTCTCTCTTATTTATCTGCATTTTGACAGTTTTCTCTCCAGGAGATCCCTATGGAAATAAAATCACATTGCCATTCCTAACTTCTTTATAAAATCAATTAACTCTTCGAGTGGTTTATCTTCCTAGAAGCTGGTTTGGAGAATGAATTTCTTTCACACCATAAGAACTAGAATGCAGAAATTATAGGAATCATAAATGTTGGTTGTAGTTGGGGAAGTTGCATACTATCTCAGCCAAGATAATAATTTACAAATTCTGGCCCTGATAAACCAGAGGAAGCAAAAAAAACAAACAAACAAAACAAAACCCCACGAGAGATAAAGGAGTGACACTATGGATGAAATGCCATGGAAGTGGTAAAATTATCTCTAAAAATCATAGCGCTGGAATTCCAAGTTCCATCTTTTGATTACTGATTCAAATGAAGCACATGTGTCAACCTTAGTCCAGTCTTGCGGAACTAGAGGACAGACATTCTCATTAGAACAAGGAGAAACCCTTTCCACCTTAGTTATGGTAAGATGCTTAGTGAGTAAGGATAAAAGAATATTTCTTCAGGTGGAAATTCTTCAGTCTGAAGGGAAACATATAGACTTCTCATAGTCGTTCAAATTTTGGATCAAAAAGGGGCCTCTGATTTTGGTTGGATTTTTTTGTTTGGAGCAACTAGGTAGCACTATAAAATGACTGTCCAGAAGTCAGTTCATGAGTTCAATTCTGGTCTCAGACATTTATTGTCTCTGTCATCCTGGTCAAGTCAATTAAATCTGTTTGCCTAAGTTCCTTATCTGTAAAATGGGTTGGAGAAATGGCAAATGATTCCAATATGCCAAACATGGGGATATGGAGAATTAACAAGATTGAAAAATGACAACAACAATTGAAAAAATCTATTTGCATTTCTGTTTATTATAAGAAGGAAATTCTTTTTAGAGTTAAGATAATTGATGTCAAATTCTGATTGAAGTACTAAAGATCTTTGGTACTTTGCCCACAAAACTGAATTACACCTGACCTTGCTTTACCCTCCTGTGCATTCATACTAGCAATAAAATCAACTTAACTTATAGAATGTTTGAATGTTTCCAGTCATTTTTCTGAACACAACTTTTTTAATATAAAATAAACATAAAAATCTTTCCCTCATCCTCAACTTTCATTCTCTCTTGATCTGTTTCTATAGATTAGATAGGAAAATAGATGCTTAGATAAATGAGAAATGTAGGAGTAACTATAGCAATACACATATTCATAAACGTATAAGTAAGTATTTCGATGAATACAGATTTATGTGTGTCTGTGTGTGTGCTTGTGTCAGTACGCAGGCAGAAAGATGTATGAAATCCATTTCTTCCCTTGGTTTGCCAGTCCTCTTTATTACCTCTGAAGTGCTGCCTTTCATTTGACTAATCTTCATGTATAACTTCCTCTGGTCATTCTGGGGAGCTAAGATATGAAACTATGATCTAAAATTATTGTAGCCATCTTAGCCTCCTTGTTCCCTCTACAAGATCTTTTGGGCTTTAAAATACAGTGTGATGTTCCTTTTGTTCAGGTCTCTTTGGATAAAACAATTCTCAATTTCTTTTGTTATGAATATTTCACTTCATTTGTCTTTTGAAAACTTTTTTTTTGTTACTTATAGTGTTATTTGATGAACCAACAGGAATGAACAATTTCTCCATCATCACAGAGTTCCTCCTTATGGAATTCTCCAGCGTGAGGGAGCTGCAAGTCTTACATGCTGTGCTATTCCTGCTGATCTACCTAGCTGCCGTGATGGGAAATCTTCTCACCATTGCTGCAATTATTACTGACTCACACCTTCACTCGCCTATGTATTTTTTCCTGAGCAATTTATCCCTCGTGGATATCTGTATGATCTCAGTCATTCTTCCTAAATTCATTGTGAATTCTTTCTCTGGGATTCATTCTCTGTCGATCTTTGGCTGTGCTATACAAATCTTTTTCTTTACCTTTTTTGTAACCACAGAGTTGGCTTTACTTGTGGCCATGTCCTATGACCGCTTTGTGGCCATCTGCCACCCCCTACATTATGGCATCGTCATGAATCCTGCACGTTGTCTCTGGGCGGCATCTGGTTCCTGGCTCAGTGGGTTTATTTATTCAGCTATTCACATAGGTAACATGTTCCGCCAACCCTTCAGAGGATCCAATGTGATTCACCAGTTTTTCTGTGATGTCAGTCATCTATTTAAAGTCTTACCTTCTGATGTGTTTCATACTGAGTCTATATTAGTTGCAATAAGTTTAAGTGTTTTCTTATTCTGCTTTGCTTTTTTAATTGCTTCATATGCTCGAATCTTCTCCTCTGTACTCAAGATTCCTTCTGTGGAAGGGCGCTACAAGGCCATTTCCACCTGTTCCCCTCAGCTGATTATCCTCCTGTTGTTTATCATTTCAATAATGCTTGCAGCCCTCATGGACACATCAGACACGTTCCCTATCCAAAATCTTTTGATTGCATTGTCTTATACAACATTGCCTCCACTGATGAACCCCATCATCTATAGCCTGAGGAATCAGAAGATTACAGGTGCCATGGGCAAGATGATCAGGAGGATGGTTTCTTCCCTAGCCTTGAAAACATAAAACCCCCAAACATGGAGATTATAAATTTGGGCTGTCAAATATGCAAAATGATGAATAAATGAGATAGCATAAAAGAGATACCCAAACCAAAGCCACCTAGGAAAATGTTCCATTAGATGAAAGCTACCTGGGATGGAATAAATTCATTATGTAGTTTAGCATAATACGAATCCATCCTTCTAGAGGTTGAGGTCATTTTACTTTGGGCCACTTTGTCATCAGAAAAATCAGTGGAACAATATTTGATACCCTCAGCCCCATGAGAGAATCTTAAGCAACAGTAGGCATCAGGATGGTTATGCAGTAGGAATCTTGACTTTTCATTTTCTTTTACTTCCATTTAACTTTTTGAGGAATTGTTCTTTTTTATTCCTTGCATGTTGAAGATGTATTCATTTTTCCAAATATATATATATATATATATATATATATATATATATATATATTAGGCATGCAATATCTATATATGTGCACATGTGTGTAAGTGCATGCTTTTTCCAGGTCCTTTGTTAAGGACTTAAACTCCTTGATCCTATTTTTTAGCTATTCTAAAAATAAGCATATTATCTCTATGACAATGATTGTCCCTTCATTTCTTTATGAGGCTATGATTTTTTACAAAATCTTTGTTCATCCATCAAGTTGAAATTAGGTTTCATCACACCTAATTGTTTACAATTTATGGTTTTTCTGCTGTTTTATATATTTATTTTCTATTATTTATAGCATTATTATTTTCTTACCTCTACTAGTGGATTTCCCTATTCCTTTCCCACCTGCATACTGCCAGGTTGGTTGATAAAAATAATGACTTTTGAAATGATCCTATGTATTTCAACTGATAATGTTTGAAGCTGCAATTGTACAAAATATTTTAATTGCTTCTAGTCCAAGAGAATTTTAAAAATGCAACCACCTCAGGGCATTATTTATATTATTTATACAATAATCCTTGATAGAAAATTCTGTTGTGCTTTTGTCTTTATATTAATAGGACATTTTTTGCATACAGTAGTTGTTCTTAAGTTACTATATTCAATTTCAAGCTTCTTGAGAAGAAAAGTCTTACTTTACTTAATTTTATCTTTCCTTTCCACCTAACGGAGGTAGAGGTAGATGAAATTGTAAATGGCGAGACTCAACTGAACTTTCCCAAATTCCCTTCCAAATAACTTTTGAGATGATTAACTCAAATTTTAAGTGCTATAACCCATTAGAGGCTGGTCTCAGTAAAACCTGGGAAGACTTATATGAACTGCTGAAAAAATTCAGTCACCATAATAAACATGAGAACAATTTATATAATAATACTTATATTGTAAGATGAACAAATGTGAATGACTGCTATTCTCACCAAATTATTGATCCAAGTCGTTTAATGAAAAATGTCAATATTTGTAGAAATAGACCTGCGACTGTCCAACTTCAGATCCAACCCTATCTTATAAACTAACTTTACTGCTCTTATTTTGTGGGTTTGTGTTTGTTTTCTTTAGTGACATAGTAAACATGGAAACAAATTTTGCATTACTGCACATATATAATTAATATCAAAGTGCTTGCCCTTTCAAGGAGGGAACAGTGGAGGGATAGAGAGAGTGAGAGAATTTGGAGTTCAGCATTTTAATAATGTTTGAAATGTTATTACTAGTAGACGGAAAGAAAGTTTGTGACTGAGTGGTTGGTTTCGGATGACGATAAAAAAACAAAACTGGGGGGTGGCTAGGTTGCACAGTGGATAGAGCACTAGCCCTGGAGTCAGGAATACCTGAGTTCAAATCTGCCCTCAGACACTTAATAATTATCTAACTGTGTGGCCTTGGGCAAGCCAGTTAACCCCATTTGCCTTGGAAACCTAAAAACAAAAACAAAAACAAAAACAAAAACGAAAACCTTGGGTAATAGAATGCAAAAGTTTAATTATCTATTCAAAATTGGATGTGAAATAAATATCTATTGGAGTTGAAGGGGTGAAGAACTTGTAATGTTGAAACTTTTCACTCATCTAGTTTAAAGAAGAAACTATGTATATCTGAAGAAAATAGATGTCTACTGAAAATATACTGATTAAGAAAATTTGGGCCGGGGAAAGGACTTTTAGATGGTTGTATAGAATAACATTAGGAGGGTGGGGGAGAACACAGAGGATAGAATGTTAGAATATTTGGCAAAATAAATGAGAGGGTTTATGAGGAAACATTATGCTAACATGGACAGGGCAAGAAGAGCTGCTAAGAAGGAAAATAGTGAATAATAATTAAGACTGAGAGAAATTCACACATTATAATCAGAAATTCATCAAATCTTAAGAAAACAAATCATTCACCAGTTGATAAATGGTCAAAGATATGAACATACAGTTTTTCAATGAAGAAATCAAAAGAATTTATAATCATATGTAAATGCTCTCATTATTGGTTAGAGAAATGAAGATTAATATACCTTACAATATCATTTTACACATATCAGACTGCTAATATGATAGAAGCATAAAGTGACAAATCAGAGAAGAGATGGAAAAATTCAAAAACTAATTTACTTTCTATGGAATTGTCAATTGATTCAACCATTATGGTGACCAATGAGGAATTATGCCTAAAGATTATCAAAATGTCTCTGCTTTGTGCTTAAAAAAATTAGATACATTAGCAGCAATGTTATTTTAGATATGACTTAGATAAAGTTATTTTATCTATCATAAATTTCCAAATGAACTCTAATTGGCATATAAAAAGATGCTATCTGAATCCAGAGAAAGAATTGATAAATAGAAGTATACATAGAATAATTTATACACCCCACCCACAACCACTCACACTCAGGCACACAAACCAGAGGCACATATGCACACACAAACACACACATATATAAGCACACATACTTTCTTGTAATGATAGACATCTCTTGGAGGAGAGGGTAGAAAAAAGGGGAAAATACATAATAATGTGTATTTGTTGTGTATTTGAAAGGAAAAGCAAATTATATTTAGTAAGTATTCAATTTCATTTCCAACCAATTTTTTGAATAAACTGTATATGTTATAGAAATGCTTGTTTCATTTCCTACAATATAGATCAATGTAAAAAAATAGAAGAAAAACCATATAAAGAATGAAAATTATGATCTTAAAAATATAGACTAAAAGACTTTTTAAAAAATCCATCTTTATTTCTTTTAAAAAGTCTGGTAATCACAGGATTAAATGGAATTTTAAAAATATAATAAATAAGAAATTTAAATCAAGAATTCTTGTATTTAATAGACAAAGTTTGTTTCCCATCCACCAATGATCAATCTGGAGGGAGGAGGGAGAAGGCAAGGAGCCCAGAGCCTAACCTCTGGGTCTACTCCTGGTTGGATTGCTGCTGATTTCGGAGCCTTGTTCCAGGGGACAAAAGAGGGCGAAGGGGGTGCTGTAGTTTTAGGAATAGGATCAAGGTTGGGCCGGATTCTCCTTGGATCAGTCCCATGACTTCCTTTTATGGCACTGAAGCACTGAAATTTTTTAAGTTCCATCATAGTGCACTTCAGCTCTTAGAAAACATGTTTTCATAGTAACGTATATGTGCTAAAGAATTCTTTCGCATCGCTCTAACTTGTCTTTTGCTTCTAGTATCTTGGAATATGCATGCAACTTGTAGGCTATTGCTCATTAGCTGTTTACAACAATGTTTTTCATTTCTAGATATTTCAACCCATTTCTTCATATTTTTCATAAGTTTATAACCTTCACTGGTGGCTGTCAGCTCACCTGCCAGATGTATGGTCATTTTGGAGAATATATCCTGGCACCCACCGCCTTTTGATGTCTGCCTGGACCGATTCCAGCACATCATCATCTAGGCCACAGAAAGGAGAAAGGAGAAGAGGTGTAGGGAAAGTTAAGGATAGCAGAGGAGACAGGAGAGAGGGAAGGAGAAGGAGGGAAGGGGTGAGGAGAAGAGATTAGGAAGAAAATAGAGGGAAGAATAAGAGAAAGCTGAAGAGTCACAGAGAAAGAGAATTGGGCTAGGATGGGGGTAGCACCTTCCTCTTCATCATTTCTTACTGAACAATGGCACTCTATCTCAGTCATATACCATGTTTATTTAACCATTCTCCAATTGATGGACAGCCTTCTAGATTCTAATTCTTTATCACCACAAAAAGAACTGTTTCAAATATTTTGCTACCTCAAGTTCCTTTATTTTTTCCTCAGACCAAGTAGTGATATTACAACTTGTTTTCTCTTGAACTTTTTACCTTTCTTATTCTCAGCCAAATTTTCCAATATTGGTTTCACTTCCATTAAAACATCTATCTCACTCATTCTTATGAAGCAGCTCTCCAAAACAATTTACCTAGAATATACCTTAATGTTAATTCCATGTTAGTAATGCTTCTTTTATCACTTCTATAAGTATAGACAATTAACAAAACAACCAATCAAGATTTGATTTGTGATTTTTGAGGAGTAACATCATAAGGAAAATTTAACAATTGACTTTCTTCAGTCAGCTGGAGCTCACATCACTACAGTTCTAAGAATACGTCTCATTTTCCATTGCCACTTGCACTCTCACACCATCATGCAGTAGCTTCTCCTATGAGGTTCATTTATTGATACCTGATATCTAATAAATAATTTGCTAATCCCCACAACAAAATCCTTCTTTTCTCAATGAGTCCTGTCTCAGAGTCACTATCTTTTTTCTCTTACACTTGATTTTAGGCTAGAAGCATTTAATATACATGTTGATATTCTGCAAAGAATCTCCATATGCAGTTCTTCAGATTCCACAATCCCTATGACTAATTTTTTTCATTCCAACTTAGCTATAAAGGTAGTTATAACTTTCATTTTGGCATCCTGTACTAGAGTTTTATTTCCATTAGCAGGAACTCCAAATTTCCTTCATTTTACCACCATTTTTTATCTTACCCTTCAAAATTCCAAGAAACTCTTTTTTTCATTGCCATGATCTCAAATGCATCCATCCCTCAGTTACCCCAATCCTGTAGGACAACTAATTCTCAACTATTCCCTATTTTAAATCTGTTCAGCTTGCTAAACCTCTTCACTCTTTTTTCCATTCAAGTTTTTTTCCATTGTCCTAGGAGCAGACATGCAATAATGTCTTGCCAAATTTTGAGTCTAGATTAACTCTTATCATTTGCTTCCTTCACTGCATTTCCTGTGCTGAGGAATGAAGTTGTTCATAGGCACCAAAGTTTATTGCTTGAATCCATTATGAAGTGTATCCATTATAAAGTAATCTCAACAACATATTTTAATAAAGCAATTCCTTCATGATTCCATAATTGATTCACTAATTCAATCCACACATGTTTCATCCACTCCTCTAAATTGTTAGCTTCATGTTTAATCAGTTTGTTTTTCTGTTTCATTTAGCAAGATGAAATTGCTCCATACATAATGATATCAATGTTTTGGGACCCACAAATGAGAATTCTTACCTATTTTACTTGAGTCTGAAGAAATATTTTAAATGAGAGAACTTTAGGTTAGCATTGAGTAAGCAGATGGAGAAGAGTGGGGCATGTCATTGAAGGAAAACAAATAGAGAAAGATTTCAGCTCCATGAAAAATGGAGTTCAACAGGCATCTCTTTTTAGAAAGTAAAGTTATAAAACAGTAATAGTAATTATTAGTACTATAACTTTTGTCAGGTAAGTGAGGTAATTTCCTTATCTGATATCTGAAATCAACCTGTGAGGGAGAGGCCTTCCCTGCCCTTTGTGATGCAGCTCTCAATTATATCAGACTGGATCCCAACTCAGGTTTTACTAATCCAGCACTACACACTCTGCTGAAGTGCTTTTAATAATACTTCAAATAAATTCTCTTTTCCTATAGTAAGACTATACTGGTGATTAAAAGGACAAGAATCAAGGTTCTGGCAACATGGAATTCAATCATGTCTTTACTGTCAATAAAGAAGACTACTTGAATTAAGAGAACCCTGGAAGTGGACTGACATTAGAATCTAAGACTTCACTCTTTTAGATATATGAAATATATGATTATGATATTAAATTTCTTGTGTTAGAACTGGGTGAGGTCAGTTTTGACTAGATCATTGTATTTGCCTCCTAAATGATTTTTCTCATGTCTCAAGTATTTACCCATGAATATTGCTTCTCACTTCTGCCTGGTTCCATAAATCTAATATTGGGTTCAAATTCTCCAGTTCTTGGATGACCAAAACTCTTGATTCTTGGATGACCAAAGCTATCCACACGTAGCCCAACACAGAGCCACCATGATGCTTCACTGGTCATCTTCATTATTCGATGTTGCTACCTGGGTATCATTTATCTTTATACCTTGTCTTACACTTCCCTGTCTACACACACACACACACACACACACACACACACACACACACACACATACAAACACAGAAAAACACACTTCCCTATATACAACGAGTCATTTTCCACATCTATCTTTTGGAATAGTAGCCAAACCAACAATATCATACTTGGGAAGAATATTTCAGTCCAATTGATATTTATGATGAGTCTTCCTCCCTTTGACTTTCCAATGTAAAACATTTCTTTTTAGGAAGAAGTTACATGGTACAATGGAAAGAGAACTAAGGCTGGAGTCAGGGATGATCTGAAATAAAATATGTTCTCTAAACTTGCTGGCTATAAGACCTTGAGCAAGTCATTTAACTTCTGTCTGCCTCAGTTTCCTGACACATAAAATAAATAAAACTTCTCTTATATTGTGAGGTTGGTGTGAGGATCAGATGAAATACTTTTAAATTTTCCCCACAATGTTTGGCACATAGAAAGAGCAAGATAAGTTCTTATTTTCTCCCTCCCTTGAAAGATATGCTCCTTGGATTCAGGAACTAACTTTATATATTTGTATTCCTTATCATACTATCTTGCATTTTATATGGTTTGATACATGCTATCTTAGCATTGTAATTTACATTAATTATATTAATTTAACAAGCACAAATTTGAACATATCACTGTCCAGTTTTCAATAAGTTCAAGTGGTTCATCCTTGCCTTTAGAATGAATTATCAAGAACTCTGTCATTTAAGTCCCTTCATCATCTGAATACAACACTCCTTTCTAAATTAATGACACATTTTTCTCCTCCATTTATTTTTTGATCCATCTAAATTGGCCTTCTCTCCAGTTCTAACAAGGGGCCTTTCCTTTCCCATCTTAGCATAGGCTCTTTATGTATATAGAAAGTAAATGAGCTCAATTGATTTGTCCATTCTCTTATATAAGATGAATGTCCAAGGCAGAATTTGAACTGAGGTCTTTCTAATGACCTTTAATTCATCACACTTTTCTCTATGAGACACTATTCTCATGTACATAGCATTGTCTTCACACAAATACCACAGGGATCACGTTCTTTACATTATTATTAAGGCAACTAGGAGGTGGTGTAGACAAAGCACCCGCCCTGGAGTACAGGGTACCTGTATTCAGATCTGGACTGTGACTCTGGCCACTTACTAGCTATATGACCTTGGTCAAATCACTTAAACCTGATTCCCTCCCATCTACCACAATCTCCAGTTGTTCTGATTCATATCTGGCCACTGGGCCCAGATGACTCCAGAGGAGAAAGTGTGGCTGGTGACAAAGCTCGGCCCCCTTCCCCACTCTCAAATCCACTTCACATGCTTGTCATGACATCACCTTCGTGCAGTCATGGTCTTCTTTGAAAATAAAGGGCAAGCATCATCATTTTTATTCCATGGGAAGTACTTCCCCCTTAAATGTATATCCATCTTAGAATTTTAGTTTCCTTTCGATATCACTTCATCAGAGAAGACTTTCTTGATTCCCTTAACTGCTAGTGACTGCTTTGATCAAATTATCTTGCATTTCTTTCGCATATATTTTATACAATTTAAATTACTGACATGTTAAGATATTTCCACAATAAAATAAAATGTTTTGTGGACAGGGATTTTTTTCAATTATGCATTCCTCTCCTCACGGCCAACTCTGATGTCTGGCATATTATATACACTATAAAGGCTCGTCCTTACTGCTTGTCTACTGATGGATTGATTGAGTATACAGTTCTTTGAAATTCTTGCAATAAAACCTCACATGATCTAAATGCAGAAAAGAGAAAGAAATGTGTTGTGAGGACAGAATACTATATAATGGATCATCTTATCTTATACCATATGACACAATGCACTCAAAATGTACTTATGAGTAAAGTATTGATCATCATGTCATGGACAAAGTTGGGAAAGAAAAGAGATAACATTCACATTATGGTTGGGGGAAGGGAGGGAGAATTCTGAGACAGAAAAGGCATAGAGAAGACCTTGGAAGGTAAATCAGACAGAATTGATTACATAAATGTAATTAGTTAGAAAAGAAGCAATTATGGAAAAAAATCATTCCAGCACATTTTTGTCTTTCTTTTTAGTGACAAAAAAGGATAATTTAAGTATTTCTATGCTCAACAGGAGCTAATGGGATAAGTAGTAAAAAAGGGTCTGAGGACAGAAGAGGTTATTTTGGGGGGGGGGATACAGCACCCCAGGGTGGGTTGCTCTCCCAGAGGAAGACAATTAATCTCAACTGAGTAGGGAGTGAACTTTTAAAGAAACAGGAAGATAAGGTAACTTAGACAAATTTTAGTGGGGAAGCAGCTGGGAAAGCAGAAATCAGGCAGTTAGGGGTCTGTGGATGAGGGGAAGTTGGTCAAAGACTTAATGTTTCCGACTAAATCGGGGGTGCATTGTTTTGTTGATGAAGACTTGTTTTGCACCTGGGTCAGGGATTTACCAAGAGTCCTTGCCAGGAAAGGACAGTTAATTTTCCTCAATGTCCATGGACTTCATCTCATAGCTTGGACAAGGGCATTAGGGGTGGGGGATCGATGTTAATGTAAGGTACCTGATCTGTACAGGGGAAATCAGTTAATTATAAATCATATGTTATTCTGTTCAATATTTCCACTACCTTGTTCCCCACTCAAACAATTTAGAACCAAATTAATTTAAAAGTTGAGAAGTGTTTTCTTCTGAAGCTATATTTTGCTGACAAAGGTGTATGGAGCTGTCCTTCCCTAGAAAGTGGGGGGAAAGGGGAGGATCCCAAATCACCTGAGGCAGGATCCAAGAGGCACTTCTTGGCTCCCAGGTTTGGGTACAAGACAATATTCAACTGGAACCATTAGATGGAGATGCACTGCTGTAATCTGAAGGAAACTACATCATAAAAGAAAATTAACCAACAGGGAACAAAAATATAAAATGATTAGGAATGGGATGAGTATAGGGTTCAGTAAGGAGAAAAGTCATGTGCCACACCTGGGGGGGGGGGGGCTGGGAAACAATAGCTGAGGAGGAAAATATAGGGCCTAAAAGTCATCCTCCATGATCCCAGCAAAGATTGGGACCCATTGGTTAATTGAATCAATGCTTCTAAAATTTTTTTTTTGCAGATTTTTTTTTAATTCAAATTAAACATGAGTATATAACAAAATCATCTGGTATTTCTGTTATTCTAAAGATCATTAACACAATACAAATAATGGCAATTCTTTTGTTCCCCAAATTAAGGTTTCTGACAGCCAGACTTTCAGGTGGTATCTAATATTCTAGTCTACTTCCAACAAGTCATTTCCATTAAGTTTTTGGTTTAGTGAACTTCACTTATAGTAATGTGGACTCTAGATACTTTCAAGTTTTGCTGGCCTTAGGTTAGGTTAAAACAACCCCATCACATTAAAAGCAGATAATATGAAATACAAGTACCTCATGTCTTTTAGTCAGATCTCTTTGCTACTGGAAGTAATTTTTATAAAGAGCAAGTGGGGAAAAGAATAAAATATCCAGAAAAGGAAACAGAAACTCTTTACCTGCTGTTCCACGAATAATGCCCTTAGGCATAGGGAAACAAGAAGGAAAAAAGAGAGGGGGAAAGGGAAAGAAGAAAAAGGAAGAGAAAGAAATGGTGATGGGACAATTGCCTTGGCTGTAGTGCTAATGATCTCAGTAACTTCTACCCCAGACTAGGGGGCGAGATTTTGGACTCTAGTGAATGGTGTTCCTTATTATTTCTTGCTGTCTTCATTAGCACAGGGAAGAGAGCTGACTTTTGAGCATAGCTTGGAATTAATCATTATAGAAGATCACCAGTATTTAAGAATCTGATGAATTCATCTAGGATCTATTACTTCAGCCCAGTTGATTATTTTTGGACTTCTTGATTTACAACCCCCCCCCCCTTTTATCAAGGGGAAATCTAGAACCTTGGTCATCAAGGAGTCTTTAGATGTATTTCCATTGTTTGTGCTCTTCATCTCTTGGGGCCAATGTGAACCTCTTTAAGCCACAGAAAAATTGAACCAAGTAGTGTGATTATACTCTTCACCTGGATGGAGCAGCACACGAGGAAAATGTGGCTTGTTGACTGCATCTGGCCAGTTCTGGGTCTCAAGGCAAAAGCCTGAGTGTTTGGGGTACACAGCACCCCCCTTTCCTTTCAGTGTTCCATTCAGAGAATTGGCTGTGTAAAACTGAACCCCAGGTTGGGTTGTGTAAACCTTTAGCTTCCGTCCAGTGGGGGGATGATAGACCCTTGCACAAAAATGCTTCTCTTGTGTATCCTTCAGACAGAAGTTGTGGTCAAACCCACTAATTTGGAATTTCGTTATGTGTCTTCCAAGTTCCACTGGGTTCCTCAGGTCAAGTGCAGTCCCCTGCACGGGTTCCACTTTGCCAGTAGTGATTAGGTTATCATCAACAGGCAAATAAGCTTCAGCATCTATAGAAACTTCGTGATCGGATATATTCGGGGAACCGTGGCCTGCCAGCTTAAAATACGAGTGGTTGGTCAGACCGACTGGTGTGGTGCTGCTGGTCTGGGCTTTGCCCCCCATCGAGTGTGTATGTGACCCCAACTTTCAACTCGCCAGGGTAGCTTTCCTCGCCACCTGGACTGATCCGGGAGAACTGGATGCCACTTGGTAGCACCTTGGGAGTCCAAAGGACCTTGGCAAAGCCTTTTAGCGCTCCATGTAGACTCTTGGGTCCATCGGTAACGGCCAACTTGTATTCTTTCTCATCTATGGCCCATGTCCCTTTGGCAGTTCGGTTGGCCACGCGGCCCACTACGGCTCCCAAACACGGGTGCTTCTTGAGATGCCCTTCCAGCTGGGCAAAGCCCAGCACCCGGTCGGAGAAGTGGCCGTCCGGGTGCTTCACCTCCAGGGCGGCGACGGGGCAGCCCAGGGGGATGATGTCCACCCTCGGCCGCTCCGAGCGCAGCTGGAACTTCTCCACAGTCCCGGCTCCGTCCGGGAGGTCCCCAAACACGCTCCGGGGGCCCGCGGCCCCGAGGGCACAGCTCCCCTTATTGGGGAGACGCCCGACCCCTCCCGCCGCCCGCCTCTCCCTCCCTCCCGGGGGGTGGAGGGCGAACCCCTGCTTCTAGCATCTTGTAGCAGTTCCCAAACCCAGGTCTTTTCAGCCTTTATGGGAACACTGGAAGGGCATGATACATTCCCACCCTTGTCTCCAATTTATTACCTGCTCGGATGGTGGGGATTTACCAGAAAGCGGGAAAATGTGGGGTATGATTAAATGGCATCAAAATAGTCTTGGATGAGTTCATACATACACATCAGAAAAAAAAACCACATCCAAACATTTGTTTGATGTCAAGTAAGAGTCACAGAGGCCAAACAACCACACTATGAATGAGTGGCTAGAAAGCAATGCTTTTCAAAGGACCCAATAGGGAAATTAAATCAGAGGAATCCTGACTTGGACTGAGGCCAAAGACGATCTTTTTTTAACCCTGATTTCTACCTGTAACAATTCTTTGAGTGATTTTCGGCATTTCTCTCAAATGGTGAATTACTAATTTAACAATCCCTCAGAGAACTATACCCCAATTCAAACCTCAAAATAAAATCAATTATATTCCTTAAAGGCTTTTATTCCAAACTGTTTAATTTCACCCAAGGACAGATTAGGATTAGATAAAGTAATCTTTCCTCTCAAGGAGTTATATACAATAAGCAAACAAATTTACTGGTTTAATATCATAGGAAATTTCACTAAATTTTTCCTTCCTTTTGCAATTTGTTCTGATATAAAGACCAAATCATTAACTAAATACCAATGTTCAGATTTAACAATTTGAAAATGACCTTAAATGATTTACATTTTCATAAGTGATAACATTCATGTAGCATTTGTCTTATAAAAAGCAAATGTCAAAACATACGAAAAAGGAACTTTCACTATGGCCCTAGGGGAAATGGTTTCCCCTTTCTTTTTATAAATCAGATAATTTGGCTTAAAAGCAACTTAAAAATTAACTGGTTTCCTAATATAGTAATAAAGCTGAATTTCATTTCATAGGGTGGGGAAAACATATGGGGGGGAATAAAGTCTTTCAAAGTGTATATGATACTTAACATTTGAGAATTTGACATTACTCTCCCCTTGAGACAGGTGATCCTTCTTGGTGAACTAGATAATTCAAAGGTGATCCTTCTCTGTATTACTAAATGACTATTTTGATTACTCTGGACTAAGTATTCAAGAGCCATTTATAAAAATTTTGGGGTTCCTTCAGTATAATATAATGTAAATATTTTCAATATTTTCCCAGAATAACAAATAGTGCGCACAAACGGCTTGATTTGAAGAACACTTTCTTGTTTCTTCTGGTGAAGAAATTTCTCAGAGGTTCCTGTGAAGACTGGGCCAGGTTTGGAGCTGAGCGATTAAAATGTTTCTGGTAAGAACCATGGTAAATGATGATCTGCCGGTGGTGGGATAGTGGCCAGAACCACCCTGGCTGGCTGAGAAGTCCTCCAGGTGAGAGATCTATCCAGAGGGAGAGGCCAGGGAATAATAGGTTGCCCTCAAGGGACAGAGAGGGATTTAGGAGTTTCCCTCCAGGAATTTCTCCTAAAACTGAAAGCCCACCATGGGGGAAGATCTAAATTGAAATATCCAATGTGTTTAGAACAAGTTAGAGGAATGTGAGATCCAAACCCTGAATTTATATCACAGATTGAATTGAGATACAGAATGATGAAACCCAAGCTGGAATATTGCTCTGGATGAAAATTCCTTATTCAGCAGGAATAGGGCGAGAAGAAATGGGAACCATAACAAATTTTATAATTCTGAATTTAAAGTCACTATAGAAAGTGACTGAAGTCCTCAATTAAAAGATCCTTGATTATTGGAAGAAAGGTTATGACAAATCTTGGCAATACACTGAAAGCATGAAGATGGAAAAATATATAACTTTTAAAAATTTAAATTAATGGTTTAGTTTTTATTATACTTTAAATTTAACTTAAAAACTAAAATGCTTTAATACTTTAATAAACTTAATTTAATTTAATATATAAATTTATATAGTCAAACTTGTTTTTTAATATCAATATATGGTTGGGAAAGTTGGGGCTATTAAAAAAAGCTGAGCACCACAGAATCAATGTTTTCAAATTTTGAAGCTGCAAAAGACTTGAGAGTCCACTGGGCAGCAAGGATGTCGAATCAGAAAATAGTCAAAGAAATTGATTCAGGCTATTCAAAGAAAAGTCAAGTATTGTATCTGACACTTAAGTAATAAGATAGGATGCTACAGGAAAGCCCCAGATGTTAGGAAATATTGAAAGTAAAAGGAATATGATACAGAAGATGACATAGTGTATTGGAAACAAAGGACATAATATTGTACTACTTTTGAGAGATAGTGATGGATAGAAGAAAAATCTGGGAAGATTTATATAAACTGTTGCAAAGTGAAGTGAGTAGAATCATAAGAACATGGGGTAAAGCAATATTAAGTGCTGACTTGTGAATGACAGCTCTTCTCACCAATTCAGTGATCCAAGACTTATAATGAAAATTGCTATTCACCTATAAAAAAAGAATTGATGGAGTCCAAGTGTAGATCAAACTCCATTTTAAAATTTTCCTTTGTTTCTTTTGTTTTAATTTTTGTTGCATTTTGTCTCTTTTAATTTGCTTCATGGCCAATAGGGAAGAAAAAACTTTTCATGGCTGCAAATCCATAATTTTTATCAAATTGCTTGACTTCTCAATCATGGGAAGGGAGAGAGACAAGGAGAAAAGAAATTCATAATTTAAAGAAATCTTATAAAGTATTGTTACATGCAATTGCATAAGAAAATAAAAATTATTATTTGGAAAAAATGAAAATGAAATACAGATAGAAACATGATTAATCCAGACATCACTAGGATATGTCACTCTAGTAGAAGTCAAATCATGAAAGGAATTGGAAGACCTACAAAGGGGTAGGGAATCTGCTAAGGAGTTAATGAAGTGCAAGGAATTAAATGGTAGTGAGGTCAGCACTGCTTGGGTCCATCATTAAATACTATTTTTCCTACCTGTGACCTTTTCCCTGACATGATAAGATTTCAATTTAGTAATCCCCAATGCACCTATTCAAAATAATTTTTCATGATATTTCTCAAGTAAGTCATAACTAAGAACATGACACAGTGAATAATTAGATTGCATGTGCAATTTAAATTTAATTCTGGATGGGAGGTTGGAGGAAGCAGAGAGGTGAAGTTAGAACTGACACACAGCTCCAACATCCCCAGGTAACTTGGAGTGATTCTTCATAAAAATTAAGATACTGACACTTAAAGACCAGCAGGGAATTGACCATAGTTGCCCAAATAGAAATGAGAGTTAAATCTTATCTTATTCCAGGTCAAATAGCATGTGAGAGATGCAGGGTTTACTCCCTCTGTTGTTGCTGTTCATTTACTAGGTAGTCTTAATGGGGAATTTTCTCACTATGACTACAATTATCTCTGTCCCACACTTTGTCTCTGCTTTGTATATATATTTCTGGGCCATTTTTCCTTGTTGAATATCTGCAATAGCTTTGTCCTGTCTGAAAAAAGCACTGCAAAGTCCCTGATGAGGATTCAACCCATCCCCCTTCTTGGCCTCATAGTTGAGAATTTTTTCCTTCTCTTCTTTGTAGCTACAACGTTTTCTGTGCTAATGGTCAAGACTTCTTTATGGACGTCTGACAACTTATAACCTTATAACCACCTGAGCTTTGATAGGAGAGCCCAACACAGTCTTCCCCTCATTTCTTACTGGCTACGTGGCCTTTGTTCTTCTCTCTTAAGACCTTGTGCTGGGACTTGTCTCCCATTCATCTTCCTCCCTCCATTTCCATTACCCTTAACATAGTGTCTGTCCTAAAGTAGGCATTCAATGAGGTTTATAAATATTGACTAAGACACATATGGGCTGAGTGACTCCCAATAGCCTATACTTATTTTGGCTAATATTTTAATGAGACCAATGGGAGAATTTTTTTTTTATCATGTTGTTTAAAAAACGAACTCTAACTAATCATTCTCAAGGGATGGGCCAGAGAATCCATGGGAACAAAGGAGAAGTTGAAAACTCTGTAGATTCCACAGCGTTCTCCAAATGACACTGAGCAATATATTTCATCAGGTTCAATAAAATAAGAATTACTCTAAATCTCCACAGTGCCAGCAGGTTCAGAAGTTTAGATTTCACAGCTTTACCTTAGTTTTTCAATAAGAATGGAATTAATTGGTGAGGAAAGAGTCTTCCAATTATGTGAAGACTGTAAATGACTAGAGAACCTAATGACAATATCAATCTATCCTGATATGTATGCATGCCTGAACGATAATCTCAGGTATTTTCATTATGATTATGATTATTTTCATTCTTACTGATCATTTTGCTCAGGTGCTTAATTAATACATTTAAAATCATGGGGTTGTCCTCAGTGATTAATTTTCTGTGAGGTAGTTTGGCATTATACTGTGGATAAAATGGAGTGCTGGAATGAGGTAAGATCTTTGATATGAATCTGCTTCTGACTCTTAGGAGAGGTAAACATTTTGTTTCCTCTCTTAGACTATCTCCACTTCTTCCTCTATATGTTTGTCCATTCTGATTTACTTACTTTCTCCACTATATTTGCCCTGAGGTCAGGTACTGTTTTTAGTAAAATCAGTGCTTACTTTGGGATATATCAGATGCTTAATAAATGGTTGTTGGTTTGATCTCACTTGACTATGGATAAGCATCATCCTTGTGGCTGACCTTTTAACATTCCTTTTACATGTGCATAGTATGATCTTGTAGCTCACAGAGTCATTTTGAAGTTCATCAGAGATGATTTAAGTAACAGACTTTGTGGATGTCAATTAGGTCACATTGAATTATCTGATCTATGATGACAAAGCCAGGTCCACCTTCATTTAATAGTACATTTGTACTACTGATCACAAGGAGATTTGGGCAACTATGATCAATTCCCTGCTGGTCTTTAAGCATCAGTATCTTAAATTTATGAAGAATCACTCCAAGTTACCTGGGGGATGTTGGAGCTGTGTGTCAGTTCTAACTTCACCTCTCTGCTTCCTCCAACCTCCCATCCAGAATTAAATTTTGTTGCAAGATTGATAAATTAGACTTTTGAATGAATTCAATGGAGGGAGTACTGATTTTGGGAGCAGATGGCAGTAATTTAGCCCCGACTTTGTCATTTTTAAACTTGGAAACTTAAAATCAGTCACTGAGTGTCTCTGTTCTTCCTTTCTATTTATGGAACCTGGATAGTTTAGTTGTATCCTTCTTCCTGTTTTGAGGATCTGTTCCTCTCATCATACATGAAAGAGACATGTTTACAGGGATGCTTGGCTTCACTGAGGACTTCAACAATTCCCCTGAAATTTTCAAAAAAAGCTCTTTGATCTTCTGTAGTTCTATGAATTAAAGGCACGTTTTCTTAAGGATTTTGCAAGGCAAATGGGGTTAAGTGGCTTTCCCAAGGCCACACAGCTAGGTAATTATTAAGTGTCTGAGGTCGGATTTGAACTCAGGTACTCCTGACTCCAGGACCAGTGCTGTATCCACTGCACCACATAGCCGCCACTTAAAGACACCTTTGAATGAATTGAAGAAATTGATAGATCTCTTTGATTCTGCAGACTGGAAAATGGACATTTACATATGCAGGAAATAAAGGAAATATTTCTCATTTCTCACTACTAATTAAAATTAGGAGATAGTTGATATGACCTAACATTCTCTAAATTTTTGGTTTTTTTTCATATTTTCCTTGAGATTTTAGGTCTGTGACTTCTTTCTCACTTTGATTTATTGAGAGGGAAAGAGAAGTCCAGGAAACAGCAATAAACATTTCATTTAACTGTGTGTGTGTGTGCATGTGTGCACTCGCATGTGTCTTTGTGGTTATGTAAATATAAATGTATACAGGTGTATTTCTGTTAAAGATAAATCTATATAGGACAGGAAGTGAAATCATCCTTGATAAATATATTCAGGGAACTGAATTTGAGCAATATTGTTAAAATGCTTGAGCTGTGATTTTAAATGATGGAATAGTAGTAAGGCTGCAGAATGAATTCTTTTTATTTCTTTTAATTTTTACATATTTAAGGCAATGGGATTAAGTGACTTACCCAAGATCAAACAGCTACCCAATTATGAAAAATTTGTGACCAAATTTGAACTATCTAAAAATTTACCTATTTATCCATCAGCTCTCTTTCTCTTTTGTACATACACATTACACACACACACACACACATATTATATACATCTATGAGTACATAAACAATATCTTATGTCTATAAATATATACACATGATTTATAAATATATATATTCATTTAAAACACACATATGTATATAGATAGATAGATAGACAGATAGATAGATAGATAGATACATGTGTACACATACATCCCTCCATCAATATATTTATTACTGTCTGTGGCATCCATATAGTTATTTATTTTTCCATCATCTATTTTTTATCTCTCTCTATCTCTGCCTCCATCTCCATCTCTACCATTTCCATTTCTGCTTCTGTCTCTGTCTCTGTTCTGTCCATCTGCATTGGTAGACAGTTTCATTTTCAGCAGGTCCTGGTAGATAGCATAATGCCATTCCTGATTCCTTTTCAGTGTAAATTAGATTTTCCAGTAGGTCATGTAGCTCTTCTGGGGAAATGAATCCCTTGAACCCAATGAGAAATACTATGTAGAAATTCTAGGAATCACAAATGATAGATCTAGTAAGGGCTGTGCAGATTATATCATTCAAGGTGATAATTTTGCAAATCCTGGTTCTGATACCCAGAGGAATCAAGAAATGAGAGACAAAGAGTTGACAACTTTTGAAATGCCTAGGAAGGAGTTACATCTAGAAATTATGTCTCTCAAATTCCCAGTTCCATCTTCTGAATACTGAATCAGATGGAAGATATCTGCTAACCTTAGTCCTGGTCTTGTCTAACTGGAGGAAAGACAATTTCAGAAGACAAGGAGAAACCTTTTCCATCTTAGTTACAGTATAGATGCTCAGTGAGTGAGGATAAACAGAGACCTCTTCAGTTAGAAATCTTCAACTTGATGTGAAACAAAAGTGACTTCTACTAACTCTTCAAATTTGGGGGCCCAAATGGTAGATCTGTTTCTTTGCAGAAAAGAAAGAAACTAATACAATCTTAGCAAAAATGAGAAAGCAATCACAACAATAAATGTTCTCCAAATGTTTCCTTGCTAATTCAGAGCCAGAGCTCTTGAAATAGTTACAAAAATCCTAATGAGATGATCAAAGGAAACAAACAAATAAATGAGGAATATTTTGGAAAAGATGAACTTTCTAATGTGTTAAATTCTATTTAGTTTAAGTCAAATACATAAATCTTAAGTAATATAGATTGATCCTTTGAATTGTAGATCAAGTATTTGAGCAGAGAGAAGAAAATGGCAAACTACTGTATTAAGTCCCACATGGGGGTATAGTGAGATACCACAGCTGAAAAGTGACACCAAAAACAGAGAAATCACTGTTAATGATTTCATAATTATTTGTATTTCTTTTTTTATAGGAGTAAAATTTTATTTAGTGTAAGTATAATTGATTTCAAAAAATATTTTTTGTTCTAAAGACCTTTGTTACCTGTCTGAGCCTTACTTTACCTTCCTATGTAATAAAACTATTAACCAAATTAATTTATAAAATACTTTAATGATTTCAGAATAGTTTTCTGAACTCAACCCTATAAATATGCAATAAATGTATTAAACCTTCCCTCATCCTCAACTTTCTATCATTTTCTCTTGATTTCAATCGATAGATGATTAAGATAGATATAAAGATAGATGATTAGAGATACATAGATATTTATTGGGCTATATACACTATATATAAATATTTATAAGACTGTGCTCACACGTATCTCTGTGTGTGTGTACGTCTATCTGTATAGTGGCAGAAAGATGAATGAAATTCATTTCTACTCTTGGCTTTGATATACCTCCGTATTAACTTTGAAGAGGTCACTTTTCACTTTCTTGATATGCATCATGTATAACTTCCTCTGGGCATTCTGGAGAGCAAATTATATAAAACTCTTCCAGAACTATTGGGTGCATCTTAGCTTCATCATTTATACTGCAAACTTTATTTTCAGCTGGTTTTACCCTTCAAATAGAAAGAGATGTTTTCTTTTGTTCTGGTTTAATGGGATATTATTGTTTTCAAGTTCTTTGTGAAAAATAATTTTACTTCTCTCTTCTTTTCAACACTTTTCCTGATACTCATAGTGATTTTTGATGTTAGTTAGGTTTCAGCAGAACTACAGGGATGAGCAACTTCTCCATCATCACAGAGTTCCTCCTCATGGACTTTTCCAGTATGCGAGAGCTGCAGGTCTTCCATGGTGTCCTCTTCCTGATGATATACCTAGCAACCCTGATGGGGAATCTTCTCACCATTGCTGCAATTATCACTGATTCACACCTCCACTCTCCTATGTATTTTTTCCTGAGCAACCTGTCCCTCCTGGATATCTGCACCATCTCAGTCACTCTTCCTAAATTCATTGTGAATTCTTTGTCTGGTATCCATTCCCTGTCTCTCTTTGGTTGTGCTGCTCAGATCTTCTTCTTTTGCTTTTTTGCCTCAGCAGAGTTTGCTTTGCTTGTGAGCATGTCGTATGATCGCTTTGTGGCCATCTGCCACCCCCTACACTATGACATCATCATGACTCCAGCACGTTGCATTTGGGTGGCATCTGGTTCCTGGCTCAGTGGGCTTATTTATTCATCTGTGCACATAGGTAACATGTTCCGCCAGCCCTTCTCAGGATCCAATGTGATCCACCAGTTTTTCTGTGATCCCTCTCATATTTTGAAAATCTTATCATCTGATGTATTTCACATTGAATTTGTATTAGTTGCAGCAAGTTTAGGTGTTTTCTTATTCTGCTTTGCCTTTTTAATTGCTTCATATGCTCGCATCTACTCCACTGTCCTCAAGATTCCTTCTGTGGAAGGGCGCTACAAAGCCATTTCTACCTGCTCCCCTCAGCTAATTATTCTCATGCTGTTTCTCATTTCTGTCATGATTGCACTCCTCAGGGATGCAACAGACTCAACACCTATCCTAAATTTTCTAATTGCATTGTCCTATACAACATTGCCTCCATTGATGAACCCCTTCATTTACAGCCTAAGGAACCAGAAGGTTATAGTTGCCATGAGCAAGATGGTGATAAGAATGTTTTCCCCCTATCCTTAAAAACACAAAACAACTCAAAAAAATGAAGATTATATATATATTGGAATTGTCAAATATGCAAAATGATGACTGTATGAGGTGCCCTAAGAGGGGAAGAAGTGACATCAAAACTGTATCACCCAGGAAAATAGCCCTTTGGCTAAAATGTTACTTGGGATATAATAAATCTATCATTTGTTTAACTATAATATGAACCAATTCTACCAGTGGTTATGGCCTTTTATTGAATTGTCATGACATAAGTCGCTTAACTTTGGGCAACATAATCATCAGAAGAATTGATGGAACACAAATAAATAAATAAATAAATATATATATATATATATATATATATATATATATATATATATATATAAGAGAGAGAGAGAGAGAGAGAGAGAGAGAGACTGATGTGTGTGAATGTGTGTATCTACGCTCTAGTTGCTTTCCAGACACTTAAACTCTTTGTTCCTATGTTTATTCATTTTAAAAGTAAGACTGTTGACTGTATGACAAGTATACTATTCCCATTTCAATTTTGTGGCTATGATTTTGGATAAAATCTTTCTTCATCCCTCAAATTGGAATTAATCTTCATTACACCTAATTTTTTTACAATTAATATTTTTTGTCACTCTTATTGGGTTCCCCTGTTCCCTTTCCATTAGCTTATTGTCAGGATAATTGTAAAAATTAATGGTTCCCTTGAAGTGATCATTTGTATTTCAATTGTGAGAATTTGAAGTTATAATTATAAAATATTGTAATTTAATTCTCATCCAAAGGAAATATCTGATCTGAAATTTAAAATCGCAACAACCTTAGGGAATTATTGGCACTAATTAAGACCTAGATATTCTCCGTGATAGCAAATTCTGTTTTGTTTTTTCTTTATATTGATGGGACAGTTTGTTGCAGTAGATACTTCTTAAATGATTGTCTATAACTTCAAGCTTCTTGAGAACAGAAATATTTTTTACTTACCTTTATGTATATGTACTGCATATTGTATTATGTCAAATATCTGGTATATGGGGGAAACAGAGAGAGAGGAGAGGGGTGGGGAGAGGAGGGGAGGAGAATGAATAGATGGATGAATGCATGGATAGAGAAAAAACATTTATTAATAACTCTTTTTATCTGTCTCCCAACGACCTAGAGATATTTGAAGGAATAAAGGTAAGGACTCATCATAACTTCCCCAGATTCTCTTCCAAATAACTTTAAAAGGATGCAGAAATTTGAGATCTAGAGTGGTACAGACAATGAAAGGTGAGGGTTAAAGTCTTTTCCAGTCCAATCCTTGAAAGGAGGTTGACAGGAAAAGTCTGTCTCATCAGAATGATGGTTAGACCTGACGTATAATGCAGGAAAGGCTGAATGGTAGAAAACCAGCAGTGGGATACTGGAGAGCCTACACTGCTTCTACCTTTTGGGACTTGCCTAGTTGTGTGGTCTTGGGCAAGTCACTTAGCCCCATTGTCTTACCAAAAAGAAAGAAAGAAAGAAAGAAAGAAAGAAAGAAAGAAAGAAAGAAAGAAAGAAAGAAAGAAAGAAAGAAAGAAAGAAAGAAAGAAAGAAAGCAAATCTGAAGTATCAGTTACATTAATATGAAAGAAAATAAAAAAGACAAATGTAGGAGGGGTTATAGAAACATTGGAGTTATGAAATAGTTGTCCTCTCATTTTAGAGAACAATTTCAAACTATGACCAAAGGGCAATAAAACTGTGCACGTGCTTAGACCTATGTGCTATAAGAAGTGATAAGCAGGATAGTTTCTGAGAAATATGAGAAGACATAGCCACTGCCAAAAAATGCAGTTACCAGAAGCAAGAGAAATTTGTCCTCAGTAATAGCAGATCAAATGTGAATGAAGATTATTCTTACCAATTCATTGAGACAAGTTACATAAAAAGAAGTGAAATCTATTTGCAAAAATAAAACTGTTATCATCAAACTTCATATCAAACTCTACTTTTAAAAAATTCCTTTACTTCTCATTTTGTTTTGTGAAGCTTTTGTATACTTTTTTGTGATATGTGGCTAAAATGGAAATAAAATTTTTATTACTACTCATGTATAATTACATCAAAATCTTTGTCTTTTCAATGAAGAGGAAGAGGAGGGATGGACAGGGTGAAGGAATTGGGAATTTCATCATTTTAAAAAATGTTTATGCAGTGGTTACAATGCACAATGGATAGAGCACCAGCCCGGGAGTCAGGAGTACCTGAGTTCAAATCTGAAATCAGACACTTAATAATTACCTAACTGTGTGTCCTAAACCCCATTTGCCTTGCAAAAACCTAAAAAAATATTTAAAATGTGATTCCTACTATTTTGAACAAAAGATTGTACCTAAGTTGTGTATTTAGGTCACGCTAAAAAATAAAATTGGATAGGAAAAGGCAAAAAAGTGCAATTATCTCATAAAAATGGGATATGAAATGAAGATCAATTAGAGAGGAAATTGGTGGGGGAGAAGAATTTGTAATGTTGGAACCTTTGTTTCATCTGGGTTAAAATAGGAAATAAAGCATTCACCTGAAGTTTATTCTTCTGAATCTACTGAGGTAAGAAAATTGGGAGATGGATGGGAAGAGACATTCAGAAGAGTATATAGAATAAGTTTAGAAGGGTTAGGGAGATGATAGGGGAGGGAATTTTAGAGTATTGAATAAAATAAGAGAATAAATTGAATAAGAGGATAAAAATGTAACAGGGATAGGGCAAAAAGAGCTTTTGAGAAGAAAATAGTTAGTGATGATAATTGCAGGAAATTCACATATTGCAATTAGAACTTTATTAAATCTATAAGAATTTGATAAATGGTTAAAGATATGAAGTCAGGATTTCAATGAAGATATCAAAAGAATTTATAATAATATAAAAAGGCTATAAAGTCATCATTTTTGCATAGAGAAATGAAAATTAAGATAGTCTTATGATATCATTTGACACAAACCAGATTACTAAGATGATAGAAGCATGATGTGATAAATGTTGGAGAAGACATGGAAAAATTGAAAATCTAATTCATGGCATGTGATAGTCAATTGAATCAACCATTTTGGAGTCCAATCAGGAATTGTGCCCTAAGAATTAATAAAATTCATATACCCTTTGGGCAAAGGAGAACATAATATACAATATGTTATTTTGCCTATCATAAATGTCCAAATTAACTCTAAAGGACACAAGAGGGAAAATGCTATCTGTATTCAGAGAGAGAAAAATGAATATATAGAAGCATGCTTGGAATAATTTTATATGCACACACACACTTACACATACTTATTTTCTTCTAATGATAACTATCTCTGGCATTAGAGGGAAGAAAAAAGATATTTACGTGATTAGGAAGAAAATTTGAAAGAAATAGAAAATTGTTTTTAATGGATTGTTAATTTCAGGTGCTACAATGTTTTTTGTTTTATTTCAGTATATTATGTTATGAAAATGCTTGCTTTATTTCATAAATATATATATATCAATGCAAAAAAGAAAAGAAAAAATGATATGAGGAATGAAAATCATGATTATTCAAGTATAAACCAAAAAAGGCTTTTGGAAAGTCCATTGTCTATTTCTATTTTTAAAAAACCTAGTAATGATAGGATTAAATGAAATTTTCTTTAATACAACAAATATCAATGTTGAATCACAATTTCTAATTTTTAACGTGCAAACTTTATTTCCCATTCACCACTGATTCATCACCATTTAGCTATATTTTACATATTTTCATGACATAGTTATCCACTTCTCTTGTGATACAATCTCGGGAAATTTTGCTCAAACGGTACAATTTTATTTCATTAATAATTTTTATTTTCTGTTTCAACCACTTTCCATCCACACACTTCCCTAATCACACATCAGAAAGATGAGAACTATGATTCAAATATATATTTGAAAATTTGTATTTCCATATTATCTTTATTGGACAAAAACAAGGGTTTAGTGGAAAAGGAAAAAATAAAACTTGTTTGGGAAATTTATCAGAAGGCTGGCCTATAGGTTTTAACTTTTAGAAGTTATTAATAATAATAACTTTTTAATATGAGTTGATATGTCTTTCAATTTTAAAATATTAGAGTTCCAAGAAGGGAAAATTTTAGGCTGAATTTGATTGTCATGAACCAAGAAGAAATGGTTACTGGGATGGAAATTGTGGGAAACCTAGGAAAAAAGAGTTTTATGGTACAAGAAGGAACATATAATTGGTAGAAGTCAAGCAAATACCTAGACTTTGAGAAAGCAGATTTCTGAAGCATATAGAACAAATATGTTTTAATTATTCCAAGACTGAAAATGGTTCAGGGGAAACTGTCCTCAGATGGGATCTGCTCTAGAATGAAATTATAAACAAATAAAGAGAAACAGTTCCAATGATGATTTAAAATGGATTTAATTTTAACATAGCAATATGAATAATCAGAAAATAGATCAGAAAACTTTCATATTCAAAGTAAATGTACAGAAGATGGATGGAAGGCCAGGATGCAGGGTGAATATCAGTACATAATTATCCTGCAAAAATAATGTCAGTAATACAACAGCTAATAATGAGCACAAGATGGCACATAACTATAAGGTTAAAATCAAAGAATTCTTAAATATATTGTTAAGGACAATTTACAATGCATTAGCTATTTATCTGAGCACCAGAACTAGAAAGAACCATTAACCATAATTGATAAATTCTGCCTAAATGCAGCACTAGAATCAAAGTGAAAGATACTATTTAAAATAATCTTGTTTTTTCTTGACACATTATTTGTTCATATTTTTCAACTTTTTGTAATGTGCCTTCCACAAATTCATCTGAAATAAAAATTGTCATCTTTCGTTGATCATCTAAAGTATCAATTACATGAAGTTTTCTAAGAATATTGAACTTGGAAAAAAATCTTTCCCTAGATCTTCCAAAGGAATTTTTGTGCCTCTTATTGGATAGTCTTTTCCATCATAGCACTTTATAATCATATTGTGTCTATCTTGATAAACCACAAGCCATTTAATCGCATAAAAATTTTCTAATTTTACTCTTTGTACATAAATAGAAAATCATTGAATTTATTTAACTGAATATAAATTCCTTTGAATTCTATGGCCTCTTTCCCTTAGTGCATTTATCATTAATTTCTATTTCTCTTATCTATAAACTAAATTTATATTCTACAATATTTGCTATTCAATTGACTTATGTTATACTGACTTGTGATGTTAATCCTTTATGTGCCTAATGAGAACTAATAAGATCATTTGATCTTATCTAAACAAATTACTTAACACCATTATTACTGTATATCAAATGACAACTACTTTTGATTTACTATGTTTATTTCAAAATTTTTTTCATATTTACTATTTTTCAAATGTCTACATAGTCTTTTTCATCAAATTGTCTTATTATCTTCCTTTCCACTTCAAAGTAGAATCTCCAAGTAGAAGGCATCCTCCCTGAATGCTTTGTAGCCCATGCTAAAAAGACATTGTGATTTATTTAATTCATGGGCTGCAGTTTTTCCTTCAATTATTGAATTTGATTTATTTTCTTTCCCCTAATATTATCGTTGGATAAATTGTGAGACTGTTACAAGGGTGAATTCATTTTTTCATGTCAAGTCCTGTAATTGCTACTTGGGCAATGAGATAGTTCTAATACCAAATTATTTACTAATTGGTATTTGGTTTTTCAGGAATACTGTTTCTCAGTTATATCACTTCTAAAGTATGGATATTTTCAGTCATCAAAACTGTCTGGTATTGGCTAAAAAACAGAGCGATGGATCAGGGGAATAGACTAAGTACAAAAGGGACATCAGGAAATGATTATGAAAAAAAACCCAAAGAGTTCAGCTTCTGGAATAAGAACTCACTTCAATGAAAACTATTGAGAAAATTGGAAGTTAATATGGCAGAAACTTTGATGTAACCAACAACTCACAACCAATAAGATCAAAAATGGGTACAAGATTTATGCATTAAAAGATGTATTATAAGAAAATTAGGAGATCAAAGAATACTTTACCTGTCAGATCTATGGAAAAGGAAACAGTTTATGACCAAGGAAGAGATGGAGAACATCATTACAAATAAATTAGATAATTTTGATTACATTTAGTAAAAAAGTTTTTACACAAAGAAAATCACAAACATTTGCACACACAAAACCAAGATCAAAAGAAATGTAGTAAATTGGGAAACAATAAAACTAGTATTTCAAATAAAGCACTCATTTATAAAATGTATAGATAAGTGAGTCAAATTTATTTTTAAAAAAAGCATGTCATTACCCAGTTGACAAATGGTCATTATGCAAAGGCAATTTATAGATGAATTTATAGATAGCTTTGTTTAAAGCTATCCATAATCATATGAAAATTTGCTCTAAAGCATTACTGATTAATTAAATTGCCCAAATTAAAGCAGCTCTGAGGTACCATCTCACATCTATCAGTTTGGTCAAAATGACCAGAAAGGACAGTGATCAATGTTGGAAGACATATGGGAAATCTGGGACAATAATACATTGTTGGTGGAGCTGTCAACTTATCTAACATTTCTGGAGAGCAATCTGGTTTCATGCACAAAGAGCAATAAAAATGTGCCTACCATTTGATCCAGCAATACCACTCCTGTGTTAAACACTGAAGAGATCATTCAAAATGGTAAAAAAATCACTTGTACAAAAATATTAATAGTAGCCCTGTTTGTGGTAGCAAAGTTTTGGAAATAGAGTGAATGTACAACAATTGGTGAATGCCTGAACAAATGGCATATGTATGCTAAGGAACATTATTGTTCTATTAGAAACCAGGAGAGATTGGATTTCAGAGAGACCTGGGAAGACTTGAATGAACTGATGTTGGGTGAGATTTGCAGAAGCAGAAGAACATTGTACACCCTTACAGCAGAATGTGGGTGATGATCAGCCTTAATGGATTTTCTCATTCCATAAATGCAACAATGAGGGACAATTTTAGAGTACTTGCGACATATAATACCAACTGTATCCAGAGAAAGAAATATGTAGTTTAAATAAAGAACAAGGTCTATTACCTTAAATCTTTTCAAAAAGAGTCTTGTTTGCTGCATAATTTTGCTATCTCTAATATTTTATTTTCTCCTCAACGATACAATTTTTCTATCAACACATTCAATTTTGATCAATGTATAACAAGGAAACACTGTAAAGATTATCAGACTGCCTTCTGTGGGGAGGACGGGGAGAAGGAAGGGAAGGTGTGGGAAAATTGTAAAATTCAAAACCTTACAAAAAGATAGGTAGAAATTACTATTGTATATTATTGGAAAACAAATACTTTTTTAAATAAAAATAGCACCGGCTAGGTGGCTCAGTGGATAGAGCACTAGCCCTGCAGTCAGAAGTACCTGAGTTCAAATCCAGCTTCAGACACTTAATAATTTCCTAGCTGTGTGGTCTTGGGCAAGCCACTTAACCCCATTGCCTTGTAAAAACTAAAATAAAAATAAAAATGAAAATAATCTCAGTACAGGCTGTCTCTGCTTCCTACATTTCTATCAATGTACAATTCTATCAATCTGTCGATAATATTTTTCTGAGATTGTTAAGATTTTATCTAGGCAAAGAGACTAAAATTTTTCTAGCATAATTTTGAGGTATTATGGAAAGACTTTCTGATAAGAGAAACAAAAAATTCTTTAGAAGATCTAGGGACAGTATTGACATTTCAAAAAGAAATATCAGCCTCATCATGTCATTATGTTTTCCTTTTTCAATATTCAGGTGCTATGAGTGTGGACATTATCTTTTTTTATATTGATAAATTTTCATTTTACATTTTTGATATTCTAAGAACAATTGAAATGCTTTATATTTCTGATTATCACATGATTACTATATTATCATATTTATTGGTGTGATTTTTTTTGTTTTTGCTTTTCATTCATGGTTGTAACCATACCATTTTTTCCCCAAACAAGTTGAAATTCTCTCAGTGTCAAAGTCTTCATCTCAAAACAAATTTTCTTTAAATGATGAACCATGAAGAAGTCAAGAAAATGTGACTTTAATGACTTTAATGTCCCAAGATGACTTCTGAATGATAAAATGAGTCAAAAATTATAGGAGTTCTCAAAAAGTTGTTAATCAAAATACTTTTATGGAATATCTGCTTTATGTAGGATTATGGAAGAAAAAAAACTGTTGAAATGACACTATCTAGGTACCTTTACTGGTTTGATATTGATTGATCAGGGGATATCCAATGTATTATAGAAAATGAACAGGAATATTCAAAGACCTGATTTCACCACTATGAGGGTCTTAGAAAAGCAATTTTAGCAATGTACAAATATTTTAAGATTTGATTATGGAGATTTGGAAGTTTTTGGTGCTTTCAAGGTGGTGTGATTTCTGGTCATGCTCTCCTGGCTTAGAGTATGGTAAGGTTGGTCCCTTGGAATAGGAAGAGAAATTGTCCCTCAGGGGTTCCACTCTCCCTCCACAGAAAATGTTCCTGTTCCAGTTCCACTAACACTGTGATTCAGAAGTGATTATATGATATGGAGCTCCCCAAACTGCTGCTGCTTCTGTCATCACCACCAAGTCTTTCCACTGTTGATTAATCTACATTGTCTCCAACTCAGCTTCCACCCCAATATCCCAGATATTGCTTTGTAAATTCCAAATTTGCCTTGGCCTGAAAGAAAGTTTCACTTTGAATCTTTGTTGATCCTGCCATCCCAGAATTTGATTAGAAGCATTGTTTTAAAATTATCTGGTGGAATTGTGAACTCATCCAACCTTTCTGGAGAGCAATTAGGAAATATGCCCAAAGGGCAAAAAAATGTTCATGCCCTTTGATCCTGCAATACCACTACTGGGTCTATACCCTGAAGAGATGATGAAAAAGGGTAAAAACATCACTTGTACAAAAATATTCATAGCAGCCCTGTCTGTGGTGGAAAAGAATTGGAAATCAAGTAAATGTCCTTCAATCAGGGAATGGCTTAGCAAACTGTGGTAGATGTAGGTCATGGAACACTATTGTTCTATTAGAAACCAGGAGGGATGGGATTTCAGGGAAGCCTGGAGGGATTTCCATGAACTGATGCTGAGTGAGATGAGCAGAACCAGAAAAACACTGTACACCCTAACAGCACCATGGGAGTGATGTTCAACCTTAAAGGACTCGCTCATTCCATCAATGCAACAATCGGGAACAATTTGGGGCTGCCTGCAAAGGAGAGTCCCATCTGTATCCAAATAAGGAGCTGTGGCATTTGAACAAAGACTAAGGACTATTACCTTTAATTTAGAAAAAAAAACTTATATGTTATTGTCTGATCTTGCAATCTCTTATACTTTGTGTTTCCTCCATAAGGATGTGATTTCGCTCTCATCACCTTCAATTTGGATCAATGTATACCATGGACATAATGTAAACACTGGCAAATAGCCTTCTGTGAGGGTGGGGGAAGGGAAGTAAGATTAGGGGGAAAATAGAAAAACTCAAAGTAAATATAATCTTTAACAAAATAATTTTTCATGCATTTTTTACATTTAAAAATGCTCAATATTTTATAAGATCTTGCCTCTTTATTTTAAAATCAAAATATTGATAAATTGGGTTTAAACTGACATAAAGTTAGCAGACCTTTGTGATTAAAAATATTTGAATCACCATTACACTATTTTCAAGACCAGAATTTATTATGCCATAAAACAAATGTAGCAACACTGTTTAGAAAAAAATAACTGTTTTCTTGCCATTTTAAATAGTGATTTATTCCTAGCATTTACCTAACCACCTTATAATTGGCAGTTACCTAAATATCATGTGTTTATTTTGATGGCTATTTTTTAGGAAATTTCATATTTTTCAAAAATAAATGATTTTCAAAACTAAGATTTTGATCAAGTTTAAATTAAACTAATGTTCAGGTTATACTAATTCCATTGTAATTGGAATAAAGTAATTGGATGTAATTGGAACTGAATTAGAAATAGACAATTGGACATCTCAGGAATTTTTTTTTAAATAGATATGTACATTTTAGGTTGTCTTCAGTAATTCTTAAAGCATTTTCCCATAGTTTTAACAAAATTATTTTTTTTTGGAAAAAAATCAGATTAGTTACCCCAAATGCAGCTATCCAAAATAATTTTTCATAATATTTGCCATGTGATTTATCATGTAAGTTGTATTTAAAATATGACTGTATGAATGATTAGACTGTTTGCTCCATAAGGGTGAAAGAAGAGTTGAAACTTGTCTTAATGGTTTATTGCAGGTCACAGGATATATTGGAGATGCTTCTCTTACATACTATTTCCTACCTGCTAATTTCCTTTCTAATCTCATTGGGGAATCTTCTCACTACTGCTACAATGATCACTTTCCTACATCTTTACTCTATTTTTTATACTTTTCTGAATAACTTCTCTTTATTGAATATCTGCAGCATCTCAGCCCTGCTCACAAATTCATTGAGATGTCATCTCATCTTCCTTCTCCTTTTTGAAGCTACAAAATTTATTTTGCTAATGGTCTAGTCCATGATCTTTGTGGCTGTCTAACACACCTTTTCATCACTACTCCCCATTTAAGGGGAGAGCAAAAACATTCTTCCCTTCATTTCAAACCAGTTAAATTGCCTTTGTTCTTCTCCCTCATACCCTTGTACTGGGTGCTTTCTCCCCTTCAACTTCCTCTCTCCATTAACACATTGTCTGTTGTATAGTAGACATGCAATAAATGTTTATTAATTCTTGACTTATACCCTTATGAACTGAGAGAATCCAATTAGCCATAATTTTGTGGCCAATATTCTAATGAGACTTAAGGGAGAAAGTTTTTCAACACATTGTTAGAAAGTGGACTCTACCTAATTAATAATTCTCAGGTGATGGACAAAGAGTTCATGGGAACAACGGAGATGCTGCTGCTTGCCTTGTATACTCTGGAGATTTCATAGAACCTTCTCCAAATGACACTGGGCAATATATTTCACTAAATCTTTACCATAAGAATTACCAAAAAACACCAGAATGTTTTTGGATTCTGATGTTTAAATTTCACTGCTTGGCCATATTTTTGAATATACCAGTGAGAGTGGAATTAATTGGTGAAAAAGTAATCTCCAAATTAGATATAGAATTCTGAGAAGCTAAAGAACCTGATGACATTAACAACAAAGCTGAAATGTAGGCACATCTGAACAATTATTTCAGGTATTTTCATTTAGATTATGATTATTTTTCTTTATGACTGGTCAGTTTGCTTAGGGGCTTAATGTGTGAACTCAAATGGATGCGGATGTCATCAGTATAAGTAACTCTGTTTTGTGGATAAAATGGTGGGTTGGAATAAAGTAAGATCATAGTCCAAATTCTGTTCCTGGCCCTTATGAGCTGGGTAATCTTTTAGATTCCTCTCTTAGATCATCTCTAATTCTTTCTATAGATATAATTTGTACATCCTTATTTGCTTTCTCCACTCCATTGACTGAGTTCACTGAGGTGAGGAACTGTTTTTTGCCTTTTTTTAGTAAATTCAGTACATACACAGAGTCTGGGACATAGCAAATACTTAATAATGGTTGTTGACTTACTGTGATTTGACCATGGGTAAATATCATTCTAGCTGAAACCCCCTTCACATGCCTCTAACAGGTCCATAGTAGAATCTTTGTCATTTTGATGTGCATCAGAAATCATTTAATAGACTTAATCTCAAGTGAATCTAAAGAGTATTATGAAAATGGGTATTTCATTTATGTCTCTGTGTGTGTGTGTGTGTGTGTGTGTGTGTGTGTGTGTGTGTGTGATGTGCATGCAGATTGGTGAATGCATAAAGGTAAATCTATATAGGGCAGGAGTTGAGAATCTCCTAGGTCAATGAATTCAAGGGCACCAGGTTTGGGCAATGCTTTTAAAGGCCTTGAACTGTCAGATGAAATGATGGAATATTTGGAAGGTTGGAGAATGAATGCTAATGTCCGGTTGGTAGATCAATATGGGGAAAAATTTCAAAAGAAGCTGCAAGCTAGAAGAGTATCTGTGATTAAGGATGGTGGTGACTTAAATCTCTTTATCTATGTATCTATCTATTTTTGTTTCTATCTATCCATCTGACTATCTACCTATTACCTTTCTATTTTTCTCTACATACATATACAAACATGATCATTATTTGATTACGCAAGTATATACACTCAATTTGTTTATATATATATTTAAGCATGTATATAGCTATGTAGATGCATACACAAATAAAATCACTTCATCAATATATTTATTGCTGTGTATGCAGCCATATATTCATGTATTGATCCATTATCTATTTTTACTTTACAACTCTATTACAATTGGCATCTCTACTTCTAACTCTATCTTTCTTACCCATCTGCATTGTTGACAGTTTTCTCTCCAGGAGATCCCTAGAGAACCAATGACATGTGTTAACCTTAGTCTAGTCTTGCCCAACTAGAGGAAAGACATTCTCATTAGAACAAGGAGAAACCCTTTCCACCTTAGTTACGGTCAGATGCTTGGTGAGTAAGGATAAAAATAATATTTCTTCAGGTGGAAATTCTTCAGTCTGAAGGGAAACATAAAGACTTCTCATAGTCTTTCAAATTTGGGATCACAAATGTGGCCTCTGTTTTTTTTTTGAGCAACTAGGTAGCACTATAAAATGACTGTCCAGATGTAAGTTCATGAGTCTCTGTCATCCTGGGCAAGTCACTTAATTCTATTTGCCTCAGTTCCTTATCTATAAAATGGGTTGGAAAAATGGCAAGTCATTCCAATATGTCCATCATGGGGATCTGGAAAGTTAACATAATTGAAAAATGACAACAGCAATGGGAAAAATTTATTTGGGAAAAATTTATTTGCATTTCTGTTTTTTAAAAGAAGGAAATTCTTTTTAGAGTTAAGATAATTGATTTCAAGTTCTGATTGGCGTACTAAAGATTTTTGTTACTTTGCCCACAAAGCTGAATTACAGCTGACTTTGCTTTACCCTCCTGTGCATTAATACTAGCAATAAAATCAACTTAACTTATAGAATGTTTGAATGTTTCCAGCCACTTTTCTGAACACAATTCTTTTAATATAAAATAAAAATAAAAATATTTCCCTCATCCTCAACTTTCCTTCTCTCTTGATCTCTTTCTATAGATGATTAAACTAGATAGGAAGATAGATGCTTAGATAGATGATTGAGAAATGGAGGAGTAGGAATAGCAATACACATATTCATATACTTATAAGTATTTCTATGTATACATATCTCAGTGTGTATGTGTGCTTGTGTCCGTAAGCAGGCAGAAAGATGTATAAAATTCATTTCTTCCCTGGGTTTGATAGTCCTCTTTATTAACTCTAAAGTGATAACTTTCATTTGACTGATCTTCATCATGTACAACTTCCTCTGGTCATTCTGGGGAGCTAAGATATAAAGCTATGTTCTAAAATTATTGTGGGCATCATAGCCTCATCCTTCCTTCTACAACGTCTATCTGGCTTTAAATACAGTGTGATGTTCCTTTTGTCCAGGTTTCATTGGATAGAATAACTCTCAAGTTCTTGATGGATGATTATTTTACTTCATTTGTCTTTCAAAAACATTTTTTGCTACTTATAGTGTTATTTCTTGTATCAACAGGAATGAGCAATTTCTCCATCATCACGGAGTTCCTCCTCATGGAGTTTTCCAGTAGGCGGGAGGTGCAGGTCCTGCATGCTGTGCTGTTCCTGATAATCTACCTAGCTGCCCTGATGGGAAATCTTCTCACAATTGCTGCAATTATTACTGACTCACAACTTCACTCTCCTATGTATTTTTTCCTGAGCAATTTATCCCTCGTGGATATCTGTACGATTTCAGTCACTCTTCCTAAATTCATTGCTAATTCTTTCTCTGGGATTCATTCTCTGTCCATCTTTGGCTGTGCTATACAAATCTTTTTCTTTACCTTTTTTGTAACAACAGAGTTTGCTTTACTTGTGGCCATGTCCTATGACCGTTTTGTGGCCATCTGCCACCCCCTACATTATGGCATCATCATGAATCCTGCACGTTGTCTCTGGGCAGCATCTGGTTCCTGGCTCAGCGGGGTTATTTATTCAGCTGTCCACATAGGTAACATGTTCTGCCAACCCTTCAGGGGATCCAATGTGATTCACCAGTTTTTCTGTGATGCCAGTCATCTCTTGAAAGTCTTAAATTCTGATGTGTTTCATACTGAGTTTATATTAATTGCAGTAAGTTTAAGTCTTTTCGTATTCTGCTTTGCCTTTTTAATTGCTTCATATGCTCGAATCTTCGCCTCTGTACTCAAGATTCCCTCTGTGGAAGGGCGCTACAAGAGCATATCTACATGCTCCCCTCAGTTAATTATCATCTTGTTGTTTATCATTTCAATAATGCTTGCAGTCCTCATGGACACATCAGACACATTCCCTATCCAAAATCTTCTAATTGCATTGACCTATACAACATTGCCTCCACTGATGAACCCCATCATCTATAGCTTGAGGAACCAGAAGATTACAGGTGCCATGGGCAAGATGATCAGGAGGATAGTTTCTTCCCTACGCTTGACAACATAAAAAGCCCAAACGTGGAGATTATAAATTTGGGTTGTCAAATATGCAAAATGATGAATATATGAGATAGCATAAAAGGGGTACCCAAACCAAAGCCACCTAGGAAAATGGTCCTTTAGATGAAAGCTACCTGGGATGGAATAAATCTATTATTTAGTTTAGTATAATACAAACCCATCCTACCAGAGGTTGAGGTCAACTGACCCATTGTCTTAGGGCAACTGCATCATGAGAAAAATCAGTGGAACAATACTTGATCCCCTCAGGCCCAGGAGATAATCCTAAGCAATAGTGTGCATCGAGATGGTTATGCTATTTCTACCTGCAGTAGGAAACATGACTTTTCACTTTCTTTTACTTCCATTTATCTTTTTTTTTGAGGAATTGTTCTTTTCATTCCTTCCATGTTGAAGATGGAGTCATTTTTCCATATGTATGTCAATATCTACATATGTGCACATTTGTGTAAGTGCATGTTTGTTCTAGCTCCTTTTTTAGGGACTGAAATTCTTTGTTACTTTTTGCTATTTTAAAAATCAGAATATTGACTATGTGACCATGATAGTCCCTTCATTTCTTTATGAGGCTATGATTTTTAACAAAATCTTTGTTCATCCCTCAAGTTGAAATTAGTTTTCATCACACCTAATTTTTTTACAATTTATATTTTATTTGCTGTTTAATATCTTTATTTTCTATTATTTATAGATTTATAGTATTAATTTCTCATCTCTCCTAGTGGATTATCCTGTTCCTTTTCCACTTGCATAATGCCAGGTTGTTTGATAAAAATAATGACTTTTGAAATGATCATATGTATTTCAACTGATAATGTTTGAAGCTGCAACTGTACAAAATATTTGTTTCTAGCCCAAGGAAATTTTAAAAATGCAAACACATCAGGGTGTTACTTATATTATTTATACAATACCCCTTGATGAAAATTATGTTTTGCTTTTGTCTTTATATTGATAGGACTTTTTTAAAAATACAGTAGTTGTTCTTAAATTATTATATTCAATTTTGAGCTTCTTGACAGGAAGAGATAGATGAAGGAGTAAAGGGATGGACTCAAGTGAACTTTCCCAGATTCCCATCCAAATAATTTTGAGATGATTGAGTAAATCAAATTTTAAGTGCTATAACCAATTAGAGGCTGGTTTCAGAAAAAGCTGGGAAGACATATTAATTGTTGAAAATTGCAGTGATCTTAATAAAAATGAGAACATTATGTATAATAATATTTATATTGTAAGATGATCAAATGTGATGACTGCTATTCTCACCAATTCATTGATCCACGTTGTTTAATGAAAAATGTTAACTACTTGTAGAAATAGAACTGCGACTATCCAACTTCAGATCAAACCCTATTTTTTAAACTAACTTTACTGCTCTTATTTTGTGGGTTTTGTGTCCGTTTTCTTTAGTGACATGGTAAATATGGAAATTAATTTTGCATTTCTGCATATGCATAATTAATATCAAACTGCTAGCCCTTTCAAGGAGGGAACAGTGGAGGCATAGAGAGAGTGAGAGAATTTGGAGTTCTGCATTTTAATAATGCTTGAAGTGCTATTATTAGTAGTCTGAAAGAAAGTTTATGACTGAGTGGTTGGTGTTGGATGATGATAAAAAAACAAAACTGGGTAATAAAAGGCAAAAGTTCAATTATCTAATAAAACCTGGATGTGAAACAATTAACTATTGAAGATGAAGGAGGAGGGGGTAAAGGGCTTGTAATGTTGGGACTTTTCTCATATCTGGTTTAAAGAAGAAACCATGTATATCTGAAGAAATTAGATGTTTACTGAAAATACAGATATTAAGAAAATTAGGGCCGGGGTGGGTATATATAATAACATTAGGAGGGTGGGGGGAGAACATAGAGGATAGAATGTTAGAATATTTAGCAAAATAAACAATAAGAGGTTAAGAGGAAACCTTATGCTAACAAAGATAGGGCAAAAAGAGCTGCTAAGAAGGAAAATTTTGAATAATAATCTTGATTAAGAGAAATTCACACATAATAATTAGAAGTTTATCGAATTTTAAGAAAACAAATCAATCACCAGTTGATAAATCATCAAAGATATGAACATACAGTTTTCCAATGAAGAAATCACAAGAAATTATAATCATATATAAATGCTCTCAAATATTCATTATTAGGTAGAGAAATGAAGATTAATGCACCTTACAATATCATTTTACATATAGCACATTGCTAATTTGATAGAAGCATAAAGTGACAAATCATAGAGAAGATATGGAAAAAGTGAAAATCTAATTCATTTTGCATGGAATTGTCTATTGTTACAACCTTTATGGCAACCAATGAGGAATAATGCCTCAAGAGTTATTAAAATACCTCTGTTTTGTGCATAAAAAACATTATATATAGTAGCAGCAATATTTTTTAATTATGACTTAGAGAATGTTATTTTATCTATCATAAATTACCAAATGAACTATAAGTGGCACATAAATAAAGGTGCTATCTGCATCCAGAGAAAGAACTGATAAATAGAAATATACAAAGAATAATTTATACACCCCTCACACCCACTCACACTCAGGCACACAAACCAGAGGCTGCACACACATACACCACACAGATACACACACACACACACACACACACACACAAACACACACACAATTATATATATATATATATATATATATATATATATATATATATATATATATACTTTCTTGATAGACATCTCTGGGAGGAGAGGGTAGAAAAATTGAAAAAATACATTATAATGTTGATGTGTATTTGAAAGGAAAAGCAAATTATATTTAGTAGATTTTCAATTACCTATACAACCATCCTTTTTAATAAACTGCATTATATCATAGAAATGCTTGTTTCATTTCATAAATATAGATCAATGTAAAAAATAAAAGGAAAATAATATAAAGCATGAAAACTATTATTCAACAAATATAGACTAGGGTTTTTTTTTAAAAATCCCTTTTCTTTTAAAAAATCTGGTAATCACAGGATTAAATGGAATTTTATTAAATATAATAAATAAGAATTTTAAATCATGAATTCATGTGTTGAATAGACAAAGTTTATTTCCCATCCATTAATGATCAATCTGGAGGGAGGAGGGAGAAGACAAGGAGCCCAGAACCTCACCTCTGGGTCTACTCCTGGTTTATTTGCTCATGATTTCTGAGCCTTGTGATTTTAGGAATAGCATCAAGGTTGGGCTTGATTCTCCTTGGATCAGTCCTATGACTTCCTTTTATGAAATTGAAGGACTGATATTTTGTAAGTTCCATCCCAGTGCACTACAGCTCTTAGAAAACATTTTTTTTTTGTAGTAACATATTTGTGCTAAAGAATTCTTTCATATCTCTCTAACTTCTTGTCCTTTGCTTCTAGTTTCTTTGAGTATGCATCCAAATTTTAGGCTGTTGTTCATCAGTTGTTACAACATTGTTTTTCATTTCTAGATATTTCAAGAAATTTCTTCATATTTTTCATAAGTTTATAACCTTCACTGGTGGCTGTCAGCTCACCTGCCAGATGTATGGCCATTTTTGGAGAATATATCCTGGCACCCACCGCCTTTTGATATCTGCCTAGACAGATTCGAGCACATCATCATCTAGGCCACTGAAAGGAGAAAGAAGAGGTGAAGGGAAAGCTAAGGATAGCAGAGAAGAGAGGAGGGAGGAAAGGAGAAGGAGGGAAGGGGTAAGGAGAAGAGGTTAGGAAGAAATAAAGAGGAGAATAAGAGAAGGCTGAAGAGTCACAGAAAAAGAGAAGTGAGCTAGGATGTGGGTGGCACCTGCCTCTTCATCATTTCTTACTGCACAATGGCATTCCATCTCAATCATATACCATAATTATTTAGCCGTTCTCCAATTGATGGATATCCTTCTAGATTCTAATTCTTTATCACCACAAAAAGAACTATTTCAAATATTTTGCTACCTCAAGTTCCTTTATTTTTTCCTCAGACCAAGTAGTGATATTACAACTTGTTTTCTCTTGAACTTTTTACCTTTCTTATTCTCAGCCAAATTTTCCAATATTGGTTTCACTTCCATTAAAACATCTATCTCACTCATTCTTATGAAGCAGCTCTCCAAAACAATTTACCTAGAATAGACCTTAATGTTAATTCCATGTTAGTAATGCTTCTTTTATCACTTCTATAAGTATAGACAATTAACAAAACAACCAATCAAGATTTGATTTGTGATTTTTGAGGAGTAACATCACATGGAAAATTTAACAATTGACTCTCTTCAGCCAGTTGGGGCTCACATCAGCACAGTTCTAAGAATACATTTCAATTTCCATTGCCACTTCCACTCTCACACCATCATACAATAGCTTCTCCTTTGAGGTTCATTAATTTATACCTAATACCTAATAAATAACGTGTTAATCCCACAACAAAATCCTTCTTTTCTCAATGAGTTCTGTCCTAGAGTCACAATCTTTTTTTCCTCTAACTCTTGTTTTTAGGCTAGAAGCATTTAATACACATGTTGATATCCTGCAAAGACTCTCCATAGTTCAGTCCTTTAGATTACACAATTCCTATGACTTCTTTTATCATTCCAATTTAGCTATAAAGTTAAGTTATAACCTTTATTTTGCCATCAATGTACTAGAGTTTTATTTCCATGAGTAAGAACTCCAAATTTCCTTCACTTTATCAACATTTTTATCATCCTACCCTTCAAAATTCCAGGAAACTCTTTTATCATTGCCATGATCTCAAATGCATCCATCCCTCAGTTACCCCAATCCCCTAGGGCAAGTAATTCTGAACTATTCCCTATTTTTAAATCTGTTAGACTTGATTGATCTTTTCATTTTTTTTAAATTTGGGTTTTTTTTCATTGTCATAGGAGCAGACATACAATAATGTCTTTCCAAATTTTGAGTCTAGCTTAATTCCTATCATTTGCCTCTTGCACTGCTTTTCCTGTGCTGAAGAATGAAGTTGTTCAAAGTCACCAAAGTTTATTGCTTGAATCCATTATAAAGCGGCAATTCAGTAATCTCAACAACATATTTCAATAAGGTGATTCCTTCATGATTCCATAACTGATTCACTAATTCACTCCCCACATGCTTCACCCACTCCTCCTAAATTAATGGCTTTCATTCAGTTTGTTTTTCTGTTTCATTTCCTTTGTCTTGCTTAATATTTATTAAAGAGTTTAGCATGATGAAATTGCTCCATACATAGTGATATTAAAAGATATTTTGAGACCCTCAAAGGAGAAATTTCACCTCTTTTAATTGACTGACATTCTGCAGAGGCTCGTCTTGGAGACATATGGTTAGAGAGATGAAACTCAAGGGGAAAAATTGAGCAAGGAAAAAATCAGAGATATTATAACACAGAAGACTATTTAACAGAGATCCAAAATTAATAAATAATTAGAATGCCTATAAAGAGCAAGAATTATACTTTGTGATCCTAAGCCAGTATCAAAATACCTTTTATAAAAATATGGGTTCCAACATAAGATAGATTCATTAATGGATGCCACATTAAGTTGTAACCAAAAGCTCAAAAATAGCCATACTGATATTTCTTTTACTTATGTGAACTTGTGATAAAATTTCATATCATATGTTAAAAACCCAAGACAAAATACTTGCCAATTATTTAAAATTTAGAAGGTAGAATTCCAATAGCTCCTTCTCAGATGTAAATATGATGCACTTGAATGATCATGGCACTTTGGTATTACAAAGCAGAGGGGGACACAAGGACATGTCCCCTTTTGAATTGAATGTCCTTCTGAGGCAGGAGTCATACAGACAATCCTTTTCAATGAGTCAGGCTCCAAGTCTGTCAAGTGAGGGGATTCCTTCAAAAGAATCCTACCCCAGTTGAGGCTAAGGTCATTGATGTGTCAAAGGCCACTCACTCCATCTGCAGTATTTAATATCAAACCTCATAGGGCTAAAGACTTCATTGGTATATTGTCTTCCTATTTTAACATACTCAATGTTAGATCAATTATGAGTACATTATAATATCACAATTACCTATAACCGGAGCTTCAGGTGGCTTGAGCACTAAGGAAAACCAAGAGTGTGTGAGGCTGTGATTTGGTATAAGAAATTTAGGGAAAAAAATTATAATTCAATTGTTGCTCATGTACTTAAGGACAGCTGTAAATGAAATGTAATAAACAGATTTTGAGATGCAAAAATGCAATAAACGTTATTCATTTTTTCATAAAATCTAATTTTTGCAATGAATCCATTTAGTTATTAACTATGTTTAAAATAATTAAATGCCTTCTTTTAAGTAGGAGCTTTCCAATCATCTCCAGACTTCTCACATAACAATTGGCTAGAGATTGCTGGAGAGGAATCTCAGATTATCACCATTATTTTATTTTCCTCATGTTACATTAGATGTTTTTTCCTGTCAAAGCAAATAACCACAGTTTAATCCAGTCTACATCTATAGCTAGAAGTTTTATACCTAAACTTTTAACTACCAGCCATCTTCAAAAAAATTATTACTTTCCGAAATCTCTAAAACCATTAGGACATCTAACATATGTTGTTGATTCCAGGGCAATGAAACAATAAGAACAAGCAAGCATTCAAGTCAATTAACACATGAGTTATTATAGTTTAGAAGACAATATTCCCTTCATTATATGATGCATGAATTCACAGATTTATGCCAGAAGGGGTCATAATTTGGGATACTTCCCTTATCACCCCTTCAAAGCAATTACACGTTATTCCCGGCTTCAAAATTACAGAATTCAATTAGCTTATATGTTCACAAAAGACAACCAAATATTATAAATACAATTTCTTTGCAATCACAAGAGAATATCACATAATTGATGAAAACATCTTATTTGTCAATAAGTTATCTTACAGTGGGACTACACAATTGCTATTTTTTCAGTCATCTGTCAGAACCTCCCCCCACACACATCAGTTATCTGCAGTTACCATGACAAAGTCCACATTGTTGCCTTCTTTAAAATTAACTATACATTATTAATTTACATTAAACATAAGATTCTTATTTTAACATCTCATTCCCCCTTAGAACAAGAGCAAAGTGCTATAAATGTTAGGCAATTTTAATACATTTTATTTTCAAATAACAGATGTTTTTAAGTAGATTTTTTCTTCTAGTCATATTTTATATATATATATATATACATATATAGATAGATATACATATACATTTCCTTCATAAACATGTTACGAAGAAAAGATTAGTACAAACTTTCTTCCTTTACCAACAAAAACCTTATGAGATTGTTGACAATGTATTATCAATATCAATTTAATATTACAACAAATCAGATTACAAAATTTAGTACAGTATTGCTCCTTCCCAAAGGAAATCATTAATAGGATTCAATATTCCCAAATTCCTTGACATATAATTTATCCCAATTATATTTTCCTTCTTAATAACACATATAAATTCCTAGATTTGTTACAGAACTTGCAAATACTTGGAACTCAATGGTGAATAATTACTCTCCAAGTGTTTCTTTTTTTAAAACCTAAATTGGGGTCTCTTTCCTACCAAAGGCCTGCCTGCCCTCTTAGAAGCCTCTTGGGGGCAGAAGTCTACATTTACTAACCTTTCAAGTCTCAGTGAATATAAATTCAATACAGCTGCCAAACAATATTAGGTTAACAAAAACAGCTCCCAGCTGAGAACATTTCACAAACTTGCACACTTTTAGGTGTACAAATGGTATTAAGATTCCCCAGGATAAGTGGGTAGGCTCAGATCCCAACTTCATTTTTAATTACTTAATTTTAAATTGGAATTGTTAAAACAATTAAATTCAAAACCCAAACTTAAAGGAACAACATTTAACTCAGGTAACTGTAACTATTTCAGATCTGAATTACATATATACACAAGCACACATAGACATAGGAGTTTAGACACAGAGACAAACTCAGAGGCAGCTCTTCTGTATAAAGATTTCCAATTTACCAAAGTGATATTTTTGGACACCTTGGCCAGCACCAAAATCTCAAAATACAGAGACATTTTACCACCTCTCCAGGTCAGTGGAAAGATGCGAAAATGTCTGATTGATGTTTAAATACACACATATATTTATGTTATATTTTTCGAATGTTCCAATTAAGACCAATAAAAAAATAAATTTCAGAACCAATTATAATTTCTTGAGGAATTTCTTACATATTAGATAGCTAGATAGATTCATTAAGATTTTTGAAATAAGTCAATCAGTAGTTCCATTTGAAGGCATTCTTGTTAATTTATAAAGTTCAAATCCAGTTACTCTATTACAGGTATATTAGCTATTAGTACAGTTTAATTAAAAGATGAAATATGAATTTCCTAGTCCCAGAAAAAAAGTTATCTTCCCTTATTTTCTCTTAACTAATTGACCACAAGGCAAGTTAATCATTCTGCCTGCCTCCTGGGTTCCCACCTCTGAAGGTTGGGGCCTCCTGGGCCCAAGCTATTGCCTAGAGGGGATGGGGCTTGGAATTGATAACCACTTGTAGGCTAAGGAAAACTTAGTCCTTTGCCCAGTCCCCCCCCCCCTCAAATGGGGAAGACATAGGGTTCCCCTATTTTAAATGAGCATAACACAAGTTTTCGGGGGACATTACCCTTCCATCAATGAAGCATGCATTCTGGCTGGGATATGGATTTGAGTTTCTAAGTTCTGAAGAGGAATATTTTTCTTCTCCTTCCCCACTCAACCCTGAAGAGGGTGGGGGCCACAGAGAATGAGAGAGCATTTCAAAGAGAAAGAGAGAACCTCACAAAGATAATTTCCAGGAACTCGGGGTTTTGCTAATAGCTAGCTTTTGTCAAATGTAATTCCTTCCAAGGAGATAGTACATAAATGAGGGGTGGAAGTCCCCTACCAAGTTTTCCCCATGTTTTAATTTTCCTAAACTTCTGGATAGGCAAAAAACATGTCAGGTGGACCTATAGCCACCCACACTTTTACAGGGGGGTCAAAACTTCAGTACTGCCTTCACTGGTCAGTCTTAACAAAAAACACAAGTAGCTAAAAGGGCTAACGCCACATGGGTTCAACATGCATTTGATGCCACACCTCTGCTGATTCTGGACAAAACTCAACCTTCTTCTGCTATCCCCGGAGGAGTGAAAAAAGGGGAAGCAACGCGCACACACGCGCACACACACACACACACACACACACAAACACAAACACACAGGAATGAGGGCTAGAGAGATCCAATCTAATTTTCCTACTTTTATAGAAATTTTGGATCTAACAATGAGTGGGCTTTTCACCTAGGGAGCTCTACTCAGTTTCCCAGGTCAAGGCTGGGAGTCCCTTCCTAGCTGGTAAAAAATGTACCCTCTCCTTGAGTTCTATTATTGCCAATGACAAATCACAATTGAGAGACCCAGGAATGCAGGTGTGGAAGAAAATATTGATTTATTAAAGGAGTTACCAAACAAAAGAAAAAGGTAAAGAAAGAGACAGAGATAAAAGATCAGTCAAGCAGAGCTGCAAGAGGTGACTGGCCTGTAGGGGAGGGCAAACCCAGATTTTATGGTCTTGCCTCTTATCCAGAGGGCAAAAGATGAATTTCCTCCCCTCTCCCCCCTTACTGGACCCAACTTAAGTAGAGGGTTGAAGACTGAGGAGATCACTATACAAATTTTACATTAAATAATGAAACAATAGGAGTTAATTTACATCTCAAATGGGGAAGCTCCACCCATTTAACAAGATTTAACAGCATTTAAGTTTACAAATTTTGTTTCTCCAAAATTCATAATTCCCTATATCTAGTCCCTGCATCAAATTCTTCACTATTTTTTCCAGTCAAGTTTTTTTTTTGTTCCATTGTCCAATTAGGAAATATGCAATAACTGCCAAATCTTGCAAAATTTTGAATCTTGATTATTAATTTCATTTACCTCCTGCACTGCTTTTCCTGTTCCGAGGAATGAAATTGTTCGTAGTCACCAAAGATTATTCCATGAATCCATTACAAAGTGAAGTCATCCAGCAATCTCAACAAGCTATTGTAACAAAGCAATTCCTTCATGACTCCATAACTGATTCACTCACCCAGTCCCCACATACTTCACCCCCTCCTCCTAAGTTGTAAGCTTCGTGTTTAAACAGTTTGTTTTTCAGTTTTATTTCCTGTCTCTTTCTCAATATTTAATAGAGTGTTCAGAAAAATGAAAGTACTCCATAGATAATGATATCAACAGATGTGTTGGGACACCCTAACTAGAATTCTTACCTCTTTTAGCTGAGTCCGAAGAAGAAATTGATTAAATTATACAATCCATCAAATTCAAGGATTATGTATTACTCTAATTCATGGGGGAGATGATGGAGAAAGAGGAGACAGACAAAGAGAGACAGAGAGAAAGATACAGTGACAGAGAAAGAGAGACAGAGAGAGAGAGAGAGAGAGAGAGAGAGAGAGAGAGACAGAGAGAGAGAGACAGAGACAGAGACAGAGAGAAAGACAGAGAGAGGCAGAGACAAAGACAGACAGACAGAGAGAGACAAAGACACAGACAGAGAAACAGAAACAAAGAGACAGACACAAGAAAGCAAAGAGAGAGAGACTGTGATAAAGACACACCAAGAGTCAAACACTTAGCTAAGTGCTCAGAATGCAAATATAAGTTCAAAGAAAGACATTCCCTACTCTCCAGTATCTTATACTCTAACCGGAGAAGACACAGAAAAGGAGTTAGGAGAAAGATAACAGTAGAGAAAAGGTAGATACTTGTCTAGTGATTTTAGAGAGAGAAATGAGTTGTAACTGACCCCAGCAGTTTCTCAAATAAAAGGTTCAGCTTAGGAACTGACCAATAGGAGGAAGTTATGGGAAAAAGTGAGTGGAAACTGGGATGGGAGCATCATCAGGAGACAGGTGGGAAAATCCAGAGAATTAGGAGCTTAGCTCAAAGAAGAGTGAGCTTGTGATTGGCTCAGAGATTTCTTCAAAAAGATATTCTTGTCAAAAAAATCACCAGCGGTAGGCTGAAACAGACCATTACATTAGAGTTGAGAAGACAGAAAACAGTGGGGCATGTCCTTGAAGGAGAAAAACGAAAGATTTCAGCTCCCTGGAAAATTCTGTTCAACAGATATCACTATAAGTTTTGTAAAGTAATTAAGATTATTTTCTTACTTGATATTTATAATCAAACTGTGAGGGAAGTGCCTCTCATAGCCTTCCATCTTTGCCCTTTATGATGCAGCTAGTAATTATCTCAGGTTGGATCCCAACTCAGGTCTTACTAATCCATCACTGTACACTCTGTTGAAGTGACTCTAATAATACTTCAGATAAATCCCCTTTTCCTATAGTTCAACCACATTGATGGTTAAAATGACAAGAATCAATGTTCTGTAAACACTGAATTCAATCTTTTTTTTTTGTCAATAAATTAGAGTAATTGAATTAAGAGAAACCTGGAAGTGGACTGAGATGAGAACCAGAGACTCTACTCTTTTGTTGGGAGCCAGGGTCTCTAAGCTGTTTGACACAGTTGGGGCAAGAAGACTCAGGGCAGTCACACTGCCTGATGGAACATTTCCTTCTTCAATATATATAGGGATTCCATGTATATCCATATTTATAGGTCTATTATTGATTGCAAAACTTACTCATCCTAATACTGGAATGACTATAAAGGAAGGATTCCAGAGAAATTCCGTGAATAAAACCGATTGTGAACTCTGTCCCAATTTAACAGGACTGCCTCTCCCTGAGACATACAAAAGGCTTCAGCATTACGAAATCTTTGGAAGACACAGCACTGGGAGTTCCAGGGCGATGTCAGAATATGTACAGGGAAACCAGATACAAGATGGGTGAGATAGAATTCCAGGGAAATTAACAGTTTTGCACCCCTTATCATACACAGGAATATATGATAAAGATGGCGAGAGAACAGTTAGTATAGGTAACCAATAACTCTAACAGCCTTAGTTTATTGGGAAAGAATAAAAAGGCATAGAAACAGTAGCGTCTACCAATAAGGGCTGAAAGGAAAATTAGTTATTGAAGGAGTCACCGGACAGGCGGACAAACTTAACTGCCCTCGCTGTAGGTTGTCAAGGGAGCATATCGAAAACATTACATGTGCAGCACAAAAACATAGAATCATTCCATTAAACAAATTATATCAAAGATTATTCTAAGGAAAGTTCTGTTGAATCAATAATTTTACTAAGCAGCAACAAACTAGGCAACAGGCAGATTGAGGTCATCACGGTCGAGCAGGGACAAGAAAATTAACGACATGATTGAGAATCACACCTGTAACCACTGCATGATCAGACTCGTAACCATATGAACTATGTGATTAATGATGAAAATTGTACACTTTAGTATCCAAGGAAATTATTTTAGTTTGCTTGTTTCATATGATTCTAAGACTATAAAAATAAATCTAAGCAGCTGACAGTCAGTCAACCTGCTCCTGCCTTTACCCACTTGTTGACTCAACTCATTTCGCCGACTCTATCCCTCCTGTCAAGTTCCAAGGAGCCCCCGGAGGCTGGACCCCCACACTCTTTGAATTATATGAAATATATATTCTATATATGATAATAGGATATGTCTTATATTAGGATTAGTGAGGTCAGTTTTTGCCTGGATCATTGTACTTGCCTCTTAATTCATTTTTCTCAATTCTCAAGTATTTCCCCATGAATATTGCTTCTCACTTCTGCCTTTTTCCATAAATCTAACAATGGGTCCAAGGTCTCCAGGTGATCCAGTTCGTGGATGTCCAAAACCATCTGCAAGTTATCACAACACAGAGTCACAATGATGTTTCACTGGTCATTTTCATTCAATTTTGCTGCCAGTGTATCCTTTATTCTTCTACCCTCTTGAATGCCTCCCCTTCTACATACACACATACACACACACACACACACACACACACACACACACACACACAAACACCCAAAGACACACACCCATATATACAGAGTCATTTTCCACCTCTACCTTTTGGAACAATAATCAAAACAATATTCTTCCTGGGAAAGATATTTCAATCCAACTATTGCATGGATTGAGTCTTCATCTCTGTGACTTTCCAATGTCAATCCCCCTCTACATTTTAGGAAGAAGTTACAGAGTACCATGGAAAGAGAGTCAGGAAGACCTGAATTCAAATCTGTTCTCTAAACTTGCTGGCTAGGAGACCTTGAGCTAGTCATTTAACGTCTGTCTGCTTCAGTTTCCTCAAAAATAAAATGAATCTAATTGCATTCATCTTGTGAGACTGGTGTGAAGATGAGATGAAATGTTTTTAAAGGGATTCCCACAATGTCTGGACCATAGAAAGAGCAAGATCAATTCTTATTTCCTCCCTCCCCCTAAAACGTATGCTCCTTGAGCTCAGGAATTAACTTTACATATTTGTATTCATTAGTGTACTTTTCACTTTATAAATGCTTGAAACATGCCATCTTAATATTTTAATTTACATTAATTGCATAAATTTCCCTAGCACAAATCTGACCATATCACTGTCCTGTTTTCAATAAATCCAAGTGGTTCACTCTTGCCTTTAGAAGGAATTTTCAAGAGCTCAGTCATTTAAGTGCCTTTATAATCTGAATACAATATACCATTCCAATTAATTCTTCATTTATTTTTTGATCCACCCAAATTGGCCTTCTCTCTAGTTCTAATATGGGACATTCCCTTTGCTATCTTACCATAGGCACTTTATGTACATGCAGAATAAATAACCTTAATTGATTTGTCTATTCTTTTATAAAAGATGAATGTCTAAGGCAGAATTTGAACTCAGGTCTTTCTAATGACTTTTAGTCTATTTCACTGTTCTCTATAAGACTCTGTTCCCAATTACATAGCATTGTCTTCATACAAATACCATGGGGATCAGGCTATATGTCTTAGCATTAGGTCAACTAGGTGGGGCAGTGGATAGAGCACCAGCCCTGGAGGAAGAAGGACCTGAGTTCAAATCTGACACTTAAATAGCTGGACAAGTCACTTAAGCCAGATTTCCTCCCATCTACTGCCATCTCCAATTGTCTTGATTCATATCTGGCCACTGGACCCAGATGATGCAGCTCAACCCCCCCCAAATCCATTTCACATAACTGTTATGGCATTTCTTCTTGAAGTCTCAGTCTTCTTTGAGAACAAAGGACAAATATCCTTCTTGTTGTCACATGGGAAGTACTTCCTCCTCACTTATACCTCTTACACTTCTACTTTCCTTTAAATATCACTTCCTCCAAGGAGACTTTCCTGAATCTTTTAACTGCTAGTGACTGCTTTCAGCAAATTACATGGCATTTATTTCACATATATTTTATATAATTTAAATTGCAAGCTTGTTAACATAAGATTTCCACAATAAAATAGAAATTTTTGAGAGGGGATTTTTTTCAGTTATGTATTCCTCTCATCATTGCCAAATATAATGTCTGGCCTATTATATGCTATAAAGTCTGGTCCTTAATGCTTGTCCACTGATGCAATGATTGAGCATATAGCTCTTTGCAAATCTTACAATAAAACCTCTCATGATCTAAATGTAGAGAAGAGAAATATATGTGTTTTGAAGAAAGGACATTATATAATGTATCATCTTTTCTTTATCAATACACTCAAAATGCTAATCATGAGCAAAATATTGGTCATCATGACAAGAACACAATTGAGAAGGGGGTATATCATTCACCTTAGGGATTAGGGAATAGAAGGTAGATTCTGAGATAGAAAAGGCATAAAGACATCAGAAGATAACTGAGACAGATCTGATCACCTAAAATTAATTAGAGTTAGAATAGAAGCAATTATGGAAAAAATCATTACAGCACATTTCTTTCTTTCTTTTGTTCTCTTTTATTAGGGACTAAAATATTTTATTTAAGTTTTGCTATGGTTAACAGTAAGAGGATGAGTAGTAAAGAAAGGTAGAGGGTCAAGGATGTGAAATCAGTGAATATTTAAAAAATTGATTCAGGCTAATTAAAGTAAAGTCAAGCACTGAAGCTGACACTTAAATAATAAGAAGAAAGGACACAATAGAAAAGATCCAGATGTTGGGAAAGATTGAAGGTAAAAGCAATAGGATATAGAAGATGAGATGGATAGTTAGTGTCTTAGGAAAAAGGGCTATAAATTTGGACTGATTTTGAGAGATAGTGAGGGACAGAAGAAAAATCTGGGGAGACATAAACTATTGCAAAATTAAGTGAGTAGAAGCAGAAGAACATGGGGGCAAAGCAATATTGTTAGGTACTGACTTGTGAATGATAGCTTTTATCAGCAATTCAATGATCCAAGATGTATAATGAAAATTGCTTTCTACGTGAAGAGAAAGAATTAATGGAGTTCAAGTGTAGACTGAACCCCACTTTTAAAATTTCTTTTGTTTCTCTAATTTTTATTTATTTTGTGTGTTTTATGTTGGCACATGACCAATATGGGGGAAAAAAGCTTGCCATGACCACACATGCATAATTTTTATCAAATTGCTTACCTTCTCAAGCAATGGGAAAGAGAGGCAGAAAGAGTGAGGAAATTTGGAATTCATAGTTAAAAGAAATGTTATAAAGTGTTATTATATGTAGTTGGATAAGAAAGAATAAAAACTATTATTTGGAACAAATGAAAATGAACTACAGATACAAACAGGGTTAATCCAGACACCAGTAGGAGATGTCATTCTAACAGAAGAAGTGAAATCATGAAAAAATTGGAAGAGTAGGAACCTACAAAGGGGTAAGGAAATAATGATACACAGGGATTGAAATGGTAGTGAAGTCAGTATTGCAGGGGCCCCTCATTAAATACTATCCTTTTCCTCTCCATGACTTTTTCCCTGAGTTAATAAAAGAGCTTAGTTTAACAATCCTCAATGTACCTATTCAAAATATTGTTTTATGGTATTTGTCATGTAAGTTAGTCACATCTGAGGATATGACATAATGAATGATGAGATTACATTACTCAGTATGACTGGAAAGGAAAGTTTAATCATATCTATTACCGGTCACATAAGGTGTGAGAGATGCAGGTTATATTCCATCTACTGTTCCTGGTGATTTATTTGATAATCTTGACGAGGAATTTTCTCTCAACTGTTCCAATTAACACTGTCCAATACTTTTTATCATATTTGTATCTTTTTTCTGGGCAATTTTTCCTTGCTGAATATCTGCAAAATCTTGGTCCCAACTAAAAAAGCATTGCAACGTCCTTGACTAGGAGTCCACCTATCTCCTTCCTTGGCTGCATAGTTAAGAATTTTTCTTTCTCTTCTTTGAAGCTACAAAGTTTGCTTTGCTAATGGTCAGGACCGCTAGATGAACTTCTGACACCCTTATAAACTTCTGTCCTTTGATAGGAGGACCCAACACACTCTTTTCATTTCTTACCAGCTACACTATCTTTGGTCTTCTCCCTCAAGCCTTTGTGTGGGAGCTGTCTCCCATTCATCTTCCTCCCTCCTCCCTCCATTTCTTTTACACTTAAAATAGTGTGTTTCATAAGGAAGGCATTCAAAAAGTTTATTGAATATTGACTAAAGCACTCATGAACTGAGAGACTCCCAATAGCCTATATATTTTTTGGATGATATTTTAATGAGACCAAAGGGAGAAAGCTTTTCACTATGCTGTTTATAAAGTGGACACTAACTAATCATTCTCAAGGGATGAGTGGCAGAATCCATAGGAACAAAGGAGTTGAGGAAGTTTGCCTTTAATACTCTGGGGGTTTCACAGCCTTCACCAAATGACACTGAGGAATTTATTTTTCCAGGTTCTATAGAATAAGAATTACCCCAAATCTCCGCAGTGCCTGCAGGTTAAGAGAGTTTGATTTCACTATTTTGCCAAATTTCTGTCAGTGAAAATGGAATTGGTGAGGAAAGAGTCTCCCAATTATGTATAGCATGTATGTAGCTAGAGAACCTAATGACAATGGCAACATATCCTGAAATGTATGCACATATGACCAATTATTTCAGGTATTTTCATTATGATTATGATTATTTTTCTTTCTGACTGATAATTTTGCTCAGGTGCTTAATTAATGAACTTAAAATCAAGGTGACGACCACAGTGTAAGTCATTCTTTTCTGTAAAAGGTAGGTTGGCATCATACTGTGGATAAAATGGTGAATTAGAATTAAGTTAGACCTTAAAGTTAAATTTGCCTCTCACTTTTATGAGCTGGGAAATATTTTTGTTTCCTTTTGTAGATTATCTCCAGTTTTACACTGCATGGAGCTTGTCTATTCTTATTTATTTGCTTTTTCCTGTCCATTTGTGTTAAGTTTATTGTCAGGGAATATTTTCGCCCTTCTTAGTAATCTCAATGCTTACCACCATCTCTGGGATATATTAGATATTTAATAAATATTTGTTGACTTACTGTGACTTTATTGTGGATAAGCCTGAACCTCATTGATGTACTCCTAACATTCCTATACCATGTGCCTAGTATGATCTTTTACATTTTGAGCCATTTTGAGGTTCATCAGAGATGATTTAAGTAAAATACTTTGTGACTGTCAAATAGATCACAATGAATTTTCTGATCTATGATGATAAACCCCATTCCACTTTCATTTAACAGTATATAAGTGTTACTGATGACAAGAGTTGGGCCACTAGGGTCAATTCCTTGCTGCTTTTTCTGTGTCTGTATCTTGATCTTTATGAAGGATCACCACCAAAAGACCTGGGGGATGTTGGAGCTCTGTGTCAGATTTACCTTCACCTCATTGTTTCCTCCATCCCCCTCATCTAGAGTTCAATTTTATGGCAGGAAAGATAAGTTGGACTTCTGAATAAATTCAATGGAGGGAGTGATGAATAAAAGCAGAAGACATTTATTTAGTCACCACTCATCATATTTGAAAGACATAGGTTTATAGGGATGTTTGACTTCACTGAGGACCTCAACAATTCCCCTACAATTTTCAAAACACCTCTTTGATCTTCAGTTCTATGAATTAAAGGCTGCTTTTGAGTAATTTGAAGTTGATAGATGTTGATTCTGCAGACCAGAAAACAGACATTTACATGTGTAGGAAATAAAGCAAATGTTACTCATTTCTCACTGCTCATTAAAATTAGGAGACTGCTGATATGACCTGACACTCTGTAAATTTGTGTTTTTTCATTTTTTCCTTGAGCTTCTATGTCTGTGACTTCATTGGGTTTTTGTTGGGAACCACTGTGTTTGGGAGCATGGTGAATTATCTTCACCTGGTGTCCTTGAACACCAGAGTCTTATCTTACTAATTGTCATGGGAGTGGGAGTAGATTAGATACTAGAAAGGTAATTAGGCACTGGTGTTTTGGTGAATAAATGGAGCACTTGGAGCACTTTGAGATCTTGATGGAGTACTTGTCTCCTCAGTCTTCCTTGTCTCCTGCCCCCCCCCCCACTTGCCTGGGGAAGACTGAGTGGGTCCAGTAGGGGGACTCAACAGGTTATTGAAGAGGAAAGAGAAGCCCAGGAAACGACAATAAGTATTTCATTTACATGTGTTTATAACTGTGGATGTGTTTCTTTGTGTGTGTGTGTGTGTGTGTGTGTGTAAATGTGAATGTATATATAAGTGTATGTCTACAAAAGGTAAAGCTATATAAGATGGGAAGTGAAATCATGTTTTGTCAATATATTCAGAGAACTGGGTTTAAGCACTATTGTTAAAATTGTTGAATTGTAGGTTAAATGAAGGAATAAATTCTTTTTCTTTTTGTTTTATTTAATTCAATGAGTTAAATGACTTGCCCAAGGTCACACAGCTAGTCAATTATTACGTTTCCTCCTGACCCCAGGGCTAGTGCTCTATCAACTGTGCCACCTAGCTGTCCTTTAGAATGAATTCTAATATTGACTTAGTTCAATATTGGGAGAATGCTGAGAAAGAGACAAGTCTAGAAGAGTATTTGGGGTTAAGTGGAATTGTGATTGCCAATTTTTTTTCTATCAACCTATCTATCAATCACCTTTATTTCTCTTTTGTACTTACATATATATACATACATATATATGAGTGTATAAATGTCAATATTTACAATTATATACATATAATTTATATGTATATGTATATAATATATACAATATATATTCATTTAAAACCCACATGTATATGTAGATTCATATATGCACATACATCACTCCATCAATATATTTATTACTATCTGCAGCAACCATTTATTCATTCAATTTTCCATCGTCTATTTTTTCTTTCTTATATCACTATATCTATACTTCCAGCTCCATCTCTACTTCTGTCTCTTTCCCCTTTCTTGTCAGCTGCAAAGGTAGACAATTTTCTTTTCAGTAGATCCTTGTAGGTATAAATGGTTCATTTTCATCGTTGCTGTTCTGGGGAAATGAATTCCTTGAACACAAAGAGAAATAGTAGGTAGAAATCATACAAATGAATAATTATGCAAATGTATAAAAGTGTGAGAATAAAGCCTTCTAATAAAAGAGAACAAAGGAAAAAGAGACAAGAAAATAAAATAATCTAGTTTGAATTAAATTTAGGCTTCATGTTTAGAAAATGGATTGCAAAATATGTTGAAGTAACACTGGAAATTGCCTTCAATGACTGGAGGCCAGTTTATTATTTATTATTATTTTTTAGGTTTTTCCAAGGCAATTGGGTTAAGTGGCTTGCCCAAGGCCACACAGCTAGGTAATTATTAAATGTCTGAGGCCGGTTTTGAACTCAGGTACTCCTGACTCCAGGGCTGGTGCTTTATCTACTGAGCCACCTAGCTGCCCCTGAGTTGAATCTTTAAGGAATTCAGGGAAACCAGGAGGTAAAATGAGGAAAATCCTTGAGAATGTACAGAATCAGATAATGGGATGTTCTGCGAAACACCATGCATTCATTTCAAAATGGCATGATTTCCTTAATTGAAATCATATCTTTCATTTCAATTCTCTTTTCCAGTGAACTCCTATGTTCCCTAGTCTCTATCCTTTCCTCTGTCTTGCATATACCTTACTTGCTTCAAAGTACAGCTCAGATATGCTCAGGTGCCCTTAATAGCAAGTCATTTTTATCCTCTCAGTTATGGGTTTGCTCTCCCTTGTGAAAGTATTTATTCATTATATTTTATGTAATTAACATTTAAAGGCACAAACATATGGCTCTGCCATGTTATGCTTTACATTAGACTATCAATGTCTTAAAGGATGAAATGTTTTAATGTTCATTTTCTTTGCATTCCCAAAGCATCATACTTTGTGAATTTAGACTTGAATCATTGTGTAACCTAGTCCCTAATTCATGACTCATTACGATTAGTTTCCTTTAATGTGAATGCAGATTTTTCTTCCAAAACACATTATCCAAGCACTCCCCACATAACCATCCAGCAGAATTCAAATGGGTTCTTAGGCACCTGAATACACCTCAAAGATTTCTGCCTAATCTCTCCCCTCCAAACTCCTTTTCTATTGTTAAACACCTTGTCTAGTCCTTGATGAAGTGATGTGTAGAGTTGTGAAATAACCAAAATTCTACTCTTTTTGTCATCAATCTGAAATACTATTGAAATTGTTTTTTATGCAAAATGATCCTGATAATGATCACCCAATTACATACCATGAAAAGACCAAATTAACCTATCATTAAAGAGACTTTAAAGTTTTACTTCAATGTACTTTGTAATCCATCTCCTAAACACAAACCAAGGTTCCAGCCGTACTAAACTATTTTGCTTTCCTGTCCTTTTTCCTTTGCTCTCTATTATTGGAAGGTTTTACTCTTGAAATATTATACATTTATATATCTCAACCTTTCTTAAATATCCAGAATGAAAAGTTTCTTTCTCTATGAAATGTTCCATGATCTTTTTTCACATTAAAATAGTCTAATTTTCCTCTACAGATTTTATGAAAAAATTGGTTTTTTTATGAAAAGTTATGTAATTTAGTTAAACTCTTGCTGAACATAGGGAAAGCAATCCTGGATTCAAATATCAGCCTAGGTCCTTACTAGCCCTGTGACCATGGGATAGCTACTTCAGATTCTAAGAATGAGTTTCTTAATTTGTAAAATAGGGATTAAACATGTACCTGATGGTTTTGGGAAAGCATTAAGAAAGTGTCAAAGAATTCTACAAAATCAGTTATTTTGATGTGTTTATAAGCAATTTCTTTATATTTTGTACAATTACATATATATATGTACATATATACATATATTATATATAAATGATAAATAATTACTCATGGAGCACAATAAGGCTGTGCATTTTCACCTTGTTAATTTAATTTAAATGCAGAGTATATCAACTGAAATTCTTGAAAGGATGAATCAAAAGCTTGAATAAAGTTTGTGGGAAGAAATATCAACAATATAAAATAAGCAGAAGATTCCATTCTAATGGCTTCAAGTCCTGAAGAGTAATCAAGAAATTATTTGATGAAGGTAAAAGAGGAAAGTGTAAAGGCTAGTTTGAAGCTTCACATAAAAAAGTAGAATAAAAAATTGCTGTCTTGGTAGTTTAGATCCTACCACTTCCTGGCAAAAAGAGGGGGGAGAAGAAATGGAAGCCTTGTCAGATTTTTATAATATTGGACTCAGTCACTGTAGGAAATAACTGCAGGTTCAGATTACAAGATCCTTGTTCCTTGGAAGAAAAGGTATGATAAATCTGATCAATAAACTGAAAAAGCAGAGAAACCACCTTATTTAAATGGTTAATACAGTCAAACACATTGCTTTTCTAGTAGAAAAGTATGAGAGTTATTAAAAGAGCTGAGCACTTCAGAATTAATAGTTTTTGAATTCTGATGCTGCAGAAGACTTTTGGAATCAAATCTGTCAATAAAGAAATTAATTCAGGTTTTATAAAGGAAGGTTAAATACTGAAGCCAACTCCTAAATAATGAGAACATGAGACTTATTACAAAATCCATGATTTTGGCTTAAGACAAGATGAGATAGATAGTTAATGTCATGGAAAAACATGGATAGATTTTGGATAGATGGCAGTTAACAGAAAATCCTGAGAAGACATATAAGATGTTGCAAAATGAAGTGAGCACAGAGCCAGGAGAACATGGTAATGGAGCATATTACCAGCAATGTTCTTAGGAACTCACTTCTGAATAATAACTATTTTCAGTCATTCAATGATCCAACTTATAATGAAGATTTCTATCTACCTGCAGAGAAATTATTGATGGATCCAAATGTAGATGGAACCCTACTTTTTAAAATTTCCTTTATTTTCCTTTGTTTTTTTAATGTGTTTTATTTTTATCTACATTTTCATTAATTTAGAAAAATTTTTTCAAGATTGCACATGTATAATTTTTATCAAATTATCTTTTCATGCTATGCTTGGGGAGAGACAAAGAGAGAGAGAATATGGAAGTCAATTAAAATAATATTAAAAAATTGTTACATGTTATATGAATAAGAACAATTAAAAATGATCACTTGGAAAAAAATAAAAAGCAAACTACAGATACAAGCATGATTAATCCATAAATTTCCAGGATAAGTTATTTTAATACTAGAAGTGAAATCATCAAAGGAATTGGGAAGGGGAAGTATTTACAAAGGAGCAGTAGTTCTCTTAAAGAGTCAATGAAGTGCAGGGAACGAATTGAGCTGTCAATGAAGTCAGCATTGCTGGGGTCCCTCATTAAATATTTATCCAAGTCTTTTCTAACACCCTTTTCTCTGAGATAATAAAAGAAATGTGTTTAGTGACCCCAATTATACCTATCTAAAGTAATTTTCATCATGTTTGTCATGTAATTTGTGATTTAAGTCATATCTAAGAATATTTACTTAATGAATGATAAGATTATATATGTTCCATAAAGGTAGAAAGAACAGTTTAATCTTGTCTTAATGTTTATTTTCAAGGGCACAGGATTTATGGGAGATGCACATCTTATATACTATTTTCTACCTGTTGATATACTTGCTTGTTTTAATGGGGAATCTTTTCAATATTGCTGCAATTATCACTGTCCCACACCTTTGCTAGAACTTTTATCCTTTTCTGAACAACAACTCCTACTGAATATCTGCTACATCTCGACCTTGCTTACAAATACTTTGAGGAGTCAGACAATCTCCCTCCTTAGCTGCATAGTCAAGAAATTTTCCTTCCCTTCTTTGAAGCTACAAAGTTTGTGTTTCTAATGGTCACCTCTGTGAACATTGGGTGTGTTTTAACACCTTATTATCACCACTCCCCATTTAATGGGAGAGTCCAACACATTCTTGCCCTAATTTTCTATTGGGTACACCGCCTTTGGTCTTCTCCCTCATACCCCTTTGCTGGATACTTTCCTCCTTCATCTTCCTCCCTCCATTTCCTTTACAATTAATACATTTCCTGGTGTACAGCAGGCATTCAATAAATTTTTATTGACTCAACTTAAACCCTCATGAACTGAGAGAATTCCATTAATCTATACTTTTATGACTGATACTTTAATGAGACTAAAGGGAGAAAGTTTTCACCAAGTTGTTTATGCAGAGGATTCTACCTAACTAACAATACTCACGGGATAGACAAAGAATTCATAGGAACAAAGGAGATGCTGCTGTTTGCCTTGTCCTCTAGAGATTTCATAGAACCTTCTCCAAATGACACTGGGCAGTATATTTCACTAGTACTATGCCATAAGAATTACCACAATTCTCCAGATTGCCAGAAGATTAAGAGGTTTAGATTTCACTGCTTTGCCTTGTTTTTGAATATACCATGGAGAATGGAATTAAATGGTGTGGAAGGAAATAGTCTCCAGATTATGTACAGAGTTTTAAGTAGTTAGACAGTCTAATGACAGAAACAACATACACCGGAATGTTTGCACATCTGAACAATTATCTCAGGTATTTTCATTAGGATTAGGATTATTTTATTTGTTACTAGATCATTTTGTTAAGATGTTTCATGTGTGGAATTCAAAACTATAATCACAGTATAAGTGACTCTTTTTTGTAAGACATAGTTTGGCATCATATTGAAGATAAAATATTGGGTTGGAATAAAGTAAAATCTTAGTTCAAATTTTGTTTCTGGCTCTTATTACATGGATAATCCTTTTTTTGTTTTCTCTCTTAGATCATCTCCAGTTCTTCCTGTCTATATCATTTTTACATCCTTATTTACTTACTTTATCTGCTCCATTGACTGTGAGTTTGCTGAGGTCAGCAACTGTTTTTTGCCTTTCTTAGTAACTTCAAAGCTTACCTAGAGTCTAGGACAAAGCAAATACTTAATCGCTGTTGACTTACTGTGACTTGACAATGTGTAAGCCTCATCCTCACTGATTACCCCTTCACATGCCAGTAACATGTGAATAGTATGATCTTTATAAATCAGCATCAATTTGTGGTTCATAAGAAATGGTTTAAGTAATATACTTTGTGAATCTCAAGTATTATGCAAATAGGTCACATTTATTGTGACTATGATGCATTGTGACTATGATGACAGACCCCAGTTCAACCTTCAGTTTATTGCAATTGGTGTTACTGATCACAAGGAGAGTTGACTAGTGGGTCAATTTCCATAACTTAATCTTTTTGATGGAGCAAACCCCAAAATATCTGGTAGGACAAAGAAGCTGTGTCACTTCTAGCTTCACCTCTGTTTCCTCCAATCCCTCATCTATAATTCAATTTTATTGCATCAGTGATGGACTGGACTTTTGAATAAATTCAGTTGAAAGATGGATGAATTTGAAAGCAGAATACTATTCTTAAACCAGACTTTGCCATTTCCAAACTCTGAAACTTAGATTCTGTCATTACATGTCTTTCTTATTCCTTTGTAACCTCAGGAATTATATAATTTGGTACCCATTTGCAGGTTTGAGTTTCTGTTCCTATCATTATGCTTGAAAGAGTCCTACATACAGGAATGAATGACATTAGTGAGGACATCAACGAATTGCCAACAATTTTCAAAGAAAGTGTTTGACCTTCAGTTAATCAGTATTTTTTTGCCACTTCTGGAATGGCTCGAAGTAGATCCTAGATCACTTTGATTCTACTGACTAGAAAATCCATATAGAGCAAATGCTACTTAGTTTTAAATAAAGTGATGCTAAGACCTGAAATCCTCTAAATTTGCATTGTCCTCTGAGATTTAGAGGTCTGTGACTGCTTTCACAGTTTAGGTTATTGAGGGGGAAAAAGAAGCCCAGAGAACAACAATCAACATTTCATTTTCATGAATGTGTGTGTATCTGTGTATATATGACCATAGTATAAATGTATATAAATGTATGTCTATTAAAGGTAAATTATATAAGTCAGAAGGTAAGGTCGTGCTAGGTCAATGAATTCAGATTCTCAACTTTAGGCAATGCTGTTAAAAACTTTGAATTGGGAGTTTAATGATGGAATACTTGGAAAATTAGAAATGAATTCTAATGTTGACTTAGTAGTTCAAAATTGGGGGGGAAAGATGGGGAAAAATGTTGAAGGCTAGAAGAGGATTTGAGATTGAGGACAGCGATTCACATCTATCGATCGACCTATCAATAAATCACCTGTCTCTTGTTCTTTACATACATAAATGCATACATATATAACTTTATAAACATTATTTAATATGTATACATACAGGTAAAAACAGGGATATATAGATAAATACATTAATAAAGATATATCTGTATATGACTCCATCAATATATTTATTATTATCTATAGTTTGCAGATATTCATTTATTGATCCATTTTCTATTTTTACTTGTATATCTATCACAATCTCCTTCTCTGTTTATCTCTATAATCTCCATCTCTGCTATCTCTGTCTGTCTTGCCCACCTGCATTGGTAGACAGTTTTCTCTTTAGGAGGTATATGTAGAAATAAAATCAATAACATTCTTAATTCCTTTTCAAAACAATTAGCTCTTCTATAAGTTTATCTACCTAGTAGCTGATCCTATAAGAAATAGGATGCAGAGATTATAGGGATCATAAATGTTGGCTGTAGTAGGGACAGGGCACACTATATCATCCAAAGTGCTAAATTTACAAATTCTGGCCCTGATAAGCCAGAGGAAGCAAGAAGTCACACTAAGGATGAAATGCCTTGGAAATGGTAAAATTATCTCTAAAAATTATAGCTCTCGAATTCTCACTTGCATCTTCTGATTACTGAATGCAATGAACCTTAGTCTGGTCTTGTCTAACTCGAAGAAAGATAATCTCATAAGAACAAGAAGTCCTTTCCACCTTAGAGTAAAGATGGTCAATGAGTGAGGATAAAAATACTATTTCTTCAGGTAGAAATTCTTCAGTATGAATAGAAACAAAAAATGACTTCTGATAGTCTCAAGTTTTGGGACACACATGGAGCATCTGTGTCTTTTCAGAAAAGAGTCACTAATGAAGTCAGTCTTAACAAAACTGGAATTAATCTAGATATGAAAATACTGCTGAATTCCTTACATGAAAACTCAGAATCTAAGCTCTAGAAATAGCTGTTAAATGCAAAAAAGTCTGGACTACAAAAAAAGATTAGCATAGGAAACAAACAAATTTGTGAGGAATATTTTAGAAGAAATGAAATTTCTAATCTGTTATATTCTATTTAATTAACTCCAATTACATAAATCTTAAGCAGGATATTGTGGTCAGTTGAATACAGGGTAGAGTCATAGAGAACTTAGGTAGCACTGAGCAATGCCAGACCTGAAGTCAGTTCATGAGATTAATACTGGTCTCAGACACTCATTGTCTCTGTGATCCTGAGGAGTCATGTATCCCTGTTTGCCTCAGTTCCTTATCTGCAAAATGAGTTGGAGAAAAGGCAAACCACTCCAGTATGTCCCACATGTAGATCTGGAGAGTCAACACATCTGAAAAATTATAACAATAATGGGGGAAAAATCACTGAGAATGATTTTATAAATTTTTGCACTTCTATTTTTTTATAAGAAGAAAGTTCATTGTAGAGTCAGGATAATTGATGTCAAATTCTGAGTTTACTACTAAAGATCTTTGTTACTTTGTACAAAAAACTGAATGAGACATGTTTTTTCTTTACCCTCCTTTGTAACAATACTATCAATAATATTAACTTATAGAATGTTGGAATACTTTCAGATTCCTTTTGTGAATCCAAAGTATTAATATAAAAGTGTAAATCATTCTATTAATCTATATCTAGAGTTAAGATTGATATCACAACAGATGTTTAGAAAGATCATTGAGAATTATAAATTAGATATAGAAATACACATATTTATATTTGTATGTAAGCATTTCTATGAACACACTTCTTATGTATGTGTCTGTATGCAGGCACATAGATGTGTGGGATTCATTCCTCTCCTTGGTAGTATTAATCCTCTATCAATTCTGAAGTGCTACCTTTCGCTTCCCTTATGTTCATCATGTGTAACTTCCTTTGGTCATTCTGGGAAGCAAAGATCTAAAACTCTTTCCTAGGACATTTGAAAGTAAGGTTAGCCTTACCATTCTTACTGCAAGTTCCACTTTCACCTCGTTTTGACTTTAAAATATACTGTGTTCTTTTGTTAAGTTATAATTGAACAGAATAATTTTCAGGTTCTTTCAGAATAAGTATTTTACTTCTTTTCATCACTTTTTTCCCCTCTACTCATATTGTTATTTAATGACTTATTAGGAATGAACAATTTCTCCATCATCACAGAGTTCCTCCTCATGGAGTTCTCCAGTGTGCAGGAGCTGCAGGTCCTACATGCTGTGCTGTTCCTGATGATTTACCTGACTGCCCTGACAGGGAATCTTCTCACCATTGCTGCAGTTATTACTGACTCACACCTTCACTCTCCTATGTATTTTTTCCTGAGCAACCTGTCCCTCCTGGATATCTGTACCATCTCAGTCATTCTTCCTAAATTCATTGTGAATTCTTTCTCTGGGATTCATTCTCTGTCCATCCTTGGCTGTGCTGTTCAAATCTTTTTCTGTACCTTTTTTGTAGCAGCAGAGTATGCTTTGCTTATAGCCATGTCCTATGACCGCTTTGTGGCCATCTGCCACCCTCTACATTATAGCATCATCATGAGTCCTGCCCGTTGTCTCTGGGCAGCATCTGGTTCCTGGCTCAGTGGGCTCATTTATTCAACTATTCACATAGGAAACATGTTCCGCCAACCGTTTAGAGGATCTAATGTGATTCACCAGTTTTTTTGTGATGGCCCTCATCTCTTCAAAGTCTTAGCTTCTGATGTGTTTAATACTGAGTTTGTCCTATTTGCGATAAGTTTAAGTGTTTCCTTATCCTGCTTTGCATTTTTAATTGCTTCATATGCTCGCATCTTCTCCACTGTACTCAAGATTCCCTCTGTGGAAGGGCGCTACAAGGCCATTTCCACATGTTCCCCTCAGCTAATTGTCCTCCTGCTGTTCATCGTTTCTGTAATGCTTGCAGGCCTAAAGAGCATATCAGACACATCATCTATTCAAAATCTCCTAATTGCATTGTCCTATACAATATTGCCTCCACTGATGAACCCCATCATCTACAGCCTGAGGAACCAAAAGATTACAGGTGCCATGGGCAAGATGATCAGGAGGATGTTTTTTCCCCTATCCTTGAAAAAATGAAAAAAAACCCCAGGAGATTATATATTTGGGCTGTCAAATCTGCAAAATGATGAATACATAAGGTAGAATAAAGGAATTCAAAGAGTCACCCTCAACAAAGTCCCCCAGGAAAATGGCCCTATTTTGATGAAAGATTACCTGGGATGGAATGAATCCATTATTTATTTTAGTATTCTAAAATAAACCCATCCTATCAGTGTTTGTGGTCATTGGTGAAATGGTTACCGTGCTGACCCATTGACTAGAGGAAACAATGTCATCAGAAGAATCAATGGAACACTACTTACATGATCCCCTCAACCACAGTAGATAATCTTAAACCAACGTAGTCATCAGTAATGTTATATTATTTCCACTCCCAGTAGTAATCTTGACTTCTCACTTTCTTTTACTTCCATTTATCTTTTGTGGAATTGTTCTTTTCTTTCCTTGCATGTTGAAGATGCATTCATCTTTCTAGATACATATGTCAACATTTACATATATACACATCTATGTAAGTATGTTTTTGTTCTAGTTCTTTTTTTAGGACTTAATCCTATTTTTGATATTTTAAAGATGAGAATATTGGCTATGTGACAACTATAATCCCTTCATTTCTTTTTGAGGTTATGATTTTGCACAAAATCTTTGATAATCCCTCAAGTTGAAATTAGTCTTCATTGCACCTAATTTTTAAAAATTTATAATTTTTTCCTGGTGTGTTTAATATATTTGTTTTCTATTATTTATAGCAGCATTGATTTTTTATTTCCCCTAGTAGATTCCTGTGGTACTTTCTCACCCCCCCCCCAAGCACACGAGCCACAGGCACACACAAACACGCACACAACCACTCTTACAAAAATACATACTTATTTTATTCTAACGATAGATATCTCTAGGAGGAGTAGATAGAAAAAAAAGGAAAAAAATAAATAATAATTTTAATGTGTATTTGAAAGGAAAAGCAATTTATATTTAGTAGATTTTCAATTTCAAGTACAACTATCTTTTAACATAAACTGCATTATGCTGTGGAAACGCATGTTTCATTTCATAAATATATATCAATGTAAAAATTAAAAAAAGATAATAGCAATAATGAAAATTATAATACCACAAATATAGACTCAAAGGCTTAGTAAATCCATCATATTTTTCTTTTAAAAAATCTGGTAATCACAGGATCAAATGAAATTTCTTACATATAAAAAATAATAATTTTAAATCAAGAATTCCTGATCTTTTGGTACAAATTTAATTTCCCATCCACAAATGATCAATCTGGCAGGAGGAGAAGGAAGAAGACAGGGAGCCCAGAGCCTTGCCTCTGGGTCTACTCTCAGTTTGGTTGATCCTGATTTCTGATCCTTGGTCCAGGGAAAAAAAAGGAAGCAGAGGGTAGTAGAGTTTTAGGAGTAGCACTGAGATTGGGGCTGAATTCTCTTTGAATAAGTCTCATGACTTCCTTTTATGGAACTGAAGCATAGATGTTTTATAAGTCCCATTTCAGAGCACTTCAGCTCTTTTTAAATTTAATTTTTATTTATTTATTTGTTTATTCACTTTTTCATTTATTTATCTATTTATTTCCCCCTAGATTTAATTTATATTAGTATAATAATTTTGTTATAAGAGTAAATATAAAACCCCTACCCCCCCCAGAAAATGAGAAACCTCAAGAATAGTGTGAGGGAAAAAAATGTACTTCAGTCTGTGTTCAGAGTCTAATGCCTCTATGTCTGGGGTGAGTTGCTTTCTTTATCTTAAGTCCATCAGAAAAGTTACTTCAATATTTTTCCCATGGTTGCTATTACTAGCTGTATTTCCCTCGACTCTATTCCTCCCCACTATCATTTATTTTTTTTTTCTCTCTCTCATCCTGGCCCTGTCCAAAAGAGTATTGTATCTGAGTACCCTCTCCCACAATCTTCTCTCTCTTCTATCAGCTATTCACCCCTCCCCTCCCCTCCATTCCCCCCTGTCCCATCACTCTCTTCTCATTTTTCTCTAGGGTAAGATAGATTTCTATACCCTATTAAGTGTGTAAGTTATTTCCTCTCTGAAACTGTTCTTTTAAATCTACACACATGTACATATACATATACATACATACATACATATATATATATATATATATATATATATATAATTTGTTTTGTTTTTTGTTTTAGCAAGACAATGCGGGTAATTTACTTGCCCAAGGTAGATAATTATTAAGTGTCTGAAGCAAGATTTGAACTCAGGTACTCCTGACTCCAAGACCAGTGCTCAATCTACTGTACCACCTAGTGCCCCTCTCTGAGGCATTTCTGATGAGAAGGCTCACTCATTCCCATTGCCTTCCTCCAATTCCACTCCATTGAAAAAGGTTTTTCTTGACCCTTATGTGAAATATCTTAGCTCTTCACTCCTCTCCTTTCTCTTCCTCCCAGTACTTCCCTTTATCACCCATTCTCCTTCTAACAGCTCTTATAAATGAGAAAGTTCATGGTGGCCCAATGGATAGAGCATTGGCCCTGGAGTTAGGAGTATCTGAGTTCAAATGCAGTCTCAGACATCTAATAATTACCCAGCTGTGTGGCCTTGGGCAAGCCACTTAAACACATTGCCTTGTAAAACCCTAAAATAAAATAAATGAGAAAGCTAATATGAGTTATTAGTATCTTCTTCCCATGCAGGAATACAAACAATTCAATATCATTAAGTTTCTCATAGTTAGTCCTTCTTGTCCACGCACCTGTGGTTCATCAGAATTCTGTACTTAAAGATCAAACTTTCTGTTCAGCTCTGGTTCTTTCAATAGGAAAGTTTGATAGTCCCCTGTTTCATTGAAAGTCTATCTTTTCCCCTGAAAGAGGATATTCAGTTTTACTGGGTAGTTCATTCTCAGTTGTAAATCAAGATCTTTTGTCTTCCAGAATATCATATTCCAATCCCTAAGAGCCCTTAATGTAGATGCTGCCAGATCCTGTGTAATCCTGACCATGGAGCCTGGGTAGTTGAATTGATTGCTTCTGGCAGTTTTTGTAATGTCCCTTTGACCTAGGAGTTGTAGAATTTGACCATAATATTCCTGGAAGTTTTTCTTTTTGGGATCTCTTTCAGGAGGTGATTGGTGAATTCCCTCAATTTCAATTTTACCCTCTGCTTCTAGGATCTCAGAGCAATTTTTCCTGTATTATTTCTTGAAAAATGAAATTTAGGATCTTTTCCTGGTCATGACTTTCAAGTGGCCCAATAATTTCTAATTGATTTCTTCTGGATCTTTTTTCAGGGCCAGTTGTTTTTTCCAATGAGATATTTCACATTTTCTTCTAATTTTTGGCTTTTTGTGAATGGTTTTATTTCTTCCTGATTTCTCACAAAATCATCAGTTTCTGTTAGTTTTGTTCTGCATTTGAAGGAATTAATTTCTTCAGAGAAGTTTTTTATATCCTTTTCCAGCTGGCCAATTCTGCTTTTTAAGACATTCTTCTCCTCATTTGCCTTTTGAGTTGCTTTTTCCATTAGGCCTAAACTGGTTTTTAACATATCATTTTCTTCAGTATTCTTTTTGCATTTCTTTCACCAAGCTGCTGAGTTGGTTTTCATGATTTTTCTGCATTGCTCTCATTTCTCCTCCAAGTTTTCCTCCATCTCTCTTAATTTCTTTTCAAAGTTTTTTTTTGAGCTCATCCATAGTCTGAGCCTATTTTCTATTTCTTTGGGAGGTTTTGGATATGGAACCTTCAATTTTGTCATCATCTGAATATGGGTTTTGATCTTCCATGGGACCAAAGTAATTTCCTATGGTCAGAGTATTATTTTTCTTTTGTTTGCTCTTTTCCTCAGCCTAAGACAAATTTACTGCACTTCCAAGTCTTTGGGGTTTTTTTGAGGACACCCCATTGAGACCTTTATTCCTCCAAGGTCTTTATCCTCTCTTGCCTGTGCTTTGATATATAGATGGCCACAGGAGCTCCCCTCTACCCTGGAGCTGTGAGGAGTCAAAAACTTTTTGAAAACAATTACAAAACACTTCTCACACAAATAAAATCAGATTTAATTCACTGGGCAAACATCAACTGCTCATGGATAGGTCGAGCTAATATGATATAAATGAAAATTCTACCCAAACTAAACTGCCTGTTCAGTGCCCTGAAAATCAAAATTCCAAAAATTACTGTAATGAATTAAAAAAATTGTAAGTAAATTCATATTGGGTAATAAAAAGTTAAGAATTTCCAGGGATTCCATGAAAAAAGTATAAAAGAAAGAGCCTTAGCCCTACCAGATCTAAAATTATATTATAAAGCATCAGTCATCAAACCTGTCAAGTATTGACTAAGAAATAAAAAGGTGGTTCAGTGGAATAGAGTAGATGCAATAACAAGAAATGATTATAGTAATCTGCTGTTTGATTAACCCAGACTCCAACTATTGTGATTAAAAAAACTCTCTTTTTGATAAATTCTGTTGGGAAAAATGGAAGTTAGTATGGAAGAAACTTGGATTAGACCAACACCTCACACTCTATACCAGGATAAGATAAAAAAGTATTCAGGACTTAGACATAAAAAACCATATTATAAGTAAACTATAAGATCAAAAAGTAATATAGCAGTCAGATCTATGGAAAAGGAAGCAGTTTATAACTAAGGAAGAAATGGAGAACATCACCAAAAACAAAGTATATAATTTTGATTACATTAAATTAAAAAAAAACACCTTTTTTTTTTTAGGTTTTTGCAAGGCAAATGGGGTTAAGTGGCTTGCCCAAGGCCACACAGCTAGGTAATTATTAAGTGTCTTAGACCAGATTTGAACCCAGGTACTCATGACTCCAGGGCCGGTGCTTTATCCACTATGCCACCTAGCTGCCCCCCCAAAAAATAAACTTTTGCACAGACAAAATCACTGTAACCAAAATTAAAAAATGTAGCAAATTGGGAAGTAATCTTTACAAGTAGTATTTCTGACAATTACTCATTTCTAATATATACAGAGAACTGAGTCAAATTAAAAAAAACAAGCCATTGCCCAATTGACAAATGTTAAAGGACATGCAAAAACAATTTTCAGATGAAGAAATTAAAGATATCCCCAAAGAAGAGCTAGAGAACATTATAAAAAAATTGGATAATTTTGGATACATTAAATTAAAATGATTTGCATAACCAAAACCACTCTAACCATGATCAAAATAAGTATAGTAAATTGAAAAACAATTTTAGCAACTAATGTTTTTTGGCAAAGGAGTCATTTCTTAAATCTATAGAGAACTGAATCAAATTTATAAAAAGCAAGCCATTCCACAACTGACAAATGATCAATGGATATATGAAGGCATCTTTCAGAAGAGGAAATCAAAACTATCTATAGTCATATGAAAAGTTGCTCCTATTCATTAATGATTAAATAAATGGAAATCAAAACAAACAACTCTGAAGTAACACCTCACCCCACTCAGACTGGCCAATTTGACAAGAAAGGAAAATGAATAATCTTGAAGTGAACATGAGTAATCTGGGACACTAATGCATTCTTGGTGGATCTGTGAACTATTCATAACATTCTGGAAAGCAATTTGGAATTATGACCAAAAGGAAATAAAAATGTGAATATTCTGTGTTCCAGAAATACAACTACTGGATCTGTATCCTGAAGAGATCATGAAAAATGCTGGGCAACATGTACAAGGATATTCATAACAGTTCTTATTGTAGTGGCAAAGAATTGGAAATTGAGGGGATCTCCATCAATTAGGAATTATTGAGCAAATTGTAATATATATATGTGTGTGTGTGTGTGTGTGTGTGTGTGTGTGTGTGTGTGTGTTTGTGTGATGGAATTCTATTGTTCTATTAGAAAGCAGGAGGGATGGGATTTTTGAGAAGCTTGGAAAATCTTGAATATATTTATGCTATGTGAGATAAGCAGAACCAGAAGAACATTGAACACAACAACATGGGATGATGATCAACATTGATGTACTTGCTCATTCTATCACTGCAATAATCAGGTCAATTTTAGGGGATCTGTGATAGAGAATACCATCTGGATCCAGAGACAGAATTGTGGTGATCAAAGAAAGATCAAAAGTTATTATCTTCAATTTTTAAAAAAATATTTGCCTTAAATTTTTTATCTCTAATATATTCTTTCTTCCTTGTGGATATTTTTTCTCAACATATTCAGTTTTTATATATGCATATCATGGAGACAAATGTAAAGACAATCTGCCTGCCTTCTGTTTGTGGGGAGAGGGGGAGAGGGGAGGAAAGGGATAGAGACTGGAAAAAATTGTAAAATTCAAAATCTTCCACAAAAAATGATTGGTAGAACCTACTATTGTAAATAATTGAAAAACAAATTTTTATATTTAAAAAAGAGATAATGAAGTAAAGGGATTACCTTGCATTGGCAGGGAAGTTAGGATTGCTGTGGTCCCTCATTAAGTATTTGTCCTTTTCTTCCCCAGGACTTTTTCCTGAGATAATAAAAGAAATTAGATTAGTGACCCCAAATTCACCTATCTAAAATATCTTTTCATATTTGTCATGTAATTTATCATGTAAGTAATATATTTATAAAAATGTGACTGATTAAATTTTTTGCTCAATAAAGCAAGAAAGAAGAGTTTAAACTTGTCTTAAAGGTTTATTAGGTCACAGGATATTTGGGAGATGCAACTATTTTGGTCACAGGATATTTGGAAGATGCAACACTATTTTCTATTTGCTGATTTACTTAGTAATTTTGTTGGAAGCTTCTCACTACCTTCGCAATTATCACTGTCCCAAAACTTTGCTCTAATTTATATCTTTTTCTGAGCAACTTCTACTTAACTGAATGTTTGCAATATCTCAACCATTCTTATAATTGTCCTGAGGAGTCAGCTCTTCTCTCTCCTTAGCTCCATAATTAAGCATTCTTCTTTTTCTTTTTAGAATCTACAAAGTTTATTTTCCTAATGATCAAATCTGTGATCTTTATGGGTGCCTAACTCACCTTATAGCCACTAATCTGCATTTAATGGAAGAAACCAACACATTCAGCCCTTCTATTTCCTTCCAGTCACATTGACTTTGTTCTTCTCCCTCATGCCCTTCTGCTGGAAGTTTTCTGCCCTTCATATTCCTCCCTCCATTTCCTTTACACTTAACACATTGCCTGGTGCAGAGTAGGTATTCAATAAATGTTTATTGACTCTTGACATAGACCCTCATAAATTGAGAAAATCTCTAATTTTATGACTGATACTTTAATGAGACTAAAGGGAAAAGTTTTTCACCATTCTGTTTATACAGTGGACTCTACCCTAACTAATAATTCTCAAGGGATGGACAGAGAGTTCAAGGGAACAAAGGAGATGATGCTGTTTGCCTTGTATACACTGGAGATTTCATAGAACCTTCTCCAAATGACACTGGGCAATAAGTTTCCCTGATTCTATACCACATGAATTACCAGAAATCTCCAGAATGTCTTCAGATTCAGAAGGTTCAATTTCACTGCTTGGCCATATGTTTGAGTATGCCAGTGAGAATGAAATTTATTGGTGAGGAAAGAAATAGTCGCCAGATTATGTGTAGAGTTTTAAATAGTTGGAGAACCTAATGACGATATCAACATGCACTGGGATGTTTGCACAACTGAAAAATAACTCAGGTATTTTCATTAAGATTAGGATTATTTTTCTGTGTGATTTATCAGTTTGCTCAGGGGCTTCATGTGTGAACTCAAAATCATGGGGTTGACTTCAGTAAAAGTAACTTTTTATTTTGAGAGGTAGTTTGGCATCATAGTGTAGATAAGATGGAGGGATGGAATAAAATAAGATCTTAGTCCAAGTTCTCTTCCTGGCTCTTATAAGCTGGGTAATCTTTTAGGTTCCTGTCTTAGATCAACTCCAATTCTTCCTGCATATATCATTTATATATCCTTATTTGCTTGCTTTCTCCTCTCCATTGAATGTGAGTTCACTGTGGTCAGGAAATGTTTTTTTTGCCTTTCTGTGTAACTTCAGTGTTTACACAGGGTCTGGGACATAGTAAATACTTAATAATTGTTGTTGACTTAATGTGACGACTATGGGTAAGCCTCATCCTTGCTGATTCACCATTCATGTATTTACATTAAATGCATAGTATAATATTTGACATTTTGATGCTCATCAGAAATGAATTAAATGATATACTTTTTGAATCTCTAGTGTTAAATAGTTCAAATTTTTTTGTGATCTTTGATGATAGACCCCAATTTTACCTTCAATTAATTGCAATTTTGTATTACTGGTCACAAGGAGAGTTGGACATGTGGATTATTTCCTTGATATTCTTCATCCATAGCTTAATCTTTATGATGAAGCATCCCCAAGATAACTGGGGGACATAGGAACGGTGTGCCAATTCTTCCTTCACCTCTCTGTCTCCTCCATTTCCTCAACTATAATTCAATTATGTTGCAACAAAACTTTTGAATAAATTCAGTTGAAGGATTAATAAATTTGGAAGCGGAAGACAGTTAGTTTACCTGGACTTTGTCATTTCCAAACTTGGAAAACTCTTGTTTAATCACCATATGTCTCTGTCCTTCCTTTGCAAATACAGGAACTGGATAATTGAATTGTTCCCATCTCCCAGGCTTCAGTTTCTGCTCTTATAATCATGCTTGAAAGAGAAATACATACAGGAATGAATGACATTGTTGAAGAGTTCAAAAATTCCATAGCAATTTTCAAAGGAGGTGTTTGACCTTCAGAAACTCTCTTAATTGGCGGCCACTTTTGAATTGCTTGAAGTAGAGGCTAAATCTGTTTGATTCTACTGCATAGAAAATAGACTTTTATAACTGCAGGAAATAGAGGAAATTATACTCATTTTTTACTGCTAATCAAAATTAAGAGATCGCTGATATGACCTGAAAGCCTTTAAATGTGTTTTCTCATGGCCTCTGAGAAGTTGAGATCTGTGACTTCTTTCTCAATTTGGGTTATTGAGCAGGAAAGAGAAGCCCAGATAACAACAAGAAGTGTTTCATTTATGTGTGTGTGTGTGTGTGTGTGTGTGTGTGTGTGTGTGTATGAGTGTGTGTATGTGTGTACATGATATGAATGTATATAGGTGTATGTCTAAAGGTAAATCTATCTAGGGCAGAAAGTGAGATTATTGAAATTATGCTAGGTCAATGAATTCAAGAGCACCAGGTGTGGTCAATGCTGTTAAATGAATTGACCTGTGAGATTAAATGATGGAATATTTGGAATATTGGAGAATGAATTCTAATGTCCACTTGATATTTCAAGATTGGGAAAAAGTTTTGAAAGAAGTTAAAGTCTAGAAGATTATTTGTGATTAAAGAGGATGGTGATTCACAACTATTTATCTATCATCTTTCTATCTATGTATCTATTTATCTCTCTATCTACCCATCACCTTTCTGTCCTTCTGTACTTACATATATTGACATATATCTGTATAAATATTATTTGATGTATACAAATAATTATATACAATTTATATATCCATATATATTTGAACACACTTATGACTATATAGAAACATGCACAAATAATGATCTATATGTATATCACTCCCTCAATATATTTATTACTGTCTAAGCATCCAAATATTTATGTATTGATCCATTATCTATTTCTTTACTTTGCATATCTCTCTTTTATAATCTCTTATCTGTGTTTCTGTCTCTATCTATATCTTATACATATGCATTGTTGACAGTTTTTTCTCCCAGAGATCCTAATAGAAATAAAAATTGCAATGCCATTCCTGATTTCTTTTCAAAGTTAATTAATTCTTTGAATAGTTTATCTTCATAGTAGCTGATTTGGAAAAAAATGAATTTCTTTCACACAATAAGAAATAGTAAGGAGAGAACAATAGGAATCATAGTTCTGGCAGAAGCAGTGCAGACTATATCATCCAAAGATTTTATAAATGCTGGCCCTGATACCCAGAGGAAGCAAGAAATGAGAAGTAAAGAAGTGACACTAAGGGTGAAATGCCTTGGAAGTGGTTAAATTATCTCTAAAAATCATAGCTCTCGAATTCCCACTTCTATCTTCTGATCACTGAATCAGATGAAAGACATGTACTAACCTTAGTCTAGTCTTGCCTAACTAGAGCAAAGATAATCTCCTAAGAACAAGGAGAAACCCTTTCCACTTTAGTTACAATAAATATACTTGGTTGAGTGAGGATAAAAAGTGTATTTGTTCAGGTGGAAATTTTTCATTCTTGAAGGCAACAAAAAGACTTCTGTTAGTCTTTCAAATTGTTTTTTATTCCAGAAAATAGTCATTAATGCAGGTAGCATTACCATGAATGAGAATCTAATATGGATAATAAAATGCTATTATATTCCTTACTTGCAAACTCAGAATCTGAGCTCTTGAAATGTCTGTACTTAAAAATGAAATTATCAAAGCAAACTAACAAATTTGAGGAATATTTTAGAAGAGATAAAATTTCTAATTTGTTATATACTATTTAAGTTAAAAACAATTATATAAATCTTAAAGAACATATATTGATCATTTGAATATGGGATAGAGTAATTGAGCAACCAGGTAGCACTATGGAATGACAGTCCAGAAGTCTTTTCAAGAGTTTGATTCCAGCCTCAGAGTTTTATTATCTTTATGATCCTGGGCAAGTCACTTAACTCTGCTTGTCTCAGTTTCTTATCTACAAAATGGGTTGGAGAAATGATAAACCACTCCAATAAATCCCACATGGGAATCTGGAGAGTTAACACAACTGAAAAGTGACAACAATGTAGAAAAAATCACTGTGAATGGTTTTATGATTATTTGTATTTCTAATTTTATAAGAAGGAAATACTTTTTAGAATCAAGATAACTGATATCAAGTTTTGACTTCACTATTTTGTTACTTTAGATCTTTGTTCCTTTGCCCACAAAACTGAATTAGACATGACCTTGCTTTACCCTCTTGTGCAATAATATTATCAATAAAATTAACTTAACTTACAGGACATTTGAATGTTTTCAGGCCAATTTTCTGAGCCCACACCCTCTTAACATACAATGAAAATATAAATCTTTCCCTCATCCTCAACTTTCTCTCATTCTCTCTATATGTTTATCTATAGACAGTTAAAAAAGATAGAAAGATAGATGCTTGGATGGGTCATTGAGAGATATAGAAGTAGGTATTTAAATACACATATTTAATATATTTTATGTAATATTTCTATTAATATGCTTATCTCTGTGTGTATGAAATCAATTTCTCCCCTTTGGAGGAGATAGTCCTCCTTATTAACTCTGAAGTGCTATTTTTCATTTTCTTAACGTTAATTGTGTATAAATTCCACTGGTTATTCTGGAGAGCTAAGATATACAATTCTTTTCAGGTCCGATTGGATGGATTAATTTTCAGGTTCTTTCTTAATGAGTATTTTACTTCTTTAATCTCTCAATAATTTTTTCTACTACTCATAGCGTTTTCTGGTGAACTAACAGGAATGGGCAACTTCTCCATCATCACAGAGTTCCTCCTCATTGAATTCTTCAACGTGTGGGAGCTACAAGTTCTACATGCTCTCCTGTTCCTCATGATTTACCTGGCTGCCCTGATGGGGAATCTTCTCACCATCGCTGCAATTATTACTGACTCACAGCTTCACTCTCCTCTGTATTTTTTCCTGAGCAACTTATCCATCCTGGATATCTGCTCCATCTCCGTCACTCTTCCTAAATTCATTGTGAATACTTTGTCTGGGATTCATTCTCTGTCCGTCCTTGACTGTGCTATTCAAATCTTTTTCTCTGCCTTTTTTGTATCAGCAGAGTTTGCTTTGCTTGTGGCCATGTCCTATGACCGCTTTGTGGCCATCTGCAAACCCCTACACTATGGCATTATAATGAATCCTTTACGCTGTCTCGGGGCAGCATCTGGTTCCTGGTTCAGTGGGCTTGTCTATTCGACTGTCCACACAGGAAACATCTTCCACCAGCCCTTCAGAGGATCCAATGTGATCCATCAGTTTTTCTGTGATGTCCCTCATCTCTTGAAAGTCTTATCCTCTGATGTGTTTCATACTGAGTTTGTATTACTTCTGGGAAGTTTAAGTCTTTTCTCATTCTGCTTTGCCCTTTTAATTGCTTCTTATATTCGCATCTTCTCCTCAGTACTCAAGATTCCTTCTGTGGAAGGGCGCTACAAGGCCATTTCCACTTGCTCCCCTCAGCTAATTATCCTCCTGTTGTTTATTGTTTCAATAATACTTGCAGTCCTCACGGACGCATCAGACACGTCACCTATCCAAAATCTCCTAATTGCAATGTCCTATACAACATTGCCTCCACTGATGAACCCCGTCATCTATAGCCTGAGGAACCAGAAAATTATAGTTGCCATGAGAAAGATAATCAGGAAGGTGATTTATTCCCTCTCCTTGAAAACATAAAAAACCCAAACTGGAGGGTATAAATTTGGGTTGTCAAATATGCAAAATAATGAATATTTTAAGGTAGCCTAAAGAAGGGAAAAGAGGTGCCCTTAACAAAGCCACCCAGGAAAATGCCCTTTAGATGAAAGATTGCCTGAAATGGTATTAACCAATGATCTATTTTAACATAATATTAAACCCATCCCACCAGTTGTTGTGGTCAATGGTGAAATTGTCACGGTTCTCTTTCGGCAACAATGTCATCAGAAGAATCAATGGAACAATATTTGATCCCTCAACAACTGTAGATAACCCTAACCAAAAGTAGACATCAGGGTGGTGATGCTGTTTCTGCCCCCAGTAGGAAGCTTGCCTTCTCACTTTCTTTTACTTCCATTTATCTTTTTGTGGGATTGTTCTTTTTCTTTCCTTGCATGTTGAAGCTTTATTCATCGTTTCAAGAACATATGGCAATACAGACATCTTTGAATTTATACGAAAGTGTGTTTATTCTAGTTCTTTTATTGGGACTTCAACTTTGGTAATCCTATGTTTGCTGTTTTAAAGATGAGAATATTAGCTAGATAAAAACTAAAGTGCCTCTATTTCTTTTTTGAGTTATGATTTTGTACAAAATCTTTGTTCATCCCTCAAATTGAAATTAGTCTTCATTACACCTAATTTTTTTAACAATTTTTTTTTATTTTTCTGTTTTGTTTAATATATTTATTTTCTATTATTTATAGCAGTATTAATTTCTTATTTCTCCTAGTAGATTCATCTGGTCCTTTTTCGCTTTCATACTGCCAGGTTAGTTGATAAAAATAATGAATCTCGAAATGATCGCATATATTTCAATTGATAAAGTTTGAATCTATAATTATACAATACAATGATAAAGTTGGTTTTGGTCCAAGGGAAATATCTGATTTGAATTTTAAAAATGCAACGACCTCTGGGGATTATTTATGTTAATTAGAATCTAGCTATATTCCCTAAAAGCAAATTGTTTTTTTTGTCTATATACATGCATATATGTGTGTGTGTGTGTGTGTGTGTGTGTGTGTATAGGACAGTTTTAGGCATACAGTAGATGTTTCTTAAATTAGTATATTTAATTTCAAGTCTCTTGAGAAGAAAAGCCTTCTTTACTTAACTTTACTTGCCAACTAACAGAGGTGGAGATAGATGGAAGAGTAAAGGCAACACCTCAACTGAGCTTTTCCATATTTCCTTCCAAATGACTTTAAGATGATTGACAAACTTGCGTTGTAAGATGCTATAATCAATAAAAGTCTGGTTTCAGAAAAACCTTGGAAGACTTACATGAACTGTTGAAAACTGCAGTGAATATAATAAACATGAGAACATTGTACAAAACAATAGCAATATTGTAAGCTGATCAAATGTGAATGGCAGCTACTCTCACCAATTCATTGATCCAAGATGTGTAACAAAAAATGTTATTCACTCATAGAAATAGAATAGCTATTGTCCAACCTCAGATCAAATCTTACTTTTTTAAACTTCCTTTATTTCTCTTGCTTTGAGGGGGTTTTTCTCTGTTTCCTTCTGTGACATTATTAATATGTAAATAAATTTTGCCTTACTGCACATGCATAATCTACATCAAAATACTTGCCCTTTCAAGAAGGGAATAGAGGAAGGATGGAGAGAGTGAGAGAATTAGGAGTTCAATATTTTAATAATGCTTGAAATGTTATTACTAGGAGTCTGAAAGAAAGTTTGTGACTAAGTGATGAGTGTTCGATGATGCTAAAAAAATAAAATTGGATAAAAAAAGGCAAAAGTTGAATGATCTCAAATGTTAGATGTGAACCAAATAACTAATAGAGATGAAGCAGGTGGGGATGAAGGGCATGCATTGTTGGGACTTTTCCCTCAACTATTTATATCTGAAGAAAATTAAATGTTTACTGAAAATCTAGAGAGTTAAGAAAATTAGGGCTAGGGGAAAGGACTTTTAGATGGATGTATAGAGTAAGATTAGAAGGGTAAGAGAGAAAATAGGAAAGGGAATTTTAGAATTCGAAGCAAAATAACTAATAAGAGAGTAAGAGGAAACCTTATGATGGCCAGGATGGGGCAAGAAGCGATGCTAAGAAGAAAAATAGTGAACGATAATAAGATTGAGGGAAATTCACACATTGTAACTAGAAGTTTATCAAATCTTAAGAAAACAAATCACTCAGCAATTGATAAATGGTCAAAGAAATGAACACGAAGTTTTCTAATAAAGAAATCAAAATAATTTATAATCATATATAAATGTTCTCAAATTCATTATTGAGTAGAGAAATGAAGATTAATGCCCCTTTATATATCATTTTACAGCTACCATATTGCTAACATGATAGAAGTGAAAAGTGGCAAACTTAGAGATGACTTGGAAAATACTTGCAAATCTAATTCACTATTTGTGGAATTGGCAATTGATTCAAACATTAGGAGACCAATCAGTAATTATGCCCAAAGAGTTATCAAAAAGAACTACTCTGTTTATAAGAGAACATTGTATGCAGTAACAGTAATATTATTTTATGAATGCCTTAGAGAATAATTTCTTGGATCTATCATAAATTTCTAAATTAACTATAAGTGGCATATGAATAAAGCTGCTATCTGCATCCAGAGAATTGATAAATAGAAGTATGCTTAGAATAATTTTATACCTCCATTCACACACATTCACTCTCAGGCACACACATAGGCATATACAAACGCAAATATTTATTTTCCTTTCATGATTGACATCTCTGGGAGGAGAGGATAGAAGAAAAGAAAAAAATAACAATTTTGATGTGTATTTGAAAGGAAAAGCAAATTTTATTTAGTAGATTTACAATTTCGTGTATAATCATCTTTTCCAATAAACTGTATTATGTTATGGAAATGTTTGTTTCATTTCATAAATATATATATATATATATATCAATGCAAAACTAAAAGAAAAATAATATTATGAATGAAAATTATGATCCTAAAATATAAGACTAAAAGTTTTTTTTTAATCCATCATCTTTTTCTTTTAAAAAATCTGGTAATCACAGGATAAATGTAATTTTCTTAAATATAATAAATTTTAATTTAAAAACAAGAATTCTTGTTTTCAATGTACAAATGTTATTTCCCATCCACTAATGATCAATCTGGAGGGAGAAGGAATAACACAGAGAGTCCAGAGCCTAGCCTCTGGGTCTATTCCTGTCTGGGTCAATCCTGATATCTGAGTCTTGGTCTGGGAGAAAAAAGAAAGCAGAGGACAAGATGAAGATAGGGGATGGGGGGTAGGTTAGTAGAGTTTTAGGAATAGCATCAAGGTTGGGACTGGATTCTCTTGGATCACCCATGGATTCCTTATGGAATTGTTGCATTGAAGTTTTATATATTCTGTCCCAATGCACTTCAGTTTGCAGAAAACATTTCTTTGTAGTAAAGCACTTCTGCTAAAGAATTCTTTCATCATCTGTCTAAAGTCTTGTACTTTGCTTCTAGTGTCCTTGAATATGTATCCAACTTGTAGGCTGCTTGCTCAGGAGCTGTTTACAGCAATATCTTTCTTTTCTAGATATATCAAGCAGTTTCTTCATATTCTCCAGAAGTTTATAGACTTCACTGGTATCTGAACTTGCCTGTCAGGTACATGACCATTTTGGAGAACATGCCGTGGTACAACATCTTCATGTCTGTCTGGACAGACTCCACCACAGCATCATCTAGGCTAGTGAAGGGAGAAAAGAGAAGAGATGGAGGGAAGGATAAGAATGGCAGAGGAGGGGTGGAGGAAAGCAGAGTGAGAGGGAAGGGGCAAGGAGAGGAGGTTAGAGAAAAATCGATGGGGGAAAATGGGAAGGATGAAGAGTCAGAAAGGGAGTTAGAGATTTAAGTTAGGATGGGGGTGGCACCTGCCTCTTCATCATTTCTGACTGCACGATGGCATTCCATCGCAATCATATACCAAATCTTATTTAGCCATTCACCAATTGATGGACATCCTGATAGCTTCTAATTCTTTATCAACACCAAAACCACTGTTTCAGATATTTTGCTTCATCAAGGACCTTTAATTTTTCCCAAAAGAAATAGTGACATTAAAATATGTTTTTCTTGAACTTCTACATTTTTTTATTCTGAGCCAGATTTTCCAAAATCTGACATTAAATCATATATCTTGGGAGCAGCTAGGTGGTGCAGTAGATAAGAGTACTGGCCCTGGAGTCAGGAAGACCTGAGTTCAAATTTGAGCTTGGACACTTAATAATTCTCTAGGTGTGTGAACTTGGGCAAGTCACTTAACCCCATTGCTTTTCCAAAAGCAAACCAAAAAAAAAAACCCAAAGAAACAAAAAAAATCTATCTCACTCATTCTTGTGGACCAACTCTCAAAAACAATTTACCAGGAATATACTTTTAAGATTATTCCTGGGACGGCTGCGTGGTGTAGTGGATAAAGCACCGGCCCTGGAGTCAGCAGTACCTGAGTTCAAATCCGGTCTCAGACACTTAATAATTACCTAGCTGTGTGGCCTTGGGCAAGCCACTTAACCCCATTTACCTTGCAAAAACCTAAAAAAAGATTATTCCATGTTAGTCATGTTTTTTCTATCCCTTTTATAATTATAGACAATCAACAACAACAAAAAATCCAGATAAAGGTCTGATTTGTGATTTTTTGAGAAGTAACTTATCACACTGAGCCACTTGGGTTCACATAAGCACAGTGCTAAGAATATGTTTCAGTTTCCATTGCCACATCTAGACTCTCACACCATCATTCTCCTTTGAGCCTACCATCTAAACATACCATCAGATCATCTGCAGAGTAAAAGCTTTGCTTCCTCTTTGCCAATTCTGATACCATCTATTTTTTTCTCCTCTTTTTGCTTTAGCTAGCATTTCTAACAGTATATTGAATAATAATGGTAATGATGGACAATCTTGTATCACCCCAATTTTACTGGAAATTCTGAATTTATTTCCATTACATATATATTTTTGGTGGTTTTAGATAGATATTATCTATTATTTTAAGGAAAACTCCATTTATTCCTGAACTTGCTAGTGTAGATGTTGTATTTTATCAAAAGCTTTTTCAGCATCTATTCAGATAATTATATGATTTCTGTTGGTTTTATTATTGATATATTCAATAATGTAGAGGCTTTCCTGATATTGAACCATCACTGACTACCTGGAATAAATCCTACCTGATCATTGTGTATTATCTTAGTAAAAGCTTGCTACAGTCTCAGTGCTAAAATTTCCTTAGTATTTTTACATCAATATTTATTAGGGAGATTGGTCTAAAATATTTTGTCGGTCTGTTTTTATTCCTGGTTTAGGTATCAGTGCCATATTGGTGTCATAAGAGGAGTCTGGCAGAACTCTCTCCTGTTTTTTTTTTGTTTTGTCTTTTTGTTTGTTTTTTTATTTAATGTTTATTCTCATTTTGTACAAATAATTTTTTTACATTAATAAAATATTCTTGTTTAAGAGTAAACGAACGAAATACCCCCTCCTCCATAAATATAGACTTGTTTGAGCGATAAAGGGGAGAGAAAAAAATTAAAATTAAAAAAATAATAGTAATAATTGTAGGTATGGTCAGGTGGCTCAATGGATGGAGCACCAGCCCTGGAGCCATTAGCACTGGAGCCCACATCTGGCCCCGTACACCCAACAATCACCCAGCCATATGACATTCAAGCCACCCGAACTCCACTGCCCTGCAAAAACCAAAAAACCCCACAAAAACACCCAAAATAAAATAAAATATAAAATAGTAATAATAGTAGGGGTGGCTGGGTGGTGGACAGAGCACTCTCTCCTGTTTTTTAAAAAGTGTTTATTTAGATAGGAATTAATCCTTAAATGTTTGGTAGAATTAACTTGTAAATCCATTTGAATCTGGAGCCTCTTTCTTATGGAGTTCATTGATGATTTCTCCAATTTCTTTTTCTGAAATAAGGTTATTTAAGTAATTTATTTCATCCTCTGTTAATTTAGGAAGTTAGTATTTTTGTAAATATTATTGGCAGACAGTTCAGCAAAGAAGCTCTAAATTTTCTCTTTACTTTCCTCCTCAATTTGACCAGAAAGGATAATGATTACTGTTGGATGTAGGAAATCTGGGACACATGCATTGTTGGTGGAGCTGTGAACTATTCTAACCTTTCTGAAGAGCAATTTGAAATTTTTTAATTATCGAAGTCAATAGAGGTAATTGCCTTGCCTAATGTCATTTAGCTAGGCAATCATTAAGTATCCAAGGTCAAATTTGAACTCAGGTCCTCAGTGCTCTACTCACTGTGCCAACTAGCTGGCCCCTCAATTTGTAATTATGCCCAAAGGACAATAAAAATGTGAATATCCTATGAGGCAGCAATACCATTACTGGGTCTGGATCCTGAAAAGATAATGAAAAATGCTAAAAAAATAAAACCCACATGTACAAAAATATTTATAATAGCTCTGTTGTAGTTGCAAAGAAATGGAAATTTAGGGTATGTCCTTCAATTCAGAATTACCGAAAAAAAAACTGTGGTATATGTACATGATGGAATAACTTAGAAATCAGGAGGGATGGGATTTCTTACAGCTTGAAAAAAAGTTGCATGAATTGATACTGAGTAAGGTGAGCAGAAACAGAAGAATATTGTATGCCCTAACAACAATATGGGGTGATGATCAATATTGATGGACTTGCTCACTCCATCAGTGCAAAAATCAGGGATAATATTAGGAGATCTATGATGGAGAATACCATCTGTATCCAAAGAAAGAATTATGAAGTTTAAACAAAGAAGAAAGTTCATTATCTTCAATTTTTAAAAATGCTATCTTAAGGGGCAGCTAGGTGGTGCAGTGGATAAAGCACTGGCCCTGGAGTCAGGAGTACCTGGGTTCAAATCTGGTCTCAGATTACCTAGCTGTGTGGCCTTGGGCAAGCCACTTAACCCCATTTGCCTTGTAAAAATCTAAAAAAAAATTTTAAAAAATGTTATCTTAAGTTTGGTATCTTAAATATTTTTTCCTTGTGGATATTTTTTCTCTGAACACATTTAATTTTTAATATATGCATAACATGGAAACAATTGTAACATTATTCAAATTGCTTTCTGTTGGGGAAAGGGGGAAGGAAAGGGAGGGAGATGGGAAAAAAATGTAAAATTCAGATCCTTCCAAAAAATGAATGCTAGAAACTATTATTATTTAAAATTTGAAAACAAATAAAATATTAACAATAAAAAAAGTTAATGAAGTACAGGGATTGAGGTGAGCTGGAAGTGAAGTCAGCTTTGCTGGGGTCCCTAATTAAATATTTGTCCTTGTCTTCCCCATGACTTTTTCTCTGAGATAATAAAAAAATTAAATTACTGACCCTAAATGCACCCAGGCAAAATGATTTTTTATGATTTTTATCATGTAATTTATCATGTAAATCATTTCTAAAAATATGACTGAATTATTAGATTGTTTGCTCCAAAAAGGTAGAAAAACAGAGTTTGATCTTGCCTTAATGGTTTATTCCAGGATACAGGACATATGGGAAATGCATGTCTTACAAACTATTACTTGGTAATCTTGTTGGGGAATCTTCTCACTATTGCTGCAATTACCACATGTTTATTCTAATTTTTAGATGTTTCTAAACAACTTTTCCTTACTGAATATCTGCAACATCTCAGTCATGATTACAAAAACTTCAAGGTATTAGCTCCTCTCCCTCCTTAGCTTCAATAGTTAAGGATTCTTCCTTCTTTGTTTTGAAGCTACAAAGTTTGTTTTGCTAATGGTCATGACTCTGACCTTCATGGCTGTCTAACACATCTTATCACCACCACTCCCCATTTATTGGGAGAGCCAATATTGTTCCCCTCATTTCCTATCAGATATACTGCCTTTGTTCTTCTCCCTCATCCCTTTTGCTGCATATATTCTCTTCATCCTCCTCCCTGCCTTTCCTTTACACTTAACACATTTCCTGGAATATAGTAGGCATTCAATAATTGTTTATCAACTCTTGACTTAGACCCTCATCAGCTGAGAATATCCTATTAGCCTCTAATTTTATGGCTGATATTTTAATGAGACTAAAGGGAGAAAAATTTTCACCATGCTGTTTATACAGTGGACTCTACCTAACTAATAATTCTCAAAGGATGGACAAAGAGTTCATAGAAAAAAAGGAGATGATGCTGTTTGTCTCTTATTCTCTGGATATTTCATAGAACCTACTCCAAATGACTCTGGCAATATATTTCACTAGTTCTATGCCGTAAGAATTACCAAAATGTCTTCAGATTCAGAAGTTTAACTTTCACTGTTTTGCCATATTTTTGAGTATGCCAACTGGAATGGAATCAATTGAGCAGAACTAAGATGTCCATGTGAAGGCAAGAATTCCCACATCTTGTTCCCCCAAAATCTCTAAAAGTTATCCAATTATGACTCTAGTCAAAGTTTGGAGGGGCAGAACCCACAGAAAGACTGAGTGATACAATTTCCCAGTCCAAGATAACTTAGAAGATCTCCAGGACAGGTCTGTTCTACCCAGACCAGGGTTGGAAAAAGCCACAGCACAGCCCCAGCTACATCCTCCTTGCCATTTACTGTGAGTTCACTGATGTCAGCAACTGCTTTTGTTTTTCTTAAGAACTTCAGTGCTTACACAAAATATATGGCACATAGCAAATACTAAATAATGGTTGCTGACTTGCTGTAACTTGACTATGGGTAAGCCTCATCCTCCTTGATTCCCCCTACACATGTCTATATCATGTAGCACAGCCTGGCTAGACACCTATGTCCATGGCAGAAGGGGCAGTTTAATCATTGGGAACAGCCGGAAGGGGTCGTGAGAGAACTCTGTGGCACCAGAATGAGTACGGAGAGAAGTCCTGAGGTGAGAACCTGTGGTGGAATCTGCAGAGCCACTCACCATGTCCAGAGATCTCATCCCATAGACAGGAAGGGGATCATGGGCGATTGCAGAAATCTGTCTTCTCTCCCTGGAGCAAGTACTCAGCTGTTTGCCCACATTTAGATCCAGTTTGATCATCAGTTTGGGCTTCCACACTACCATAAACTAGCAGGGACCATCCTCACAGCTAAAGGGCAGAGGGGAGTGCCTGAAGCCTCTCATAAAACATTAGAGGAATTAATGTCCCTGTGGATTGTCCCTAAATCCCCCCAAAGCCCTGCAAGTGTGATAAATTAATCATATACTGAGGAAAGGAGCAAACAACAGAAAAAGAAGAATCGGGCCATAGAAAATTACTTTGACCCCACGGAGGATCAAAATATATACTCAGATGATGATAGAGTCCAAGCTTCTGTATCCAAAACCTCCAAGAGAAATAGAGAATGAGTTCAGACAATAGAAGAGCTCAAAAAAGACTTTGAAAAACAATTAAAGGAGGCAGATGAAAAATTGGGAGGAGAAATGAGAGCGATGCAGATAAAATCTTAAAACCAAGTCAAAAGCTTGATGAAAGAAATAAAAATAAAATACTGAGAATGGAATTAGTGAGGTAAGAAATATTCTCCAGATTATGTATAGAATTGTAAGAAGCTAGAGAAGCTAATGACATTAATAACAAAACTGAAATATATGCACATCTGTATAATTATCTCAGGAATTTTCATTAAGATTATGATTATTTGTCTTTGTGACTGGTCACTTTGTTCAGGGGCTTAATGTGTGAATTCAGAATCATGGGAATGACCTCAGTATAAGTATTTTTTTGTGAGAGGTAGTTTGGCATCTTATTGTGGATAAAAATGGAGGGTTGGAATAAAGTAAAATCTTAGTCCAAATTCTGCTCCTGGCTCTTATGAGCTGGGTAATCTTTTTGATTTTTCACTTAGACCTTTTTCGGTTCTTCCTGTAAATATCATTTTTACATCCTATTTACTTGCATTCTCCTTGCCATTTACTGTGAGTTCACTGATGTCAGGAACTGCTTTTGTTTTTTCTTAGAAACTTCAATGCTTACACAGAATATATGGGACATAGCAAATACTAAAAAATGGTTGTTGAATTGCTGTGACTTGACTATGGGTAAGCTGCATCCTCCTTGATTCCCCCTACACATGTCTATATCATGTGCATAGTATAATATTTGTCATTTTAATGCTCATTGGAGATGATTTATATGATTATACTTTGTGAGTTTCAAGAGCATTATGTAAATAGGTCAAATTTATTTTTTAGATCTATGATGACAGAAACCAATTTTACCATTAATTATTTGCAAATTTGTGTTACTGATCACAAGTAGAGTTTGGCAAGTGGATTAATGCCTTGATGATCTTTGTCCATAGCTTAATATTTATGATGGAACACTCCAAAGATACCTGGGGGGCACAGGAACTGTGTGCCAAATCTGCCTTTGCTTCTTTGTCTCTTCCATTTCCTTATTTGTAATACAATTTTGTTGCAAAAATGATAGGACTTTTGAATAAAATCATTTGAAGAACTAATTCATTTAAAAGGAGACAGTTATTTTATCTGGACTTTGTCATTTTGAAACTTGGAAAAACTATTATTAATCCCTGCATGTCTCTGTTTGTCATTTGTAAATACAGGAATTGGATAATTTGGTCCTTCTCTTCGCCTAGCTTTGAATTTCTGCTCCTAGCATCAGGCCTGAAAGAGACATACAAGCAGTAATGACTGATGTTAATGAGGACTTCAACAATTCCCTAGCAATTTTCAAAGGTGTTTGACCTTCAGAAACTCTTAAGGGGAATTTACTTTTGAAAGGCTTGAAGTAGATGTTAAATCCCCTTGATTCCATTGCCTAGAAATGGACTTTTATAACTGCAGGAAATAAAGCCAATTATATTTATTTCTCAGTACTAATTGAAATTAGGAGATCACTAATATGACCTGAAATCCTCTAAATGTATGTTTTCTCATGTTGCCCTCTGAGAAGTTGAAGTTTGTGACTTCTTTCTCAATTTAGGTTATTAAGGAAAGTGAAGCCCAAAGAACAACAATGTGTTTCATTTACGTTTGTGTGTGTGTGTGTGTGTGTGTGTGTGTGTGTGTGTGTGTGTGTGTGTATGTAATGTGAATGTATATAGATATATGTCTAAAGGTAAATCTCTATAGGACAGGAAGTGTGATTATTCTAGGTCAATGAATTCAAGGGCAACAAATTTGGACAATGCTTTTAAATGGGTTGACTTGTCAGATTCAATAATGGAATATTTGGAAGGTTAGAGAATGAATTCTAATGTCCATTTGGTATTTCAAAACTGGGAAAAAGTTTTGAAAGTAACCGAAATATAGAAAAGTATTTGTGATTAGGGAGGATGTCGATACAAATATATTTATCTATCATCTTTCTATCTATCTATCTCTAGTTTTATCTACCTTTCTATCACCTTTCTGTCTTTCTGTATATACATATTTACACACATATGTGCGTATAAATATTTTTGATGCAAACAAATATATAAACATAATTTATATATTTAAACTTATGTACGACTATGGATATATATACACACATAAAGATATAAGTGTATATGACTCCATCAATATATTTAATACTGTCTACACATCCATATATTCATGAATTGATCCATTATCTATTTCTGTACTTGTATATCTCTCTATCAAAATCTCCATCTTTATTTCTGTCTCAGTCTATTTTACTCATCTGGATGGATGACAATTTTCTCTCCAGGAGGTCCCTATAGAAATAAAATCACAATGCCATTCCTAATTTCTTTTCAAGTCAATTAACTCTTCGAGTAGTTTATCTTCATACTAGCTGATTTGGAGAAATGAATTTCTTTCACACAATAAGAACTAGCATGCAGAGATTATAGGAATCATAAATGTTGGTTATAGCATGGGAAGTTGCACACTATATCATCCAAAGTGATCATCTTGCAAATTATGGCCCTGAAACCCAGAGGAAGAAAGAAATGAGAGATAGCAAGGTGACACTAAGGGTGAAATGCCATGGAATTGTAAAATTATCTCTAAAAATCATAGCTCTCGCTTTTGCTTTTCCATCTTTTCATTACTGAATCAGGTGAAATACATGTACTAACCTTAGTCCACTCTTATCTTACTAGAGGAAAGATAGTCCTATAAGAAGGAGAAAACCTTTCCATCTTAATTTCAATAAAGATATTCTGTGAGTGAGGATAAGAAGAGTGTATCTTCAGGTAGAAATTTTCTAGTCTGAAGGAACAAAAAGACTTCTGATAGTTTTTCAAATATTGAATCAAAATGGGGCCCCAGTTTTTTTTTTTCCAGAAAGCAGTTATGACGAAAGCAGTAAGCAGAAAGCAGTACGCACATTAGCATGGATGAGGAATTAATATGGATAATAAAACGCTGTCCTATTCCTCACTTGCAAACTCCAAATCTGAGCTTTTGAAATGTCTGTTCAGTGCAAAAAAGGCAGCTAAAGAAATGAAATTAGCCTAGCAAACAAACTAATTTATTGGGAATATTTTCAAAGAGATGAAATTTCTAATCTATTATAGTCTATTCAGTTAGAGCCAAGTACATAAATCTTAAAGAATATATATTGTTCACTTGAATATGGCATAATATAATTGAGCAACTAGATAATACTCTAGAATGACAATTCAGAAGTCAGTTCATGAGTTCAATTCTGATCTCAGATACCTATAGTATTTGTGATCCTGGACAAGTCACTTAACTTTTTGTCTAAGTTCCTTATTTGTATAATAGGTTGGAGAAATGGCAAACCAGTTCAGTATATCCCACGTGGGGATCTGGAGAGCTAACACAATTGAAAAGGGTAGTGGGGAGGCATGGATAGAGGGAATTGCAATCAGCAACAGCAGCTGTGGCAAAATATGGAAGTAACTGCTATGATGGACTTATGATAAAGAAAGTGATACACTGAGACAGAGCTGACGGTATCAGAACACAGACTGAAACATATTTTTTTTCTCTTTCTTTTACTTTATTTCTCACAAGGTTTTATATTTTTGTGGGGGAGAAGGTATTATGTTTACTTTTAAGCAAGAATATTTTAGTAATGTGTAAGTAAATTTAACAAAAATAAAAATTAAAGCACAAATAAAATAATATAAAAGAAAACAATTAACTTATAGGTTATTTTCACTTATATATTTGCTTTCTCTTTTATCAGTTCCTCTTCCCCTATCTTTCCCTTTCCTTGTTTGCCCCTTCCCTGTAGATCAATATAAATTTTTAAACCCAAGTGGGAATGTATCTTATTCCCACTCTAGGTCAAATCTATTGAACAGAATTTACTCATCATTCAAACTTTCCTTTCTTTCCCTTTAAAATTATACATCTTTTTTTCTTCTTCACCTAGGTGTTATTTATTGCTCTAATATTTTAATAAGTACTATCAATCATATTTTGATTATTTGATGGCTTGATAAGCTCATATTTTTATCAAAGTATCATCACAGATTGGTGGATCACATTATAATTATAAACATATTTTACTTTACCCCCTTTTTAAGAGCCTTACAAGGACACAAAATCCTGCTCATGAGCCAACTATTCACCCAAACTCAAATAATTTCTTGTACTATTTGTTCCCCTCCACCAGGCCTATTTTTCTCTTAAACCTTATCCCCTTCCCTTCACCCTGGGTTCTTCAGCCCTTGTTAAATGAAGCATGAATTAACTCAAACACTGACCTAATTAACTACAAGAATCTTGAAGATCTGTAAGTACTGAGAATCTCGGGAGGTTACATCTGATAAATTTACAAATTATTTTAGGTTATGGGAGACACTGCCTCTCCATTAGACAAAGAGTGAAGCTTCTTTGGCACAGAAGACTTAAAATGGGTTAAATGATAATGAGACACTTAGTTTAAAGTTAACATTCCTGGTTTGCTTCAGGGAGTTTTATCTCAAACATAGTAATGCCATCTTGGTCCTCTTCAATGTAGAGACAAGACCCAACTATACCCACATTCATTAAGTCCAATGTCTGCAATAATATTGTGTTATATCTTCCTTTTTAGGGTTATATACCCTAAAATTTAATTTGTCTTGACCAATATTTGTTTTCTTTTTCCCATTTTTTCCTTCCCCTTTTCATTTACATTTTTCTGAAATTCTTGAGTCCTTCATTTGGTGACTGAATTCTCTCTTCAGTTCTTGTGGTTCTTGTTATCAAATTCTGGAAGTCCTCTATTTTATTGAACATCCATCTTTTTCATAGCAGTATAAACTGAATTTTGCAGGGTACTACATACTGCATTGCAATCTCAGGTCCTTTTCTGACCAATATATGGTATTCCAGGTCTTCCAGTCCTTCAATTTTGAGCCTGATTGGGCCTGTGTATGTCTGATTGTGTTTCCTTTGTATTTGAATTGTTTTCCTTTTGATGCTTGCAATATTCTCTTTTTTATTTGAGATTTCTAGAATTTGACTATAACAGCCTTTGAAGGTTTTATCCTGAGGTTTCTTCCTGGAGAGGCCCCGTGGATTCTTTCAATAGCTATAATGTTTTCTTGTTTTAGCAGATTTGGACAATTTTCCCTTATAATTTCCTGCATGATGTTTTCCATGTTCTTTTTATTTTTTTGATCCAGGCTTTCTTGTGGTCCAGTGATTTGTAGATTATCTCTCCTGTATCATTTTTTCAGGTCATTAGCTTTCCCTAACAGGTACTGTATATTTTCTTCAATTTTCTCAGCCTTTTTATTGTATTTGATGGGATCTTGTAGTCTCCTAGATTTATTGGTTTCTATTTGTTCAATCCTAATTTTTAGAGTTTTATTTTCTTCAATTACCTTTTCTGTTCCCTTTTTAAAGATCATAAATTCTATGGTCAATTTTTCATAATTTTCCTACATGACCCATTTCTTTTTACATTTTTTTCTTCCTCTCTTCTTTGGTTTTTAAATTATTTTAAGCTCTTCAATGAGCTTTTGTATTTGAGACCAATTTGTAGATTGTCTTGCTACTTCCCCATGAGTTATTTTTCACTGACTTCTTCTTGTGACATGGCATTGTTATCATCCTTGTCTGTAAAGTATTTATCTATAGTGAGTGCTGTTTTACCCTTTTTTCCCTCATCTTTTTTGTTTTATCTCTGTTGCTGGTATATATGGAGTATAGTTCCAAGCTTTTTTTTTGTTTTTGTGCTGTACCTGAGGGCTGATCCTTGGCCTGTCATTGGCCAAAATGCTGCCCATGCAGTCTAGGCCTTTCCTCGGCAGAAGTTTGTTTCCTCATTTATGTCCAGGTTCTGATTAAGCAGATAAATAAATCTTACCACCAATGAGGAGGAACTTAAAGAAATAATTCAGAACTATTTTGCCCAACTGTATACCAAGAAATTTGATAATCAAAGTGACATAGGTACATATTTACAAAAATATAAATTGCCCAGGTTAAATGAAGAGGATTTTTTTTCTGAGGGGCTCTTCCAAGTTACCTTAGTAAAAGCATTTCTGGAAAGTTAAATTAACTTTTTTTGTCAAATTTGGGCATCATGTTCTTTTTTGCTATTTTTTAATGAATTCATTTATTAATTTTCATCCAAATGCACAAGTATATTTTGAAGTTACAAAATTTCCTTCCACCCTCTCTTCCCACTCCCCTCCCTTCTAAGGTGAACAAGCACCTTAGCCTTCTACATACATATTTTGGTATCAGCATGTTTACAAATTTGTCATTTTTAGTATGAGGAATTAGGATTAAGGGAAAGAGATACAAAAGAGATTACTATTATAAAGTGGTTCTGAAAGGTTGGTTTTTCTTGTTTTTGTTTTGTTTTCTTTTATTTTTCTTCCCCTGGATGGAGCTAACATTGTCCACAGATGGTCTAATACAGTTGGGCTAGCTCTCTGAATAAGAACTGCTTTCATTAAGGGTGATCATTTCACAATATTGCTGTTAATATGTATGTTATTCTCTTGATTCTACTTTCACTCAGCATTTTGATGCTCTAAGTCATTCCATGGTTCTCTAGAGTTTGACCACTTATAATTTCTTTTTTTTTTTAGGTTTTTGCAAGACAAATGGGGTTAAGTGGCTTGCCCCAGGCCACACAGCTAGGTCATTATTAAGTGTCTGAGGCCAGATTTGAACTCAGGTACTCTGGACTCCATGGCCTGTGCTCTATCCACTGTGCGACCTAGCCACCCCCCACTTATGGTTTCTTATAGAACAATAATATTCTATAGTATTCATATTGTCTATCCATTCTCCAGTTGATGGGTGTATCCTCACTTTCCAATTCTTTGCCTCTACTAAAAAGCTGCTATGAATATTGTGAAACATGTAGGACTTTTCCTATTTTTAATAATTTCTTCTGGATATAGACCTAGAATTGGAATTGCTGTTTCAAAGGGTATGAACAGTTTTACTGCACTTTGGGCACAGTTCCACATTGTTCTCCAGAATGTTTGGATCCATTCACAACTCCACCAGCAATGCATCGATCTCCCAATACTCCCATGATCTCTCCAACATTGATCATTTCCCCTTTTGCTCATCTTGCCAGCTTGATAGGTATGAGATTATACTTCATGATTGTTTTAATTTGTGTTTCTGTATATCAGTAATGATATGGTACATTTTTTCATATGATTATATATATATATATATATATATATATATAGCGCTTTAATATCTTCATTTGAAAACTGTCTATTCATATTCTTTGACCATTTATCAATTGGGGAATGAGTAAAAATTTTATATATTTGATGCAATTCTCTACTGTTTTAGAAATGAGACTGATCTCCTAGTTGTGAAGATTGTTTCCTAGATTTCTGCTTTCCTTCTAATTTTAGCAGTATTGATTTTTTAGTTCAAAATCTTTTTAACTTAATATAATCAAATTATGCATTTTGTATTTTATACTGTACTCCAATTTGTTTTTGGTCATAAATTTATCATCTTTCCATAAATCTGATAGAATATTTCTTGGTCTATTAATTTATCTATAGTGTCAGTCTTTATATCTAAATCCTGTACCATGAAGAGGAAATAAAAAACATGAATTACCATATCTCAGAAAGAGAAAGTCAACAAGCCATCAATGAAATTCATAAAAAAATCTCCAGGGTCAGATAGATTCACAATTGGATTCTGTCAAACATTCAATGATCAATTGGTTTCAATTTATATATAAATTATTTGGGAAAAAAATGTAAAGACAGAATTCTGCCTAATTCCTGCCATGACACCAATATGATGCTGATACCTAAACCAGGAAGAGTGAAAACAAAGAAAAAAAATTATAGACAAATTTCCTAAATAAATATTAATTAAAAATCTTAAAGAAAATATTTTTTAAAAAGCAATTGTAGCAAGTCATCACTAGGATAATGCACTATGAACAAGAAGGATTTATTCCAGGAATGCAGGGTTGGTTAAATATTCAGAAAAACTGTCAGCATAATTGACTATATCAATTTAAAAAACCTAACAAAAATCAAATGATTATCAATAAATGTTGTAAAAGTCTTTGACAAAATATAATACCCATTCCTACTAAAAACATAAGAGAATATAGAAAAAATGAATTATTTCTTAAAATGATATGCTATATCTATCTGAATTCATTAAAATATTATATGAAATTGAGATAAGCTAGAAGCATTCCCATATCGGATCAGGTGTGAAACAAGGATTCCCATTACAAGGATTCCCATTACCACCACTACTTTCAGTATTGTATTAGAAATGCTAGCTCCAACATTAAGAAAAGAAAAAGAAATTGAAAGAAGTATAATTGGGATGGAAGAAATAAAACTCTTACTCTTTGCTTATCACATGATGGTATATCTAAAGAAGCCTAAAAAATACCTAAAATCTATTGGAAACAATTAGCAACTTTAGCAAAGTTTCAGGATATAAAGTAAACACATATAAATCCTCAGCCTTTCTATTTATTACCAACATGATGCAGGAACAACAGCTAAAATGAGATATACCATCTAAAATAATGTCAGACAACATAAAATACTTGGGAGTCAACCTGCCATGGCAGAGTCAGAAATTCTATGAAAAGAACTATAAAGCACTTTTCACACCAATAAAATCACATCTTAATAAATGGACAAATATCAACTGCTCATGGACAGACTGAGCTAATATAACACAAAAGACAATTACACCTAAATTAAACTATTTTATTTAGTGCTAAACAATCATACTTCCAAAAATTTACTCTTGTAACTACATTATGAAGAAAAAAAAGAACAAGAGTATCAAGAAATTTAATGTAAAGAAATGCAAAAGAAGGCAGCTTATCTTTATTGGATCTAAAATTATATTATAAAGCATCAGTAATGAAACTGGTACTGGCTAAGAAATAGAGTGGTGAATTATTGGAATATACTAGGTACAAAAGAGAACAGGAAAAACACTCTAAGATCAAAAGAAATGTAGCAAATTGGGAAACCATTTTTATAACTAGTGTTTTTGACAAAGGTTCCATTTTTCAACTCTATAGAGAACTGAATCAGATTTATTAAAAGCAAGCCATTCTACAATTGAAAAAAGGTCAATTATACAATTGACAAAAGGTCAATTCCACAATTGACAAAAGGTCAAAGGATATGCAAAGGCAATTTTCAGATGAGGAAATCAAAGCTATCTATAGTCATATGAAAAATTGCTCTAAATCATTACATATTAGAGAAATGCAAATTAGAGTATCTCTGAAGCAACAGCTCATACCTCTCAGGTTGATCAACATAATCAGAAAGGAAAATATTTATTGTTGAAGTGGATGTGGGAAATCTGAGACAGTAATGCATTGTTGGTGGAGCTGTGAACTATTCCAACATTTCTCAAGAACAATTTAGAATTATGCCCAAAGGGCGATAAAATTTGTGAATATTCTATGATCCATCAATAGCACTACTAGATCTGCATCCTGAAGAAATCATGAAAAATATTTAATAGAAAAACCCACATGTACAAAAATACTAATAACAGCTCTGTTTGTAGTGGCAAAGAATTGGAAATCATGGGATTTCCATCAATTGGGAATGACTGAACCAATTGTGGTATATGTATGTGATGTAATTTTATCATTCTATTAGAAATTAGGAGGGATGGGAATTCAGAGAAGCTTGAAAAAATTTTCATGAATTTATACTGAGTGAGATGATCAGAACCAGAATATTGTACACCCTAACAACAACATGGGGCAATGATCAGCATTAATGCACTTGCTCAGTCCATCCGTGCCATAATCAAGGAAAATTTAGGGGATCTGTGATGGAGAATACCATCTGTATACATAGAAAGAATTGGGATATTTAAACAAAGACCAAAGGTTATTATCTCTTAATTTTGGTATTTCTAATATTTTCTTTCTTCCTTGTGGATAATTTTTTTCTCTCAACATATTCAATTTTGATATATTTATATCATAGAAACAAATATAAAGACAATCAGACTGCATTCTGTTGGGGGGAGAGAGGAGGAAAGGGAGGGATGGAAAAAATTGTAAAATTCAAAACCATCCAAAATTAATTTGGGTAGAAATTAATATTTTATGTAATTGGTTTTTTGTTTCTTTTTTAAGTTTTTGCAAGGCAATGGGGGTTAAGTGGCTTGCCCAAGGCCACACAGCTAGGTAATTATTAAGTGTCTGAGGCTGGATTTGAACTCAGGTACTCCTGACTCCATGGCCAGTGCTCTATCCACTGTGCAACCTAGCCGCCCCTTATTTTATGTAATTGTAGAACAAATAAAATATTTATATTTTCAAAAGAATTAATGACAAACAAGGAATGAGTTGACCTGGCAGTGAAGTCAGTATTTCTAGGTTCTCTTTTTAAATATTTTTTTCTTTTCTTCCCTAAGACTTTTTCCCTGAGATAATAAAAGAAATTAGATTAGGGACTCTAAATGCACCTATCTAAAATAATTGATCATGATATTTGTCATATAATTTATCATGTAAATCATATTTAAAAATATGACCGAATGAATGGTTATTCTGTTTGCTCCTTAAAGGAAGAAAGAGTTGAAACTTGTCTTAATGGTTTATTCCACGTCACAGACTATATGGGAAATGCATGTCTAACACAATATTTACTACCTGCTAATTTACTTGCTAATCTTGTTGGAGAATCTTCTCACTCCTGCTACAGTTATCACTATCCCACACCTTTACTCAAATTTTTATCTTTTTCTGAATAACTTCTCCTTACTGAGTATCTGCATCATCTCAGCCATGCTTTGCAAATACATTGAGGAGTCAGCTCATCTTCCTTCTCTTTTTTGAGGCTATAAAATTTGATTAGCTAATGGTCACGTTCAATGATCTTTGTGGGTGTCAAACATACCTTTTCACCACTACTCACCATTTAATGGGAGAACAACAAACATTCTTCCCCTCATTTCCTACCAGTTACATTGCCTTTGTTCTTCTCCCTCAAACCCTTGTACTGGCTGCTCTCTCCCCTTTATCTTCCTCCCTCCATTTCCTTTACTATTAACACCTTGCCTGTTGTATAGCAGGCATTCAAAAAATGTTTATTGACTCTTGACTTTGAACCTCATGAACTGAGAGAATCCCATTAGCCTCTAATTTTATGAATGATATTTTAATGAGCCTAAAGGGAATAAGTTTTTCATTGTGCTATTTATACAGTGGCCTCTACCTAACTAATAGTTCTCAAGGGATGGACAGAGTTCATAGGAACAGAGGAGATGATGCTGTTTTCCTTGTATACTCTGGAGATTTCATAGAAACTTCTCCAAAAGACACTGGGCAATATATTTTCACTAGTTCTATACCATAAGAATTACCAAAAATTCCCAGAAGTCTTCAGATTCAGAAGTTTAGATTTCACTGCTTTGCCACATTTTTGAATATGCCAGTGAGAGTGGAATTAATTGGGGAGGAAAGAAATAGTCTCCAGATTATGTATAGAATTGTAAGTAGCTAGAGAAGTGAATGACAGTAACAATAGAGCTGAAACGTATGCACATCTGAACAATCATCTCAAGTATTTTCATTAAGATTATGATTATTTTTCATTGCGACTGGTCAGTTTTCTCAGAGGCTTAATGTCTGAACTCAAACTTCTGGGGATGACCTCAGTATAAGTAACTCTTTTAAGTGAGAGGTAGTTTTATATTATAATGAAGATAAAATGGAAGGTTGGAATAAAATAAGATCTTACTCTAAATTCTGCTCCTGGCCCCAATGAGCTGGGTAATCTTTTAGGTTCTTCTTTTAGATCATCTTCAGTTCTTCCTGTATATATTATTTGTACATCTTTATTTACTTGCTTTCTCCTCTTCGTTGACTGAGTTCACTGAGGTCAGGAACTCTTTTGTTGCTTTCTTAGTAACTCAAAATTTTGCACAAAATCTGGGGAAAAAGCAAATACATAATAATGATTGTTGAATTACTGCATCTTAACTATAGGTAAGCCTCATCCTTGCTGATTCCCCCTTTACATGTCTACAGCATGTACATAGTATAATCTTTGTCATTTTGATGCTCATCAGAGATGATTTAAGTGATATACTTTGTGAATCTCGAGTGTATGTAAAGAGGTCACATTTATTTTTTTCTGATCTTTGATGGCAGATCCCAATTTTACCTTCATTTAATTTAAAATTCATGTTACTGATCACCAAGAGAGTCGGACAAGGGTGTCAATTCCTTGATGCGTTTTATCCGTAGTTTAATCTTTTTTTGCTGAATCACTGGGGAACATAGGAACTTGGTGTCAATTCTCCCTTCACATCTCTTTTTCCTCTATTAACTCATCTATAATTCAAATTTGTTGCAACAAAGATAGATTGGATTTTGAATAAATTCAATTGAAGGACTAATGAATTTGAAGCAGAAGATTTTGTCGCTTTCAAACTTCGAAAACTATCACTGCATGGCTCTGTCCTTCCCTTGTAACCAAAGGAACAGGATAATTTAGTTGTTCCCTTCTTCCGGGTTTGATTGGCTTCTCCTGTCATCATGCTGGAAAGATACATACAGCAATGATTGAGTTTGCTGAGAACTTCAGCAAGTTCCTAGTAATTTTTAAAAGTGTTTGACCTTCAGAAACTTTTAATAGTAAGGTACTTCTAAAACGCTTGAAGTAGATGCTAAATCACCTTGATTCTACTACCTAGAAAATAGACTTTCATAGCTGCAGGATATAGAGGAAATGATACTCATTCTCAGTGCTAATTAAAATTAGGAGATTGCTGATATGACCTGATGTCCTCTAAATGTGTGTTTTCTCATGATGTACTCTGAGAAGTAGAGGTCTATGACTTCTTTCTCAATCTGGGTCATGAGCAGGAAAAAGAAGGCTGGGGAACAACAGTAAGTGTTTCATTTATGTGTGTGTTTGTGTGTATGTGATGTAAATGTATGTAGCTGTATGTTTAAAGATAAGTATGTGTGTATATATATATATATATATATATATATATATATATAAATCAAATAATCAAACCTCCTGCCATATATATATATATATATATATATATGGCAGGAGGTTTGATTATTCTAGGTCAATGAATTCAAGGGAACCAAGTTTGGGCAATGCTGTTTAAAGGGTTAGCTGTGAGATTTAATGATGGGATATTTGAAAGTTTGGAGAATTAATTTTAATATCTACTTAGTATTTTAATATTGGGAAAAAGTTCTGAAAGAAACTGAAGTCTAGAAGAGTATTTGAAATTAAGGAGGGTGCTGATTCAAACCTATTTATCTACTATCTATCTATCTATCTATCTATCTATCTATCTATCTATCTATGTATCTCTTTGTCTGTCTCTCTCCCTATTACCTCTCTGTCTTTCTCTACATACCTATACACACATATATGTATATAAACATTATTTGATGGATAAAAATATACACACACAATTTATATGTTTATATACCTACATAAAGATATATCTGTATCTCACTCCATCAATATATTTATTACTGTCTACACATCCATATATTCATGTATTGATCCATTCTCTATTTCTTTACGTTTTTATCTCTCTATTACAATTTCCATCTCTACTTCTATCTCTATCTCTGTCTTATCCATTTAAAGAGTTGACAGTTTTCTCTCCAGGAGGTCCCTAGAGAGATAAAATCATAATGTCATTCCTAATTTCTTTTCAAAGTCAGTAAACTCTTCAAGTAGTTTTTCTTCACAATAGTTGATTTGGAGAAATGAATTTCTTTCACAGAGTAAGAAACCATATGCAAAGATTATAGGAATCATTCATGTTGGTTCTCTTGGGGCAGTGCAAACTCTATCATACAAAGTGCTAATTTTACAAATTCTGATCCTGATATCCAGAGAAAGGAAGAAATGAGAGATAAAGAAGTGAGACTAAGGATGAAATGCCTTGGAAGTAGTTAAATTTATCTCTCAAATTCCCACTTCCATCTTTTGATTATTGAATCAGATGAAAGACATATATGAACCTTACTCCAATCTTGTCTAACAAGAGGAAAGATAATCTGATAATAACAAGGAGAAACCCTTTCTGCCTTATTTCCAGTAAAGATACAAAGTGAGTGAGGAGAAAAAGACTTTCTTCAAGTAGAAAATCTTCAATCTGAAGGGAAACAAAAAGATTTCTGATAGTCTTTCAAATTTTGGATCACAAATGGGACCTTTGTTTCTGCTTTTTTTTTTCAGAAAACAGTCACTAATGCAGGTAGAATTAGCAGGAAGGAAGAATTAATATGCACAGTAAAATGCTGTCCCCTTTCTTTTAAACTCATAATGTAGGGGGTGGCTAGGTGGTACAGTGGATAGAGCACCGACCCTGGAGTCAGGAGTACCTGAGTTCAAATCTGGCCTCAGACACTTAATAATTACCTGGTTGTGTGGCCTTGGGCAAGCCACTTAACCCCACTGCCTTGCAAAACTAAAAAACAAAACAAAAAAAAAAAACCCACCTCATAAGTGAACTCTTCAAATGTCTGTTAAGTGCAAAAAGAATGAACAAAAAATGAAATTAGCAGAGCAAAGAAACAAATTTAAGGGGAATACTTTAGTAGAGGTGAAATTTCTAATCTGTTATAGGCTGTTTAGGTAAAGCAATTACATAAATCTTGAAGAGCATATATTGATCATTTGAATATGGGATAGTGTAATTGAGCAAATACGTAGCTCTTTGGAATGGCAGTTCAGTAGTCAGTTCATGAGTTTAATTCTCATATCAGACACTTATTGTCTCTGTGATCCTGGGGAAGTCACTTAAATCTGTTTGCCTCAGTTGCTTATCTGCAAAATGGGTTGGAGAAGTGACAAACCACTGTAATATGGAGATCTGGACAGTTAACTGAAAATTGACAACAACGATGGAAATAAATAACTGTAAATTGTTTTATAGCTGTTTGCATTTCTGTTTTTTATAAGAAGGAAATTCTTTTTAGAGTCAAGACAACTGACGTCAAGTTCAGAAGTTAGTATTTACGATCTTTGTTACTTTGCCCACAAAACTGGATTAGACATAACCGTAGTTTACTGTCCTATACAATAATACTATCAATAATTTTAACAACATAAAATGTTTGGATGTTTTCATACCACTTTTGGTTCAACCCAAACCAGTTAATATACAAAAAATACAACTTTCTCTCATCCTCAATTTTCTCTCATTCTCTCTTGATTTATAGCTGATAGTTAAAATAGAAGAATACTGAGATAGTTAAGAAATATAGAAGTAGATATAGAAATACACATATTTATATATTTGTATGTAAGTATTTCTATGAACACACATATCTCTGTCTGTATGCATTTTGTCGTCTGTATGCAGGCACACAGATTATGAAATCCATTTCTCCCCTTGGTGGTGATAGTCCTCTTTATTAACTCTAAATTGCTTCCTTTTATTTTCTTAATGTTTATCATATTTCAACTCCTCTGGTCATTCTGGAGAGCTAAGATTTAAAACTCTGTTCTAGAATTATTGGAAGCATCTTAGTCCCACCTTACCTACTGCAAGCTTTACCTTCAACTAGTTTTGGCTTTATAATATTGTTGATTTTTCTTTTATTCGGGTTTCATTGGATAGAATAATTTTCAAGGTTTTCTGAATGAGTATTATATTTCTTTCATCTTTTCATTATTTTTCCCTGCTATTCATAGAGTTATATGGTGAATCAACAAGAATGAACAACTTCTCCATCATTACAGAGTTCCTCCTCATGGAGTTCTCCATTGTATGGGAGCTGAAGATCTTACATGCTGTGCTTTTCCTAATGATTTATCTAGCTGCCTTGATGGGGAATCTTCTCACCATTGCTGCAATTATTACTGACCCACACCTTCACTCTCCTATGTATTTTTTTCTGAGTAATGTATCCCTCCTGGATATTTGCTCCATCTCAGTGATTCTTCCTAAATTCATTGTGAATTCTTAGTCTGGGATTCATTCTCTGTCCATCCTTGGCTGTGCTATTCAAATATTTTTCTTTATACTTTTTGCATCTGCAGAGTTTGCATTACTTGTGGCCATGTCCTATGACCGCTTTGTGGCCATCTGCCACCCCCTACACTATGGCATCATCATGAATCCTGCACGTTGTCTTGGGGCAGCATCTGGCTGCTGGCTCAGTGGACTTATTTATTCAGCAATCCACATAGGAAACATGTTCCGCCAGCCCTTCAGAGGATCCAATGTGATTCACCAGTTTTTCTGTGATGTCCCTCATATCTTCAGAGTCTTAGCCTCTGATGTGTTTCACACTGAGTTTATATTAGTTGAAGCAAGTTTAGGTGTTTTCTTATTTTATCTTATTCTCTTATTCTGTCCTCAGAATTCCTTCTGTGGAAAGGCGATTCAAGGCTATTTCCACCTGCTCCCCTCAGCTAATCATCCTCCTGTTCTTTCTCATTTCTGCCATGATTGCATTCCTCAGGGACACATCAGACACATTCCCTATCCAAAATCTTCTAATTGCATTGTCCTATACAACATTGCCTCCATTGATGAACCCCATCTTCTATAGCCTAAGGAACCAGAAGATTACAGGTGCTGTGGGCAAGATGGTCAGAAAGATGGTTTATTCCCTATTCTTAAAAACAAAACCTAAAGTGGAGATGATATATTTGGGCTTTCAACTATGCAAAAATGATGAATATATGAGGTAGTCTAAAGGATAGAAAAGAGTCAACCAAAACAAAGCCTGTCAGAAAAATGGCCCTTTAGATGAAATATTACCTGGGATGGAATAAATCAATTTATTTTAGCATAATATGATCTCATCATACCAGTGGTTTTTGGCTATGGTAGATTTGTCATGGTGCTGACCCATTGTCTTTGGGCAACAGTGTCATCAGAAAAAATCAATGCAACAATACTTGATCCCCTCAATAGAAGAGATAATTGTAACCAAAAGTAGCCATCAGAATGGTTATGCTATTTCGACCCCCAACATCAATCTTGTCATCTACTTTCTTTTACTTCCATTTATCTTTTTGTAGAATTGTTCCTTTCTTTCCTTGCTTGTTGAAGATGTATTCAGTTTTCCAAATACATATGTCAATATTTGCACATGTGCACAAGTGTGTAAATGCATGTTTGATCTAGTTCCTTTTCTTGAGACTTGAACTCTAATCCTATTTTTGCTATTTTAAAGATGAGAATAATGGCTATATGACAATTAGAGTCCAATCATTTCTTTTTGAGGCTATGATTTTGTACAACTTATTTGTTTATGCCTCAAGGTGAAAGTAGTCTTTTTTACACCAAATTTTTTACAATGTATATTTTCCTGATGTTGTTAATATATTTATTTTCTATTATTTATAGCATTATTAATTTATTATCTTGCCTAGTGGATTCCCCTGTTCCTTTTACACTTTCATACTGACAGGTTAGTTGACAAAAATAATGACTCTTGAAATGATCATATGTATTTCAGTTGATAAATTTAGAAGTTACAATTATAAAAAATATATTTTAATTGGTTCTAGTCTAAGAGAAATATCTGAGGCAAATTTTTTTTTAGGTTTTTGCAAGGCAAATGGGCTTTTAGTGGCTTGCCCACAGCCACACAGCTAGGTAATTATTAAGTGTCTAAGAACAGATTTGAACCCAGGAACTCCTGACTCCAGGGCTGGTGCTTTATCCACTGGGCAACCTAGCCATCCCTGAGGCAAATTTTTAAAATGTAACCCCTCAGGGGACTATTTAGACTAATTAGAACCTCACCACATTCCTTGATAACAAGTTCTGTTTCGTTTTTGTCTTTATAGGACAGATTTTTTTGTATACAATAGATGTATTTAATAATAATGTATTTAATTTATAGCTTCTTGAGAAGAGAAGCCTTCCTTTCCTTAACTTTACATTTACTTACCACCTAACAGAGGTAGAGATAGATGGAAGAGTCAAGGCAGGGACTCAGCTGAGCTTTCCCAAATTCACTTTCAAAAAACTTTAAGATAATTGACAAACTTGAGTTCTTAGGTGCTATAATCAATAAAAGACTGGTTTCATAAAAAAACATGAGAATTATATGAACTGTTAAAAATACAGTGAACACACAGTAAACATGAGAACATTGTACACAATAATAGGAAGGTAGTAAGATGATCATTTGTGAATGACTACTGTTCTCACCAATTCATTGATCCAAGATGTTTAATGAAAAATATCATCTAATTTTAGAAAAAGAACTGAGATTGTCCAACTTCAGATCAAAACCTTCTCTTTTGAAATTCCTTTATTTATCTATTTTTTGTGTGTTTTTCTCTATTTTCTTTAGTGACATGGTTAATATGGAAATAAATTTTGTACTACTTCACATGCATAATGTATATCAATGTAGTTGCCCTTTCAAAGAGGGACCAGTGGAGGGATGGAGAGAGTGAGAGAATTAGGAGTTCAGCATTTTAATAATGTTTGAAATGTTGCTACTAGGAGTCTGAAAGAAAGTTTGTGACTAAGAAGTGGATGTTGGATGATGCAATTAAAAAAGAAAACTAGATAAAAAAGGTGAAAGTTCAATAATTTCATAAAAATTGGATGTGAAACAAATAACTATTAATGAGGAAGGGGGTGGGGGTCAAGGTCTTATAATGTTGGAACTTGTCCTTCATCTGGTTAAAAGAAGAAATTATGTTTACCTGAAGAAATTTAGATGTTTACTGAAAATCTAGAGAGTTAAGAAAATTAGTGCCAGAAGGAAATGACTTTTTGATGGGTGTACAGAATACGATTAGGAGGGTGGGAGAGATAGCAGGGGAGAGAATTTTAGAATGTTGGGCAAAATAAACAATAAGCCATTAAGAGGATATGTTATGGTGACAGGGGTTGGGCAAGAAGAGACGCTAATAAGGAAAATAGTGAACAATAATAAAATTGAGGAAAGTCCATCACGTCTATAAGAAAGCACGTAGTTTACCAATTGACAAATGGTCAAGGATATGAAAACAGTTTTCCAAATGAAATATTAAAATAATTTATAATCAGATATAAGTGCTTACCATTATTCATTATTGAGTAAGGAAATGAAGATTGATTTACCTTAAATATCATTTTAACCATACCACATTGCTAATAGGATAGAAATGTAAAGTGACAAATTTTAGAGAAGATATGGAAAAATAGAAAATCTAGTTCACTGTGTGTGGAATTGTCAATTGATTCAACCATGATGGAGAAAAATCAGGAATTATGCCCAAAGAGTTATTAAAAATACCTCTGCTTTGTGCATCAGAGGACATTGTGTACAATAACAGCAAAATTATTTTAGTAATGATTTAGGGAATAAGTTATTATATATTTCATAATTTTTCAAATTAATTATAAGTGGCATATGAAGAAAGATGCTATCTGTATCCACAAAAAGATTTGGATCAATAGAAGTTTACTTAGAACGATTTTACACCTGAATTCCCACACACTCACAATCAGGCACACAAACCACAGGCACACACACATATGCATATGCAAACATACATACTAATTTTCTTCTAATTTTAAACATCTCTGGGAGGAGAGGGTAGAAGAGAAGAAAAAATACATAATAATTTCGATATGTATTTGAAAGAAAAAACAAATTGTATTTAGTAGATTTTCAATTTCTTTTTCAATAAATCTTTTTCAATAAACCACATTATGTTATGGAAATGTTAGATTCATTTCATAAATGTATATCAAATTAAAAAATAAAAAATAATATGAGGAATAAAAATATGGTCCTTCAAATAGATATTAAAACCTTTTAAAATTATTATCTTTTTTCTTTTTCTTTGAAAATAATTTGGTAATCATAGGATTAAATTTAATTTCCTTAAATATAATAAATAATAATTTCAAATCAAAAATTCTTATTCTTAATGTACAGACTTTATTTCCAAAGCAACAATGGTCAATTTGGAAAGAGGAGGAAGTAGACAGGGAGTTCATAGTCTGGCCTCTGGGTCTACTTGGGTTGATCCTAATTTCTCAGCCTTGGATCAGGGGACACAAGGAAGCAGAGAACAGGATGAAGTTAGGGGTTGGGGGGTAGTAGAGTTTGAGGAATAGCACAAAGATTAGGGCTGTATTCTCCTTGGATCAGTCCCATGTCTTTTTTTTTAAATTTTATTGTAGCACAGAAGTTTTATAAGTTACATCCCAGTGCATTCATCTATTAGAAAACATTTTTTTTGTAGTAAAGTATTTGTGCTAAAGAATTCCTTCATCATCTCTCTAACTTGTTGTACTTTACTTCCAGTTTCTTTGAATATGCATCCAGTGTAGACAGTTGGCTCAGGAGCTGTTTACAGCCATGTTTTTCACTTCTTGATATTTCAAACAGTTTCTTCATATTATCCAGGACTTTGTAGTTTTCACTGGTGGTTGTCAACTCGTCTGTCAGGTACAATGTCCATTTTGGAGAACATGTCCTGGTACAACTTCTTTATGTCTGTCTGGACACACTCCATCAGAACATCATCTAGGTCAGTGAAGGGAGAAAGGAGAAGAGATGAAGGGAAGAAAAAGGATGGCAGAGGAGAGGGGAAGGAGGAAAGGAGAGAAAGAGAAGGGGGAGGGTGGAGGTTAGGTGGAAATGGAAGGGAAGAAAAAGGGAAGGATGATGAGTCAGAAAGGGAAATGGGAAGTGGACAAGGATAAGGGTTGCAACTGCCTCTTCATCATTTTTTATGGCACAATGCTTTTCCATCTCAATCATTTGCCATTTCTTATTTAACCATTCGACAATTGATGGACATCCATTTGGATTCCAATTCTTTTACACCACAAAAAGTTCTGGTCATATATTTTGCTACCTCAAGATCCTTTTATTTTTCCTGAGACAAAATAGTGATATTACAACTTCTTTTTGTCTTGAACTTTTACTTTTGTTGTTCTCAGCCAGTTTTTCGAATATTGGTTTCACTTCCATTAAAACATGTATCTCACTCAATTTTGTGGACCACCTCTCCAAAACGATTTACACAGAATATACCTTTAAATGTATTCTATGTTAGTAATTGCTTTTCTATCACTTCTATTAGTATAGACATTTAACAAAACAACAAATCAGGATCGGAGTTGTGATTTTTGAGGAGTTTATTATCACACAGAAAATTTAGTCATTGACTCTCTTAAACCAGTTGGACTCACATAGGCACAGTCCTGAGAATAAGTCTCAGTTTCCATTGCCACTTCCAGACTCTCACTCCATCATTCAATTGCATCTCCTTTGAGATTTACTAGTTTATACCTTTTACCTAATAAATAATTTACTAAACCCCACAACAAAATCCTTCCTTTCACAAAGAATTCAGTCCCTGAGTAATTGTCTTTTCCCTTTAATTCTTGTTTTTAGGCTGGAAGCATTTAATATTCATATTGCTACTCTCTGAAGAACCTCCATTTTCCAGTCCATCATATTACACCTTCCCTATGACTTACTTTTCATTCCAACCTAGCTACAGAGATAGTTATAACCTTTATTTTGCCATCATGTACAAGACTTTTATTACCATGAGCAGAAACTCCAAATTTCCTTCATTATATCACCAATTATTTTTTTTTTCATCCAAACCTTCATTAATTCAGGAAACTCCTTTATCATTGCCATGATTCTCAAATGCCTCCATCCCTCAGTTTCTCCAATCCCCTAGGGCATCCAATTCTGAGCTCTTCCCTATTTTAAATCTGTTCAACTTGATAATGTGGTTCAACATGTAGCCACTGCTGTAGTTTGATTATCACCTGGGAGGAATCACAATTGAGAGACCAGGGAATACAGGTGTGGAAGAAAATTGAGATTTATTAAAGAAGTTACAACATAAAAGAAAGTAATAGCTAAAGAGAGAGACAGAGATAAAAGATCACTCAATGGAACTGCAAGAAGCTACTTGCCTCTAGCAGAGATCCAACCCAGCTTTTATGGTCATGCCCCTTTTCCAGAAGGCAAAAGGTGGATTCCCTTTCCCCCATACTGGACCCAAATTAGGTAGAGGGTTTAAGTCTGAGGAGATTATGATACAAATTTTATATTAAACAATGAAACAATGGGAGTGAATATACATCTCAAGAGTGGGGAGCCTCTACCCATTTAACAAGATTTTGTTTCTGCTACATTTATAATTCTCTACATCTTTTCCCTCATCATTTCCCCCTCAAAATTATTTGGGACCCAGATTTTTATGAGCCTTTCAAAGTCCATGAATGCATTGCAGCAGGAACTTCAGTGTCCAGAATTGGCTGGCAAGTTGACTGGCATCCTGCCTAGACTCATCTTGGAAACATAGAGCTAGAGAAATGAAACTCAAGGGGAAAAAATTGAGCAAGCAAAAACAAGAGATATTATAACAGAGAAGGTTATTTGACAGAGGTCCAATAAGTAGGAAATTATTAGAATTTCAATAAAGAGCAAGAATTACAGTCTGGTTCTGCTCATCTCACTCAGCATCAGTTTATGTAAATTCATCCAGGTTTCCCTGAATTCCCAGCCCTCTTTGTTTCTAATAGAACAATAGTGTTCCATTACATACATATACCACAGTTTGCTAAGCCATTCCCCAGTTGAAGGCCATTTACTTGATTTCCAATTCTTTGCCACCACAAACAGGGCTGCTATGAATATTTTTGTACAAGTGATATTTTTACCCCTTTTCATCATCGCTTCAGGGTATGGGCCCAGTAGTGGTATTGCTGGATCAAAGGGTATGCATATTTTTATTGCCCTTTGGGAGTAGTTCCAGACTGCTTCCCGGAAAGGTTGGATTAGTTCACAGCTCCACTAACAATGTATTAGTGTCCCAGATTTCTCACAACCCTTCCTACAATAATCATAGTTCTTTCTGGTCATATTGGCCAGTCTGAGAAGTGTACAGTAATACCTCAAGAAGCTTTAATTTGCATTTCTCTAATAAGTAATGATTTAGAGCAATTTTTCATAAGACTATGCACTTTGATCTGCTCATCTGTAAATTGCCTTTGTATATCCCTTGATAATTTGTAAATTGGGGAATGGCTTTCTTTTAAGATTTTATTTATTTTGAGTTTCACAATTTTTCCCTTAATCTTACTTCCCTCCCCCCATCCCACACAGAAGTCAACCTGCCAGTCTTTACATTGTTTCCATGGTATATAAATTGATCCAAATTGAATGTGATTAGAGAGAAATCATATCTTAAAGGAAAAAACATAAAGTATGAGAGATAACAAGATCAGACAATAAGATATCAATTTTTAATCTGGGCAACTAGCTGGCTCAGTGGATGGAGCACTGACCCTGGAATCAGGCGTACCTGATTTCAAATCTGGCCTCAGACAGTTAATAATTACCTAGCTGTGTGGCCTTGGGCAAGCCACTTAACCCCATTGCCTTGCAAAAATATAAAAAAAAGTATCATTTTTTTTTGTAAATTAAAGTTAATAGTCCTTGGTAAACTCCACAGTTCTTTCTCTGGATACAGACAGTATTCTCCATCGCAGACACCCCAAATAGTCCCTGATTGTTGCACTGATGGAAAGATTGAGTCCATCATGGTTAATCATCACCCCCCATGTTACTGATAGGGTGTACAGTGTTTTTCTGGTTTTGCTCATCTCCCTCAGCATCAGTTCTTGCAAATCCCTCCAGGCTTCCCTGAATTCCAATCCCTCCTGGTTACTAATAGAACAATAGTGTTCCATGACATACTATACCACAGTTTGCTAAGCCATTCCCTAGTTGAAGGACATTTATTTGATTTCTAAATCTTTGCCAGCACAAACAGAGCTGCTATGAATATTTTTGTACAAGTGATATTTTTGCCCTTTTTCATCATCTCTTCAGAGTATAGACCCAGTAGTGGCCTTGCTGGGTCAAAGGGTATGCACAGTTTTGTTGCCCTTTGGGAGTACTTTCAAATTGTTCTCCAGAAAGGTTGGATGAGTTCACAGCTCCACTAACAGTGCAATAGTGTCCCAGATTTCCCACAACCCTTCTAATAACTATCATTTTCCTTTCTTGTCATATTGGCTAGCCTGAGAGGTGTGAGGTGGTAACTCAGAAAAATAAATACCTCATAGTCTATATTTGTAGGGTCATAATTTCCATTCTTTATATTATTTTTCTTGTATTTTTTACATTGATACATATTTATGAAATGAAACAAGCATTTCTATAACATGATATAGTTTATTAAAAAGGATGTTTGTACATGAAACTGAAAATCTACTAAATGCAGTTTGCTTTTCCTTTCAAATACAGATCAATATGATTATGTATTTTTTCCCTTTTTCTACCCTCTCCTCCCAGAGATGTATATCATTAGAAAAAAGTATGTCTGTTTATCTCTGTGTGTGTGTGTGTGTGTGTGTGTGTGTGTGTTTGTGTGCGTGTGTGTGTGGGGGGGGGATGTGTAAATTATTCTATCTATGATTCTATTTATCAATTCTTTCTCTAGATGCAGATAGAATCTTTCTTTATAAGCCACTTATAGTTAATTTGTAAATTTATGATAGATTAAATAACATTCTCTAAGTCATAACTAAAATAATATTGCTGCTACTGTATATAATGTTCTTTTATGCACAAAGCAGAGATATTTTAATAAGTCTTTAGGCATAATACCTCATTGGTCGCCATAGTGGTTGAATCAATTGACAATTCCATACAAAATGAATTAGATTTTCAATTTTTCCATGTCTTCTCTAAGATTTGTCACTTTATGCTTCTATAATTAATCTTCATTTTGTCTGCCCAATGGTGAATATTGGAGAACATTTATATATGATTATAAATTATTTTGATTTCTTCATTGGAAAATTGTATGTTCATATATTTGACCATTTATTGACTGGCAAATGATTTGTTTATTAAGATTTGATGAACTTCTAATTATAATGTTTGAATTTCTCTCCATCTTATTATTCACTATTTTGCTTCTTATTATCTCTTCTTGTCCTATCTTTGTTACCATGTTTCCCCTTAATTTCTTATTATTTTGATAAATATTCCAAAATTCTATTCTTTATGTTCTCCCCCTCTAATGTTATTCTACACACCCATCTAAAAGCACTTTACCCAGCCCTAATTTTCTTAATCTCTATATTTTCAGCAAACCTCTAATTTCTTCAGATATATATAGTTTCTTCTTTAAACCAGATGAGTGAAAAGTTCAAACATTACAAGTCCTTCACCCCTTCCTGCTTCATGTATTATAGTTATTTGTTTCACATCCAGTTTTGATGAGATAATTGTACTTTTGCCTTTTATTACCCAGTTTTGATTTTTTAGCATCATCCAACACTGACCACTCAGTCACAAACTTTCTTTCAGTCTACTAATTATAATATTTCAAACATTATTAAAATGCTGAACTTCAAATTCTCTCACTTTCTCTATCCCTCCACTGCTCCCTCCTTGAAAGGGCAAGCAATTTGTTACTAATTATGTGTGTGTAGTAATGCAAAATTAATTTCCATATTTACCATGTCACTAAAGAAAATGGACACAAAACCCACAAAATAAGAGCAGTAAAGTTAATTTAAAAAATAGGGTTTGATATGAAGTTGGACAGTCACAGTTCTATTTCTAAAAGTTAAGAATATTATTTTCATTAAATAACTTTAATCAATGATTTGGTGAGAATAGCAGGAATTCACATTTGATCATCTTTCATTATAGATATTATTATATACATTGTTCTCATGTTTATTATGGTCACTGCATTTTTCAGCAGTTCATATAAGTCTTCCCAGGTTTTTCTGAAATCAGCCTCTAACTGGTTATAGCACTTAAAATTCAAATTATTCAATCATCTCAAAAGTTATTTGGAAGGGAAGTTGGAAAAGTTCAGTTGAGTCCCTCCCTCTACTCTTTCATTTATCTCTACCTCTGTTAGGTGGTAAGGAAATATATAATTAAGTAAAGAAGACTTCTCTTCTCAAGAAGTTTGAAATTCAATATAGTAATTTTAGAACATCTACTGTATGCAAAATGTTCTATAAATATAAAGGCAAAAGCACAACAGAATTTGCTATCAAGGATTATTGTGTAAATAGTATAAGTAATGACCTGAAGCAGTTGCATTTTTAAAATTCTCTTGGACTTGAAGCAATTAAAATATTTTGGCCAAGTGTAGCTTCAAACATTCTCAGTTGAAATACCTATAATCATTTCAAAAGTCATGATTTTTATCAACCAATCTGGCAGTATGCAAGTGGGAAAGGAATAGGGAAATCCACTGGGAGAGATAAGAAAATAATAATGCTATAAATAATAATATTAAATAAATATATTCAACATAGCAAAAAAATATAAATTTTAAACAATTAGGTCTGATGGAAACTAATTTCAACTTGAGAGATGAACAAAGATTTTGTAAAGATTCATAGCCTCAAAAAGAAATGGGCTATCATTGTCATATAGCCAATATTCTCATCTTTAAAACAGCAAAACTTGGATCAATGAGTTTAAATCCCTAAAAGAGGAATTAGACACACTTACACATGTGCATATATGTAGATAATGGCATATATATACATACATATATATATATATATATGTATTTGCTCATTCCTGTTCATTCATCAAGTAACACTACAAGTAGCAAAAAAGTTTTTAAAATAAATATGAAGTTAAATACTCATCCCTAAAGAACTTGAGAATTATTCTGTCCAATGAAACCTGAACAAAAGACACATCACACTGTATTTTTCCAAAAAAACACGTAAGGAAAGAAAAGAAAAAATCCTTAAAAAATAAATAGAAATAAAAGAAAGTGAAAAGTCAAGATTCCTACTGTGAGTCGAAATAGCATAACCATCCTGATGTCTCCTGTTGCTTAAGATCATCTCTTGGGGCTGAGTGGATCAAGTATTAATTCTGTAATTTTTCTGATGACACTGTTGAGCCAAGAAAATAGGTCAATTGACCTCAGCCTCTAGTAGGATGGGTTCATATTATGCTAAACTAAATAATGGATTTATTCCATACCAGGTAACTTTAATCGAAAGGACCATTTCCTAGGTGACTTTGGTTTGGGTGCCTCATTTAAGCTATCTCATATAGTCATCATTTTGCATATTTGACAGCCTAAATATATAATATCCATGATTAGGGTTATGTTTTCCAGGCTAGGGAAGAAACCATCCTCCTGATCATCTTGCCCATGGCACCTGTAATCTTCTGGTTCCTCAAACTATAGATGATGGGGTTCATCAGTGGAGGCAATGTTGTATAGGACAAAGCAATTAAAAGATTTTGGATAGGGAATGTGTCTGATGTGTCCATGAGGACTGCAAGCATTATTGAAATAATAAAAAGCATGAGAATAATTAGCTGTGGGGAGCAGGTGGAAATGGCCTTGAAGCGCCCTTCCACAGAAGGAATCTTGAGTACAGAAGAGAATATGCGAGCATATGAAGCAATTAAAAAGGCAAAGCAGAATAAGAAAACACTTAAACTTACTGCAACTAATATAAACTCAGTATGAAACACATCAGAGGGTAAGACTTTCAATAGATGAGGAACATCACAGAAAAACTGGTGAATCACATTGGATCCTCTGAAGGGTTGGCAGAACATGTTACTTATGTGGATGGCTGAATAAATAAACCCACTGAGCCAGGAACCAGATGCTGCCCAGAGGCAACGTGCAGGATTCATGATGATGCCATAATGTAGGGGGTGACAGATGGCCACAAAACGGTCATAGGACATGGGCACAAGTAAAGCAAACTCTGTCGTTACAAAAAAGGTAAAGAAAAAGATTTGTATAGCACAGCCAAAGATCGACAGAGAATGAATCCCAGAGAAAGAATTCACAATGAATTTAGGAAGAATGACTGATATCATACAGATATCCACGAGGGATAAATTGCTCAGGAAAAAATACATAGGAGAATGAAGGTGTGAGTCAGTAATAATTGCAGCAATGGTAACAAGATTTGCCATCAGTGCAGCTAGGTAAATCATTAGGAATAGCACAGCATGTAAGACCTGCAGCTCCCGCATGCTGGAAAACTCCATGAGGAGGAACTCTGTGATGATGGAGAAATTGCTCATTCCTGTTGGTTCATCAAGTCACGCTATAAGTAGCAAAAAACAAGTTTTTAAAATAAATAGGAAGTTAAATACTCATCCCTAAAGAACTTGAGAATTATTCTATCTAATGAAACCTGAACAAAAGGAACATCACACTGTATTTTAAAGCCAAAACCAGTTGAAGTTAGATCTTGTAGAAGGAACGATGAGGCTAAGATGCCTACAATAATTTTTGATCATAGTTTCATGTCTTAGCTCCCCAGAATGACCAGAGGAAGTTATACATAATGAAGATTAGTCAAATGAAAGGCAGCACTTCAGAGGTAATAAAAAGGACCGGCAAACCAAGGGAAGAAATGGATTTCATACATCTTTCTGCCTGCATACTGACACAAGCACGCATACACACTGAGATATGTGTTCACAGGAATACTTATATGTATATGAATATGTTCATTGGTATTCCTCCTCCTCCATTTCTCAATCATCTAAGCATCTATCTTCCTATCTAGTTTAAACATTTTACAAAGAGATAAAGAGAGAATGAAAGTTGAGGTTGAGGGAAAGATTTTCATGTTTATTTTATATTAAAAGCATTGTGTTCAGAAAAGTGGCTGGAAACATTCAAACTTTCTGAAAGATAAGTTGATTTTGTTGACAGTATTATTGCACAGGAGGGTAAAGCAAAGTCATGTGTAAGTCAGGTTTGTGGGCAAAGTAACAAACATCTTTAGTACTTCAATCAGAATTTGACATCAATTATCTTAACTCTAAAAAAAGAATTTCCTTCTTATAAAAAACAAATCCAAATAGATTTTTTCCATTGTTTTTGTCATTTTTTCAATTTTGTTGACTCTTCATATCCTCATGTTCAACATAGTGGAATTATTTGCCATTTCTCCAACACATTTTACAGATAAGGAACTAAGGTGAACAGAATTAAGTGACTTGGCCAGGATGACAGAGACAATAAGTTTCTGAGGCCAGAATTGAAATCATGAACTGACTTCTGGACAGTCATTTTGTAGTGCTACCTAGTTGCTCAAAAAATAACAGAGGCCCCATTTGTGATCCAAAATTTGAAAGACTATGAGAAGTCTTTATGTTTCCCTTTGGATTGAAGAATTTCCACCTGAAGAAATATTCTTTTTATCCTTACTAATCAAGCAACTTTACTGTAAGTAAGGTGGAAAGGTTTCTACTTGTTCTTATGAGTGTCTTTCCTGTAGTTGGACAAGACTAGACTAAGCTTAATACATGCCTTTCGTTTGAATCAGTAATCAAAAGATGGCTGAGCTATGATTTTTAGATATAATTTTACCACTCCCAAGGTATTTCATCCTTAGTGTCACTCCTTTATCTCTCATTTTTTGCTTCCTCTGGTTTATCAGGGCCTGAATTTGTAAAATTACCATCTTGGATGATATAGTGTGCCACTGCCCCAAGTAGAACCAACATTTACGTTTCCTATCATCTCTGCATGCTAGTTCTTATGGTGTGAAAGAAATTCATTTCTCCAAATCAGATGCTAGGAAGATAAACTACTCGAAGAGTTAATTGATTTTGTAAAGAAATTAGGAATGGCATTGTGATTTTATTTCCATAGGGATCTCCTGGAAAGAAAACTTCCAACAATGCAGATAGATAAGAGAGAGAGAGAGATAGAAATAGATGCAGGTTGTAATAGAGAGATATGCAAATAAAAATAGATAATAGATCATTTCATGAAAATATGGATGGATAGAGAGCAATATATGTATATTGATGGAATGATATATAAAAATATTTTTGTGTATGCATCTACATAGACATGCACATGCATAAGTATATAAGCATATTAAATGAGTGTATATCCATGTATAATCAAATAATGATTATACACATATATGTTTGTATATGTATGTAGAGAAAGATAGAATGCTGATAGGTAGATAGATGGATAGATAGAAACATAGACAGATATACAGAGAGATAGATAGATAGGTAGATAGATAGATAGATAGATAGATAGATAGATAGATAGATGATAGATAAATAGATGGGAGTCACCATCCTCCTGAATCACAAATGCTCTTCTAGAACTCAGCTTTGTCAGAAACTTTTCCCCCAATCTTGAACTATCAAGTGGACAATAGAATTCATTCTCCCACCTTCAAATATTCCAGCATTTCATCTCACAGGTCAACCCATTTAACACCATTGTCCAAACCTGGTTCTCTTACATTCATTGACCTAGCAGAATCTCGCCTCCTGCCCTATATTGATTTATATTTAGACATACACCTATATTCATTCACATCATATATACACACACACACACACACACACACACACACACACACACAGACACACACAGAGACATAAATGAAATACTTTAGATTAACTTGAGATTAAGTACATTAAATGATTTCTGATACACATCAAAATGACAAAGATTACACTATGTACATGTCAAAGGCATGTGAAGGGGGTATCAGCTAGGATGAAATTTATCCATGGTCAAGTCACAGTAAGTCAACAACCATTATTATATATTTGCTGTCCCCCAGACTCTGTGTAAGCATTGAAATTACTAAAAAAGTCAAAAAACAGTTTCTGACCTCATTGGACTCCATCAATGGAGTGGAGAAAAAAAATAAGGATGTACAAATGATATCTATGGGAAGAACTGGAGATAATCTAAGAGAGGAACCTAAAAGATTATAAAGCTCATAAGGGCCAGGAACAGTATTTGGACTATGATCTTACTTTATTCCAACCCACCATTTTATCCACAGTATGATGCCAAACTACCTCCCATAAAAGAGTTACTTATGCTGATGACATCCGCATCCTTTTGAGTTCACACATTAAAGCCCTGAGCAAACTGACCAGTCACAAAGAAAAATAATTATAATCTTAAAGAAAATACCTGAAATAATTGTTCAGATGTGCCTACATTTCAGCTTTGTTGTTAATGTCATTATGTTCCTTAGCTTCTTACAATTCTATATCTAATCTGGAGACTATTTGTTTTCACCAAATAGTTCTACTTTCACTGGCAAACTCAAAAATATAGCTAAGCAGTGAAATATCAGAATCCAAAGACATTCAGGTGTTTTTTGGTAATTTTTATGGTAAAGAATTAATGAAATATATTGCCCAGTGTCACTTGGATAAGGTTCTATGAACTCTCCAGGGTATACAAGGTAAGTATCATCATCTCTGTTGTACCTATGATCTCTTTGTCCATCACTTGAGAATTATTAATTAGGCAGAGTCAACAGTATAAACATCATGGTGAAAAACTTTTTCCCTTTAGTCTCATTAAAATATCAGTGAAAAAAATTATGGCTAATTGGATTCTCTCAGTTCATGGGGGTCTAAGTTAAGAATTAATAAACATTTATTGAATGCCTACTATACATCAGACAATATGTTGTGTAAAGGAAATGGAGAGAGGAAGATGAAGGGTTAAAGCACCCAGCACAAGGGTATGAGGGAGAAGAACAAAGACAATTTAACTGGTAGGAAATGAGGGGAAGAATGTTTTTGCTCTCCCCTTAAATGGGGAGTAGTGGTGAAAAGGTATGTTAGACACCCACAAAGATCATGGACTTGACCATTAGCAAAACAAGCTTTGTATTTTCAAAAAAGAGAAGGAAGAGAGGTGACTCCACGAAGAATTTGTCAGCATGGCTGAGATGTTGCAGATATTCAGTAAAGAGAAGTTATTCAGAAACATATGAAAAACAGAGTAAAGGTGTGGAAAAGTGATCATTGCAGCAGTAGTGAGAAAATTCCCCAATAAGATTAGAAAGCAAATTAGCAGTTAGGAAATATTATGTAAGAGAGGCATCTCCAATATGTCCTGTGACCTGCAATAAACCATTAAGACAAGTCTCAGCTCTTCTTTTTCCCTTTATGGAGCAAACAATCTAATCATTCATGCAGTCAAATTTTTAAATACGAATTACATGATAAATTAGATGGTAAATATTTTGAAAAATTATTTTGGATAGCTGCATTTGGGGGTCACTAATCTAATCTTTTTTCCAAACTAAATTAAATTTATTTTGTTAAAACTAAGTGAAAATGCTTTAATAATTACTAAAGACAAAGTAAAATGCGTATACTTATTTTAAAAAACATTCTTGAGTTGACCAATTGTATATTTCTAACACAGTTCCAATTACATCCAATTACATTAATCCAGTTACAGTGGAGTTAGTATGACCTGTATATTAGCTTAATTATTTAAACTTGATCAAAATCTTACTTTTGAAAATCACTTATATTGGAAAAAATCAAATTCCTAAGCTTTTAAAAATAGCATCAAAATAAACCACATTAAATTTAGGTAACTGCCAATTATAAGGTGGTTAGTTAAATGCTAAGTACAAATCACTATTTAAAGTGGCAAGAATCCACAGTTATTTTGTCTAAACAGTGTTGCTACATTGCTTAGACTGCATAATAAATTCTGGTCTGGAAAATAGTATGATGGAAGTTATTTCTAATCACAAAGGACTGCTGACTTCATGTCACTTTGAATCCAATTTATCCGCATTTTGATTTTGAAACAAAAAAGCAAGTTTTTATAAACTATTGAACATTTTTAAAAGTAAAAATGCATGAATAATTATTTTTTAAAGATTATATTTATTTTGAGTTTTACAGTTTTTCACCAATATTTCTTCCCTCCCCCCAACCCCCAAAGAAAGCAATTTGCCAGTCTTTTACATTGTTTCCATGGTATACATTGATCCAAAATGAATGTGATGAGAAATAAATTTTATCCTTAAGGAAGAAACATAAAGTATAAGAGATAGCAAGATTAGACAATAAGATATCAGTTTTTTTCTGAATTAAAGTTAATAGTCTTTTTTTTTCAAATTCCACAGTTGTTTCTCTGGATACAGATTGTATTCTCCATCACAGACAGCCCCAAAGTGTCCCTGATTGTTGCACTGATGGAACGAGCAAGTCCATCAAGGTTGATCATCACCCCCATGAGCTGTGCAAGAACAATTATTAAAAATTACCTCTGGGAAAGGAAAGGAATACAGTCCTTTCATTCATTCAGGACTTGGCCAAAAAACTCTGGTTTCAAGTACATAAACATAAATAACCTAAATCAAAATGAAAATATTTTTAATGCAGAGGTTGTTTTGCTGTATGGCTGGCCACATGATTTGCTGTACGTTTGCTGTATGGTTGACTACACACTTTTAGAAAAAGTATTTTCAGAAATGAATAGCATATTTTCCCTAGAGTTTATTTATCGTCATATGGAGGGCAAATGTATATAACTTGCTGTTTTCTGTTTCACTTCATTTTTATCCAAGGCAAGTTTTTGGTCATTGTAGTCAAGGAAGAGGCTTGGGCATAACTGGCTAGAAATGCAGTGAACTGAATTTATTTTTTTGCCATTTGTCTCACTGTTGAACACCATGCTTAGAATTCAAAACCAGTCAATCCATGAACCAGAAATATGCAGTTGAAAAATTATTCAACTTTTTTTGGTATTCCTGTGTGATAAAACTGTTCTTTATTTATCTTTACTGTTTAAATGCTAACCCTATAATTCAGGAAGATTATAATAAACTGTGCTTGAACAAGCCAAAGTTAGCTTTTATAATCACATTTTTTCAACACATTCATGTACAGAATGTCAGTCTAAAATACATATCACTTTTTAATGAATAGCCTGCAGAAAAATATAAAAATACTATAGGTTTAAACAAAACATGGACATTAAAAATTGTCTGAATAAAGATGTAATACTAATATATTAGAAAATTTTGCTTATTACGAAACATTAGAAAATATGGGAATACACAAAATGCTTTGGAGGACATCTGGTTGTGGTATACAGATTGGTCGTTCTCAAACAGGATCTTGTAATTTTCAGTGGAGTTATGAGGGGTTTCAAGATATATATATATCTGTTCTTCTGAGGAGTGCTGCAGAGGGCTTTCATGCTGCTCTATTAGCAGATAGAAACTTTCCCTAAAGCCCCCTCCCCTTTTCTTCTCAAATAATTATGATGGCCAGTCAGTAACTTTTAAAGGATTATTGCTCTATATGAAAAAAAAAATGTTTGAGAACTATTAGTTAAAGCAGAAAAAAAGCTACCTTATATGTTACAAACTCCTCTAAAGTATGAAATCAAGATATTTCAATTCTATTGATTTTTTATTTAATTTACACCTTAGCAACCATTATGATCAGAAACTTGTCAATTAGTTTTTAATAAAAATTAGAAAAGACTAGGAAATTTGATAGCACCTACTTTCCATAAGTACATACACAGTACGTATGACTGTTAAACAGGTGAATAAGGATGTGACATGAATTACATTAACAGCAATAGAACCTTTTTTAAATTGTCCAAAATAAATAACTGGAGATGGTGGGAGATGGGAGTAAATCAGGTTGCCCAAGGTCCTATAGCTAGTAAGTGTCAAGAGTCAGAGTCCAGATTTGAACTCAGATTCTTCCTACTCCAGGGCTGGTGCTACATCTACACCATTTCCTAGTTGCCCTAATAGTAATGTAAATAGCATGATCCCCAATGTATTCGTGTGAAAGCAATGCTTTGTAAATGAGAATAGTGTCTTATAGAGAACAGTGTGATGAATTAAAGGTCATTAGAAAGACCTCAGTTCAAACTTTTCTTTGGACATTTATGTTATATAAGATAATCGGCAAATCAATTGAGCTCATTTAGTTCCCATGTACATAAAGAGCATATGCTAAGATAAGAAAAGAAACATCCCATATTAGAACTTGAGAGAAGGTCAGTTTGGATGGATCAAAAAATAAATAGAGGACAGAAATGTGTTAATTATGTTAGAATGATATGCTGTATTCAGATGATGAAGGAACTTAAATAACAGAGATCTTGATCATTCTAAAGGTAAGAGTGAACCGTTTGAATTTATTGAAAACTGGACAGTGATATGGTCAGATTTTTGCTTGTGAACTTAACATAATCAATGTAAATTAAAATGGTAAGATAGCATGTAACAAACACCTATAAAATAGAAGATAGTATGATAAGGAATACAAATACATAAAGTTAGTTCCTGAGTCCAAGGAGCAAAACTTCCAGGGAAGGGAGAAAATAAGAACTTAGCTTGCTCTTTCCATGTGCCAAACATTATGGAAAGCACTTTAAAATCATCTCATCTGATCCTCACACCAACCTCACAGGCTATACGAAGTTCTATTTATTTTATGTTTTAGAAAACTGAGGCAGACAGAAGTTAAATGAATTGCTCAAGGTGTCATAGCCAATAAGTTTAGAGAACAAACTGTAATTCGAATCTTCTTGATGCCAGACTCAGTTCTCTTTCCATTGTATCATGTAACTTCTTCCTAAAAAGAAGTGTTTTACATTGGAATGACAAAGGGATGAAGACTCACCCTATGCACCAATTGATTGAAATATCTTTCCCAGGTATGATATTGTTGCTTTGATTACTATTCCAAAATATAGAGGTGGAAAAAGACTCAGTGTATATAGGGAAGTGTGTGTCTTTGTCTTTATGTTTATGTGTGTGTGTGTGTGTGTGGTGTGTGTAGAGGGGGAACTGTCATCCAAGAACTGGATACCATGGCCCCAATGTTAGATTTATGGAACCCGGAAGATGTGAGAAGTAATATTCATGTGGAAATACTTGAGGCATTAGAAAAATCAATTAAGGGGCATTATATAATGATCCAGGCAACAAATGACCTCACCAGTTGTAACATGACATTTAATATCATCATCATAACATGTGTGTGTGTGTTTGTGTGTGTGTGTGTGTGTGTGTGTGTGTGTATATATATATATATGTATATATCATATATTTAAGAGAGTAAAGTCTTTGATTCTTATCTCAGTTCACTTCCAGGGTTCTCTTAATTCAATTATGCTTCTTTATTGACAGTAAAGAAATGATTGAATTCCATGTTGCCAGAACCTTGATTCTTTTCATTTTAACCATCAGTATGGTCTTACTATAGAAAAAGCGAATTTATTTGAAGTATCATTAAAACCACTTCAACATATTGTATAGTGCTGGATTAGTAAAACCTGAGTTGGGATCCAGCCTGAGATAATCACTGCTAATCTAATGGTCTCTCATTTAATCAATTTCTTCAGACTTAACTAAAAGAGGTACGAATTCTCCTTTGGGTGTTCCATAACATCTGTTGATATCATTATGTATGGAGTATTTTCATTTTCCTGAACTCTTTAATAAATATTAAGCAAGACACAGGAAATTAAACAGAAAAACAAACTGATTAAACATGAAGCTAGCAATTTGGAGGAGGGAGTAAAGCATGTGGGGATTGAATTAGTGAATCGATTATGGAATCAGGAAGCAATTGCTTAGTTAAAATATGTTGCTGAGATTACTGGATGACTTCACTTTGTAATGGATTCAAGCAATAAACTTTGGTGACTATGAACAATTTAGTTCCTCAGGACAGGAGAAGCAGTGCAGGAGGAAAATGATAGGAGTTAATTTAGGCTCAAAATTCAGAAAGACATTATTGCATGTCTGCTCACAAGACAATGGAAAAAACTCTAATGAAAAAAAAGAATAGTGAAGAGTTGAACAGATTTAACAAGTTGAACAGATTTAAAATAGGGAATAGTTCAGAATTAGTTGCCCTAGGGGATTGGAGCAACTGAGGGATAGATGCATTTGAGATCATGGTAATCATAAAAGAGTTTCCTGGAATTCATGAAGGGTAGTATGATAAAAATGGTGCTAACATGAAGAAAACTTGGAGTTCCTACTCATGGAAATAAAACGTTTGCACATTATGACAAAGTAGTCATAACTACCTTTATAACTAAGTTCGAATGAAAAAAGAAGTCACAGATATTGTGTAATCTGAAGGACTGGAAAATGGAGATTCTTCAGAACATATCAACTTGTATATTAAATGCTTCTAGCCTAAAAACAAGAGTTAGAGAAAAAGACTTTGACTCTAGCACTGAACTCATTGAAAAAGGAAAAATTTTGTTGTGGGGATTAGCAAATTATTTATTGGATATTAGGTATAAAGTAATAAACCTCATAGGTGAAGCTACTGCAGGATGGTGTGAGAGTCTGGAAGTGGCAATGGAAATTGAGACATATTCATAGAACTGTGCAGAAGTGAGCCCAAAATGACTTAAGAGAACCAATTGTCAAATTTTCAGTGTGATGTTACTCCTCAAAAATCACAAATCAGATCTTGGTTTGTTGTTTTGTTAATTGTCTATAATTATAAATCTGATAGAAAAGATGTTACTGACATGGAATAAACTTAAAGATATATTCTGGGTAAATTGTTTTGGATAGCTGTTCCACAAGAATGAGTGAGATAGGGGGTGGTTAGGTGACACAGTGGATAGAGCACCAGCCAAGGAGTCAGGAGGACCTGAGTTCGAGTCCAGCCACAGACACTTAATAATTACCTAGCTGTGTGGCCTTGGGCAAGCCACTTAGCCCCATTGCCTTGCAAAAACCCTTTACAAAAAAGAATGCGTGAGATAGATGTTTTAATAGAAGTGAAACAATATTGGCAAATCTGACTGAGAATAAGAAAAGTAAAAAGTTCAAGAGAAAAACAAGTTGTAATATCAATATTTGGTCTGAGAAAAAATAAAGGACTTCAAGGTAGCAGAACTTTTGAAACAGTTCTTTTTGTGGTGATAAAAAATTAGAATCTGCAAGGATGTCCATCAATTGGAGAAAGGCTAAATAAGATATGCTATATTACTGAAATGGAATGACATTGTGCAGTAAGAAATGATGAAGAGGCAGGTGCCACCCCCATCCTAGCCCACTTCTCTTTCTCTCCCTGTGGTTCTTCAACCTTCTCTTATTCTCCCCTCTATGTCTTCTTAAACTCTTCTCCTCACACCTTCCCTCTCTCTGCTTCCCTCTCTCCCCTCCCCGCTGCTATCCTTATCTTTCCCTCTACCTCTTCTTCTTTCTCCCTTCAGTGGCCTAGATGCTGCTGTTGTGGAGTCTGTCCAGGCACATATCAAAAGGTGGTGCCAGGATATATTCTCCAAAATGGTCATATCCCTGACAGGTGAGCTGAAAGGCACCAGTGAAGACAATAAACATCTAAAAAATATGAAGAAAGTGGTTGACCTATCTAGAAATGAAAACATCTGTTGTAAACAGCTAATGAACAACAGCCTAAAACTTGGATGCATATTTAAAGAAACTAGAAGCAAAAGACAAGAGGTTAGAGAGAAGTGAAAGAATTCTTTAGCACAAATACGTTACTACAAAAAATGTTTTCTAAGAGCCAAAGTGCACTGGAATGTAACTTATAAAATTTCAGTGCTTCAATTCCATAAAAGGAAGCCATGGGACTGGTCCAAGGGGAATCCAGCCCAACCCTGATCTTATTCCTAAAACTACAGCACACCTCTCACCCCAACCTTCATCTGGGACTCTGCTTCCTTTTGGAAGCACACCCCTGGAACAAGGCTCAGAAATCATGAGCAATCCAACCAGAAGTAGACCCAGAGAAGAGGCTCTGGACTTCTTGTCTTCTCCCTCCTCCCTCCAGATTGATTATTGGTGGATGGAAAGTTAACTTTGTCTAATAAAAACAAGAATTCTTGATTTAAAATTATTATTTATTACATTTAAGAAAATTCCATTTAATCCTGTGATTACCAGATTCTTTTAAAGAAAATGATGGATATTTTAAAAGGCTTTTATTCTATATTTGTAGAATCATAATTGTCATTCCATATATTATTTTTCTTTTATTTTATACATTGATATATATATTTATGAAATGAAACATGTATCTCTATAATATAATGCAGTTTATTAAAAAGGATTATTGTATATGTAATTGAAAATCTACTAAATACAATTTGCTTTTCCTTTAAAATTAAACATCAAAATTATTATATAATTTTTTCCTTTTTTTCCTGCCCTATCCTCCCAGAGATGAATATCATTAGAAGATATCTTTATATGTATGTATTTGTGTGTGCATGTATGCTTCTGGTTGGTTTTCCTGAGTGTGAGTGTGTGTGTGGGGGGGGTGTAAAATTATTCTAAGTATACTTCTATTTATCAATTCTTTCTTTGGATGCAAATAGCATATTTCATTGTATGCCACGTGTAGTGATTTTGGAAATTTATTATAGATAAAATAAGTTATTCTCTAAGTCATAACTAAAATAATATTGCTGCTACTGTATATAATGCACAAAACAGAGGTATTTTAAATAACTCTTTAGGCATGATTCCTCATTTGTTGCCATAATGGATGAATCAAGTGATTATTCCACACAAACAGTGAATTAGATTTCCAATTTTTCCATGTCTTCTGTAAGATTTGTCACTTTATGCTTCTATCATATTAGCAATCTAATATATGTAAAATTATATTGTAAGGTATATTAATCCAATTAGTACAAATGGTATAAATAATCCCCTGAGGTGGCTGCATCTTTAAAATTCCCTTGGATTAGAAGCAATTAGATTTTGTGTACAATTGTAGCTTCAAACTTTATCAGTTGAAATACATAGGATCATTTCAAGAGTCATTATTTTTTATCAACTAACCTAGCAAGTACGCAAGTGGAAAAGGAATAGGGAAAACCACTTGGAAAAATAAGAAATTAATGCTGCTATAAATACTAAAATAATGAATACATTAAACACAGCAGAAAAAGTATAAATTGTAAACAATTAATTTCAACTTGAGGGATGAACAAAGGTCTAGTACAAAATCATAGACTCAAAAAAGTAATGAAGTGACTACTGTTGTCATATAGCCAATATTCTCCTCTTTAAAAATAGTAAAAATAGGATCAAAGAGTTAAAGTCCCAAAAACCTTTTTTGGGAAAAGCACACACTTAACATATGAACACATATATAAATCTGGACATGCATATATATATACATATATATATATATATATATATATATATATATATATATATATATATATTTGGAAAGACGAATATATCTCCAACATGCAAAGAAAGAAAAGAACAATTCCACAAATAAGATAAATGGAACTAAAAGAAAGTGAGAAAGCAAGATTCCTACAGCAGATTGAAACTATAACCATCCTGATGGCTACTTTTGTTTAAGATTATCTACTGCTATTGAGGGGCTCAGGTATTGTTCCATTGATTCGTCTGATGACACTACTGACCAAAGACAATGGGTCAATTGACCTCGGCCTCTGGTAGGATGTGTTCATATTATGCTAAATTATTTAATGGATTTATTCCATCCCAGGTAACCTTTCATCAAAAGATCCATTTTCCTGGGTGACGTTTTTTTGGGTCTCTCTTTTAGGCTATCTCATATATGCATCATTTTGCACATTTGACAATCAAAATATATAATCTCCAGTCTGGGAGATTTTTATGTTGTCAAGGATAGTGAATCATCCTCCTGATCATCTTGCCCATGGCACCTGTAATCTTCTGGTTCCGCAGGCTATAGATGATGGGGTTCATCAGTGGAGGCAATGTTGTATAGGACAATGCAATTAAAAGGTTTTGAATAGGGACCGTGTCTGATGTGTCCATGAGGGCTGCAAGCGATATAGAAATGAAAAACAACAGGAGGATGATTAGCTGAGCGGAGCAGGTGCAAATGGCCTTGTAGCGCCCTTCCACAGAAGGAATCTGGGAGACAGTGGAGTAGATGCGAGCATATGAAGCAATTAAAAAGGCAAAGCAGAATAAGAAAACACTTAAACTTAGCACAACTAAGACAAACTCACTTTTAAACACCTCAGAAGGTAAGACTTTCAAGATATGAGAGGCATCACAGAAAAACTGGTGTATCACATTGGATCCTCTGAAGGGCTGGCGGAACATGTTACCTATGTGGACTGCTGAATAAATAAACCCACTGATCCAGGAACCAGATGCTGCCCAGAGACAACGTGCATGATTCATGATGATGCCATAATGTAGGGGGTGGCAGATGGCCACAAAGCGGTCATAGGACATGGCCACGAGTAATGCAATTTCTACTGTTAGAAAAAACGTAAAGAAAAGGATTGAATAGCACAGCCAAAGATGGACAGAGAATGAATTCCAGAGAAAGAATTAGCAATGAATTTAGGAAGAATGACTGAGCTGATACAGATATCCACAAGGGATAAATTGCTCAGGAAAAAATACATAGGAGAGTGAAGCTGTGGGTCAGTTATAATTGCAGCAATTGTGAGAAGATTTGCCATCAGGGTTGCTAGGTAAATCATCAGGAACAGCACAGCATGTAGGGCCTGCAGCTCCCGCACACTGGAAAACTCCATGAGAAGGAACTCTGTGATGATGGAGAAGTTGCTGATTCCTCTTGGTCCATCAAATAACACTATGAGTAGCAGAAAAATAGGTTTTAAAAGACAGAAGTAGTGAAATACTCATTCAGCCAAGGAAACCTGAACAAAAGAAAAATCACCAGTTGCAGGTAGAGCTTGTAGTAGGAAAGACAAGGCTAAGATGCTTATGATAATTGTAGAACAGTTTCATATCTTAGCTCCCAGGAATGACCAGAGGAAGTTAGACAAAATGAACATTATTCAAATGAAAGGCAGCACTTCAGAGTTAATAAAGAGGACTATCAACCCAAGGGAAGAAATGGCTTTCATAAAGCTGTGTGCTTGCATATTGACACAAGCACACATATACACAGAGCTCTGTGTTCATAGAAATACTTGCTTATAAGTATATAAATATGTGTCTTGCTATATATACTTTTATATTTCTCAATCATCATCAATAAAAACATCTATCTTTCTATCTATTTTAACTATCTATTGAAATAAATCAAGAGAAAATGAAAGTTGAGGATGAGGGAAAGATTTTTATTTTTATTTTATAGTAATATGGTTCAGAAAAGTGGTTGGTAACATTCAAGCATTCTATGAGTTAAGTTAATTTTTTGATAGTATTAATACACAGGAGGGTAAACAAGTTTATGTGTAATTCAGTCTCTTGGGCAAGTAACAAAGTTCTTTAGTATTTCTATCGGAACTTGACATCAATTATCTTAACTCTAAAAAGAATTTTCTTCTTATAAAAAACAGAAATACAAATAGCTATAAAACCATTCACAGAGAATTTTTTCCATTATTGTTCTTGTCATTTTTTCAATTGTATTAATTTTCCAGATCTCCATTTTTGGCATATTGGAATAATTTGCGATTTCTCCAACTCATTTAACATTTAAGGAACTAAGGCAAACAGAGTTAAGTGACTTGCTGAGGATGACAGAGACAATAAGAGTTTGAGTCCAGAATTGAACTCAGAAATGACTTCTGGCCAGTCCTTCTATAGTGCTACCTAGAGACCTCATTTGTCATCCAAAATTTGAAAGCCAATCAGAAGTCTTTATGTTTCCCTTCAGTCTGAAGAATTTCCACCTGAAGAAATATTCTTTTTATCCTTACTCACTGAGCATCTTTACTGTAACTAAGATGGAAGGGGTTTTGCTTTCTTATGAGATTATCTTTCCGCTAGTTGGACAAGACTGGACTAAGGTTAATATATGTCTTTCATCTGATTCAGTAACCAGAAAATGGAAGTGGGAATTCCAGAGCTATAGTTTGTAGAAATAATTTTACCACTTCTAAGGCATTTCATCCTTAATGTCACTTCTTTATCTCTCATTTTTTTTGCTTCCTCTGGATTATCAGGTCCAGAATTTGTAAAATTTTCACATTGGATGATATAGTGTGCAACTGCCCCTACTAGAACCAACATTTATGATTCCTATCATCTCTGCATACTCTTCTTATTGTGTGAAAGAAATTCCTCCAAATCAGCTGCTAGGAAGATAAACTACTCTAATAGTTAATTGACTTTGCAAAGAAATTAGGAATGGCATTGTGATTTTATCTTTATAGGGACCTCCTGGAGAGAAAACACTCAACAATGCAGATAGGTAAGAAAGACAGAGATGGAAGTAGAGATGCAGATTCTAATAGAGAGATATAGAAGTAAAGAAATAGATAATTGATTGTTACATGAATATTTGGACAGTAATAAATATCTTGATGGAGAGAAATGTAGATATATTTTATTTGTGTATGCATCTATATAGTCACACATGCCCATATATATGTATATATAAGCATATAACTTGCATGAATATATTTGTAAAATCAAATAATAATTAATTGCATATAGGTATGTCTATGTATGTCCAGAAAGACAGATAGGTGTTAGCTAGCTAGCTAGCTAGATAGACAGATAGAATCATAAAAACATAGATACATAGATACGTAGATATATAGATGATAGATAAATAGATGTGAATCACCATCCTCCTTAATCAAAAATACTCTTCTAGATATCAACTTCTGTTGAAACTTGTTCCCCATCTTGAACTCCCAAGTGGACATTAGAATTTCTACTCCAATCTTCCAAATATTCCATCATTTCATTCTCATCTGTTAACCCTTTTAACAGCATTGCCCAAACCTGGTGCCCTTGAATTCATTGACCTTTACATTTAGATGTACATCTACATGCATTTTGCTCTATTGCCTGCAGTTATAAAAGTCAATTTTCTAGGCAGTAGAATTCAGGGGATTTTACATCTATTTCAAGTCATTTGAAAGTGTCCTCCGATTCAGAGAATTTCTGAAGGACAAACACGTACTTTGAAAATTCCTAGGGAATTGTTGAATTCCCCAACAAAGTAAGTCATACCTATATGTATGTATGTCTCCTTCAAGCTTTATGATAGGATCAGAAATTCAAACTGGACAAAGGGAACAAGTAAATTATCCAGTTCCTTTGTATACAAAGGAAGGACAAAGACACGCCGTAATAATAGTTTTTCAAGTTTGAAAAGACACAGTCCAGGTTAAATAACTGTCTTCTGCTTCCAAATTCATTACTACTCCAACTGAATTTATGCAAAAGTCCAATCTATCTTTGTTACAACAAAACTGAATTATAGATAAAGGAATGGAGGAAATAGAGAGGTGAAGGACGAATTGTCACACAGTTCCTTTTTTCCCCAGGTAACTTTGTGGTGCTCCATCATAAAGACAAATCTTTGGACAAAGAAAATCAAGGAATTGGCCCACTTGCTCAATTCTCCTTGCTATCAGTACCACAAATTTGCAATTAATTGAAATTAAAATTGGGGTCTGTCATCATAGATCAGAAAAATAAATTTGACTGATTTACATAATACTTGAGATTCACAAAGTATATTAAATGATTTCTGATGAGCATCAAAATGACAAAATTTATACTATATACATGTTAGAGGCATGTGTAGGGGGAATCAGCTAGAATGAGATTTACTCATGGTCAAGTTACAGTAAGTCAACAGCCATTATTAAGTATTTGTTATGTCCCAGACTTTGTGGGAGCATTGTAATTACTAAAAGAAAGGCAAAAAACAGTTCCTGATCTCAGCAAACTCAGTCAATGAAGAGGAGAAAGCAAATAAGGATGAAAAAATGATATATACAGGAAGAGCTAGAGGTGATCCAAGAAAGGAACCTAAAAGATTACCCAGCTCATAAGGACCAGGAGCAGAATTTGGACTAAGATCTTATTTTATTCCAACCTACCATTTTATCCACAGTATGATGCCAAACTACCTCTCACAAAAAAAGAGTTACTTATACCGATGTCATCCCCATGCTTTTGAGTAAACATTAAGCCCCTGAGCAAACTGATCAGTCACAAAAAAAAATCATGATCTTAATGAAAATACCTGAAAAAATTGTTCAAATGTGCATACATTTCAGCTTTGTTGTTAATGTCATCAAGTTCTTTAGCTTCTTAGAATCCTACACCCAATCTGGAGACTATTTCTTCACCAACTAATTCCACTCTCCCTGGCATACTCAAAAATATGGTCAAGCAATGAAATCTAAACATCAGAATCCAAAGACATTCTGGTGATTTGGGGTATTTCTTATGGTAAGGAATTAGTGAAATATATTGCCCAGTGTCATTTGGAGATGGTTCTATGAATTCTTCAGAGTATACAAGGCAAACAGCATCATCTCCTTTGTTCCTATGAACTCTTTGTCCATCCCTTGAGAATTATTAATTAGGTAGAGTCCACAGTATAAACAACATGGTGAAAAACTTTCTCCCTTTCGTCTCATTCAAATATCAGTGAAAAAATTATGGCTAATTGGATTCTCTCAGTTCATGAGGGTCTAAGTCAAGAATCAATAAACAATTATTAAATGCCTATCATATACCAGACAATGTGTTAATTGTAAAGGAAATTGAGAGAGGACGAGGAAGGTAAAAAGCACCTAGTACAAGGGCATAAAGGAGAAGGACAAAGGCAATTTAACTGGTAGGAAATGAGGGGAAAAATGTTTTGTGCTCTCCGCTTAAATAGAGAGTAGTGGTGAAAAGGTGTGTTAGACACCCACAAAGATCCTGGATGTGACCATTGGCAAAACAAACTTTGTAGCTTCAAAAAAGAGAAGGAAGATGAACTGACTCCTCACTGTATTTGTAAGCATGAGTGACATGTTGCAGATATTCAGTTAGGAGAAGTTATTCATAAGAAGATAAAAAAAAACATAAAGCTGTGGGACAGTGGTAATTGTAGCAGTAGTGAGAAGATTCCCAACAAGATTAGCAAGTAAATTAGCAGGTAAAAAAATAGTGTGTAAGACATGCATCTCCCATACATCCTGTGACCTGGAATAAACCATTAAGACAAGTTTCAACTCTTTTTTTCTCCCTTTATGGAGCCAACAATCTAATCATTCATTCAGTCATATTTTTAAATATGACTTACATGCTAAATTACATGACAATATTATGAAAAATTATTTTGGATAGATGCATTTGTGGTCATTAATCAAATTTCTTTTCTTCTCAAACTAAATTAAATTTATTTTTTTAAAACTATGTGAAAATGCTTTAAGAAACACTACATACAAACTAAAATGTGCATATCTTGTAAAAAAAACTTCTGAGATCACCAACTGTATTTCAAACACAGTTCCTATCATATACACTGTTAGTATAACCTGTATATTAGTTTAATTTAAATGTGATCAAAATCTTACATTTGAAAATCACTTATATTTGAAAAATATCAAATTCCTAAGCTTCTAAAAATAGTCATAAAATAAACAATGAAATTTAGGTAATTGCCAATTTTATGATTGCTAGCTAAATAATAAGTACAAATCAGTATTTAAAATGGCAAGAAATCAGTTGTTTTGTCTAAACAGTGTTGCTACATTTGTTTGAATGCATAATAAATTCTTATCTTAAAAATGGTGTAATGTAGACTCAGATATTTCTTTTTTTTTACAGAATTCAAATTTGCCATTTTCTTTTTCTTTTCTTTTTGTTTTTTAGAAACATTTTATTTATTTTGAGTTTTACAATTTTCCCCCCATTCTTGCTTCCCTTCCCCTACCCCACACAGAAGGCATTCTGTTAATCTTTTCATTGGTTCTATGTTATACATTTATCTGAGTTGAATGTGATGAGAGAGAAATCATATCCTTAAGGAAGAAAAATGAATTATGAGATAGTAAAATTACATAATAAGATAACATTTTGCTTTTTCTAATTTGAAGGTATTAGTCTTTGGTCTTTGTTCAAAGTCCATAATTCTTTCTCTGGATACAAATTTCATATATTACATAGAGTAGACTCTGATTCTCAATTCAGTCCTTTTTTCCATGTCCTCTGAATTCTATTACTCTTCTGTATTGACAGTAAAGCAATGATAGAGCTAGATACTGCCAGAACCTTGACTCTTGCCATTTTAACCATCAGTGTGGACTTACTATAGGAAAAGACAATTTATTTTAAGCATTATTAGAAGCACCTCAACAGGTTCAGTTCTGGATTAGAAAGGCTCTTTCAGGTCCAATTTTATTATCTCTAAAATGAAGCCCTCCCTCACAAGCTGATCTTAAATATCAAGTAAGAAAATAATCTCAATTAATTTGAAAAACTTAAAGTGTTCATAATTACTCTTAATATTTTAAAATTTAATTTTCTATAGAGCTGAAATCTTTCTTTCATTCTTTTCCTTTAAGGACATATCCCAGGCTTCTCTACCTGCCTTCTCAACTCTAATCTAAGGTCTGTTTCAAACCCCTGTCGATGCCTTTTTCTCTAGAATATCCTGTTGTAAATCGCTGAGTCAATCACAGCTCACACTTCTCTGAACTAAGCTGTTAGTCTCTGGACTTGCCCACCTCTATTCCAGGTGTTTCTCCCCCCCCCCAAGATGCTTCCATCCCAGTGTTCACTCACTTTTCCCCATAACTTCTTCCTACTGATGAGTTCCTGACCTCAGCCTCTATTTGAGAAAATGCTGGGGTCAGTCACAACTTATTTCTCTCTCTAAAATCCCTGGACTTTAAGTAATGTAATAACCTTTTCTCTAGTGGTATCTTTCTCCTAGATCCTTCTTTTGTCATCTCCAGTTAAAATGTAAGATACTCGAGAGTGGGAATGTCTTTCTTGGGCTTGTGTTTACATTCTGAGCACTTAGTCAAATGACTTGTGTCTTTCTCACTCTGTGTTTCTTTGTCTCTCTTTGCCTCTCTATCTCTGTCTCTGTCTCTGTCTCTGTTTCTTTCTCTGTCTCTGGCTCTGTCTCTCTGTCTCTCTGTCTCTCTGTCTGTCTCTCTCTCTTTCTCTCTCTCTCTCTCTTTCTCTTTCTCTTTCTCTTCCTCTTCCTCTTTCTCTTTCTCTTTCTCTTTCTCTTTCTCTTTCTCTTTCTCTTTCTCTTTCTCTTTCTCTTTCTCTCTCTCCAACTTTTCCTCCATGAATTAAAGAGAATAATACACAATCCTCAAATTTAATAGATTCTCTCATTTAATTAATTCCTTCAGACTCAACCAAAAGAAGAAAGAATTCTAGTTTGGGTGTCCCAAAACATCTGTGGATATCATTATGTTTGGAGGACTTTCATTTTACTGACCACTTTATTAAATATTAAGCAAAGGATGGGAAAAGAAGTAGAAAAACACACTGATAAAATGTGATGTGTAATAATTTAGGAGGAAGGGATGAAGTTTGTAGATATTGAATTTATGAATTAATTATGGAGATATGAAGGAATTGCTATGTTATAATATCTTAGTGAGATTACTTTTTAATGGATTCAGACAATAAACTTCTGTGGCTATCAACAATTCCATTCCTTAGCACATGAAAAGCAGTGAAGGAGCCAAATGATAGGAGTAATAAAGGTTTAAAATTTGGCAAGATATCATTGCATTCCTCCTAAAAGGACAATGAAACAAAAAACTTGAATGGAAAAAATGGTAAGAGTTGAGCAGATTTATCAAGGGGTTGGAAAAGAGAAGCGAGGGGTGTTATTGCTCAGGTTAGATGACTGAGGGAATTGGGGTAACTGAGGGATGGAGGTGTTTGAGATCATGGCAATGATAAAGACTTTCCTGGATTAGTGAAGGCTTGTATAAAAACAATTGTGATGAAATGAAAGAAATTTGGAGTTCCTGCTCATAGAAATAAAACTCTTGCATGTGATGGCAAAATCAGGTCATAACTATCTTTGTAGCTTATATGGAATGAAAAGAATAAGTCATTGTGATTGTGCAGTAGGAAGGACTGGAAAATGGAGATTCTCTGGAGGGTTTCAACATGTATATTAAAAGTTTCTAGTCTAACTTCTCTCTTGTTTAGAGAAGAAAGACCGAGAATCTAGCACTGAACTTGTTGAGAAAAGAAGGATATTGTTATGGGGTTAGTAAATTATTTATTACATGCTTAGTATAAATGAATAAACCTCACAGGAGAGGCTACCAAATGATAGTGGCCATGGAAATTGAGACATTCTTAGAATGATGCTGAGGTGAGCCCCAACTGACTGAAGAGAGTCAAATGCCAAACATTCGCTGTGATAATTTATTCCTCAAAAATCACAAATCAGACATTGATTTGTTGTTTTGTTGTCTATATTTATAAAAGTGATAGAATAAACTTAAAGGTATATTCTGGGAAAATTGTTTAGGAAAACTTGTCCATTAGACTGGGTGAGGTAGGTGTTTTAATGGAAGTGAAACTAATAGTGGGAAATATGGCTGTGAATGAGAAAGGTAAAAGTTTAAGCCAAAACCAAGTTGTAATATCACTATTTCGTCTAAGAAAAATAAAAGGATCTTGCAGCATCAAACTATTTGAAACAGTTCTTTTTGTGGCCATAAAGAATTAGAATCCCTAGGTATATCAATCAATTGGTGAATGGCAAAAGAAGATGTAGTGGGGCAATTAGGTGGCTCAATGGATAGAGCACCTGCCCTAGAGTCAGGAGGACCTGGGTTCAAATTCGGCCTCAGACACTTAATAATTACCTAGTTGTGTGGCCTTGGGCAAGCCACTTAACCCCATTGCCTTGTAAAAAAAAATGATGTAGTACATGATTGTTATGGAATGTCAATGTGCAGTCAGAAATGATGAAGAGGCAAGTGCCACCCCACCTTTGCTCACTTCTCTATCTCCCTCTCTGATTCTTCATCCTTCCCTCTTTCTCCCCACTCTTTCCCCCTAACCCCCTTCCCCTCTCTCTTCTTGCCTTTCCTCTTTCCCCTCTCCTCTTCCATCCCTAACCTTACCTCCACAGCTTTTCCTTTCTACCTTCACTTGACTAGGAGATGCTGTGGCACTGTCTGTCCAGATGGAAATCAAGAGGTTGTGCCAGGACATGCTCTCCAACATGACCATGTACCTGGCCAAGCGAGTTGATAGCCATCAGTAAAGACTCTTGTCTTCTGAAAAAAATGAACACATTGAGTAGCTTGAAAAATCTAGAAGTGAAAGGTAATGCTTTAGACAGAAGTAGAATTCAAACAGATTCCAACTAGTTGAGGAGCAAGTAGCAGCTCCTGAGCAAGCAGCCTCCAAGTCGGATGCATATTCAAAGAAACTAGAAGCAAAGTGCAAGCAGTTAGAGAGAAGATGAAAGAAATTTTTAGCACAAAGACTTTACTACAATGTTTCCTAAGAGCTGAAGTGCTTTCGAATGGAACTTGTTAAAACTTCTCTGCTTCTATCCATATAAATAATTCACAGGAGAACCTAGCCCTAACCTTGATACTGTTCCTAAAACTGTACCACCCCACCTCACCCCTATCTTCACCTTGTCCTCTGCATCCTCCTCCACTCAGGACCAAAGCTCAGAAATCAGGATCAATCCAAGCTGGCTCAGACCCAGAGGCAAGGCTCTGGGCTCCCTATCGCCTCCAGTCCTTCTTCCTTCCTCTCTTTGGTGGATGGAGAATAACGTTTGTACAGTAAGAACTAGAATTCTTGATTTAAAATTTTTAATTCTAGTTCTTACATTTATGACAAATAAAATAACTTATTATCTCAAAATCATTCCTAAAAATAATATTGCTGTTACTGTATACAATATTCTATTATGCCCAAAGGGCAGAGATATTTTAATAACTCTTTGGGCATAATTCCTGAATGGTCTCCAAATTGTTTGAATCAACTGACAATTCCTCAGACAATGAATTGTATTTTCAAGTTTTCCTTGTGTTCTCTAAGATTTGTTATTTACACTACTATTTTTGAGAGCATATATACTATTGCAAATTATTTTGATTTCTTCACTGCAAAACTATATGTTCGTATCTTTGACCATTCATCAAGGTTGTGAAGGGTTTATATTCTTATGGCTTTGATGAAGTTGTAATTACAATGTGTAAATTTCTCTCAGTCTTATTATTGCTCACTATTTTCCTTCTTAGCACCTTTTCTTGCCCTATTTTTGTTACCTTATCTTTTCCTCTTACTTGTTCCTTATTTTATCCAACACTCTAAAATGACCTCCCCTATATTCTCCCCCACTCTCCTAATCTTAGTCTATACACCCTTCTAAATGTCTTTCCCCCATGTCCCGACTTTCTTGCCTCTCCAGACATTCTGAAATTTTCTAAATTTCTTCAGATGCATACATTGTTTTCTCTTTAAATCAGATGAGAGTAAGGTTCCAATATTACAAACCCTCTACCCCCACACCTGCTTCCTCTGCAATAGTTACTTGTTTCAGGCCCAATTTTTCTGAAATAATTGCCTTTTCTTATCTGATTTTGCTTTTTTAGAATCATGAAACATTCACAAATCAGTCACAAACTTTCTTTCAGATGTGTAGTAGTCACATTTTAGACAGTTTTAAAGTTGGGATCCTAATTCACTCATTTTCTCCATCTCTCTTTTGCCCCCTCCTTAAAAAGGCAATCATTTTTATATAGATTGCACTTGTGCAGTATTGAAAAATGTATTTCCATATTAGCCATGTCGTGAAAGAAAACAGACAAAAAAATCCACAATACAATAGAGATAAAGGATGATTTAAAGTTGGGGTTTGATCTGAAATTGGACTATAGCAGCAGTACTTTTTGTTACATGTCTTGGATCAATGTATTGGTGAGAATAGCTGTCATTCACATTGAATCATCTTACAATATTCCCTTTACTATATACAATGTTCTCTTACTTATATTTATGAACAATTCATATGAGCCTCCCAGGTTTTTCTGAAACATTCCTGTTTATCATTTCTTACAACACAATGCTGTGTTTAAGAGAGTGCAGGATCTTATAGGTTTTTGATAGTTTCAAGTTATTCTCCAGAATAGTTGGACTAGTTCCCAACTCCTTCAACAATACAAAATCCCATTTTTTTCCATAATACCTTCAACATTTGTCATTTTCCTTTTCTTTCATATTAATCAGTTTGGTAGGTGTGAGATGATACTTCAGATTTGTTTTCTCTATTAAATAATGTGTCCCTAACAAAGAGAAATAAGTTGTATTCTTATAAATTTGACTGTTTTATCTATTTGAGAAATGGGCTTTTAACAGAGAATCTTGCTGAAAAATTTCCCCTAGTTTCTTACCATTATTCTAATTCTTGCTACATAGGTATTTTTTATTTGTAATTTTAAAGATTTATTTATTTGTTCATTTTGAATTTTATAATTTTTCCCCCTAATCTCGTTTCACTCCCCCCCATCCCTAACAGAAGGCAGTCTGTTAGTCTTTACATTGCTTTAATGGCATACATTGATCTAAGTTAAATGTGATGAAAGAAAATTCATATCATTAAGGAAGAAAAATAAAGTATAAGAGATATCAAATTATATAATAAGATAACATTTTGAAAAATTAAAGTTAATAGTCTTTGGTCTTTGTTCGAACTCCACAATTCTTTTTCTGGATACAGATGATATTCTACATCAAAGATACCCCCAAATTGTGCCTGACTGTTGCACTGATGTAATGAGCAAGTCCATTAACATTGATCACCAGTCCCATGTTGTTGTAAGGGTGTACAGTGTTCTTCTGGTTCAGCCCATCTCACTCAGCATCAGTTCATGCAAATCTTTCCAGGTTTCCCTGAATTCTCATCCCTCCTGGTTTCTAATAGAACAACAGTGTTACATCACATATCAGAATGATAAATTACTACTCAAAATTCACAAATCAGATCTTGATTTGTTGTTTTGTTGATTGTCTATATTTATAAAAAGTGATAGGAAAAACCATTACTAACATGGAATAAACTTAAAGGTTTATCCTGGGTAAATCAATTTAGAGAACTCAGCCATAAGGTATTTTAATGGAAGTGAAACTAATATTGGAAAATGTGGTTGAGAATAATGCTCTAAATATTGCATAACATTCCCTCACCATGATATATAATCTGGATTTTAAATGGAAAATGATAATTAGAATGAATATTAATTCTTCCATTTATTTAATTATTGTTTGTTCTTTACTTGCCATGGTTTTTGCCACAATGGTACTCATATTTCTATTTAATAGATCCCAAAACAGATTGTTTCAGTGATGGCTTAGCCCTTATCCTTGGCCTGTCAACTCTTATCAATAGGATTAGAGGGATAGTGTTTTCAAGGCCTCAGAGTGTACTTTGAAATGTCCAAAGAAGGAGAAATTAGAAACTGTCCTGTGACCTTCCACTAGTAATTAAACTTTAGGAGTGAATAACCAAACCTGTTGTAGTACGAAGGGAAATCAAGAAATCTGGACTTTGCCAATCCTGGGAGCACCATGAATTGCTCCAATTTGGCATGGAATAATGTTGAGTTGTTTACTAATGTCTTTGCCACTAAGGATGGGAAGAAGTAATTAAATGTGATGAGGCTAACATATTCTGATACATTTGTGTTTCTTCAGCTGATATGAATGCTCTGCAGCCTATTAATTTCCTATGATGTTAGAGATAAAGGTCTTTCTGTACCCTGTATCTAAAGTATCTGTTGAATATTTTGAGTGAGGAATTAATAACTCATCTGACTTTGGTCACATTTTACTAAGGCCTAATGCTTTAAACTTTCCTTGTATCTACCATTTGCTGGTATCCCTTCTTTCTTTCCAAACTGAAGGAAGAGTGCTATTCAAAGGGGAGGAAATTTAATAGATTTTCTGAAATCTCTTTTCTCAATACTACTCTTTTTCTTCTCTTCCTGTAATTTCATTCATGACTTTAATTTTACCTATCCTCAATTTGTGACTGAATCACAGTTTTTCATAAACTTATATCAGATCATGCGAATCTCAATATTTTATTTTCTAACTTGAAATTGCAATTGCACATGGTCACAAGGAGAATATACTACAATGTATATGGAGTCAGAGATCGAGACACATAGAATTCCTTCAGGGAAGGGGGTTCAGGTTTTTCTTAGACTATCCCTTCTGGGCAGTTTTCTTTGGCGATGATGTCCACTAAGTGCTTTACTAAAATCATATTACTAGATCATCACAAGTCTGGGATGTAAGTATTATTATTACCATTTTGGTAGTTGAGGCAAATAGAAGCTTAATGACTTGCCCAGGGTCACACAGCTAGTATATGTTTGAAGTCAGTTCCTGAACTCAGTTCCTTTTGATGAAGTTGCACCTCTTAATTTTAGGTATTTTCCACCACCCCTTACTTTACTTTTTTGAAATATTTTATTTACTTTGAGTTTTACAAATTTACCACTATTCTTGCTTCCCTCTCCCCACCCTCACCCCCCACAGAAGGCAGTCTGTTAGTCTTTACATTTTTTCCATGGTATGCATTGATCTAAGTTGAATATAATGAGAGAGAAATCATATCTGTAAGGAAAAAAATAAAGTATAAGAAATAGCAAAATTACATAAGATAACTTTTTTCTAAATTGAAAGTAATAGTCTTTGGTCTTTGTTCAAACTCCACAATTATTTCATCATCAGCCTCCTAATTTTTTTTGCCTGTTTCTAAACTCTGTTCTTCTCCAATCTCTCTACCACATGGTTTCTAAATTTATACACCTAAAATAGAGACATGATCATTTTATTTATCTATCAAAAATGTTTGATGTTTTCCACTTGTATTAAGAAGAAAATAAAAATTTATGATTCCAACATAATAAGCCACTGTTATCTAGCTCCTTTCTACCTGCAGCATGATTTTATATTAATTTTCAAGATTAACAAGGAAATATAACTTAAATTAATTAAATAAGTTAAAAAGCATTTAATCTGCTGATCTGTCAAATATTGTAAGCAGTTATGATGTAGAAAGAAATGGAAAAAATGAGATCAATGAACTAATATGGGAAGACCTGATTCATTTCAGATATATGTAAATGAGAGATTTTTCCAGAGGACAGTCATGAACGATTGATAGAGATATAAGATGAGATTATTGGCAAAGGCTTATTGTAGAAGGTGGGATTTGAGTTGAATCTTTAAAGAATTCAGGGAAACCAGGAGCTGAAATTGAAAATAGAGTTGGAAGGAATGAGGAAAAGTCTTGAGAATGTATAGAATCAGGTGATGGAATGTCTGGTGAAGCAGCATTCATTCCCTTCAAAATGGCCTGATAGCTATTTTCCTTAATTGAAATTATTTCTCTCATTGCATTCCTTTTTTCCAGGGACCTCCCATGATGGCTAGTCTTTATCCTTACCTCTGTCTTACATATATCTAACTTGCTTGAAAGTACAGCTCAGGGTGGCTCAGGTGTCCTTATAGCAAGTCATTCTTATCCTCTCAGTTACTGGTGTACTTTTCCTCATGAAATTATTTATTCATTATATTTTGTTTAATTGACCCTTATAGGACCAGATATATGGCACTGTCATGTTATACTTTACATTAGACTAGCAATTTCTTAAGGATGAAATGTTTCAGTGTACATTTTCTTTGCATCCCCAAAACATCATACTTTGGAATTATTGTGTAACCTAGTCCCTGATTCATGACTAATTGCAATTAGTTTCCTTTAGAGTGAATGCAGATTTTTCTTCCAGAACACATTCTCCAAGCACTCCCCACTTACCCATAACCATCCATCAGAATTCAATTCGTCTCTAAGGCACCAGAAAACTCATGAGTTTTCCACCTAATCTCTCCCCTCCAAACTCCTTTTCTAGTTTTAAACACCTTGTCTAGTCCTTGATGAAGTGAGGTCTAGAATTGTGAAATAACTGAAATTCTACTCACTTTTTTTTTCCATCAATCCCAAATACAATCAAAATTGTTTTTTGTACATATTTCTGATGTTGATCACCCAATTACATACCATAAAAAGACCAATTTAACCTATCATTGAAGGAACTTTCCAGTTTTAATTCAATATACTTTGTAATCCATCTCCTAAGCATGCACCAAGGTTCCAACCGTACTAAACCATTTGGATTTCCTGTCTTTTTTTTCCTTTGCTTTCTTTTATTGCAAAATTTTACACCTGAAATGTTATACATTTATATATCTGAACCATTTTCTGCCATGAAATTTTTCATGATTTTTTTTATAAATTTCTAAAATTTATTTTCATTCATTTAAGACAATGGGGTTAAAATTACTTGCCCAAGATCACTCAGCTAGGCAACTATTAAGTGTCTGAGGTCAGATTTGAACTCAGGTCCTCCTGACTCCAGGGCAGATGCTCTATGCACTGTGTCACCTAGCTGCCCCTCATGATCTTTTTACACATTAAAATAACCTAGTCTTCCTCTATAGATTTCATGAAAAGTTTTTTTTTTTTTTTTTATGAAAAGTTATGTGATGTAGTTAAACCATTGCTGAACTTACAGTAAGAAATCCTTGCTTCCAATGTCAGCCTAGGTCCTTACTAAACCTGTGACCTTAGGATAGCCATTTCAGATTCTAAAAATGAGTTCCTTTTAAAATGGGGATTAAATATTTACATGATGGTTTTTGGGAACACATTAAAAAGTGTTAAAGAACTCTATAAAAATCAGTTATTTTGATCTGTTTATAAGCTTTTTAATATATAAATAGCATACATACACACACAAACACACACATACACACACACACACACACACACACACACACACACATATATATATATATATATATATATATATATGCATATATAAACAAACAGTAAGGAATTCATCTTACTCAAGAGTCTAATCTGAGTGAGGACACTGAGTGGAAGACCAGTAATAACTACCTTACTCCAAGACCATATAATAATCCTGTTTGGCTTGCATTTTTATTGCATGGCCCATCATGTAGCTTTGGCCTTATGGTCACTTGGAGTACAAGTTTATGGGCAGAAATATCACCAATATAAAATAAGCAGAAGATTCCATTCTAATGACTGAAAGTCCTGAAGAGTAATCAAGAATTTAATTGATGAAGGAAAAAGTGTAAAGGCTAGTTTCACATAAAAAAATAAAATAAAAAATGACTATCTTGGTAGTTAAAATCCTACCACTTCCTGGCAAATAGAGAGACAAGACATGGAAGCCTTGTCAAATTTTTATAGTCTTGGACTTGAAGTCGCTGTACAAAATATTTGCAGGCGCAGATTAAAAGCTTCTTGCTCTTTGGAAGAAGAACTATGACAAATGTGACCAATAAACTAAAAAGAGAGAAATCGCCTTACATACAAAGGTTCATATAGTCAAGCTTGTTGCTTTTCTAGCAGAAATGGATGTGAGAGTTGAACTATTTAAAAAGCTGACCACTTCAGAATCACTGTTTTGGAATTTTGATGCTGTAGAAGACTTTTGAAGTTCCTTTGAACAGAAAGGAGATCGAATCAGTCAAGACTTAAAGAAATTAATTCAGGTTTTACAAAGGAAGCTTAAATACTGAAGCCAACACTTAAATAATGAGAACATGAGATTCACTGGAAAAGATCATGATATTGGTAAGGTCAAAGGCAAAAGGAACAGGGGTTACAGGGGATGAGATGGATAGTTAATGTTCTAGAAACAAGGAAGTTAAAAATGGATAGATTTCAAGAAATATTGGTGCTTAGAAGAAAAACCTGGGAAGACATATAAATTGTTGCTAAGTGAAGGGGCAGGAACCAGGAGCACATGGAACAGTATCAGCAATATTCTTAGGGGCTTACTTAAGAATAATAACTATTTTTAATCATTCAATGACTCAACTTATAATACAAATTTCTATCTACCTGCAGAGAAATAATTGATGGGATCCAAATATAGATTGAACCATATTTTATAAAATGTTCTTTATTTTTCTTATTTTTTCATTGTTTTTTGTGTGCATATTTTTATTTTCAATTTCTTTTGCAACATGACTAATTTGGAAAAAACTTTTGCAAAAGTGCACATATATCATTTTTATCAAATTATCTTTTCATGCAATGGTTGGGGAGGGACCTAGAGAGTTAGAGAATATGGAACTCAATTAAAAATAATATTAAAAATATTGTTATATGTAACTGAATTAGAACAATTAAAATAGTCACTTGGAAAAAAATTTAAAAATGAACCTCAGATACAAGCATTGATAAACCATAAATCTCCAGGATACATCATTCTAATACAAGATATATCATAAAAGGAACTGGAAAGGGAGCTACTTTCAAAGGAGCACTCATTCTCTTAAAGAGTCAGTGAAGGATAAGGAATGAGTTGAGCTGGCAGTGAAGTCAGCATTACTGGGGTCCCTCATTAAATATTTGTTTATTTCTTCCCCAAGACCTTTTCTCTGAGATAAAAAAAAAATATGTTGAGTGACCCCAAGTGCATCTATCTAAAATAACTTTTCATGTTATTTGTCATGTAATTTGTGATGTACATAATGAATGATTACACTGGATGTTCCATAAGGGTAGAAAGAAGAGTTTAATCTTGTCTTAATGGTGTATTCCCTAAGGACATTGGAAGATGCATGTCTTACACATTGGTTTCTACCTGCTGACATACTTGCTTGTCTTGATGGGGAATCTTCTCACTATTGCTGCAGTTATCACACTTCCACTGCTTTGCTCTAATTTTTGTCTTTTTCTCAACTTCTTGTTGAATACCTACAACGTCTCAGTCAGGCATGCACATACACTGAGAAGTCAGCCCATCTCCCTCCTTAGCTGCATAGTTAAGGACTCTTCCTTGTCTTCTTTGAAGCTACAAAGATTATTTTGCTAATTTCTATGACTGTGACCTTTGTGGGTGTCTTAACATACCTTATCACCACCACTCCCCATTTAATAGAAGAGCCCAACATATTCATCCCCTCATTTCCTACCAGTCATACTGCCTTTGTTCTTCTCCCTCATGCCCTTGTGCTGGATACTTTCTCCCCTTCATATTCCTCACTCCATTGTCTCTATAACAGGGTGCCTGATGTATAGCATGCATTCAATAAATGTTTATTGATTCTTGACATAGACACTCATGAACTGAGAGAATCCAATTAGCCATAATTTTGTGACTGATATTTTAATGAGACTAAAGGGAGACAGTTTTTCACCATGTTGTTTATACAGTGGACTCTCCCCTAACTAATAATTCTCGAGGGATGGTACAAAGAATTCATAGGAACAAAGGAGACGATGATGTTTGCCTTGTACACTCTGGAGATTTCATAAAACCTTCTCCAAATGACACTGGGCAATATATTTCTCTAGTTCTTTGTCGTTAAGAATTACCAAAAATCTCCAGAATGCTAGCAGATTCAGAGGTTTAGATTTCACTGCTTTGGCTTATTTTTAAGTATACCAGTGAGAACAGAATTAATTTGTGAGGAAAGAAATCGTCTCCAGATTATATATAGAATTGTAAGAAACTAGAAAACCTAATGACAATAACAATATACATTGGAATGTTTGCACATCTGAACAATTATCTCAGGTATTATTAAGATTATGATTATTTTTGTGATTAGATTTTTGTTCATTAAGGTTATGAATTTTTTGTTGACTAGTTATTTTGTTCAGATGTTTAATGTGTGAACTCAAAATCATGACCTCAGGAAAAATGTTCTTTTTTGTGAGAAGTAGCTTGCCATAATACTGTAGATAAAATGGTGGGTTGGAATGAAGTAACATCTTAGATAAAATTCTGCTTCTGGCTTTTATGACCTGGGTTATCTTTTTGGCTCCTCTCTTAGATCATCTCCAGTTATTCCTGTTTATATCATTTGTACATCCTTATTTACTTGCTTTCTCCTCTCCATTGACTGGGAATTCACTGAGACCAGGAACTGTTTTTTTGTCTGTCTTGGTAATTTCAGTGCTTACACAGAGTCTGAGACATAGCAAATAATTAATAATGGTTGTTGACTTACTGTGACTTGTCAATGGGTAAAACTCATCCTAGCTGATTCCCCATTCACATGCCTATAATATGTTCATAGTATATGCTTTATAACTCACATAGTCATGTTGAGGTTCATTAGAGATGGTTTAAGTAATATACTTTATGAATTTCAAGTATTATGCAAATAGGTCACTTTTATTGTGAATATGATTTATTGTGACTATGATTATGACTAAGGCCCATTCTACCTTCAATTTATTGCATTTTGTGTTATCCATCACAAGGAGAGTTAGGCAAGTGGGTCAATTTCACAATGTTCTTTGCCCATAACTTAATCTTATTGATGGAAAAAACCCCCAAATATCTAGAGGAATAGGATCTGTGTGCAGGTTCTCCCTTCACTTCTCTGTTTCCTCTATTCTCTCATCTATAATTCAGTTTTGTTGCAGCAAAGATGGGCTGGACTTTTGAATAAATTCATTTGAAAGACTAATGAATTTGAAAGCAGAATATAGTTATGTAACCAGGATTTTGTCATTTCCAAGATTGGAAATTTAGATTCAGTCACTTCATGTCTCCCTTCTACCTTTGTAAACACAGGAACTAGATAATTTAGTTATACCCTTCATCTAGGTTTAAATTTCTGCTCCTATCATTATGTTTGAAAGAATGATACATACAGGAATGTTTGACATTGCTGAGGACTTCAACAAATCTCAAGAAATTTTCAAAGGTATTTGACCTTCAATAATTCTGTTAATCAGAACTATTTTGTCACTTTTTGAATGACTTGAAGTAGATCCTAGGTCTCCTTGATTCTACTGACTAGAAAATAGACATCGACATTTGCAAGAAATAGAGCTAATGCTATACTTATTTTTAATTAAAATGAGGATATTGATGATGAAACCTGAAATACTCTAAATTTATGTGGTCCTCCGAGATTTAAAGGTCTGTGACCTCTTTCTGACATTGGGGTATTTTAGGGCAAAGAGAAGTCAGGAGAACAGCAATCAGCATTTCTTTTATGTGTGTGTGTGTGTGTGTGTGTGTGTACATACATATGTGTGTGAATATGTGTGTAACTGTAGTGTGAATACATATACATATACATATACATATATATATATATATCTATATATATATATATGTGCATGTCTGCTAAAGGTAAATTTATAGAGGGCAGGAGGTGAGATTGTGCTAGGTCGGTGAATTCAGGCTCCCGATTTTGGGCAATGCTGTTAAAATGGTTAAATTGTGAGATTAAATGATGGAATATTTGGACAATTAGAAATGAATTCCAATGGTGACTTGATGGTTCAAGATTGGGGAAAAGTTGGGAAAGAGGTTGAAGTCAAGAAGAGAATCTGAGATTAGGGAGAATGTTGATTCAGATTTATCTATCCATCATTCACCTTTCTCTCTTTCTGAACAAACCTATATAGACACATAGGTAACTTTATAGACATTATTTTATGTATATAAATATACAAACACAATTTATAAATGTATATATATATATATATATTAGACAACCTTATGGATATATAGATACATATATAAATAAAGGTATAACTATATATCACTCCATCAATATATTTATTAGTATCTATTGCATCCAGATATTCATTTACTGAACCATTATCTATTTCATTACTTGTATTTCTCTCTATCACAATCTCCATCTCTCTCCATCTCTATAATCTCCATCTCTACTTCTATCTCTATGTCTGTTTTTCCCCACCTGCATCAGTAGACACTATGGGAAGTCCATGGAGAAATAAAATCAGTGCCATTCATAATTCCTTTTCAAAAACAATTGGCACTTCTATTAGTTTATATTACTAGTAGCTGATTTGGAGAAAAGAATTTCCCACAGTAAGAAATAGGATGCAGAGATTAAAGGAACCATAATTTTTGGTTCTGGCAGGGGCAGTGCAGACTATATCATCCAAAGGGCTAATTTTACTAATTCTGGCCCTGATACCCAGAAGAAGCAAGAAATGAGAGAAAGGGATGTGACAGTAAAGATGAAATGCCTTGGAAGTGATTAAATTTTCTCTAAAAATAATAGGTCTCCGATATCCACTTCCATCTTCTGATTCCTGAATCAGATGAAAGACATGCATTAACCATAGTCTAGTCTTGTCTAACTAGTGAAAATATAATCTCATGAGAATAAGAAATCCTTTCCACCTTAGTGAAGATGCAGTGACTGAAGATAAAAAGACTATTTCTTCAGGTGGAAATTCTTCAGGCAAAAAACACTTCTGATAGTCTTTCAAATTTGGGGGCACAAATTGGGCATCTGGGTTTTTTCAGAAAATAGTCACTAAGGCAGACAATCTTAGCAAGAATGAAGAATAAAACTGGATATGAAAATACTAATTATTTACTTGGAAGCTCAGAATATGAGTTTAAATACAAAATGTTAAATACAAAAATCTGGACTACAAAAATTAGATAACCTAAGAAACAGACAAGTTTGTGATGAATATTTTAGAAGAGATAAACTTTCTAATCTGCGATATTCTATTTTGTTAAATCCAGCTGCATAAATCTTAAGCAGGATATATTAATCATTTGAATGCAGGATAGAGTAAGTGAGCAACTAGCAGCACTATAGAATGCCAGTACTGAAGTCAGTTCATGAATTTAATTCTGGTCTCAGACAATTATTATCCCTATGATCCCGGACAGTCACTTATCCCCTTTTGCCTCATTCCTTATCTGCAAAATGAGTCAAAGAAAAAGCAAACCACTCCAGTATGTCCCACATGCAGATCTGGAGAGTTAGCACAGCTGAAAAATGAAAACAATAATGGAAAAAATCACTGTGAAAGGTTTTATAGCTACTTGCATTTCTATTTTTTTTATAAGAAGGAAATTCTTTTTAGAGTCAGGATAACTGATGTCAAATTTTGACTTCACTACGAAAGATCTTTGTTACTTTGCACAAAAAAACAGAATTAGACTTGGTCTTCCATTACTCTCCTTTGCAGCAATAGTCAATAAAATTAACTTATAGAATGTAGGAATATTTTAGATCCCTTTTCTGAACCTAAAGTATTAATATAAAGTATTAATTATTGCCTCATCCTCAACTTTCTCACATTCTTTCTGGATCTATATCTATAATTAAGATGGATATAAAGATAGATGTTTAGATAGATCATTGAGAAACATAGAAGTAGGTATAGGAATACACATATTTATATTTTTGTATGTAAGCATTTCCATGAACACATATATCTTGGGGTATATGTATGTAAATGTCTACATAAAGATGTGTGGGATTCATTTCTCCCTTTGGTAATGATAGTTGTCTTTATTAATTCTGAAGTGCTACCTTTCACTTTCCTGATGTGCATCCTGTCTAATTTCCTCTGGTCAGACTAGAAAGGTATGATATAAAACTCTTTACTAGAATTTTGCATTCATATAGCGTCACCATTTGTACTGGAAGTTCTGCCTTCATCAGGTTTTGTCTTTAAAATATAGTGTGATTTTTATTTTGTTAAGGTTTAATAGGACAGAATAATTTTCAAGGTCTTTCAGAATAATCATTTTACTTCTTTCTTCTTTTCATCCCTTTTTTCCTGCCATTCATACTGTTATAACATTTGATGTTAGTTAACTTCCAGAAGATCTAAAGTGATGAGCAACTTCTCCATCATCACAGAGTTCCTCCTCATGGAGTTCTCCAGCAAGCGGGAGTTGCAGGTGTTACATGCTGTGCTCTTCCTGATGATTTACCTAGCTGCTCTGATGGGGAACCTTCTCACCATGGCTGCTATAATTACTGACTCACAGCTTCACTCTCCTATGTATTTTTTCCTGAGCAACCTATCCCTCCTAGATATCTGCACCATCTCAGTCATTGTTCCTAAATTCATTGTGAATTCTTTTTCTGGCATTCATTCTCTGTCCATCTTTGGCTGTGCTATTCAGATATTTTTCTTTACCTTTTTTGTATCAGCAGAGTTTGCTTTGCTTATGGCCATGTCCTATGACCGCTTTGTGGCCATCTGCTACCCACTACACTATGGCATCATCATGAATCCTGCACGTTGTCTCTGGGTAGCAGCTGGTTCCTGGCTCAGTGGGGTTATTTATTCAGCTGCCCACATAGGTAACATGTTCCGCCAGCCCTTCAGAGGATCCAATGTGATTCACCAGTTTTTCTGTGATGTCCCTCATCTCTTGAAAGTCTTAACCTCTGAAGTGTTTCATACTGAGTTTGTTTTAGTTGTGATAAGTTTAAGTCTTTTCTCATTCTGCTTTGCCTTTTTAATTGCTTCATATGCTCGTATCTTCACCACTGTACTCAAGATTCCTTCTGTGGAAGGGCGCTACAAGGCCATTGCCACCTGCTCCCCTCAGCTAATTATCATCCTGTTGTTTATCATTTCAATAATTCTTGCTGCCCTCAAGGACACATCAGACACATCACCTATTCAAAATCTTCTAATTGCATTATCCTATACAACATTGCCTCCGCTAATCAACCCCATCATCTACAGCCTGAGAAACCAGAATATTACAATTGCCATGGGCAAGATGGTCAGGAGAATGGCTTTTTCCCTATTCTTGAAAACATGAACAAAAAATTCCCCCAAACTGGAGATTATATATTTGGGCTGTCAAATATGCAAATTGATGAATATATGAGGTAGCCTAAAGGAGGGGAAAGAGGCACCCAAAACAAAGCCACCCAGGCAAAAGGCCCTTTAGCCGAAAGGTTACCTAGGATAGAATAAATCTATTATTTATTTTACCTTAATATGAACCCATCCTATTTGTGGTTGTGATCAATGTTGAAATTGTCATGGTGCTGACCCATTGTCTTTCGGCAACAGTGTCATCAGAGGAATCAATGGAACAATCCCCTCAACAGCAGTCAATTAGTCTTAACCAAAAATAGCCATCAGGATGTTGTTATATTTCTACCCCCAGTAGGAATTTTGCCTTTGCACTTTTGTTTCCTTTTATCCATTTATCGTTCTTTATTCTTTGCATGTTGAAGATGTAGTCATCTTTTCAAATACATATATCAATATATGCATATGTTCACAAGTGTGTAAATGTGTGTTATTTCTATTTCCTTTTTTGGGACTTAACTGTTTGATCCTATTTTTTGCTATTTTAAAGATAAGAATATAGACAACCATAGTCCCTTCATATCTTTTTGATGCTATGATTTAGTAAACAATTTTTGTTCATCTCTCAAATTGAAATTATTCTTCATTATACTTAATTTTTTTAAATTTATATTTTTATAATGTGTTTAATATACTTATTTTCTATTATTTAAAGTAGTATTGGGGGGGGGGGCTAGGTGGTGTAGTGAATAAAGCACTGGCCTTGGAGTCAGGAGTACCTGGGTTCAAATATGGTCTCAGACACTTAATAATGACCTAGCTGTGTGGCCTTGGGAAAGCCACTTAACTCGGTTTGCCTTGCAAAAAAAAAAAAACAGCCTAAAAAAAACCCTAAAGTAGTATTAATTACTTATCTCACCCAGTGGATTTCCCTTTTCCTTTTCATTTTCATACTGCCAAGTTAGTTGATAAAAATAACGACTCTTGAAATATCCATCTGCTTTTCAATTATAAAGTTTGAAGCTACAATTATACAAAATATTTTATTTGATTCTAGTCCAAGAGAATATCTGAGGTGAATTTTATAAATGCAACCACCCGATGGGATTATTTGTACTAATTAGAGCCTTGCTATATTACTTGATAGCAAATTCTGTTTAGTCTTTGCCTTTATATTTATTGGATTGTTTTTTTGGGATACAACAGATGTTTCTTAAATTAATAATTTAATTTTAAGCTTCTTGAGAGGAGAAGCCTTCTTTTACTTAACTTTATATTTAGCTACTACCTAACAGAGGTAGAGACAGATGGAAGAGGAAAGGCAGTAACTCATTTGAACTTTCTTAAATTCCCTTCCAATTAACTTTAAGATGATTGACAAATGAGGTATAATGTCCAATAACCACTTAAAGGTGGGGTTCAGAAAATCCTGGGAAGTCTTATGTGAGTTGTTGAAAAATTCAGTGAACATAGTAAACATGAGAACATTGTATACAATAATACCAATATTATAAGATGATCAAATGTGAATGACAGCTATTCATACCCATTCATTGATTCAAAGTGTTTAATGAAAAATATTCTCCACTTGTACAAATAGAACTGTGATTGTCCAACTTTAGATCAAGTCCTACTTTTTAAAAATCCTTTATTTTTTCTTGTTTTGTGGGTTTTTTGTCTGTTTTCTTTAGTGACATGGTTAATATGGAAATAAATTTTGTAGTTCTGCAAATGCATAACATATACCAAAGTACTTTCCCCATCGAGGAGGGAACAGTGGAGGGATGGAGCAAGTGAGGGAATTAAGAGTTCAGCATTTTAATGATGTTTGAAATGTTTCTACTAGTAGTTGGAAAGAAAGTTTGTGACTGAGTGGTGGATGTTAAATAATGATAAAAAATTAGATAATAAAAGGCAAAAAGTTCAATGTTTTCATAAAAATCAGATTTGAAACAAATAACTATTAGAGAGGAAGCAAGCAGCAGTAAAGGTCATAATGTTAGAATAAAGTTAGGAGGGGGTGGCTAGGTGGCGTAGTGGATAAAGCACTGGCCTTGGAGTCAGGAGTACCTGGGTTCAAATCCGGTCTTAATAATTACCTAGCTGTGTGGCCTTTGGGCAAGCCACTTAACCCCGTTTGCCTTGCAAAAGAATCTAAAAACAAACAAACAAACAAACAAAAAGAATAAGGTTAGGAGGGTGAGGGAGAAAATAGGGGAGAGAATTTCAGAATATTGGGCAAAATAATAAGAGGTTAAGAGGAAATGTTGTGGAAAAAGGGATAGTGCAAGAAGAGATGCTAAGAATATGATTGAGGGAAATTTGCATTGTAATTAGAAGTTCAAATCTACAAGAAAAGAAATCATTCACCAATTGATAAATTATCAAAGATATGAACAGACAAATTTTTCCAATGAAGAAATCAAAATATAGTAATTTTAAATTCTCTCATTCATTATCGAGTAGAGAAATGAAGACTAATACTCCTTAAGATATCATTTTACAACTATCAGATTGATATTATGATAGAAGTGTAAAGTGACAAATCTTAGCAAAGAAATGGAAAATTTGAAAATCTGATTTGAAAATCTAATTAACTGTGGAATTGTCAATTGATTCAGCCACTATGGAGAAAAATCAGGAATTGTACCCAAAGAGTTATTAAAAATACCTCTCCTCTGTGCAATAGAAACAGTAAAAGCAATATTATTTTTAGAATGACTTGATGAATAAATTGTTTGTCTATCATAAATTTCCAATTCATTATAAATGGCATATGAAGAAAGATGCTATCTTCATCCAGTAAAAAGAATAAATGGAAGCAGACTTAGAACAATTTTACCCTCCCTTCCATACACTTATATGTAGGCACACACACACACACACACACACACACACACACACAAACAAACACACATGCACATAGAAAGACACTTATTTTCTTCCAATGATAGACATCTCTGGGAAGAATGGGCAGAAAAAAGGAAAAAATACATACTAATTTTGAAGTGTATTTGAAAGGCAAAGCAAATTGTATTTAGAAGATTTTCAATTTCATGTACAACCATCTTTAAAAATAAACTATATTATATGATGGAAATGCTTCACTTCATAAATATATATGTATCAATGTAAAAAATAAAAGAAAAATAATATAAGGAATAAAAATTATCATCCTATAAATATTGACTAAAAGGCTTTTAAAAATCCATCATATTTTTCTTTTAAAAAATATGATAATCACATGATTAGATGGAATTTCTTAAATATAATAAACAATAATTTTAAATCAAGAATTCTTGTTCTTAATGGACAAACTTTATTTCACATCCACCAATGATCAATACAGAGGGAAGTGAGAGGAGACAGGGAGCCCAGAGCCTCACTTCTGGGTCTGCCTCTGGTTGGACTGATCCTAATTTCTGAACCTTAATACAAGGGACACGAGGAAACAAAGGACAGGATGAAGATAGGGGTGAGGGGGAGGGTAGTAGAGTTTTAGGAATAGTAACAAGGCTGGGGCTGAATTCTCTTTGGATTAATCCCTTTGCTTCTTTTTATGGAATTGAAGCATAGACATTTTATAAGTGCCATCCCAGTGCACTTCACTTCTTAAAAACATTTTTGTAGTAACGTTGTGCTAAAGAATTCTTTCATCATCTCTCTAACTTCTTTTGCTTTTTCTTCTAATTTCTTGAATATGCACCCAACTTGTAGGCATTTGCTCAGGAGCTGTTTACAGTAATATTGTCCATTTTTAAGTATTTCAAGAAAATTCTTCATATTTTCCAGTTTATTATCTTTACTGGTGGTTCTCAGCTCCCCTGTCAGGTACATGGCCATTCTGGAGAACATGTCCTGGTACAGCCTCTTGATGTCCATCTGGACAGACTCCACCAAAGCATCATCTAGGCCAGTGAAGGGAGAAAAGAGAATAGATGGAGGGAAAGATACAGATGGGAGAATAGAAGGGAAGGAGGAAAGGAGATAGAGGGGGAAGGGGGGAAGAGGGGAGGATAGGGGGAAATAGATGGGATAAAAAGGGGAAGGATGAAGAATCAGAGAGGGAGAAAGAAAAGTTGGCTAGGATGGGGGTGGCACATGTCTCTTCATCATTTCTAAATGTACTATGGCACTCCATCTCATTCATATACTATATCTTATTTAGCCATTCACCAATTGATGGACATCCTTACAAATTCTAATTCTTTATCACTGCAAACAGAACTGTTTCAAATATTTTGTTACCTCAGGGTCTTTTTATTTTTTTCAGACCAAATGGAGAGATTACAACTTATCATTATCTTGAACTTTTACCATTCTTATTCTCAGCCAGATTTGCCAGTATTGATTTCACTTCCATTAAAACACCTATCTCGGGGAGGCTATGTGGCACAGTGGAAAGAGCACCAGCCCTAGAGTCAGCAGGACCTGAGTTCAAATGCAGAATCAGACACTTAATAATCACCAGCTATGTGGCCTTGGGTGAGCCACTTAACCCCATTGCCTTGCAAACAAACAAACAAAAAAACAAAAAAACACCTATCTCACTCATTCTTGTGGACCACCTCTCCAAAACAATTTCCCCAGAATATAATTTTAAGTTTATTCTATGTCAGTAATGTTTTTCTATCACTTTTTAAAGTATAGACAATTAACAAAAAAACAAATCAAACTTTTCAAACTTCACAAATCAGATCTTATCACATGGAAAATTTAACAATTGGCCCTCTTAAGCCAGTTGGGACTCACATAAACAGACTCCTAAGAATATCTCAATTTACATTGACACTTCTTGACTCTCACATTCATTCAGTAGCTTCTTCTTTATGGTTTATTAGTTTATATCTTGTATCTAATAAATAATTTTGCTTATCCCTCAAATAAAATCCTTCTTTTCTCAATGAGTTCCATCCTAGAGGCAGTCTTTTTTCTCTAACTCTTGTTTTAAGGTTAGAGGCATTAAATATACATTTGATATTCTCTGAAGAATCATCATTTTCTAGTCCTTCAGATTACACATTCCCTATGACTTATTTTTTTCATTGCAACTTAGGTTGCAAAAGCAGTTATAACATCTATTTTGACATCATGTACAAGAGTTTTACTTCCATGAGCAGGAAGTCCAAATATGCTTCATTTTATCACCAATTATTTTTCATCAAAGCCTTCACTAATGCAGGAAACTCTTTTTGTCACTGACATAATCTCAAATGCCTCCATCCCTCAGTTACCACATTTCCTTAGATCATCCAGGTCTGACCTTGTTGCACTCTCCTCTCTTCCCTATTTTAAATCTGTTAAAATTGATAAATATATTCAACACTTCAGGTTTTTTTTTCATTCAAGTTTTTTTTCCCATTCTCCCAAGAGGAGACATGCAATAATGTCTTGCTAAATTTTGTACCTGAATTCATCCTTTTCTTTTCTTCTTACACTACTTTTCAAGTTTTGAGACTGGAATTGTTCATAGTTACCAAAGTTTACTTCCTGAATCCATGAAAAATTGAAGTCATCCAATAATCTTTAATCATAACACAACATTCTAACAAAGTAACTTGTCTGTGACTTCATAATTGATCCACTAATCTAATCCATACATGCTTCACCCCTCCTCCTAAATTGTAAGCTTCAAGTTTTATCATTTTGCTTTTCTGTTTCATTTCCTGTCCTTTGCTTAATATTTAATAAAGTGTTTGGCAAAATGGAAATGCTCCTTATATAGCAATATCACCAGATGCTTTGGGACATCTGAACTATAATTGTTACCTATTTTAGCTGAGTCTGGAGAAATTGATTAAATAAGGGGATCTGCAACATTTGAGGATCATGTATTATTCTCTCTAATTCATTGAGGAGGGGTGTGTCTGTGTGTATGTGTGTGTGTGTGTGTGTGTGTGTGTGTGAGAGAGAGAGAGAGAGAGAGAGAGAGAGAGAGAGAGAGAGAGAGAGAGAGAGAGTGAGAAAGACACACCAAGAGTCAAACACCAGGCTCAGTGTTCACAATGCAAATACAAGCATAAAGAAAGACAATTCCTACTCTCCAATATCTTACATTTGAACTGTAAATGACAGAAATAAGGAGTTAGGAGAAAGATGCCAATAGAGAAAAGGTAGATACTAAGTCTAGTGATTTCTGAGACATAAGTGAATTGTGACTGACCCCAGCATTTCCTCAAATAGATGCTTAGGTCAGCAATTCACCAAAAGGAGGAAGTTAGGGGAGGAAGTGAGTGGAAACTGGGATGGGAGCATCTTGGAGGAGGGGATGGAGAAACAACTGGAATAGAGGTGGGAAAGTTGAGAGAGTTAAGAACTTAGCTCAGTGTAGAATTAGTTGTGATTGCCCAGTCACCAACAGGAGACTGAAACATTAGAGTGGAGAAGGAAGATAGAGAGGAGTGGGGCATGACCTTGAAGGAGAACAAAGAGAAAGTTTTCAGATCCATAAGTCATCAGACATCTCTCTGTGGAAAATAAATTTATAAAACATTAATATTAATTATGATCAGTATAAGTTTTATTTTATTTGATATTTTATTCAACCTATGAGGGAGGTGCCTCTAATAGCATTATTTCCTTGATTTTTTTGATGCAGTTAGTAATTATCTCAGGTTGGATCTAAATTATCTTTTCCTGCAGGAAGATCACACTGATCATTAAAATGACAAGAATCAAGTTTCGAGCAACATCGAATTCAATCATTTCTTTTCTGTCAATAGAGAAGAGTAATTGAATTAAGAGAACCCTGGAAGTGGACTGAGATGAGAATCATGGACTCTTTGAAATATATGAAACATATTACATAAACAATGATATGAAATATCTTGTGTTAAGACTGGTGAGCTCATTTTTTTTGCCTTGATTATTGTACTTGCCTCTTAATTGATTTTTCTCATGTCTCAAGTATTTCCCCTTGCTTCTCACTTCTGCCTAGTTCTACAAATCTAATATTGGGTCCATGGTCTCCATGTGAACCGGTTCTTTGATGTCCCAAAACATCCAGAAATAGCCCAATACAGAGCCACCATTATGCTTCACTAGTCATCCTCATATAATTTTGCTGCCTGTGTACCCTTTATTCCTCTATCCTGTCTGATACCTACCTTTACACATACACACACACACACACACACACACACACACACACACACACACACACACACACACACACACATGCACAAACACAGAAACTTGCATACAAAGAGTCATTTTCTACCTCTATATTTTAGAATAATGATCAAACCAACAATATCATTCCTTGAAAAGATATTTCAATCCAATTGTTGCATGGGGTGAGTCCTCATTCCTATGCCATTCCAATGTAAAAGACCTTTCTTTTTTAGGAAGAAATTGCATGACGCAATGGAAAGACCACTGAACCTGAAGTCAAGAAGATATAAATCCAAATCTATTTCTTAAACTTTCTGGTTATGAGAGCTTAATCAAGTCATTTAAATTCTGTTTGCCTCAGTTACTTTGAACATAAAATGAATATAACTGCATTTATTTTTTGAGGTTGGTGTGAGGATCAGATGAAATGTTTTTAAAGTGCTTCCCATTATGTCTGGCACATAAAAAGAGCAAATTCCTTTCCCCTAGAAGATATGCTCCTTGAGCTCAGGAATTATTTTTATGCATTTGCATTCCTTAGAAAACCTTTGATTATATAAGTTCTTGATTCATGCTACCTTGCTATTTTAATTTATATTAAATACATTAATTTCACAATCACAAACCTGACCATATCACTGTCCTATTTTCACTAAGTTCAAGTGGTTCTTGCCTTTAGACTGAATTAGCAAGAGCTCTGTCATTTAAGTCCCTTCATAATCTGAATATAGCATACCACCATTCTAACTTAACCACAAATTTCTCTCCTCCATTTATTTTTTGATCCATCCAAACTGGCCTTTTCTCTGGTTCTAACATGGTCATTTCCTTTCCTATCTTAGCATAGGCTCTTTATGTAAATGGGAAGCCAATAAATTCAATCGATTTGTCCATTTCCTTATATAAGATGAAAGCCCAAGACAGAATTAGAACTCATGTGTTTCTAATGATCTTTAGTCCATCACACTGTTCTCTATGAGACATTATTCTCATTTATATAGTATTGTCTTCACATATATACCATGTAGATCATGCTATATGCATTATCATTAGGGCAACTGGATGCCAGCCTTGGAGTAAGAAGGGCCTGAGTTCAAATTTGAATTCAAACTCTACACTTACTAGCTATGTAACCTTGGGCAAGTCACTTAAACCTGACTTTAGTCCAGGAACATCTCATCAAACAACAGGAGGCTTATGAACTCTTTTGGAATGCAAGGTTTTTCCTCATGGGAAAAAGTTTACTATCCTATTAGTTGTCTTATCAAAAGTAAGGAGACTGAGTCACCTATATATATATACATATATATATGTATATATATATATACCTATATATACATATATATATATATATATATATATACATAAATATTTTATATCTAAAGTCCTCTCGCATTGTCCTTGATACCCCCTCAGATACTATTCTCTCTTCCTATCCACTTTGGACCCATCTTCTTCTTGGAACCCCCTGACCAAACAAGCCATACACACACATAGACTCAATGGAAGAAGATGAATTCATCTGGTTCCTCTCTCTTTTCCCCTGGAGTCATTCATTATCTTTCTGTATATGCCGAGTTCATTCAAATCTCCAATTCAAATGATTTGTTGAGATCTCCTCTTCTGGTAAAGGAACTTCTTAACATAACATCTTATCAGACAGCCTCATATTTTTATGCTTAGACCATAAAATTATAAAACCTTACTCACTATCACACTGATATACCTATTTTACTAACAAAAATACAACTTCCATAATTGTTCACTTCACAAGTGAATGTGTTCTTACTTTTCATTAAAATTATAACAAACATCCTTAATTAAAATAAATTCTTCTTTCTTCTCAAAATGTTTCTAACTAAACTATAGGTGATTCTTCTCCTGATATACTCAACTGATTTACATTCCCTTCTTAAAGTGGAAATTGAAACTGCTACTACACAGAAGTGTATCTTGAGATTATATAAACCCTTTTTAGTCTTCTTATCGAAATATCCTTTTTCCTTGCATAAAGGAACATAAAATCAAGGCTTCTTATTTCTTCAAAAAAAATATAGGTAGCAACAAGAGGTTAAAACCACATGCTGACCTATGTAACTATTAAATTCCAATTGACATAAAATTTCTATATCAAACTGACCTTTAACAATTTCTTATAAACATCCAGGACATCAAAGGACAATTACTTTATAGATATAATTTTGAGTGTCAGTTTCCAGGCAGAGGTCATATGTATAGTCAAATGCTTTAAGTCAAATTTTAGAGTTATTCCATGAGACATTATTCAGATGTCACATTTGGGGAAAATCAAGTGAAAGGGTCCAACCTCAGGTTGCACTGAAAAGTCGCCCCTTCAGTTTTTTTATCCCAATACACCTGTCACCTGCGTAGTGTCCAAACCTCTTTCGGGTTTCCAGACAGCAAGAGAGGATTGACTCAATGATACTTCCTCTGCTGATCATACCTGATGTTAGACACAAAGAAAAGCCAATTAAAAGTCCTAAATGCTAATTCTTATCTGGATTGGTGGGTCACAATCAATCAGCCCCCTTCCTTAAACATTTATCATATATATCTACTCTGAGTGTCCCTGTCATCAGACTACATTAAATAGGGTTATTTTCTAAACATTCAAAAAGCAATCAAGTTCCCCCAGCATCTGGAATATTCCTCAACACACCCCAAAAAACCCTTTTTTCAAAATATGGTCCATAATTCAACTAGAAGCCTATCCTCTAGGTGGCAGTAACTTCTAAGCTGCAGATCCAAATCTCTTTGTCTGAAATCATATCTGTTTAATTTCTGGATAAAGGTGGTTTGTTAGAGGCCTCTTGGATAGCCTGCTGTATTACAATCAATAAACACCTCCTTAGGCTAGGAGATTATTCTAAGAATTTTCATATAATTAGCCAGAGATTGCCGCAGAAAAAACAATCACAAATTATTATAGTTATTGTCTTTCCCATATTGCTCAGGTGCCTTTACTTCAAAGCAAGCAACCACAACATATATATATATATATATATATATATATATATATATATATATATATACACACACACACACACACACACACACATACATATAACCACAAAAATTCCAATTTACATATACAATTGGCAAGTTTATGCAATTATCTATAAATGCCTATTTAATTCTTAGCCAGATTCAAAATTAAATTTTTACTTTTCATAATTCATTCAATCCATTAGAATATCTGAAGGTTCTCTAAATTTAACAACAAAGTAATACATGTTAACACATTAAAAACTAGATTTCCCAAAAGAGTCTTTCCATTATTAAATTTTTACCTGGACCAACAGATCTAGAGCAAGGTCCAACACATCATTTAAAAACTTCAGGGAACCCAGACAGTCATGACCTTTGATAATTTCCCTCATTATCCCTACAAAGCAATCAGTCATTAATTCTATGCAACAATATCTTTCCAAATTTTGAACCTTGATTAACTTCTCTTGTTTGCCTCCTACACTGTTTTTCATGTGCTGAGGAATGAAATTATTGATAGTCACCAAGCTTGCTGCCCAAATTGAAGTCATCTGAACAAGATATAGAAACATAGCAATTCCATCATGACTCCATAATTAATTTACAAATCCAGTCCCACAAACTTCATCCCCTCCTCCTAAGTTATCATCACATTTTTTTCATTTTGTTTTTCTACTTCTTTTCCTGTCCCTTGTTTAATGTGTAATAGAGTGTTCAGCAAAATGAAAGTGTTCCATTCAAATTGACCAGCAGATGTTTGCTTTGGGAAACCCAAACTAGAATTCTTGCCTTTTTTAGTTGAGTCTGAAGAAATTCATCAAATGAGAGAATCCATAAAATTTCAGAATCATAGCAGAGATGTTGGGGGGTGGGGAGAGAGAGAGAGAGAGAGAGAGAGAGAGAGAGAGAGAGAGAGAGAGAGAGAGAGAGAGAGAGAGAGAGAGAGAGAGATACAGAGAGAGAGAAAGGGAGAAAGACACAGACTGAGAAAAAACACATCAAGTGTCAAATACTGGACTGAGTGCTCAGAATGCAAATATAAGCACAAAGAAGGACATTTCCAACTCTCCAGTATCTTACATTATAGCTAGAAATGACATAAAAAGGAGCTATAAGAATGATATCAATAGAGAAAAGTAGATACTTAAGTCCAGGTATTTTAGAGAGAGAAATGAGTTGTGACTGACCCCATTCTTCTCTCAAGCAGAGGTTTAGGTCAGGATCTCACTAATTGGAGGAAGTTATGGGAAAAAATGAGTAGACACTGGAATGGAAGCATCTTCACGGGGAGAAACTATTGGAATAGAGGTGTGAAACTCCAGAGAGTTAACAGCTTCAGAGGAGAGTGAACTGTGTCTGTGCCAGAGATTTTTTCAAAAGGAGAATCTTGGCAAAAAGTCACCAACAGGAAGCTGAAATGAACCATTAGATGAGAGTTGTGAAGGCAGATAGAGAAGCCTGGGAGAAAGATTTCTGCTCCAAAGAAAAAAAAACTATAATAATAATAAAAATAATAATTAGCACTTTAAGCTTTGTAAGGTAATTGAATTTATTTTCTTACTTAATATTTGCAATCAACCTGTGAGGTAGGTGCCTCTACCAGCTTCTTTTATAGAAATAATGAAATTGGACAAGAAATAGTCTTACATTCTTGTCCTTTGTGATACAGCTAGTAATTATCATAGTTTGGGTCCCAACTCTGGTCTTACTAATCCAGCACTGTACATTCTGTTGAAGTGTTTCTAATAATGCTTAAAATAAATTCTCTTTTCCTATTGTAAGACCATACTGATGATTAAAACAGCAAGGATCAAGTTTCTGGGAGCATCAAACTCAATCATTTCTTTACTGTCAATGCAGAAAAGGAATTGAATTCAGAGAATTCTGGAAGTGCAAGATGAGTATAAAAGTTTCTACATTATGGAATATATGAAATACATATGATGTTATGAAATGTGTGTTAGAACCAGTGAGGTCTCTTTTTGCCTGGATTATTGTATTTGCCTTTTAATTGATTTTTCTCATTTCTCACATATTTCCCTACAAATATTGCTTCTCACTGCTGCCTGATTCCACAAATCTAACATTCAGTCTATGGTCACCAGGTGACTGGGTTCTTGGTTGTGCAAAATCATCCACAGGAAGCCCAACATGGAACCACCATGATGCTTCTCTGGTCATCATTATCCTATTTATCCTTTATTCTTCTGCCCTGTTTGACACCTTCCCCCTCTACAAACACACACACACACACACACACACACACACACACACACACACACACACACACACAGAGGCTTATATACGGAGTCATTTTTCGTATCTCTCCTTTGGACTAATAATCAAACCAAAAATATCATTCCTGAGAATGGTATTTGAATCCAATTGTTACATGGGGTGAGTCTTCATCCCTCTGATATTCCAATATAAATCAACTCTCCTTTTTAGGAAGAAGTTAATGGTGCAATGTAAAGAGAACAGCCTGGAATCAGGGAGATCTGAATTCAGATCTGGTCTCTACACTTACTGGCTATGAGACCTTGAAGTAGTCATTTAATTTCTGTCTGATTCAGTTTCCTAAGGCAAAAAGTTAACATAATTGCACTTATCCTGTGGGGTTGATATGAGGATCAGATGAGATGTTTTTAAAGTGCTTCCCACAATGTCTAGCACATAGAAGGAGTAAGATAAGCTCTCATTGGAGTTCAGGAACTAAAGTTATGTATTTGTATTTCTTAGTATACTACCTTCCCTTTTCTAAGTACTTGATACATGCTGTCTTATTATTTTTATTTACATTAATTGCATTAATTTCAAAAGCACAAATCTAACCATATCACTGTCCTGTTTTCAATAAATCCAAGTGGTTCACTCTAGCCTTTATAATGAATTATCAAGAGCTCTCTCATTTAAGTCCCTTCATTATCTGAATACAACATACCATTTTTTGATCCACCCATATTGGTCTTATCCCTGGTTCTAACATGGGATATTTCCTTTTACATCTTAGCATCAACTCTTTATGTCCACAGGAAGTAAATGAGTGCAATTGATTTGTCCATTCCCATATATAAGATGAATTTCCAAGGCATAATTTTAAATTAGGTCTTTCTGATGGTCTTTAATCCATCATACAATTCTCTGTGAGACACTGATCTTATTTACATAGCTGTATGATCTTGGGCAAGTCCCTGAAACCTGTTTTCCTCCCATCAGCCACCATTTCCAGATCCTGATTAATATCTAGCCACTGGACCCAGATGACCCTGGAGAAGAAAGTGAGGCTCATGACTTAGCACAGCCCACCCCGCTCCCCAATCCAATGCAAATGCTTGCCATGGCATCATCTCTTTGATGTCATATTCTTCTTTGAGAGCAAAGGACACATATCATCATTATCATCACATGGGAAGTACTTACTCCTCACTTATACCTCTTAGAATTCCCAGTTTCCTTTAAATAAAACTTTCTTCAAGAAGACATTCCTAGGGGCAGCTAGGTGGCGCAGTGGATAAAGCACCGGCCTTGGAGTCAGGAGTACTTGGGTTCAAATCCAGTCTCAGACACTTAATAATTACCTAGCTGTGTGGCCTTGGGCAAGCCACTTAACCCCATTTGCCTTGCAAAAAAACAACAACAACAAAAAAAACAAAAACAAAAAACAAACAAAAAGAAGATATTCCTGATTCCCTTAACTGCTAGTGGTGGCTTTGAACAAATTATCTTGCATTTACTTCATATATATTTTATATAGTTTGAATTACTGACATGTGAACTTATGGTTTCTGCAATAAAACATAAATTTGGGGGGGGCAGGGATTTTTTCATTCATGTATTCTTGTCACCATTGTCTACTATATTGTCTAGCATTTAATAGGTCCTTGATGCTTGTAGTTGATGGATAGATTGAGCATACAATTCTTTGCAAATCTTATAATAAAGTCTTTCAGAATCTACATGTAGACAAGAGAAAGAAGGAAAGAAGGATATGTGTTATGAGGAAAGAACACAATATAAAGGATTATCTTATCCTCTACCATATAGCATAATACACTAAAACTGTACTTATGAGTTTAATATTGATTATTATATTAAGAACAAAGTTGAGAAGTGAAGGAGATACCAATTACATTATGGCTTGGTGGGGGGAGGGAGAATTCTGAGGTAGAAAAGGAGACCTAAGAAGGTTAAGGCCAACAAATTTAATTACATAAAATTATAGTTTGAATTGAAATAAAAATGGAAAAATAATTCCATTATGCTTATCTTTTTTTTTTTTCTTTTAGGGACAAATAAGGGTTGAGCATTGCTATGGTTAGCAGGAGGTAAGGGAATAAGTACAAGAGTACAATACAAAAGGTAAAGAGGCATAAGAAGTTATTTTGGAGAATTACACTACTGCAGACTTAGCTACCTTCCCAGAGGAAGACAAGAAATATAAACTGAAGCATGAATCAGCTTTTAAAGAGGCAGAAAGAAGAGGGAACAGGAATTGTTTTTTAGTAGCATCTTTATTTCTTTTCATCCATATGCACCTTATTTTGGTAAAGTGTGTGAGATGTGGATCTATGCCTAGTTTTTGCTACACTATTTTCCAGTTTTCCCAACAATCTTTGTCAAATAGTGATTTCATATCTCTAAAGCTGATGTCTTTGGTTTGGTCAAACACTAGCTTACTGAATTCATTTACTATAGTTTCTTTTGAACCTATCCTAAACCACTTATCCACTGCTCCATTTCTAAACCAGTACCAGGCAGTTGTGATGACTATCATTTTATGGTACAGTTTTAGATCTGGTGGAGCCATCTCACCTTCATTTACATTTTTTTTTATCTGTTCCCTTGCTATTCTTGATCTTTTTGTTGCTCCACATGAATTTTGTTACTGGTTTTCCCTAGCTCATTAAAATAGTTGTTTGATAGTTTGTTTGGTATGGCACTGAATAAGTCATTAATTTTTGATAAAATTGTCATTTTTACTACATTAGCTCAACATAAGCAATTAATATTTTTCCAGTTACTTAGATCTGACTTCATTTGGGTGAGAAATGCTTTATAATTGGGTTCAGTTTCTGGGTTTGCCTGGGGAGGTAGATTCCCAAGTACTTAATGTTATCTATGGCTCCTGTAAATTGAAGTTCTTTTTCTATCTCTTGCTCTTAGACTTGGTATTCATATATAGAAATGTTGATGATTTATGTGGGTTTATTTTATATCCTGCTACTTGGCTGAATTTATTGCTTGTTTCAAGTAGTTTTTTATATGATTTTCTTGTGTTCTCTAAGTATCCCATCATATCATCTGCAGAGAGTGAAAGGTTTGCTTCTTCATTGCCAATTCTGATTCCATCAATTTCTTTTTCTTCTCTTTTTTGCTACAAGTAACATTTCTAATACTGTATTGAATAGCAATGATGATAATGGGCATTTTTGATTCAACCTATTTTTGGAAATGCTGAGTTTATTCCCATTGCATATAATATTTGTTGAAGGTTTATATAGATACTACTTATTATTTTGGGAAAATTCCATTTATTTTTAATCTTTCTAGTGTTTTTAATAGGAATGAATATTGTGTTTTATCAAAGACTTTTTCAGCATCTATTGATATATGATTTCTGTTAGTTTGGATATTGATATATTCAATTAAGTTAAGTGTTTTCCTAATATTGAACCATCCCTACCTACCTGATCTTTGTGTATTATCCTAGTAATAGATTGCTGCAGTCTCATTGCTAAACTTTTATTTAAGATTTTTGCATAAATATTCATTATGGAGATTGGTCTATAATTTTTTTTTCTGTTTTTGTTCTTCTGGTTTAGGTATCAGCACCATGTTGGTGTCATAAAAGGAGTTTGACAGAACACATTCCCCTATTTATTAAATAGTTTATTTAGAATAGGAATTAATTGTTCCATAAATGTTTGGTAGCGTAAATCCATCTGGAGACTTTTTCTTAGAGAGTTTGTTGATAGTTTCATCAATTGAAATGGGGTGAAGTAATTTATTTTCTCTTATGATGATTTGGGTAGTTTGTATTTTTCTAAATATTCATACATTTCACTCAGTTTATTCAATTTATTGGCATACAGTTTGGCAAAGTAGTTTGGAATTATCTCTTTAATTTCCTCCTTATTGGTGGTTAGTTCACCCTTTTCATTTTTGATACTGGCAATTTGGTTGTTTTCTTTTTTTTTAAATCAGATTAACCAAAGGTTTGCCTATTTTTTCTTGTTTTTCATAAAACTGACTCAGTTTTATTTGTGAAATTAATGGTTTTCTTTAATTTTTTTCAGCTCTTTTATAAGGCTTGATGGAATCTTGTACTATCCCAGATTCATTGGTTTCTACTTACTCAATTCCAATTTTCAGCATTTTATTTACTTTAATTACCTTTTGTGTTTCCTTTTTAAATATATTGAATTCTCTGGCTAGTTTTTCATAATTTTCCTCCTGACTCTTATTTATTTTTTCCATTTTCCTTCTTTCTCTCTTCTTTGGTTTTTAAAGTCAACTTTAAGAACTTCTATGATCTTTTTTATTTGAATCAAATTTACCAACTGTTTTGATATTTCCCTGTTGAGTGATTTTTCACTGATTTCTCATTCTGACATGACATCATCACTGCCTGTAAAGTACTTTTCTATAGTACTTTTAACTGTACTTTTCTACAGTTAAATAAGCTTTTTTGTGGCTAAAGTTGAAGGTTTAATCCTGGCTTGCCTTTGGCCAGGATTTTGCCTATGCAGTCTAGTCCTTGCCTTTGCAGATGTTTGTTTCCTCCTTTATATCCAGTTACTGACTCAGCAGTAGTTTGTTTCATAATCAATTCTGTGTTTTGCCCTGGTATTATCAGGGTTCAGACTTCATTTGGGGTTGGAATCTTCCTGCCTGGCTTGCTATCTAACTGCCAAGACATCTGTTATACCTAAGCTGTGAGTCAGGATCCTTATCTTCAAGCTTACATTCAATGGCACCCCCCCATGCTGGTTTTTCTTCATTTTGGGTCCTTTGCCATGGGACTTGTGGTGGTGGAGGTTCACAGCTCTGTGACCATGTCAAGCTCTGGGGGCACTTTAGCTTCATGCTACCATCTTGGCTCTGCCCTGGAAGTCCCACATCCAGGAAGTTTCTAATTTAGGAAAATTTAATGGGATAGCAACCGGGAAAGCAGAGATGAGGAAATTAGGGGTATGTAGATGAGGGGAGGTAAATCAAAGAATTAATCTTTCAGGTTAAATCAGGGATCTATTGTTTTCTTGAAACAGACTTGTTTTGTGCCTGAGGTCAGGGTTTTACCAAGAGTACTTGCCAGGGAGAGAAGAATCACTGTTCTCAATGTCCATGGACTTCATTTTGAAGCTTGGACAATAGGATTAGGGGAGGGGTATAAATTTTAATTTAATCCACACTCAAAACACATAGAATCAAATAATTGAGACTTGGAGGGAAGGTTTTTTTTTTCTAAAACTACTAAAGATAAGCTAAAAATTGAATATAGAGTTGTCCCTTGCCCAACATGTTCCATAGGAAGGGAAGTAGGGTTGTATTCAACAATCAATGTTTCTGAATTTTGATGTTGCAGAAGACTTTTGGAAATCCCCTGAACATCAAAGACATCAAATCAGTTAATACTGAAAAAAAATTAATTCAGATTATACAAAGGAAGTTCAAATACTGAAGCCAACACTTAAATAATGAGATATAAGGCTCATTGGGAAAAAAACTAGGTTGTTGGGAATAGGGAATTACAGAGGAGGAGATGGATAAGTGTCATGAAAACAAGGATATGTTGTGAGAAATAGTGTGGATAGAAGAAAATCCTGGGAAGACTGTTGCAAAGTGAAATGAGCGGAATTGGGAGAAGATGGGACACAGCATCAGCAAAATGTTAGGTGCTCACTTATGAACAGTGACTATTTTCATTCATTCAGGGATCCAAGACTTATAATGAAGATTGCTATCTATATGTAGAGAAAGAATTGACAGAATTTAAATATAGATTGAACACTACTTTTAAAGATTTTTTTTATTTTTCTTATTTTTCATTGTATTTTATGTGCATTATTTTGTCAGTGTTTTCTTTTTTCTTTTTTTCTTTTTTTGTTTTTGCAAGGTAAATGGGGTTAAGTGGCTTGCCCAAGGCCGCACAGCTAGGTCATTATTAAGTGTCTGAGATGGTATTTGAACCCAGGTACTCCTGACTCCAGGGCAGGTGCTTTATCCACTACGCCACCTAGCCACCACCTAGCGGCCACCTAGCGGCCCCCTAGTGTTTTCTTTTTCAACATGGCTAATTTGGGAAAAAGTTTTACATGAGTGCACATATATAATTTTTATCTAATTGTTTCCTTTTGCATACAATGTTTGGGGAGTTACAGAGAGGGAATTTCAAAAATAATATCAAAAGTATTCTTATAGTAATTGAATAAGAATAAATAGAAATTATCACTTGGAAAAATTAAAAATTGAGCTAAAGGTACAAGCATGACTAATCCAGAAATCTCTAGTATATGGTATTCAAAGAGTAGAAGCCAAATAAAAACTGGAAGTGGAAGGGGAGGTACTTGCAAAGAAGCAGAGATTCTCATCAAGAGTTAATGAAAGTGGGACTCTCAGCCAAGATTGTGGAGAGGAGCCAGATATTGTTCTCCTGGCTTTCTCTCACAACTTACTCGAACCAAGTCTCTTAACAGATTTTGTATTCTCAGAAACCAAAGAAGAACAGAGGAGATCAGAAATCTCTGTCACAAGGGAGGATGGTCAAGCTAGGGGCAGAGATCTGAGACCCAGCATAGGGGTGAGGTCAGGCGAATGACCTGAGAATAGTGGTGAAAGCAACTACTGTGTGTGTGACAGGAGAGCCACCAGTTGATGGCATAGACATCCATGTGGTCAGCTCGGTTAGTCTGAAAGACATGGACTGGGAGTCCCCCTGTTTTCATTGGAGTCAGAATGTTTCCATTTGAGTACCCTCCCTTCCCCCCTCCATGTTCCTGTGGGAGAAAGAGACTTTATCCCCAACAAAGAGCCTCCCCCTGGTGTTTGTACCTTGCCCCAAGACTCAGGTGTGGGCAGCAGATCTCCAATAGAAATGATTGAAGATTAAGTAGTTTAATTATCTAGCTCAAGGGCCCAGCCCATATTTGTGGGAGGACAGCACAAATCCTGCTGCTCTCCCCAGGCTCCCAGGACTAGGGAGTGGGCCACTAAACACACACAAGGCAGAGAAAGTTTCTGGCATCCCCCACAGGCCGACTCACTGAGTAGCCCCCTGAAGTGGGTATGATCCTCTAGGGAGATCCACACCAAAAGCCTGTGACCCTCCACCAGCACAAGTATCATGGGAAAGGACCCACAATGAAAAGACGCCAGCATGGGTGGGAGGGGCACTGAATGTGAGCTTGAAGACAAGGATCCTAATTCACAGAGGAATCAAGCTTCAGAGTAAAATATAAATTGGTTTCCAGACCAGAAACACTTCTTTTTTTAATGACAAAGATTTTATTTATGTTGAGTTTTAGAATTTTCCCCCTAATCTGACTTCCCTTCCCCCACTCCCCACAGAAGGCAATTTTGCCAGGCTTTACATTGTTTCCATGGTTTACATTGATCCAAATTGAATGTGATGAGAGAGGAAGAGAGGAAGAAACATAAGTATAAGTATAAGAAACATAAAGTATAAGAGATAGCAAAATCAGACAATAAGATATCAGAAGAAAAACTGGGTTCCAAAGAAAAGCAAAGTTCTAAAAAATTGAAAGTGTTATATCTTCCCTTTTAGGGTTGTATAAAATTTGATTGTCTCGACCAACATTTGTCATGTTTTGTTTCATTGTGTTTTATTTTTTCCTTCCTCTCTTCATTTACCTTTTTATGAATTTCTTGAGTCCTGTATTTGGTATCTGAATTCTCTGTTCATTTTTGGTCTTGTCAGTAAATTCTGGAAGTCCTCTATTTTGATGAACATCCAACTTTTCCAATGACAATATATGCTCAATTTTGCAGTGTAGGTTGTAACCCCATGTCAATTGCTCTCTAATATATGGCATGCCAGGTCTTCTGATCTGTCATTGTTGAGGATGATAGGTCCGGTGTTTGGCTGATTGTGTTCCCATTGTAATTTGAATAGGTTTCTTTTTTTCTGGTTGCAATATTTTCTTCTTTATTTGAGAGTTCTAGACTTTGTCTATAATAGTCCTTGCAGTTTGTTCCTGGGATTTCTTTCTGGAGGGTTTCTGTGGATTCCTTCGATGGTAATGTCGTTTTCTTGTTCTAGCAGATTTGGATAGTTTTCTCTAATAATTTCTTTTTTTTAATTTTATTTTTTTAATTCTCATTTTGTACTAATTTTTTTACATTAATAAAATATTCTTGTTTAAGAGTAGACAAAATATCCCTCCCCCATGAATATAGACTTGCTTGAGTGATAAAGGGGAGAGAAAAAAAATTAAAATTAAAAAAAATAATAGTAATAATTGTAGGTATGGCCGGGTGGCACAATGGATGAAGCACCAGCCCTGGAGCCACGAGCACCCAAGCGTACATCTAGCCCCGTAGAACCAATAATCACCCAGCTGTGTGACATGCAAGCCACCTGATCCCCACTGCCCTGCAAAAATCAAAAAGAAGAAAAAAAAGACCCAAAATAAAATTCAATAGTAATAATAGTAGGAGTGGCTGGGTGGCAGACAGAGCATTGGCCCTTGACCCAGGAGCACCCGGGTCCACATCTGGCCCCAGACACCCAAAGATCACCCTGCTATGTGGCCCCAGGCACCCAGTCCCATTTGCCCTGCACCCTCCCCCAAATAATAATAATAATAATAAATGTGCTTCATTTTGGGTCCAACAACTCTGTCATGGGTGAATCACATTCTTTATGGTAAGTCCATCGCTAAAGTTATTTACATATTTTTCCAACATTGACATTGCTGATTGCAACTCCCTCCTTTCTTATTTCTCCAATACCATGTACTATATTTTCTCTCTGGTGCAGCAGACAGATCCCTGGTCCTGGGGCCAAGAGGCCCTGAGCCCCCATACCACCCCTTAGGCCCAGAATCTAACTGGCCCTATGGTCCTGGATGGGCCTTCCAATCCCAGCCCCTTGCAAGAAGTAAAAAAGAAAATGTTTATATCTGACCACTCTCCCCCCATGGTCCATCCACTCCTCCTTTATTCACATCCCCACCCCTTCCCCCTGCTCCCCCCTCCTGCATACTCCAGATGTCTATGCCCCATTGAGTATATAGGCTGTTTCCTCCTTGCCACCTCTGATGAGAGCAAAGGTTCCCTCATTCCCCCTTGCCTCCCCCCTTCCATATCATTGCAATAGCTCATCGTAATAAAGAAAAATCTTATTATATGAAATATCTTGGCCTATTCCCCCTCTCCTTTTTCTTTCTCCCATTCCATTTCCCTTTTTTCCTATTGATTCCATTTTTACACCATATTTTATCTTCAAATTCAGCTTTCTTCTGTGCTTCAACTATAAAAGCTCCCTCTACCTGCTCTATTAACTGAGAAGGTTCATATGAGTATTATCAGAGTCATTTTTCTATGCAGGAATACATGCAGTTCATCATCATTAAGTCCCTCATATTTCCCCCCTCTCCTCCAATCTCCATGCTTCACCTGAGTCCTGTATATGAAGATCAAACCTTCTGTTCAGCTCTGGTCATTCAAACAGGTACATTTGAAATTCTCCTGGTTCATTGAAAGTCCATCTTTTTCCCTGGAAGAGGACATTCAGCCTTGCTGGGTAGTTCATTCTTGGCTGCATTCTAAGCTCTTTTGCCTTCTGGTATATTATATTCCAAGCCCTACGAGCTTCCAACGTAGTTGCTGCTAAGTCCTGTGTGATCCTGACTGCAGCTCCACGATATTTGACTCCACGATATTTGATCTGTGTCCTTCTGGCTGCTTGTAATATTTTCTCTTTGACTTAGGAGTTCTGGAACTTGGCTATAATATTCCTAGGGGTTGGTTTTATTGGGATCTATTTCTCTGGGGGGATCAGTGGATTCTCTCCATTTCTATTTTGCCCGCTACTTCTAGAATTTCAGGGCAATTTTCCTGTAGTAATTCTTTGAAAATGATGTCAAGGCTCTTCCTGATCATGACTTCCAGGTATTCCAATAATTTTCAAATTATCTTTCCTAAGTCTGTTTTCCATATCAGTTGTTTTTTCAATGAGATATTTCACATTTTCTTCTAATTTTTCATTTACTTTTGGTTTTGAAGTATTGATTCCTGATTTCTGGTAAATTCATCAATCTCCCTGAATTCTATTCTTTGACTGAAGGATTTGTTCTCCTCAGAGAGTTTTCTTATCTCTTTTTCCATTTGGCCAATTTGGCTTTTTAAAGCATTCTTCTCCTCCATAACTTTTTGAACTGTTTTATCCATTTGACCTAAGCTGGTTTTTAGCATACTATTTTCTTCAGCATTTTTTTGGATTTCCTTGACTAAGCTGCTGACTTCATTTTCATGTTTTTCCTGCATCTCTCTCCTTTCTTTTCCCAGTTTTTCTTCCATCTCCCCCATTTGATTTTCAAAGTCTTTTTTGAGCTCTGTCATAGCCTGAGCCCAATTTCTGTTTTTCTTGGAGTCTTTAGATGCAGGAGCTTGTGCTTCCTCATCTTCAGACTAAATGTTTTCATCCTTCTTGGGCTCATATGCAAAGTATTTCTCAATGGTCTTCCTCGTGTTTCTCTGCTTGCTCATTTTCCCAGCCTGGGCCTGGTTTTGTGGTGCTTCCTGAGCTTTTGGGACACTCTGACAAGGGTCTCAGTGTGTGAGGGTCTGTCCTCCCTCCTGGTCTGTGAATGACCATAAGTGCCGCCCTCTGCCATGGGACTGAGGTGGGGGGGGGGGGGGCTGATGTTCTATGGGGGGGCCTAGACTTGGATCAGGATCTGAATGTGGTCAGAGCCCCAGAGTCTTGTTCCAGAGGCTGAGGAAAGAGCTGTGCAGTCTCTCTTCACTCCTCTCCCTCAGCTCAATGGGCTCATGCCCTGGAGGCTCCTGCTTACTGGCTCCACCTGCTTCTGTTTCCGGATCTGTGCTGCTGAAAGACCAAGCAGCTTACTGTATGCCCTGAGGGCTGGGCTCCACTGCTCACTCTGGCAGAGATCCCCTGCTGTTCCCCACTTTGTGCCCGGTGCTTCCCAGGGTGCAGCTCAGGAGACTCCCCCACTGCTGTGAGTCATGGCTCCCAGTGCCCTGGGGCTGCCTCTAGGGGGCTGAAGTTCTTTCGCTCTGGCAGGCCACCACTCTGGTGGGCCGCCCCTGCGACCCCCGGGAAGCAGAGCCTTTCTGCTCTTTTCCAGGTTACCTTGAGTAGGAGAACTGACTCACTGGGTCCCTTTGTGGGTTCTGTCTCTCGAAAGTTTAGAGTCCTTAGTTTCAAGTTTTATCAGAGAGCACCTAAGACTCGATCCCTTCTTGTCGCCATCTTGGCTCCGCCTTTCAATAATTTCTTGAATGATGTTTTCCAGGTTTTTTTAATCTAAGATTTCTGTTAGTCTGATGAATCATAAATTTTCTCTCCTTGATCTAATTTCCAAGTCATTAGTTTTCCCTAAAAGGTTCCTTATATTTTCTTTCATTTTTTCAATCTTTTTCTTTGATAGAATCATGTAGTCTCCTATATTCATTTGTTTCTATTTATTCAATTCTAATTCTTAGTGTTTCATTTTCTTCAATTACTTTTTTGCTTTTCCTTTAAAAAGGTGTTGGATTCTCTGGTCAATTTTTCATAATTTTCTTGAATGATACTCATTTCATTTTTCCATTTTTCTTCCTCCTCTTTTCTTTGGTTTTTGAATTCATTTTTAAGCTCTTCGATGAGGTTTTTGTATTTGAGTGAATTTATAGACTCTTTTGATACTTCCTGTGTGAGTGATCTTTCACTGATTTCTTCTTCTGACATATTATTGTTATCACCTTTGTCTGTAAGGTACTTTTCTATAGTGAATTCTCTTTTAGCTGCTTTGTTCATCTTTGCTATTTTAGCTCTGCTTGTGGTGTATAGGTAGTACAGATCCAAAGTCTTTGTTTTTTGCTGGCTTGTTATTGACCAAAATGTTGCCTATGTAGTCCAGGCTTGCCTTTGGTGTGTTTCCTCCTTTATGTCCAGGTTTCGACTTAGCAGTGGTACAGTCCTGTCTTTTATCCAGTGTTCCCCATGCTTCAGACTTTGTTTGGGGTTGGGATCCTCCTTGCTGTCTTGCTATGTAGCTGCCAAGACCTCTGCTATTGTTAAGCTTTGGGAGCATGTTTACTTCATGCTGCCATCTTGGCACTGCCCTAGAAGTCCCACATCAAGCAAGTTTCCAATTTAGGCAAATGTTAGTAGAACAGCAACTGGGAAAGCAGAGAAGAGGTAATTAGTGGTATATAGATGAGGGGAAGTAAGTCAAAGACTTAATACTTCTGGTTAAATCAGAGTTCCATTGTTTTCTTTATGAATGCTTGCTTTGTGCCTGAGGTCAGGGATTTACCAATAATCATTGCCAGGGAAGCAGAGAGCAGATTGGATTAAAAACCAAAATTCTACAATATGCTGTTTACAAGAAAGGCATTTGAAGCAGAGAAATACATACTGAGTAAAGGTAAAAGGATGGAGCAGAATATATTCTGCTTCAGTGGATATGGTGGGTAGCAATCCTTATATTAGACAAAGCAGCTGCCAAAATTGATCTCGTTAAAAGAGATAAGGAAAGAAACTATATCCTCCTAAAAAGTACCATAGGCAATGAAGCAATTTCAATACTTAATATGTATGCATCTATAGAGAACTGAAGCAGAGTATGCAATCCGTTGGTCCGGGTTTAGTATTAGCTGATATCCATATTTGTGGTACATGCTCCAAGATTGCTTCCTTACAATTCTCCATGAACCCTGAAAATTTATGCAATGCCAGATGAGGACCCTGAGAATGGAGAGAGTCTCCAACTTGGGAAGATGTGCCTGAAAGTACTGAGTCAGACAAAACAAATCCTGTACCAAGGACATGGAAAAATAGTGCACAGAGGTCTGTGTATGACCAGATCAAAGGATACAATTCTCAGAAGCTTGTTTTTTTGATCACATACCATTTGCAGTTTTTATCTTTACATTTTCTAACCTGACAATAAACGAATTTCTCTCTTGCATTGCCCACCTGCCTGTGTCTTTTCTTTATTCAGCTTCCCACCCAGGCATTGAGGGTACAGGCCACTCTCCACATGCACCAACTAGTATACCATCTAAATACTTTGAGGAGAAGCTCTTTAAACTACAGGAAGCAAAACTGTGGTAGAGCAAGACCTCCAAATCCCTAACTCAGAATTAGATCAATCAACCTTAAAATAAACATGAAGGAGGTTAATAGAATGCTAGAAATATTAGACATGATAGATCTTTGTAGAAAACTGAGTGGGGATAGAAAGCCACTTAACCCCATTGCCTTAACCTCATTTTCTAGAGTACATGGCAGTTACACAAAAATTGACCATATATTAGGGCATAAAATGTCATAATCAAAAGCAGAAATGCAAAAATATTTAATACAAATTTTTCTGACTATGGTGCAATAAAAATCATTTGCAAAAATGAACCATGGAGATATAAACCTAAACCTAATTGGAAATTAAATAATTACCTTTCAAAGAATGACAACAAATTAGCCATTTTATGCAAGACAATGACAATAATGAGACAACATACCAAAACAGAAACGTCATTTCATAGTTCTCTAGAGTCCGACCATTTATGATTTCTTATGGAGTAATATTCCACAATATTCATATGCCATAACTTGTTTAACCATTCCCCAATTGATGGGCATCCCATCACTATCCAATTGTTTACCACAACAAAAAGAGCTGCTATGAATATTGTGGAACATGTACTACTTTTCCCATTTTTATAATTTATTTTGGATATAGATCTATAATTAGAATTATTGAGTCAAAGGTCATGAACAGTTTTATTGCTCTCTGGGCATAGTTCCATATTGCTTTCCAGAGTGGTTGAATCCATTTACAACTCCATGAGCAATACATCAATGTCCCAATAATCCCCAAACCTCTCCAACATTAATCATTTTCCCTTTTTCTTATCTTGGCCAATGTGATAGGTGTGAAACATGATCATATATAGCTTTAATTTTTTCATTTCAAAACTATCTATTCATATCCTTTGACTATTTATGAATTGGGGAATGATGTAATCTTTTAAATTTCATGCAATTCTCTATACATTTTAGAAAACAGACCAGAACTCCTAGTTGTGAAGATTTTCCTAGCTTTCTACTTTCCTTCTAATTTTGGCAGCATTGAATTTTTAGTGCACAAACTTTTCATCTTTAAAAATAAAAATCATACCTTTTGCATTTCTAATGTACTCTTTCTTGTTTTGTCATAAATGTATCACCTTTCCATAAATCTGATAGATTATTTCTTGGTCTATAAATTTATCTATGGTGTTGCCCTTTATTTCTAAATTCTGCATTATGAAGAAATTAAAAACCAAAATAACCCTATCTCAGAAAGAGAAATTCAACAAGCCATCCATGAACTCCTGAAGAAAAAAATCTCCAAGACCAGATGGATTCACAAGTGGATTCTATCAAACATTCAAGGAGCACTTGGTTCCAATTTTATGTAATCTATGTGGAAAAATAGGTAAAGCCAGAAATATTCCTAATTCTTTCAATGACACCAATATGATGCTGACAGCTAAACCAGGAACAGTGAAAACAGAGGAAGAAAATTAGAGACAAATTCCCCTAATGAATATTGATGAAAAATATTAAATAAAATATTAGCAAAGTAATTGAACCAGCTTATCCCTAAGATAATATGCTATGACTAAGCAGAGTTCATTCCAGGAATGCAAGGTTGCTTCAATATTTGGAAAACTGTCAGTACAATTGACTATATCCATAACAAACCTAACAAAAATCATATGATAACCTCACTATTTGCCCAAAAAGCCTTTGACAAAGTACAACACCCATTCCTGCTAAAATCACTAGAAAGCATAGGAATAAATGAATTGTTCCTTAAAAATGATATGCTTTATCTATCTGAATCCATCAAAAGCATTATAAGCAATGGGGATGACCTAGAAGCACTCCCAATTTGATCAGGGGTGAAACAAGGATTCCCATTATCACCACTACTCTCAATATCATATTATAAATATTAGTTTCAGTATTAAGAGAAGAAAAAGAAATCTAAGGAAATGAAATTGGGAAGGAAGAAACACAACTCTCTTTGTGGATGACATGATGTTATATCTAAAGAATGTTAAAAAATCACGATCTAAAAAACTATTGGAAACAATTATCAACTTTAGCAAAGTTGAGGAATATAAAGTAAATTCACATAAATCTTCAACACATATATTTATTACCAATAAGATACAGCAACATAAATTTGAACAAGTGGGTGCCTAGGTGTCATGGTGGATAGAGCACTGGCCTTGGAGTCAGGAGTACCTGAATTCAAATCCGGCCTCAGACACTTAATAATTACCTAGTCATGTGGCCTTGGGCAAGCCACTTAACCCCATTTGCCTTGCAAACATCTAAAAAACAATTGAAAGAGACATCCCATCTAAAATAACATCAGACAACCTAAAATATTTTTCAGTCTACCTGCCAAGACAGACCCAGAAATTCTATGCAAACAACTATGAAACACTTTTCACACAAATAAAATAAGATCTTAATAATTGGACATGAATAGGCTTACCTAATATAATATAAATTTTCTACCTGCTGATTTACTTGCTTATCTTGTTGGAGAATCTTCTCACTATTTTTGCAATTACCACTGTCCCACAACTTTGCTCTAATTTTTTTTTCTTTCTCTGAGCAACTTCTCTTTATTATTTCCAAAATCTTAGCCATGTTTGCAAAGCCATTGAGGATTCAGCTCATCTCCCTCCTTAGCTCCATAATTAAGAATTCTTCCTGCTCTTTTTTGCTGGTACAAGGTTGATTTTGCTAATGGTCAAGTCTGTGACCTTTGTGGGTGTCTAACACACCTTATCACCAGTAATCCCCATTTAATGGGAGAACCCAACACATTCATCCCCTCATTTCCTTCCAGTCACACTGCCTTTGTTCTTCTCCCCCATGACCTTGTGCTGGATGCTTTTTCCCCTTCATTGGACTCCTTTCATTTCCTTTACACTTAACATATTACCTGGTGTATTGTAGACATTCAACAAATGTTTATTGACTCTTGATTTAGACCCTCACAAACTGAGAGGATACTATTAGACTTTAATTTTATGGCTGATATTTGAATGACACTAAAGGGACAAAATTTTTCACAATATTCTTTATACAGAGGACTCTACCCTATCTAATAATTCTCAAGGGATGGACAAAGTTAGTAGGAACAAAGGAGATGATGCTGTTTGCCTTCTATACTTGGGAGATTTCATGGAACCTTCTCCAAATGACACTGGGCAATATATTTCACTAGTCCTGTACCATATGAATTACCAGAAATCTCCAGAATGTGTTCAGATTCAAATGTTCAGCTTCACTGCTTTGCCATATTTTTGAGATTGCCAGTAAGAATGGATTTAATTGGTGCAGAAAAGAATAGTCTCCAGATTATGTGTAGCGTTTTAAGTAATTAGAGAACCTAATGATGATAACAACATACACTGGGATGTTTGCACAACTGAACAATAACTCAGGTATTTTCATTAAGATTATGATTATTTTTCTTTGTGTCAGGGACTTCATGTGTGAACCCAAAATCATGGGAATGTCCTCAGTATAAGTTATTCCTTTTTGTGAGAGATAGTTTGGCATCATACTGTGGATAAAAAGGAAAGTTGGAATAAAAGTAAGATCTTAGTCCAAATTCTGCTCCTGGGTCTTATGAGCTGGGTAATTTTTTAGGTTCCTCTCTTAGATCATTTCCAGTTCTTCCTGTCTACATCATCTGTATAACCTAATTTACTTGCTTTCTTATCTCCATTGATTATGAGTTCACTGAAGTCAGAACCTGTATCTTACTTTTCTTAGAAACTTCACTGACTACACAGAGTCGGGGACATAGTAGATGTTTAATTATAGGTGTTGACTCACAGTGACTTGACTATGGGTAAACCTCACCCTCACTGATTCCCCCTGCACATGTTTATAGCACATGCATAGTATAATCTTTGCCATTTTGATGCTCATCAGAGATGAATTAAATATTATCCTTTGTGAATCTCAAGCATTATGTAAATAGGTCATATTTATTTTTCTGATCTATGATGACAAACCCCAATTTACCTTCAATTAATTGTAAATTTGTGTTACTAATCACATGGAGAGTTGCGAAGTGGGTCAATTCTTTGACGCTCTTTTTCCATAGCATAATCTTTATAATGAAACCCTCAAAGATACCAGGAGGATATAGGAATTGTGTGTCAATTCTGCCTTCACCTCTCTGTCTCATCCATTCCCTCAACTATAGTTCAATTTTGTTGCAACAAAGATAGATTGAACTTCTGAATAAATTCAGTTCAAGGACTAATGAATTTGGAAGCAGAAGATAGTTATTTTACTTGGACCTTTCATTTTCAAACTTGGAAATCTATAGTTAATCATTTTATATCTCTTTCCTTCATTTATAAATACAGGAACTGGTTAATGTAGTTGTTACCTTCTTCCAAGTTTCAGTTTCTGCTTCTATTATTAAACTTGAAAGAGACATATACACAGGTATGTCTAACTTTGCTGAGGACTTCAACAATTCCCTATCAATTTTCAAAGGTGTTTGACTTTCAGAAACTCTCTTAATAGGAGGTCACTTTTGAATTTGACCTTAAGAAACTCTCTTAATAGGAGGTCACTTTTGAATGCCTTGAAGTAGATGCTAAAACTCCTGGATTCTACTGCCTAGAAAATAGACTTTTATAATTTCAGGAAGTAGATCAAATTACTCATTTCTCACTTCTAGTTAAAATTAAGAGATTGCTGATGTGACCTGAAATCCTCTAAATGTGTGTTTTCTCATGTTCTCTTCTGAGAAGTTGGGGTCTGTGACTTCTTTCTCAATTTGGGTTACTGAGCAAGAAAAAGAAGCCCAGAGAACAACACCAAGTGTTTTATTTACATGTGTATCTGTCTATGTGTGAGTGAATGTGATGTGAATGTATGTAGGTGGATATCTAAAGATAAATCTACATAGGGCAGGAGGTGCGATTCTGAATTCAGGGGCACCAAGTTTGGACAATGCTGCCAAATGGGTTGACCTATGAAATTAAATATAAAATTAAAAATTAAATTTCATATTAAATGATGTAACATTTGGAAGGTAAGAGAATGAATTCTAATGTCTTCTTGATATTTCATGACTGGGAAAAATTGTGAAAGAAACTAAGGTTTAAAATAGTATTGTGATTAATTAGGATAGTGATTCACATCTATTCATTTATAATCTATCTATGTATCTATTTATCACTATTTGTTTATCACCTTTCTGTCTTTCTGTAGAAACATATACACACATATATGTGCATAAACATTATTTGATGTATACAATATATGCACACTATCTATTTATATCTATTTAAACACAATTTTAGCTATATAGATACATATACAAATATTTATCTGTATATCACTCCATCAATATATTTTTTACTGTGTAATCATCCATTTATTCATGGATTGATCCATTATCTATTTCTTTACTTTGTAAATCTTCCTATTACATTCTCTAGCTATACTTCTATCTTCTGTCTCTATCTCTGTACTTCTGTCTCTTACCTATATACATTGTTGACAGTTTTCTCTCCAGCAGTTCCCTATAGAAATAAAATCACAATGCCATTCCTAATTTCTTTTCCAAGTCAATTAACTATTAGACTAATTTATCTTCATAGTAGTTGATTTGGAGAAATGAATTTCTTTCACACAATAAGAAATTGTATGTGGAGAGTATAGGAACCATACATGTTGGTTCTGGTAGCCATAGTGCACACTATATCATCTAAAGTGATAATTTTACCAATTCTGGCCCTGATACCCAGAAGAAGCAAGAAATGATGGATAAAGAAGTGACACAAAGGATGAAATGCCTTGGAAGTGGTTAAGTTATCTCTAAAAATCATAGCTCTCGAATTCCCACTTCCATCTTCTGATTATTGAATCAGATGAAAGAGATGTACTAACTTTAGTCTAGTCTAACTAACTAGAGGAAAAGATAATCTCCTAAGAACAAGGAGAAGTCCTTTCCTTCTTAGTTACAGTGAAGATGCTCAGTGAGTGAGGATAAAAAAAGTATTTATTCAAGTAGAAATTTTTCAGTCTGAAGGGAAACAAAAAGACTTCTGATAGTCTTTCAAATTTTGGATCACAAATGGGGCCTTGTTTATTTTTCAGAAAACGGTCATTAATACATAGCATGAGCATGAATGAGGAATTAATATGAATAATAAAATGCTATCCTGTTCCTTAATTGCAAACTCTGAATATGAGCTCTTGAAAAGTCTAGTAAGTGCCAAAAAGACTGAACTAAAAAGTGAAGTCAGCATAGCAAACCAAGAAATTTATGGGGGGATATTTTAGAAGAGATGAAATTTCTAATGTGTGATAGTCTATTTAGTTGAAGCCAAACACATAAATCTTAAAGAACGTATATTGATCATTTGAATAGAGAGTAATTGAGCAACCAGGTACCACTATAGAATGCCAGTTCTGAAGTCAATTCATATACTCAATTCTACTCTTAGACACTTATGAACTTATTTGCCGGGCAAGTTACTTAACCCTGTTTGTCTTGGCTCTTTATCTGCAAAATGGGTTGAAAGAAATGGCAAACCACTCCAATATATGCCACGTGGGGATCTGGAGAGTTAACACAACTGAAAAATAACAACCACAATGGGAAAAAAATTTCTGTAAATGGTTTTATAAATATTTGCATTTCTTGCTTTTGAGCAAGTCACACACAGTAGTTGCTTTCACCACTATTCTCAGGTCATTCGCCTGACCTCACCCCTATGCTTTTTAGAGTAAAGATAATGGATGTCAAGTTCTGATTTTAGTCCTTTGTTACTTTAGATTTTTAGATCTTTGTTACTTTGCCCACAAATCTGAATTAGGTAAGACCTCGCTTTACCGTGCTGTACAAATATGCTATAATAAAATTAACTTAACTTAGAGGATGTTTGAATATTTTCAGACTACTTTTCTGGACCCAACCCTATTAATTTACAAGAAAAATATCAATCTTTCCCTCATCCTCAACTTTCTCTCTTTCTCTCTTGATCTATATCTATAGATACTTAAAATAGAGAGAAAGATAGATGCTTGGATAGATCATTGAGAAATATAGTAGGTACAGAAATACATATATTCATATATTTGTATGCAAGAATTTCTGAGCACATATATCTCAGTGTGTATATGTATATGTGTCTGCATGTATATGTGTATGTGTCTGTATGCAGGCACACAGATAGATGAAATCCATTTCTTCCCTTGGTTTAGATAGTCCTCTTTATTAACTCTGAAGTTTTACCTTTTATTTTCTTAATGTTTATCATATATAACTTCTGCTGGTCATTCTAGAGGGTTAAGATAGACAACTCAGTTCAGGTTCCATTGGATGGAATAATTTTCAAGTTCTTTCTGAATGAGTATTTAATTTCTTTCATGTTTTGATACTTTTTTTCTGCTACTCATTGAGTTATTTGGTGAACCAACAGGAATGAACAACTTCTCCATCATCACAGAGTTCCTCCTCATGGAGTTCTCCAGTGTGTGGGAGCTTCAGGTCTTCTATGGTGTGTTGCTTCTGATGATTTACCTAGTGGCCCTGATGGGAAATCTTCTCACCATTGCTGCAATTATCACTGACTCACAGCTTTGCTCTCCTCTGTATTTTTTCCTGAACAACTTATCCCTCCTGGATATCTGTACCATCTCAGTCATTCTTCCTAAATTCATTGTGAATTATTTCTCTGGGATTCATTCTCTGTCTGTCCTTGTATGTGCTATTCAAATCTATTTCTTTACATCTTTTGCATCATCAGAGTTTGCTTTACTTGTGGCCATGTCCTATGACCGCTTTGTGGCCATCTGCCACCCCTTACACTATGGCATCATTATGAATCCTGCACATTGTCTCTGGGCAGCATCTGGTTCCTGGCTCAGTGGATTTATTTATTCAGCCATCCATATAGGTAACATTTTCAGCCAGCCCTTCAGAGGATCCAATGTGATCCATCAGTTTTTCTGTGATGTCCCTCATCTCTTGAAAGTCTTACCCTCTGATGTGTTTCATACTGAACTTGTATTACTGCTGGCAAGTTTAAGTCTTTTCTCATTCTGCTTTGTCATTTTAATTGCTTCATATGTTCACATCTTCTCCAATGTCCTCAAGATTCCTTCTGTGGAAGGGCACTTCAAGTCCATTTCCACCTGCTCCCCTCAGCTAATTATCCTCCTTTTGTTTATGATTTCACTAATACTTGCACCTTTCAAGGAGACATCAGACACTTCACCTATTGAAAATCTTCTAATTGCATTGTCCTATATAACATTGCCTCCACTGATGAACCCCATCATCTATAGCCTGAGGAACCAGAAGATTACAGTTGCTATGGACAAGGTCATCAGGCGGGTGAGTTATTCCCTATCCTTGGAAAGATAATAACCCTGCAAAACTGGAGAATATGAATTTGGGCTGTCAAGTTTGCAAATTAATGAGTATATGAGGTATACTAAAGGAGGGGGAAAAGAGCGAGTCAAAACAATGGCTTCCAGGAAAATGGCCCTTTAGATGAAAAATTACTTGGGATGGAGTAGATTGATTTTGATTTAGCATAATATGAACCTTTTCTGCAGGGGTTGTGGTCAATGGTGAAATTGTTATGGTTTTAGTCCCTTGTCTTTGGGCAACAGTGTCATCAGAAGAATCAATGGAAAACTACTTAATTTCCTCAACAGCAGTAGATAATCTTTACCAAAAGAAGCCATTAGTACGATTATGTCATTTCTACCTCCTGTAGGAATCTTGCCTTCAGACTTTCTTGTATTTCCATTTATCTTTTTGTTGAATTGTTCTTTTCTTTCCTTGCATGTTGAAGACGTAATCGTCTTTCCAAGTACAAATCTCAGTGTATAGATTTGTGCACATCTGTGTAAGTGAGTATTTTTCTAATTTCTTTACTGGGACTTAAACTTCAGTGATCCTATTTTTGCTAATTTAAAGATGAGAATATTGGCTATATGACAACTATTGTCCCTTCATTTCTTTTTTTGAAGTTATGATTTTCAACAATATCTTTGTTTACCCCACAAATTGAAATTAGATTTATTACACCTGATTTTTTGCAATTTATATTTTTCTAATGCATTTAAAATATTTATTTTCTATTATTTATAGCAGTATTAATTGCTTATCTCTCCTAGTGGATTCCCCTGTTCTTTTTTCATTTGAACACTGCCAGGTTAGTTGATAAAAAAAATGACTATTCAAATGATCATATGTATTTTAATTGATAAAGTTGAAGCTACAAATATGCAAAATATTTTAATTAGTTCCAGTCTCAGGGAATTTTCTGATGTGATTTTTAAGAATGCAACCACCTCAGGAGATTATTTATACTAATTAGAACCTAGCTATACTACCTTGAAAGCAAATTCTGTTTTTATTTTTATCTTTTTATTTATGGGACTGTTTTTGGCATAGAGTTGATGTTTCTTAAATTAATGTATTAAATTTTAAGCATCTTAAGAAGAGAAACCTTCTTTTACTTAGCTTTATATTCACTTACCATCTAGCAGAGGTAGAGATAGATGGACGAGTAAAGGCAAGTACTCAGGTGAGCTTTCCCAAATTTCCTTTGAAATAACTTTAAGATGATAGACAAACTTGAATTCTAAGGTGCTATAATCAATAAAAGGCTGATTTCAGAAAAATCTTGGAAGACTTATATGAACCATTGAAAAATTCAGTGAACGTAAAAAACAAGAGAACATTGTACACAATAATAGGAAGGTTGTAAGCTGATCAAATGTGAATGATTGCTACTCTCACCAATTCATTGATCCAAGATGTATAACAAAAAATATTATTCACTTGTAGAAATAGAATGGCTATTTTCCAAGTTCAGATCAAACCCTTCTTTTTAAATTTCATTTATTTATATTGCTTTGTAGGTTTTTTCCTCTGTTTTCTTTTGTGACATGATTAATATGTAAATAAATTTTGTATTATTGCACATGCATAATCCATATCAAAGTGCTTGCCCTTTCAAGGAAGGAACAGAAGAGGGATGGAGAGAGAGAGAGTTCATCATTTTAATACTATTGGAAATGTTACTATTAGCAGTCTGAATGAAAGTTTGTGACTAAAAGGTGGATGTTCAATGATGCTAAAACAACCAAAATTATAAAATAAAAGGCAAAAGTTCAATTGTCTTATGAAAATTAGATGAACCAAATAACTGTTAGAGAAGAGGCAGGTTGGGGTGAAGGGCAAGTATTGCTGGAACTTTCCCCTCATCTGGCTTAAAGAAGAAACTATGTATATCTGAAGAAATTTAGCTGTTTACTGAAAATCTAGAGACTTAAGAAAATTAGGGCCAGGGGAAAGAAGTTTTAGATGGGTGTATAGAATAAAATTAGAAGGGTGGGGGAGAAAATAAGAAATGGAATTTTAGAAATCTGAGCAAAATAAACAATAAGAGAGTAAGAGGAAAACTTATGGTAACAGGGATAGAGCAAAAGAGATGCCAGGAAGGAAGATAAGGAACAATAAGAAGATTGAGGGTAATTCACACATTGTAATTAGATGTTCATCAAATCTTAAGAAAACAAATCATGCACCAATAAATAAATGGTCAAAGAAATGAACACAAAGTTTTCTAATGGAGAAATGAAAATAATTTATAATCCTACATATTGATGCTTTCAAATATTCATTGGTAAGTAGGAAAATGAAGATTAACATACCTTAAGATATCCTTTTACATCTACCAGATTGCTAACATGATAGAAGTGAAAAGTGACAAATCTAAGTGAAGACATGGAATTATCAATTGAATCAACCATTATTCAGATCAATCAGGAATTATGCCCAAAGAGATATTAAAAATTACTCTGTTCTGTGCATAAGAGAATGTTGTATACAGTAGCATTAACATTATTTTAGGAACAACAGAGAATGAATTATTGTATCTATCATAAATTTCCAAATGAAATATAATTGGCATATGAAGAAATATGCTATCTGCACCCAGAGAAAGAATTGATAAATAGAAGTATATTTAGAATAATGTTACACCTCCACTCCCAAAGACTCACACTCAGGCACACCAACCACAAGCGCAGGCATGCATGCACACACACACACACACACACACACACACACACACACACACAAACACAGACAAAACAATCCCATAAATACTTATATAATTATTTTCTTTTAATGATAGAAATATCTGGGAGGAGAGGGTAGGAAAAAGGAACAAAAAATATATAAAAATTTGATGTATATTTGAAAGGAAAATTGTATTTAGTAGATTTTCTATTTCATGTACAATCATCTTTCAATAAGCTGCCTTATGATATGGAAATGTGTGGTTCATTTAATAAATATATATATCGATGTAATAAATGAAAGGAATGAAAATTATGACACTATAAATGTAAACTAAAAGGCTTTTTAAAAAACACATAATCTTTTTCTTTGAAAAAATCTGGTAATCACAAGATTTAATGGAATTTTAAAAATATAATATTAATATTAAATCAAGAATTCTTGTTCTTAATGTACAAACTTTATTTCCTATCCACCAATAATCAATCTGGAGGGAGGTGAGAGAAGACAGGGAGCCCAGAACCTCACCTCCTGGTTGGGTTGATCCTGATTTCTAAGCCTTGGCCCAGGGGAAAAAGAAAGGAGAGGACAAGATGATGATAGGGACTGATGGAGTGGGGTGGGGGAAGGGGTGTCAGTAGAGTTTGAGTAATAGTGTCAGGATTGGGGCTGGATTCTCCTTGGATCAGTCCCATGGAACTGAAAATTAGTGGAACTGAAGCACTGAAGTTTTATTAGTTCCATCCCAATGCACTTCAGCTCTTAGAAAGCATGTTTTGAAGTAAAATATTTCTGCTAAAGAATTCTTTAATCATTCTCTAACTTCTGGTATTTTGCATCTAGTTTCTTTGAATATGTATCAAATCTGTAGGCTGCTTGCTCAGGAACTGTTTATGGCAATATTTTTTTCATTTCTAGATATTTTAAGCCATTTCTTCATATTTTCCATAAGTTTATAGTCTTCGCTGGTGTCTGTTATCTTGACCTTCAGGTACATGGCCATATTAGAGAACATGAGCTGGTACAGACTCTTGATATCTGTCTGAACAGACTCCACCACAGAATCATCTAGGCCAGTGAAGGGAGAAAGGAGAAGAGATAGAGGGAAAGATAAAAATGGTAGGGGGGAAGAAAGGGAAAGGATAACTGATGAGAGGGGGGAAGAGGGGAGGAAAGGCATTTGCAGGAAAGAAAGGGAAGAAAAGGGGAAAGATAAAGAGTAAGAGAGGGAGACAGAGAAGTGAGTTAATGTGAGTGTGGCACCTGACTCCTCAGCATTTCTTACTGCACAGTAGCATTCAATCTCAATCATAAACCATAACTTATTCAGCCATTCACCAACTGATGGACATCCTTGCAGATTCTAATTCTTTATCACCACAAAAAAGAACTGTTTCAAATATTTTGCTACCTCGAGGACCTTTAATTTTTTTTCAGACTAAATAGTGATATTACAACTTGGTTGTGCCTTGAACTTCTTTTCCTTTCTTCTTCTCAGCCAGATTTTTCCAATTCACTCCCATTGACAAAACTCTCACTCTTTGCAGATGACATGATGGTCTACCTAGAGAATCCCAAAAAAATCATCTAAAAAACTACTAGAAATAATTAGCAACTTTAGCAAAGTTGCAGGATATAAAATAAACCCTCATAAATTCTCAATTATTCTATATATGACTAACAAGATACAGCAGAAATAGCTACAAAATGAAATCTCATTCAAAGTAGCCTCAGATAATTTAAAAAACCTGGGAGTCTACCTGCCAAAGCCGACTCAAAAAATTTTGAAAACAATTACTCAACACTTCTCACACAAATTAAATCAGATTTAAATAACTGGGCAAACAACTGCTTGTGGATAGGGTGAGCTAATATAAAAGAAATGGCAAATCTATCAAAACTAAGCTATCTGTTTAGTACCCTACTAATCAAAATTCCAAAAACAAATTAATGAGCTAGAAAAAATTGTAAAAAAAATTCATATGGAGAAATAAAAAGTCAAGAATTACCAGGGATTCAATGAAAAAAAATTACGAAAGAAGTTGGTTTATCCTTACCAGATATAAAATTATATTATAAAGCATCAGTCATCAAAACTGTCTGGTGTTGGCCAAGAAATAGAGTGGTGGACCAGTGGAATAGATTAGGTGCAATAGCAAGAAATGTTTATAGTAATCTGATGCTTGATAAACCCAAAGAGTCCAGATATTGGAATAAAAATTCTCTCTCTCTCTCTCTCTGATAAAAACTGTTGGAAAAATAAGATAAATTTAGATTTATCTAAACCTGGAAGAAACTTGGATTAGACCAACACTTCACACCCTACACCAAGATAAGATCCAAACGGATACAGGATTTGGACATAAAAAGCAATATTATAAGCAAACTAGAAGATCAAGACGTAGTATACCTCTCAGATCTATGGAAAGGGAAGCAGTTTGTGACCAGAGAAGAGATAGAGATCATCATTAAAAATAAACTAGATATTTTTATTGTATAAAATTAAAAAGCTTTTGCACAGACAAAACCACTGTAACCAAGATCAAAAGAAATGTAGTAAACTGGCAAACAATTTTTATAACTAGTATTTCTGACAAAGGATGCATGTTTAAAATATACAGAGAACTGAGTCAAATTTACAAAAAACAAATCATTCCCCAAATGACAAATGATCAAAGGATATGCAAAGGTAATTTATAGATGAGGAAATCAAAGCAGTCCATAGTCATATTAAAAATTTCTCTAAATCATCACTACTCATTAGAGAAATACAAATTAAAGCATCTCTGAGGTACTACCTCACACCTCTCAGACTGGCCAATATGACCAGAAGTGACAATGATCAATGTTGGAAGGGACATGGGAAATCTGGGGCACTAATACATTGTTGGTGAAGCCATGAACTCATCCAACCATTCTGGAGAGCAATTTGGAATTATGCCCAAAGGGCAAAAAAATGTGCATACCCTTTGATCCAGCAATACCTCTACTGGCTCTATACCCTGAAGAGATCATGAAAAAGAGTAAAAAAATCACTTGTACAAAAATATTCATAGCAGCCCTGTTTGTGGTGACAAAGAATTAGAAATTAAGTGAATGTCCTTCAGTTGGGGAATGGCTTAACAAACTGTGGTATATGTATGTGATGGAAAACCATTGTTCTATTAGAAACCAGGAGGGATGGGAATTCAAGGAAGCCTGGAAGAATTTGCATGAACTGTTGCTGAGTGAGATGAGCAGAACCAGAAAAATATTGTATGCCCTAACAGCAACATGGGAGAAAAACAAAAGTTCAAGAATATCAAGGAATTTAATGATAAAAAATGCACAAGAAGTCAGCTTAGCCTTATCAGATCCAAAATTATATTATAAAGCATCAGTCATCAAAACTGTCAGGTTGTGGCTGAGAAATAGATTAGTGGAATAGACTAGGTACTAATGAGATCAGGAATTGATAATAGCATGATGTTTGATAAAGCCAGAGTGCAGCTTCTGGGATAAAAATTCACTTTTCAATAAAAAACTGTTGGGAAAACTGGAAGATAATATTTCAGAACCTCTATACCAAGGTAAGATCAAAATAGGTGCTGGACTTAGACAAAAAAAGTCAATATTATAAAGCAAATTATGAGAACAAGGAATAGTTTATCTGTTAGATCTATGGGGATCTAAGGGGAGCAGTTTGTGACCAAGGAAGATATAGAGAACATTACAAAAAATAATTTGTATAATTTTGAATAAATTAAATTAAAATGCTTTTTGCACAAAATCACACTAACCAAGATCAAAACAAATGTAGTGAATTGGGAAACAATTTTTATAACTAGTGTTTTTGGCAAAGGACTCTTTTTAAATATCTAGAGAACTGCATCAAATTTATAAAAAAGCAATTCATTCCCCAGTTGACAAATCATCAAAGGATAAGCAAAAATAATTTTCACATGAGGAAATCAAAGCTATCTATAGTCATATGAAAAATTGTTCTACATCATTACTGGTTAGAAAAATGCAAATTAATGCATCTCTGAGGTAATACCTCACACCTCTCAGATTGACCAATGTGACCACAAAGAATTATGATTAATATTAGAAAGGATATGGGAAGTCTGGAACATTAATACATTGTTAGTGGAGCTGTGAACTGTTGAAACCTATCTGGAATTATAGAATTTGTAATTATGCCCAAAAGGCAATAAAAATGTACATATATTTTGATCTAGAAATATCAATACTGAGTTTGTATCCTGAAGAGATCCTGAAAAATGCTAAAAAACCTTACCTGTGCAAAAATGTTCATAATAGCTCTGTTTGTAGTAATAAAGAATTGGAAATTGAGGGGTTGTCCATCAATTTGGGAATGACTAAACAAACTGTGGCATATTTATGTCATGGAATTCTATCATTCTATTAGAAATCAGGAGGCATGGGATTTCAGAGAGACTTGGAAAAACTTGCAAGAATTTATACTCACTGAGATGAAGAGAACCATAAGAACATTATGCAGTCTTACATCAACACATGGCAAAGATCAATATTGATGAATTTGCTCATTCTGTCAGTGCAATAATCAGGGACAATTTTAGGGGATCTGTGATAGAGAATGCCATCAGCATCTTGAGAAATTATTGTGGTATTTAAACAAAGACCAAAAGTTATCTTCAATTTTTTAAAAATAAAGTTGTCTTAATTTTGGTATCTCTAATATTTATTTTCTTCTTTATGGATTTTTTTCTCTCAACACATTCAATTTTGATAAATGTATGTCCTGGAAACAAATGCAAAGACAAGCAGATTGCCTTTCTGTTGGAGGCAGGGGGAGGAAACAAAAGAAGATGGGAAAAAATTATAAAATTCAAAATCTTACAAAATATGATTGGTAGAAACTACTATTGTATATAATTGGAAAATGAATAAAATATTTATATTTTAAAAAGTTAATGATGTACATGGAATGAATTGAGCTGGCAATGAAGGCAGCATTTCTGGGGTCCTTCATTAAATATTTTTTCCATTTTTCACCCAAGACTTTTTCCCTGAGATAATAGAAGCAATTAGATACACCTATACAAAATACACCTACACAAAATAATTTATCATGATATTTGTCAGGTAATTTATCATGCAAGTCATATATAAAAACATGAAAATGAATGATTGGATTGTTTGCTCCATAAAGGTAGAATGAAGAGTTTAAACTTGTCTTAATGGATTATTCCAAACCACAGTATATGTGGGAGATGCACTTTATACACACTATTTTCTACCTGCTGATTTACAGGATAATCTTGTTAGGGAGTCTTCTCACTATTGCTGCAATTATCAATGTCCCACACATTTTCTCTGATTTTTATCTTTTTTTTTCTGAACTTCTCCTTCATGAATATCTGGAACACCTCAGCCATGTTTACAAAAACATCGAGGTATCAGCTCATCTCCCTCCTTAGTGCCATAGTTAAGGATTCTTCCTTCACCTTTTTAAAGCTACAAAATTTGTTTTGCTAAAGGTCAGATCTATGATCTTTGTGATTGTCTAAGACATCTTATCACTACCACTCCCTATTTAATGGGAGAGCCCAATACATTCATCCCCTCATTTTCTATCAGTTAGACTGTCTTTGTTCTTCTCCCTCATGCCCTTGTGCTGGATGTTTCCTCCCCTTCATCTATCTCCCTCCATTTCCTTTACATTTAACACATTGTCTGGCATATAGTAGGCATTAAATAAAAGTTTATTGACTCTTGACTTAGACACTCATGAACTGAGAGTCTCATTAGTCTATCATTTTATGACTGATATTTTAACAAGACTAAAGGGAGAAAGATTTCCCCATGTTGTTCATACAGTGAATTCTACTAACAAATAATTCTGAGTTCATAGGAACAAAGAAGATGATGTTGTTTGCCTTGAATACTCTGGAGATTTCATAGAACCTTCTCCAAATGACCCTGGACGATATATTTCACTAGTTCTATACCACATTACCAAAAGTCTCCAGAATGTCTTTTGATTCAGAGGTTGCTTTGCCATATTTTTGAGTATGACAGTGAGAATGGAATTAAATGGTGAGGAAAGAAATCATCTCCAGATTATGTATTTAATTGAAATAAGATAGAGAAGCTAATGAGGTTAAAAACAAAGCTGAAATGTGTGCACATCTGAACAATTATCTCAGGTATTTTAATTAAGATTAGGATTATTTTTCTTTATGATTTGTCAGTTTGCTCAGGGGCTTAACATGAAAACTCAAAGTCATAGGGATTGCCTCAGTATAAATAACTCTTTTTGTGAGAAGGCATTTGGCATCAAACTGTGGATAAAATGGAGGGTTGGAATGAAATAAGAGCTTAGTAAATTCTGTTCCTGACTCTTTATGAACTGGGTAATCTTTTATGTTCTTCTTTTAGATTATCTCCTGTTCTTCCTATACATATCATTTCTCCATCCTCATTTATTTATTTTTCTCCTTTCCATTGACTGTGAGTTCTCTGAGGTAAGGAACTGATTTTTTTGGCCTTTTTTAGTAACTTCAGTGCTTACACAGAGTCTGGACATAGCAAATATTTAAGAATGGTTATTGACTTCCTCTGAATTGACTATGGTTAAGCCTCAACCTTGCTGATTCCCCCTTCACATGCCTATAACCTGTACATAGTATAATCCTGGTCATTTTGATGCTCATCAGAGATGATTTAAGTGATATGTTTATTATGGAAATAAGTCAAATTTATTTTTCTGATTTATGATGACAGACCCCAATTTCACCTTCGAATAATTGCTAACTTTGATACTGATCACAAGGAGATTTGGGCAAATGGGTCAGTTCCTTTATGCTCTTTAGGATGAAACCCCCCAAGATACTTGGGGTACATGGGAACTGTGTGTCAAGTCTACCTACACCACTCTGTTTCCTCCATTTTGTCATCTATAATTCAATTTTGTTATGTCAAAGATAAATTGGACTTTTGAATAACTTTAGTTGAAGAATAAATGAATTTGGAAGCAGAAGACAGTTATTTAACCTGGACTTTGTCATTTCCAAACTTGGAAAATATAGTCAGTCACTGCATGTCTCTGTCTGTCCTTCTTTGGAAACACAGGAACTGAATAATTTAGTGATTCCCTTCTTCCAGGTTTGAGGTTCTGCTCCTATCATGATGCTTGAAAGAGACATACATACAGGAATGATTGATATTGCTGAGGACTTCAACAATTCACTAGCAATTTTCAAAGAAGGTATTTGACCTTCAGAAACTGTTAATCAAAGTCCACTTTAGAATGACTGAAATAGAAGTTAAATCTATTCGATTCTGCTGCCTAGAAAATAGACTTTTATAACTGCAGTGAATAGAGGAAATTATACTCATTTCTCATTGATAATTAAAATTAGGAGACTGCTGACATGACCTGAAATCCTCTAAATGTATGTTTCCTCCTTTTGTACTCTGAGAAGTTGAGGTCTGTGACTTCTTTCTCAATTTGGGTTATTGAGGAGGAAAGAAAAGCTGAGAGAACAACAGTAAATGTTTGATGTGTGTGTTTGTGTGTCTCTCTGTGTGTGTATAAGAGTATTTGATGTGCATATAGTTGTATGACTAAAGGTAAATCTATATAAGGCAGGGAGTGAGATTCTGCTAGGTCAATGGATTCATGGGCACCATGTTTGGGCAATGCTTTTAAAAGCATTGACCTGTGAGATGAAATGATAGAATATTTGGAAGTTTGGAGAATGAATTCTAATGTCCACTTGGTAGTTCAAGATTGAGGAAAAGTTTCGAAAGAAGCTGAAGTCTAGAAGAGTACTTGTAATTAAGGAAGATGGTGAGTCACATCTTTTTATCTATCATCTGTCTCTCTCTCTCTCTCTCTCTCTCTCTCTCTCTCTCTCTCTCTCTATCTATCTATCTATCTACCTGTGTAGCACCATTTCGTTTTTCTGTACATAATATACACCACATATATGTGTATAAACATTATTTGATGTATACAAATAAAGACACATAATTTATATATGTTATATATATATATTTAAGCTCATGTACAAACATATAGATACATACACAAATAAAGATGTATCTGTGTATTACTGCATCAATATATTTCTTATTGTGGATGCATCTTTATATTCATGTATTGATGCATTCTTTATTTCTTTACTTGAATATCTCTCTATTACAATCTGCATCTCTACTTCTATCTCTATCTCTGTCTTACCCATCTGCATTGTTGACAGTTTTCTCTCCAGGAGGTCCCTATAGAGATAAAATCACAATGCCATTCCTAATTTCTTTTCAAAGCCAATTAATTCTTTGAGTAGTTTATCTTCCTAGCAGCTGATCTGGAGATCAGAAATTACATTTCTTTCACACAAGAAGAAATAGTGTGCAGAGATTATAGGAATCAAAAATATTGGTTCTGGTAGGGGCAGTGCAGACTACTATTATCCAAAGTGATAATTTGGGCAGCTAGGTGGCACAGTGGATAAAGTACCTGAGTTAAAATCCCGTCTCAGACCCTTAATAATTACCTAGCCCTGTGGCCTTGGGCAAGCCACTTAATCCTATTTGCCTTGCAAAAACCTAAAAAAAAAAAAAAAAAAAAAACTCAAACCCCCCATAAAGTGATAATTTAACCAATTCTCAAGAAATGAGGGATAAAGAAGAGACACAAAGGATGAAATACCTTGGAAGTGATAAAATTATTTCTAAAATTCATAGCTCTCAAATTTCCACTTCCATCTTTTGATTACAGAATCAAATGAAAGACATGTGTAAACCTTAGTCATGTCTTATCTAACTAGAGGAAAGATAATCTCATAAGCACAAGGAGAAATTCTGTCCACCTTAGTTACAGTAAAGGTACACAAAGAGTATTTCTTCAGGTACAACATCTTCAATCTGACAAGAAACAAAAAAAACTCATGATAGTCTTTCAAATTTTGGATCACAAATGGGACCTCTTTTTTTTTTTCAGAAAACAGTCAGGAGTGTAGATAGAATTAGGATGAAGGAAGAATTCATATGGATAATAAAATACTGTCCTGTTCCTCACTTGCAAACTCAAACTCTGGGCTCTTGAAATGTCTACTAAGTGCAAAAAAAGACTGAACTACAAAAATGAAATTATCTGAGCAGACAAACAAATGTATAGGGAATATTTTAAAAGAGATGAAATTTCTAATCTGTTATAGTATGTCTAGTTAAAACCAATTACATAAATTTTAAGGACATATATTGATCATGTGATTATGGCCTAGAGTAACTGAACAATGAGGTAGCACAACAGAGCGAAAGTGCATAAGTTACTTCATGAGTTCCATTGTGGTCTCAGAAATTTACTGAATCTGTGATCCTAGGCAAGTCAGCTAACTCCGTTTGCCTGAATTCCTCTCTGCAAAATGGGTTAGAGAAATGGCAAACAAGTCCAATAAGTCCCACATGGGGATCTGGAGAGTTAATACAACTGAAAAAATGACAACAAAAAAGGAAAACAAAATCACTGGGAATAGTTTTATAGTTATTTCAATTTCTATTTTATATAAGAAGGAAATTCTTTTTAGAGTCAAGATAATTGATGTCAAGTTCTGACTTTAGTACTAAAGATCTGTTTCTTTGTGCCCAAAATTGAATTAGACATGACTTTGATTTATCCTTCTGTTCAATAAAACTATCAATAAAATTATCTTACCTTATAGAATGTATAATTGTTTTCAGAACACATTTCTGAACCCAACCCTATTAATATACAATAAAAATATGTCTTTTTCTCATTTTCAACTTTCATTCTCTCTTGATCTTAATGCCAGATAGTTAAAATAGGCAGAAAGATAAATATTTAGATAGATCATAAAGAAATATAGAAGTAGATATAGAAATATAATATATTTGTAACTACTTCAATGAACACACATATTTCTATGTGCAGGTGTGTTTGTGCCTGTATACAGGTACACAGATGTTTGAAATCCATTTCTCTGCAGGTGGTGATAGTCCTTTTCATGTATTCTGAAGTGCTACCCTTCATTTTGTTAATGTTCATCTTGTATAACTTTCTCTGGTCATTCTGGAGAGCTAAGATATTAAACTGTGTTGTACAACTATTGGAAGAAGCTTGGCCACACTCTCCCTACTGCAAGGTCTACCTTCAGCTGGTTTTGGCTTTAATATATAGTGTAATTTTTCTTTTGTTCAGATTTAATTAGATAGAATAATTTTCGAGTTCTTTCTGAATTAATATTTTATTTCTTTTGAGTTTTCATTACTTTTTTCCTGCTTCTCATAGTGTTATTTGGTGAACCAACAGGGTTGCACAACTTCTCCATCATCACAGAGTTCCTCCTCATGGAGTTCTCCAGTGTGAGGGAGCTGCAGATCTTACATGCCATCCTCTTCCTCATGATTTACCTAGCTGCCCTGATGGGAAATCTTCTCACCATTGCTACAATTATAACTGACTCACACCTTCACTCTCCTATGTATTTTTTTCTGAGCAACTTATCTCTCATAGATATCTGCACCATCTCAGCCATTCTTCCTAAATTCATCGTGAATACGTTGTCTGGGATTCATTCTCTGTCCATCCTTGGCTGTGCTATTCAAATATTTTTCTTTACCTTTTTTGCCTCAGCAGAGTTTGCTTTGCTTCTGGCCATGTCCTACGACCGCTTTGTGGCCATCTGCCACCCCTTACGCTATGGCATCATCATGAATCCTGCACGTTGTCTCTGGGTGGCCTCTGGTTCCTGGCTCAGTGGGCTTATTTATTCAGCTATCCACATAGGTAACATTTTCAGCCAGCCCTTCAGAGGATCCAATATGATCCATCAGTTTTTCTGTGATGTCCCTCATCTCTTGAAAGTCTTAGCCTCTGATGTGTTTCATACTGAGTTTGTATTACTGCTGGCAAGTTTAAGTGTTTTCTCATTCTGCTTTGCCTTTTTAATTGCTTCATATGCTCGCATCTTCTCCACTGTCCTCAAGATTCCTTCTGTGGAAGGGCGTTTCAAGGCCATTTCTACCTGCTCCCCTCAGCTAATTATCATCCTATTGTTTCTCATTTCTGCCATGATTGCAATCCTCAGTGACACATCAGACATGTCACCCATTCAAAATCTTCTAATTGCATTGCCCTATACAACACTTTCTCCACTGATGAACCCCATCATCTATAGTCTGAAGAAACAGAAGATTACAGGTGCCATGGGCAAAATGATCAGGAGGATGGTATTTTCCCTGTCATTGAAAACATAAAACACCCCAAAACTGGAGACTATATATTTGGGCTATCAAATATGCAAAATGATGAAGATATGAGGTAGCCTAAAGGAGGAAAAAGAGGTACCCAAAACAAAACCACCCAGGAAAATGAATGACTTAGTTGAAAGATTACCTGAGATGAAATAAATCCAATATTTATTTTAGCATAATATGAACTCATCCTACCAGTGTGTCAATGGTGAAATTGTCATGGTGCTGTCCCATTGTCTTTGCGCAACAGTATCATCAAAAGGATCAATGGAATAATATTTGATCCCTTCAACAGCAGCTGATAATTTTATCCAAAAGTACCTATCGTGATAGCAATCAGGATAGTAATGCTATTTCTACCCCCAGAAGGAATCTTGCCTGCTCACATTCTTCATCTTCCAGGTGTAATTTTGTGGAATTGTTCTTTCAAAAAATATATATATATATATATGCACATGTGTATAAGTTATGTTTTTTCTAGTTCCTTTTTGGGACTTAAACACTTTGATCCTATTTTTGCTATTTTGAAAATGAGAATTTTTGGTTATATGACAAATATAGTCCCTTCATTTCTATTTTGAGTCTATGATTTCATATAAAATCTTTGTCCCCCAAGTTGAATTTAGTCTTCATTACACCCAATTTTTTTACAATTTTATTTTTTTCTGATATATTAATTTCTGTTATTTATAGTAGTATTAATTTATTATCTCTCCTAGGGAATTCCCTTGATCATTTTAATTTGCATATTGACTAATTAATTGATAGGAATAATGCCTCTTGAAGTGATCATATGCATTTCAATTGATCAAGTTTGGAACTAAAATCATACAAAATATTTTAATTGGTTCTAGTCCAAGGGTAATATTTGAGGTGAATTTTAAAAATGGAGCACCTCAGGGCATTAATTATACTAATTAGAACCTAGCTAAATTCCTTAAAAGCAAATTCTGTTTTGATTTTCTCTTTATAATGATATACATGGTATAATAATTTTTTGCATACATTAAACATTTCTTAAATTAATGTATTAAATTTCAAGCTTCTTGAGAAGAAAAGCCTTCCTTAACTTAACTTTATATGTATTTACCACCTAACAGAGGTAGATGTAGATGGAAGAGTAAAGGCAAGAATTCAGCTAAGCTTTTCCAAATTCCCTTCCAAATAACTTTAAGATGATTGACAGACTTGATTTCTAAGGTTTTAAGGTTCTCAAGGTTCTATGGTTCTCAATAAAAGACTGATTTCAGACAAACCAGGGAAGACTTATATGAGCTGTTGAAAAATGCTGTGAACATAACATACATAAGAACATTGTATAAAAAATATCAATATTGTAAGATGATCAAATGTGAATGATAGCTATTCTCACCAATTCATTGATCCAAGATGTTTAATGAAAAACATTATCTACTTGGAGAAATAGAACTGCAATTATCCAACTTCAGATCAAACCCTCCTTTTTCAACTTCCTTTATTTCTTTTATTTTGTGTGGCTTTTGACTGTTTTCTTCAGTGATATATTTAACATGGAAATAAATTTTGTATTACTACACATGCATATCGTATATCAATGTAGTTGCCCTTTCAAGAAGGGAACACTGGAGGGATGGAGAGAGTGAGAGAATTAGGACTTCAACATTTTAATAATATTTGAAATGTTGGTACTAGTAGTCTGAAAGAAAGTTTGTGACTGAGTGATGGATGTTGGATGATGCTAAAAAAAATAAAAGCAAAATTTGATAATAAAAAAGGAAAAATTCGATTATCCCATAAAAATTGGATGTGAAACACATAACTATTAGTGAGGAAGCCAGTGGGGGGATAAGTCTTGAATGTTGGAGTTTTTTCACTCAACTATTCTAAAGAAGAAGCTATGAATATCTAAAGAAATTTAGATATTTGTTGAAAATCTAGAGAGTTAAGAAAATTCCAGTCAAGGAGAAAGGACTTATAGATGGGTGTATAGAATAAGATTAGGAGGGTGGGGGAGAAAATAGAGGTGAGAATTTTAGAATATTGGGCAAAATAAACAATAAAAGGTTAAGAGGAAATTTTAATGTAACAGGGATTGGGCAAGAAAAGATTCTAAGAAGGAAAATAGTGAACAGTAATGAGATTGAAGGAAATTCACATGTTGTCATTGGAAGTTGATCAAATCTACAAGAAAACAAATCATTCACCAGTTGATAAATGGTCAAAGATATGAACTCACAGGTTTACAATGAAGAAATCAACATAATTTATAATCATATATAAATACTCTCAAATATACATTATTGAGTAGAGAAATGAAGATTAATATACTTTAAGATATCATTTTGCACCTACCATATTGCTAATATGATAGAAGTATAAAGTGGCAAATCTTAGCAAAGACATGGAAAAATTGAAAATCTAATTCACTGCTAATTGATTCAAACATTACAGAGACTACTCAGGAATTATGCCCCAAGAGTTATTAAAAATAGTCTGTTCTGTGCATAAGAGAACATTATATGCTATAACAACAATATTATTTTAGTAATAACACAGAAGAAATAATTTTATCTATTATAAATTTCCAAATTAATTATAAGTGGCCTATGAAGACACATGCTATCTGCATCAAAGAAAGAACTGGTAAATAGAAGTATACTTAGATTAATTTAACACCCCCACTCACACACACACTCACACTCAGGCACACAATCCACAGGCACACACCATATATGCACACAATCTCACATACAAATATACAAACTTATTTTCTTCTGATGATAGACATCTCTGGGAGGAGAGGATTGGAAGGAAAAAAATCTATAATAATTTTGATGTGTACTTAAAAAGAAAAGCAAATTGTAGATTTTCAATGTCATTTACATTCATCTTTTTCAATAAACTGCATTATGTTATGATAATATTTGTTTCATTTAATAAATATATATCAATGTAAAAAAAGAATATAAGGAATGAAAAGATTATTCTAGAAATATAGATTAAGTGGTTTTTAAAATAGCTATCATCTCTCTTTTACAAAATCTGGTAATAACAGGATTAAATGAAATTTTCTTAAATAAAATAAATAATAATTTTAAATCAAGGATTAATGGAAAACTCTAATAGCAACATGAGGGTGATGATCAACCTTGATGGACTTGCTCATCCCTTCAGTGCAACAACAGGGACAATTTTGGGATATCTGCAATGTAGAATACCATCTGTATCCAGAGAAAGAAATATGGACTTTGATCAAAGACTATTACCGTCAAATGAGAAAAAAAATTCTATATTATTATGTAATTTTACTATCTCATAATGTTGAGTCTTGATAGGAGGGAACTCAGTGAAACACCAATGTGATGCATAAGCTGGTTCGTTTATTGATCACAGCATACATACTTTTATACTCTACATTTAGGTAACCAATTACATAAGCATTTTAGCAAGCATTTTTTTCACATGCATACCTTGTGTGTGTCTTAGCTGAATGTTTTGAGAACCAAACAATGTTTTGATAAACAGAATGCAGATTGTTTTGAGAACAGTGCAGAAGGTAATTATCTCAGAATGAGCTTTCTATCTGAGCCTGGGAATACATCTTGTTAGCTCAGACATGCAGCTACTCCCTTATCTAAGATCTGAAGTATATCTTGCTTGTTAAAGCACATAGCTATTTCTGTGTTAACCCTTCATAGCTCTTAGCCTGGAACACATATGACACCACACATACTTTATTTTTCTTCCTTAAGGATATGATTTCTCTGTCATCACATTCAACTTAGATCAATGTATAACTTGTTACCAATGTAAAGACTAACAGAATGCCTTCTGTGGGGGGTGGGGGGAGAGAAGCAAGAATGGGGGGAAATTTGTAAAACTCAAAATAAATAAAATCTTTCTTAAAAAAAGAATTAATGTACAAACTTTCTCTCCCCTCCACCAATGATCAATCTAGAGGGAGGAGAGAGAAGAGAGGGAGCCCAGAGGCTGGCCAATGGGTCTACACCTGGTTGAATTAATAATCCTGATTTCTGAGCCTTGATCCAGGGGACAAAAGGAAGCAGAGGACAAGATTAAGATCAGGGTGAGTGGGTCAGTAGAGTTTTAGGAATAGAAATAAGGTTGGGACTGGATTCTCCTTGAATCTGTCTCATGGCTTCCTTTTATGGTATTGAACATTTTATATGTTCCATCCCAATGCACTTCATTTTTTGTAGTAACATATTTGTGCTAAAAAATTCTTTCATCCTTTCTCTAACTTCTGGTACTTTGATGCTAGTTTCTTTGAATATGTCTCCAACTTGTAGGCTGCTTGATCCGGAACTGTTTATGGCAATATTTTTCATTTCTATATATTTCAAACAGTTTCTTCATATTTTCTAGAAGTTTATAGAAGTCTTCACTGGTTGTTATCAACTTGTTGGTGAAGCACATGGTCATTTTGGAGAACATGTCCTGGGACAGCCTCTTGATGTCTGTCTGGACACACTCCACCACAGCATCATCAATGCCACTGAAGAGAGAATAGAGAAGAGTGGAGAGAAGGATAAAGATGGCAGAGGAGAGGGGAGAGAGGAAAGGAGAGAGAGGGAAGGGCAGAGGAAGGGAGCTTAGGGGGAAATAGAAAGCAGAAAAACAATAGGATGAATAGTTAGAGAGGGAGATAGAGAAGTGGGCTAGGATGGGGGTGGCACCTACCTCTTCATCATTTCTCACTGCACAATGGCATTCCATCTAAATCATATATCATATATCATATCTTATTTAGCCATTCACCAGTTGATGGAAATCTCTTTAGATTCCAATTTTTTATCACCACAAAAAAAAAACTGCTTCAAATATTTGGTCATTCAAGGTCCTTTTATTTTTTCTCTCACCAAATAGTGATATTACAATTTAATTTTGTCTTGAACTTTTACCTTTCTTATTCTCACCCAGATTTTCTGGAATTGGTTTTATGTCCAGTAAAACCCCTATCTCACTCATTCTTGTGGACCGGCTCTCCAAAACAGTTTTCCCAGAATATACCTTTCGTTTATTCCATGTTAGTAATGTTTTTCTATCACTTCTATAAGTATGGACAATTAGCAAAACAACAAATAAGGATCTGATTTGTGATTTTTGAGGAGAAATATCACACCAAACATGTGACAAGTCGGGTTCATATAAGCACACTGAAGAATATATCTCAATTCCCATTGCCACTTCTACACTCTCACACCATCATTTAGTAGCTGCTCCTGTGAGGTTTATTAGCTTATACCTAATATCTAATAAATAATTTGCTAATCCCCATACCAAAATCCTTACTTTCCCAATGAGTGCAGTGCTAGAGTTATGTTCTTTTTTCCCTCTAACTCTTGTTTTTAGACTGGAAGTGTTCAATATATATGTGATATTGTCCAAAGAATCTCCATTTTCCTAGTCCTGTGGATTACACAATCCCTATGACTTATTTTTTTCATTCCAATTTAGCTACACAGATAGTTATAACCTTTTATCAACATCATGTACAAAAGGTTTATTTCCATGAGAAGGAACTCCAAATTTCCTTCATTTTATCATCAATTTATATTTTCATCCAAGCCTTCACTAATCCAGGAGACTCCTTTATCATTGCCATGATTGCAAATGTCTCCATCCCTCAGTTATACCAAACCCCTAGGTCATCCAGTTCTAAACTTTTCCCTATTTTGAATCTATTCAATTTGATAACTCTGGGCAACTCTTTTTCATTATTTTTGTCAATTTAAGATTTTTCTTCCATTGTCCTATTAGGAGATACGCCTTGCCAAATTTTGAACCTTGATTAATTCCTTTCATTTACCTCCTACACTGCCTTTCATGTGCTGGAGAATGGAATTGTTCATAGTCACCAAAGTTTACGGCCTGAATCCATTACAAATTGAAGTCATTCAGTAATCTCAACAGATATTGTAACAAAGCGATTCCTTCATGACTTTATAATTGATTCACTAATCCAATCCCCCAAATGCTTCACCCCTCCTCCTAAATTGTCAGCTTCATGTTTTATCAGTTGATTTTCTGTTTCAGTTCCTATCTTTTCCTTATTATTTAATAAAGAGTACAGCAAAATGAAAGTGCTTCATATGTAATTCTATAAATAGAGATTTTGGGACACAGAAACAAGAATTCGTACCTCTTTTGGCCAAATCTGAAGAAATTGATTAAAGGAGAGAGAATCCATAAAATTTTAGGATCATTACTCTCTAATTCATGGAGAAGATGTTTGTGTGTGTGTTTGTGTGTGTGTGTGTGTGTGTGTGTGTGTGTGTGTGTGTGTGTGTGTTTGTGAGACAGACAGAGACAGAGACAGAGAAATAGAGATACAGAGAGACAGAGTGAGACAGAAAGAGAGTCTGAGAGACAAAGAGAGATAGAGGGAATGAGACAGAGATGGAGACAGAGAAAGAGAGATTGAGATAGAAAAAGAAATGGAGAGAGAGAAATCAAGAGTCAAACACTGACTGTATGGCTCAGAATGCCAATAAAAGCTCCACGAAAGACATTCCCTGCTCTCAAGTATCTTGCATTCTAACTGGAGATGACACAAAAAAAAGGAGTTAGGAGAAAGATGCCAATAGAGAAAAGGTAGATACTTAAGTCTAGTGAATTTAGAGAGAAAAATGAGTTGTAACTGACCCCAGCATTTTCTCAAATGAAGATTCACCCAGAAAGTTATCAGAAAAAGTGAACACGTGGATGGGAGCATCTTTGGGGTGGGGGGAGAAACAACTGGAATACAGGTGGGTAGGTCCAGAGAGCTTTGCGCAAAGGAGAGTGAGTAGTACCTGGCTCAGAGATTTTTTCAAAAGGAGACTCTGGGCAAAATGTCATCACCAATAGGAGGCTGAAACAGCCCATTAGAATGAATTATCAAATCTCTGTCATTTAAGTCCCTTCATAATCTTAAAAAAGTAATATTGCAAATTAATCACACATTTCCCTCCTCCATTTATTTTTTGATCCATCCAAACTGGCCTTCTCTCTGGTTCTAACACAGGACATTTCCTTTTCCATCTTAGAATAGGCTCTTTATGTATGAAGTGAAGTAAATGAGCTCCATTAATTTGTCAAGTCCATTGTATAAGATGAATGTGCAAGGTAGAATGTGAATTCAAGTGTTTTGAATAATCTTTATTCCAGCCTCTGTTCTCTATGAGATGCTGTTCTCATTTACCGAGCATTGTCTTAACACAAATACCATGGCGTCATCCTATGTGTATTATTATTAGGGCAACTAGGTGGTATAGTGGATAGAGACCCTGCCCTGGAGTAAGAAGAACCTGAGTTCAAATATGGACTCAGGCACTAGTTATACGACCTTGGGCAAGTCACTTAATCCTGATTTCCTCCCATCTACCAGCATCTCCAGTTGTCCTGATTCATATCTGGCCACTGGACTGGGAGAAACTGGGTCTGGCAACATAGTTCAGCCCTTCCCACCCCCCCAGGCCTCACTCAAATCCATTTCACATGCTTGTCATGACATCACCTTCTTACGGTCATGGTCTTCTTTGAGAACAAAGGACAGACATCATCATCATTTTCATTACATGGGATGGACTTCCTCCTTACTTATACATCTTAGAATTCTAGTTTCCTTTAATTATCACTTCCTCCCAGAAGGTTTTCCTGGTTCCCTTAGCTGCTAGTTACAACTTTGATCAAATTTTCTTGTATTTATTTCACATATATTTTATACAATTTAAATCGATGACATGTTAACATATGATTTCCACAATAAAACATAAATTTCTTACGGGGAGGGATTTTTTCAATTATGCAAACTATAATGCCTGGCATATCATATACTATAAAGTCTGGTCCTTAATGCTTGTCTACTGATGCATGATTGAACAACAGTTCTTTTGCAATTTTTACAATAAAATCTCTCATGATCTCAATGTAGACTAGAAAAAGAAATGTGTTGTGAGGAAAGAATACCATATAATGGATCATCTTATCTTTTAACATGTAGTACAATACTTACTAGTAAAATATTGATTATTATGTCAAGAACACAGTTGACAAGGGAAGGAGATACCATTCAGATTATGAGTGGGGGGAGTATGGGATACTTCTGAGTTAGAAGAAGCATAGAGAAAATCCTCAGAAGATAAATCTGATTGAATTTTCATTGATTACATAATTTAATTTTACATATTTATATAATTTACATAATCACATAATTTAAATTTCATTTTAAAATGGTTACATAAAAATAATTAGAGTTAGAATAGAAACAACTATGGAAAAATCCTTCTGGCACATTTGTTTCTTTTTTTTATAGGAACAAAAAAAGTTAATTCAAGTATTTCTCTGGTTAATAGGAATTAAGGGGATATGTAGTAAAGAGCAGTACAGGGGCAAGAGAGGTTCTTTTGGGGGCATCCCTCTCTCCCAGAGCAAGACAAGTAATCTCAATTGGGGAGTGAGTGAGTTTTAAAGGGACAGGAAAATGAGGTAAAATAGTAATGGAGCAGCAAATGGGAAAGCAGAGGTGAGCGACATGTACATGAGGGGAGGAAGATCAAAAACTTCGTCTTTCATGCTAAATCAGTGATCCATTGCTTTGTGACAGAGAGGCTTGTTTTGTGCCTGGATCCAAGGATTTAGCGAGAGTCCTTGCCAGGGAGGGGCAAGTTACTTTTCTCAAAGTCCATGATCTACATCTCATAGCTTGGACAACGGGTTTAGGGGAGAGGAAATCAGTGTTCATGTAAGATACATGGTTAATACAGGGGAAATAAATTAATTATAAAATATATATTTTTCTGCTCAATATTTCCCCTACTTTATTCCCCACTCAAGAAATTTAGAACCAAATTAATTTGGGCATTGGGGGGGGAAGTGTTGTTTTCTTCTGAAGCTATATTTAACTGAAAATGAGGCACAGTGATATCCTTGCCTAGCAGGGTCCCATTTGAGGGCATACAGGATAGGAACCAAATATCAGCTGAGACAAACAGCAACAAGAGGCATTTCCTGGTTACCAGATCTGGGTACAGATAAAATTCAACTGGAACTAATAAATGAAGATGCACTGTCTTTAAGCCTAAGGAAACTACATCTTAAGAGAAAATTAATCAACGGGGAAAAATATAAAATGACTAGGAATGTATTAAGTTGTTGCAGGCATTTCTTTCAAATGGTGAATTACTAACTGAATTATGCCAGAATTCAAACCTCAAAAGAAAATCACTTATGGTCCCAAAGGATTTTACTCTGGATGTTTTAAGTTCATCCGAGGATATCTTCGGGCTAGATTAAGTTATTTTTCCTCTCAAGGAATTATAAAGTCCAAATCATTAACTAATTACCAGTTTTAGGCTTTAACATTTTGAAAATAACTTTAAATAACTTAACACTTCATAAGTGATAACACTCGTATAGCATTTGTATTATAAAAAGCAAGTGTTAAAATATACAGTCAAGGAATTTTCATATGGGGGGAGTTTCCCCTTATTTCTTTTTATAAATCAGATAACTTGGCATAAAAACAACTTAAAAATTAACAAATTTCTTAACATTGTAATAACACTGAAATACTCATTTGAAATGAGATCAAAATAAATTTAAATACGCTTGGATCTATTTTCCCAAGCATTATTGAAGTTAAATTTATGATTTCAATGTAGCATTATTTTTCCTTAGAGCTATTTAAGTGACCTGGAAGTCTGTATATAAAGTAACCTCCATTTTGGTTCTTAAAACACTAAGATTCTTTGTCTCCACAAGGAGACCTCCATTTTGGGTGCTTAAAATGTTAAGCTCTGTCTGCACTTGGGCAATTTATCAGATAACAGATAAACTTTCATTACATTCCCCCCCCCAATTCTTTCAACTTCAATATAATGCATATAATGTTTTACAGTCTTAAAATTTTGTAATTTCATTTAATAAGGGAAGAACTCCACACCTTTCTTTTAACGGTATTGTTTTATTAAATTTCTATGTTATTCAATCCCAAAGGGATTTTCCAGCTATCTCATTCCTCCATTTTTACTTATTAAAAATAAAGCATTTTTTATTTTAATTTATTTTAATTTAACAGGCGTGTTTCTGGCCACCCTAGGAAACCCATAACAAAAATTCAAAATTCCTGACTGCCAAAATAATGCAGTTTTTCCACATTTAATACATTCAAAATACTCTGGTCTCTTTTTTGTGATAGTGGGGCAGGGTCTGAAGTCTGAGAGGCAAAGGCATTGTGGAGATGGAGAGAAGGGTAGCAGAGCTACTCTTTTTTTTTAAATTATCTCTCAAACTCTGACTCTCTTTCTCACCCCAGATCCTAATCTCCAACTGCTGATAAAATATTGTTACCTGAATGTCCTTTCTTTATTTTATTTTTTTTTTAGATGTTTGCAAGGCAAATGGGGTTAAGTGGCTTGCCCAAGGCCACACAGCTAGGTAATTATTAAGTGTCTGAAACCAGATTTGAACCCAGGTACTCCTGACTCTAGGGCTGGTGCTTTATCCACTGTGCCACCTAGCTGCCCCCTTTCTTTATTTTTAAGAAAGATTTTATTTATTTTGTTTCACAATTTTTCCCCCATTCTTGCTTCTCTCCCCCCACCCCACAGAAGGCATCCTGTTAGTCTTTTACATTGGTTCCATGTTATACATTGATCTTAGTTGAATGTGATGACAGACAAATCATATCATTAAGGAAGAAGAATAAAGTATGAGACAATAAAATTACATAATAACATAACATTTTGGGTTTTTTTTTTCCCTAAATTGCCAGTAATAGTCTTTGGTCTTTGTTCAAAGTACATAATTCTTTCTCTGGATACAGATGGTATTCTCCATTGCAGATAACCCTAAATTGTCCCTGGTTGTTGTATTGAAGGGATGAGCAAGTCCATCAAGAATTGATCATCACCCCAGTGTTGCTGTTAGGGTGTACAGTGTTTTTATGGTTCTGCTCATCTCACTCAGCATCAGTACATGCAAATCTTTCCAGGCTTCCCTGAATTCCCATCCCTCCTGGTTTATAATAGAACAATAGTGTTCCATGACATACATGTACCACAGTTTGTTAAGCCATTCCCCAATTGAAGCACATTCTCTTAATTTCTATTTTTTTTTTGCCACCACAAACAGGGCTGCTATAAATATTTTTGTACAAGTGATATTTTTACCCTTTTTCATCATCTCTTCAGGGTATAGACCCAGTAGTGCTATTGCTGGGTCAAAGGGTATTACACATTTTTGTTTCCCTTTGGGCATAATCCCAAATTGTTCTCCAGAAAGGTTGGATGATTTCACAGCTCCACCCACAATGTATTAGTGTCCCAGATTTCCCGCATCCCTTCCAACAGCCATCTAGGCCCTTTCTGGTCACATTGGCCAGTCTGAGAGGTGGGAGGTGCTATCTTAGAGATGCTTTAATTTGTATTTCGGGCACAGTCTCTCTTGATCAAATGGAATGGAATAATCCAGTAAAGTGGAATGAGAAGAGGAGATTGTGCTGTGAGTCTTAGTTAATTCACAACTTGGTCCCTCTCAGGACCCTGGAATACAGAACAATGTCTCCCCAATTCCCCAGGTCACGGGGGAGTACACACTACAGATGGAAATACGGAGAGGCAGCCAAACAAGCCATTGTGACAATGTGGATACAACCAGAGAGGGAAGAAGAGAGAGCACACAACATAGAGAGGAAGCCAAACTGGCCAGCATGAAAACAAAGTCAGAATGATCCACTGTACTAAGCTAATCAAGACATAGAGACAGAGTCACAATAGGGTACATGCACTCAAATTTAGATCAGGCAACCCATTAAACCAGACAAAACTAATTTAAGCTGTCTCTTTGCTCAAATTTTAGATGAGTTCCTGATGTTACCCACAATCTTAGGAAAAATATGCCTGTAGCTTAGACACAACTATTGGAAATCTTCTATAAACTATAGGGCAAATTCAGCACCAACACAACTCCTTTCCAGTGTTCTGGGAAGGGAGGGAAGGTTTATTTTTCAGTGAGGCATCTCTTAGAAAATTCGGTTATACTGTCCCAAGAGAGTGGGCTCTTTGGGATGTCCACAACACAAAACATTGGGGGGAGGGGAAGATCCAGAAGCTGCCAGTGTACTCCTGAAGAATGGGAACCCAGTTAGCACTTGAACCTTAAAAAAAATCCAAAACCTTACAACAAGCTTCCTTCAGAATCAGATCTCCTAACTTCAGACTAATGCCTATTGGTTTTGTGGTTGCAAAACTGCGGAAGCCTGGGGTCTGCCTATATTGATGCCTATGGGGTGGTACTGTGAGTTAAATCAAAAGATTTACTCTCAAGTTGATCAAAAACTGAGATTACATCAGGTCTGCTCCACGTATTTCTGAGTTAACCTAGGATCTGATTCCTCCTCCTTTGTATATGCTGAAGGTGATTACTGCTCCCTCCCCTACAGGGTGGGAAAAACTTCTGGGAGCAAATGTATGAGTCACATTGGAACTTCAGCCAGTGGTGGACATCCACCTCAGGGGATTTGGGGTCCTATGTTGTACCTATTTATACTCCTAGATAGCAGATTGTTTTTGCAGTTATATTTATATGCCAGGTTTTATACACAATAGATACTTTTCTTAAATTATTATTTATAGTTTCAAGTTTCTTGAGAATAGAAACCTTCGTTTACTGGAATTTATATTTACCCACCACCTAGAAAGGCATCTTTTTTTCTACATAGTAACTAATGACAAATTGCTGAATTGAATATCTGGGAGAGAAAGAGAAACAGAGAGAGAGACACACATACAGAGAAAGAGAGAGAGAGAGAGAGAGAGAGAGAGAGAGAGAGAGAGAGAGAGTAATATAAATAGATGGATGAGCAGAGAATAAAGCACTTATGAAGAGCTCTTTTTTGGATTTCTAAAGACCTAGAAATAGAAGAGTAAGGCATGGACTCAGTTGAGCGTTCTGAAATTCCTGGTCAAATAACTTTAAAATGACATAAATTTGAGTTCTACAGTGGTATAACCAATAGAACATCATGGTAAAGGACTTTTCCAGAGCACAACATGAAAATAGTTTGGCAGTCTTTCTCACCAGGATGCTGGTCAAGCCTGGAGAGCAGTACAGTGCAGGCTTTGATAGAAAGTCAGCACTGGGCCTTAGCAATGACTGCATTGTTTCTACATTTTGGGACAATAACTCACTATTTAATTAAAAAAATTGGGAAACCTGGAAAGCATTGTCACAGAAAATTGATATATAAATAGCTCACATCAATAATGAGATAAAGTGAAAATGAGTACATGATTTAGACATAAACTGTTTGCCTTGCAAAAGCCTAAAAAAACAAAAATGAAGGTGGAAGGAAGTAAATGGTGTGAATATATGTATGAAATTATCTTGTAAAAATAATGTTAATAATACAAAACTTAGGAATGAGCCAAAGCTGACAAATAACTAAGGATTAACTCTATGAATTCTTTTTTTTAAGGTTTTTTTTTTTTTTTTTGCAGGGCAAATGGGTTTAAGTGGCTTGCCCAAGGCCACAGAGCTAGATAATTATTAAGTGTCTGAGGTAAGATTTGAACTCAGGCACTCCTGACTCCAGGGCTGGTGCTCTATCCACTGAGCAACCTAGCCGCCCCTAAAATCTATGGATTCTTAAAGATATTGACAAGACATATTGAAAATGAATGAGCCACATATCTGAGAAACAGAATTAGAAACAACATTGAAGCAGAGGTGAAAAAGGTGAATTAATGTGAAATACTTCATCTAAAGCTATGATCTGTTTTTTGGACTCATTCTCTTTGATCACATCTTCCAAAGTTTTGACAATGTTCCTTCTCCAATTTATCTTTTACAAAATTTTGCTCCTTTCATAGTCATCTATATTGTGAACTGCACAGTCTTCCTTGAATATTGAATTAAAAACATCTTTCCTCAGGTCTTTCAACAAATTTTTGTATCTCTTATCAGAAAGTTTCCTGGCTTCTCAACACCATCTTGGCTCTGACCCCAAACAGGTGTTTTTGTTTGTGTTTTTTTTTTTTTTAACAAATAAAATCAATGAAGCCAGGATCAGAGGGAATGCAGAAATCTGGGAAACATTTTTATATCTTGTGTTTCCTATAAAAGACATGTCTAAAATACATAGAGAACTGAGTCATTTTTATAAGAATGCAAACCGTTCCCCTACTGTTAAATGGTCAGAAGAAATGAACAAGAAGTATAAATATGAAGAAATTAAAATTATCTGTCCGGGGTCTTCTTCCCCGGACTCCCGAGTGAGCTCCTCAGTGGGCACTGCTTCAGGCGTCCCTGGTATTTCCCTCCCCCGGGGATCAGCGAGGAGGGACTCAGGCAGACACGTCTTCAGGAGGCATATGTTTTATTAGGTGCAGAGGGATCCCCCGAATAGCTCAGGGTGATGGCTAATATAGGGGGTTCGTTCTGGGCTGCCACCCCGATCCGCCCCGAGGGCAGAACCTACCACCCGATTGGAGCAAGCGACACAGGCCAACCAGGTGAAGCCACTGCTCCCCTTAAGGAACTGTGTCTTCTTTGGATTGGCCTGACCTCACTCTCGGGGAGGTCCTATCCACTCAGGCGGTCAGGGCCGACCCCCCAACAACTCCCCCTTTTTGTTTAACACAATTAGCGCCCCACCTGCTTATGGGGGGGGGCAGAGCACCCTGGCTCGGCTTGGTCAGTAATCACACAGGGGCTGACTGAGCCCGGCGATGGCGTGGGCCTAGGAGGTCCGCTTTCAATGCCTCCAGAGAACGAGAAAAGATGAAGAACAATAGTTTCAGGATACATGGGAAAAAAAGACAAATCACAATAAACATTCCTACAGCCGGCAAGAAGGAAAACAACCATCTCAGGTGGAGGGCACCCGTAAATCATTTTAGAAAGGAGTCTTCTTGATCATCCCACTCAGCTCTGAAATGGGAGGAAATGTTGTTGAGCTGGGCTATCAGCATATCTAATTGGCGGATGTCATTGGAGGTGTTGTATGCTAACATCGCCCCCTGTAACGCCTGTTTAACTCTACCCCAGTCTGATGGGAACTGTGACATATTTACAGGCAAATTAAGCACACAGAGAGGCTGATACTTATAATGGCATTGAAGTTTCATGTACCCTGCCATAAGGGCCAGTCTATCCCCTAACCAGAGGACTGTTGTTTCCAATGCTCCTATTTGCTTCTGTAGAAGGGATTCAACATGTTGCTGGTAATGCCAGAGGGAGACCTGGTTTGTCATGAATGTTTGGATAGTAGAAGCTAACATAGTCACCTCACTCTCTAGTTCCTGGATCTGCCATTCCTCATACATCTCAACAGCCAAGTTCACCAAACTCAAAACATCCCCGATCCCATCCCTCCTGGTACGTAACAACTTTTCCCCCGACACTGCACGGTACAATTTTTTCACCAAAGAATCAGCGGGGGACAACGCAAAATCTTCTGCTTTGACAGGTAGGAGTTGGTAGGGAGGGGATACAGCTAGGAACACAGCATACCCAGTATGATTATACCGTAAAACATTTGTAAAAATCGGGTCAGTACAAGTGATGTTAAAAAGGGGTAAACCAGCGGACTCCCCTTTTAGTTGAATAGTCAGGTTAGCAGGGGGACAAAGAAGGAAGAGAGCGTCTGGAGGGGTGTGCGCGGTGGCACTCAGCCGGTAGCACAGGCGGTCCGTGCCATCCTTGGTTTGATGGCAAGAGCTGTTAAGAGTCTTAAACACATTATACCATTGTTGGAATGAAAAGTCATGACAGGCATTGTCATTACGAGGGCATGGCCACAGGCGAAAAGAGGTGTTCACACCCCCTAAGGCCGCTCCTATTTTCCAGAGGTCGGGATGCATCTGTCCATACAGTAAGGCAACAGGAGTGGGAGAGGGTCTCATGGTGTACGTGGTGTGGTTCTGCTGTCCATCCCAAAACCATAACTCAGTGTTGTTAGGTAGCCCAAGCAGGCCTAGTCTTGGGATGCCCGTGGAGCAGGGTACCGTAGGTATGAATACTTGCGAACGGTGGCCTACTGGGCAGGGTGGTAGGGAATGCAAAGGCACTGTGGAATTAGAATAAGAGAAATTCTCTGGAGGGTGCTGCTCCGATATCTTTTCCTTCGTCTCTTCACAGGCCCTGGTCCATTTGTTGGGCACCCAGCGTGTTCCCTCACCTGTTTGGAGACATAAGAATCCCTTTCCCCACACCCTAACCTGTGCAGGGCCGTGCCAACGACCCTCCTCATCTCTCCACCAAACTGTGGTCGGACTTTGCGAGTGTGCTTTTTTATCATGTTTTTGTGTTTGTGTTGATGTTGACAGCATCTGTTTCATGGCAGGGGTGATGCCTTGTTCATTATCAATCAAATAATTCCTAGTGAATACTGCTGTTGCTACCTGGGCTGCAGTGAGTCTACCACGCATTCCCCCTTTTTGTTTAATGAGAGTGCGCTTCAAGGACTGATTGGCACGCTCCACGATGGCTTGACCGGTGGGGTTGTAAGGGATATCGGTAACATGAGTGACACCGAATTGGTGGCAGAAGCGAGCAAAAGCAGAGGAGGTATAGGCCGGGCCGTTGTCGGTTTTTAACAACCGAGGTATCCCGTGGGTGGCAAAGCAGTGAAGACAATGAGCTATCACATGGCGTACAGCCTCACCAGGCTGCAGAGTGGCCATAATAAAGTTAGAAAAAGTGTCCACAGTGACATGAATCAGGCTGGCCTGAAAGTGGGTGACATCCATCTGCCAAATGTCATTAGGGGCCAGGCCCCGGGGGTTGATGGCATGTACAAGCGGGGCAGGGCGGAAAGGGACACAATGCCTGCATTGTCGGACAATGCGACGTGCCTCTTCCTTAGGAAGACCATAAAGCCGTGCAAGTGTTTTTGCTGGGAGATGAAATGTGTCATGAACAATAGAAGGATCTGCATACATGACTATCTCACTTTTGATATCAGGGTCAAGGAGAGCTGAGTCAGCTATGGCATTCCCTGAGTATATTGGGCCAGAAGTGGACACATGAGATCTGACATGTAAGACATAGAGGGGGTCAGAGCGGTGTAGGAGAGACTGTTGTGCTTGGTGTAAAAGATCTATGACTGCAGAGTTGGACAAAGAAAGATCTGCTAGAGCTAACTGTTGCAATAAGACAAAGCAGTAATAGCTATCAGTGATTAAGTTAAAAGGCTCATAAGCACACAGTTCTAAGGCTATCACAATGGCCTGCAATTCATTCTTTTGAGCTGAGGTATATGGGGTTTGTAACACCTTCAATATCTTCCTGTCTGGAATATAAATAGATGCTCTATGGTGTTTGGTAGCATCCGTAAAAACATTGACTCCCTGTACTGGCTGAGGAACTACAGGGTTGGAGGGATACTTCAAAGGGAGTTGCAACCATCCTCGTAATGAGGGAGGTGGATGACCCTGAGAAGTGGGATAAATAGACAATAACATGGCCCACTCCTCAGAGTTCTGTGCTAGATGAGTAAGTATTGCAGGATCCTCCTGGAGCAGTAACATAGGAATGGTACCAAAAATAGTGATTGCAGCTTCCGCTGCTTTCAAAAGGAGTTGTGCATCCACTTCAAACTTGGAGGGTATAGACTTAATGGGTTTAGATGAATGTACCCATTGTAAAGGACCTGTAACTTGGAACACTACTCCGGCCTTACCCAATGAAGGATGACACACCAGAGTTACATAAACCGGAGCGGCTGGATCTAATCGGGCAATAATTGATGTGGATGCTAAGTCCTGTATCTGAGTAACAGCTTCCCTGGCTGCAGGGGTCCATGTACGAGGCGAGTTCAAATCAGATGAGCCTTTTAAAATATTATACAATGGATACATCATATCATTGGAAATAGGAACTACATTCCTCAGCCATTGGATTGAACCAATTAATTTCTGAAAGTCATTTAATGTAGAAACTTGAGCTGTATCAATCTTAGGAGATTTCTTCACTAAATCCTTGTATACCTGATGTCGTAAATATGTGTAGGGAGGTTCTGTTTGTATCTTTTCAGGGGCAACTTGTAACCCATATGCTGCTAGGGCTGAGGTAATCTTTTGTAAAATAAGCGAGACATCAGTCCGGTGGGATGCAGAAATTAATATGTCATCCATATAATGAATAATAATGGCTCCCGAGTGTTCTCGCCTAATGGGCATCAAAATCTGTGCAACATAAACCTGACATAGAGTGGGACTGTTTGCCATGCCTTGGGGAAGGACTTTAAACTGAAAATGCTGAGCAGGTTCTTGATAATTTACAGCAGGTACACTAAAGGCGAAGCATTGCCTATCTACAGGGTTAAGGGGTATACTATAAAAACAATCCTTTATATCTATAACAGTTATGGGCCAAGTCTTTGGAATGGCAACTGGAGAAGGCAACCCAGGCTGGGTGGTACCCATAGGTTGTAGAGTGGCATTTACCTTTCTTAGATCTACTAACATTCTCCACTTCCCACTTTTCTTTTTGATTACAAAAACTGGGGAATTCCATGGGCTGGTGGATAGCTCTACTTGTCCAGCCGATAAAAGTCCTTGTACTATGTTAGCAAGGGCCTGTAATTTCTCTTTTGTGAGGGGCCACTGATCTACCCAAACCGGTTTGTCGGATCTCCACGTCAGTGGTATGGGTTGCGGCCCTCCAGTGACCCCTAGTGGTTTAAAGCTGTGTCTGTAGTCAGAGACAAGCCCAAAGTTTGCAAAACATCCCTCCCCCATAGGGACATAGGAATAGGAAGTACTAAAGGGCGGAAGATCCCTGCCACATCATCACTTCTCCATTTTAGAAATCTTAGGGATTTTTTCGCCAAAGTTCCTCCTGAAACTCCCGTGATGTCTTGGGGAGTTTTTTGAAAGTTCCCAACAGGGCTGCCAATCTTTTGTGGATATGACCGAGACATCAGCACCTGTATCAATTAAACCTACAATCTCTCTTCCCTCCACTATAAGTGGTAAAGTGGGACGGTGGGCTGATATGGCCTGTGTCCATGCCACAAATGTGTCCTCATTGGTACACTCTCTCCAATCCTTATCTATCCAGGGGAGGGAAATGGCAAGAGCAACAGGCTCACCGCCTTTTGGTTCTATCGGGTAATGGTGGGGATTTGTAACAGTTATAGAAGTCTGGCCTGGGCTTAGGAGCTGTGTGTGGACAATGACCTGGGGAGCGAGAGCAGTTCCAATCACTAAACGGTGGAAGTCCCTAGGGGAGGCTTTAACAGTAGTCGTAGTCCATGGGCTCAATTCTGTGCTCTCTGAGAGGGGAATAGTAACCGAGGGATTTAATAGGTCAGCCCTGGGGTCGGGCCCTCGGCTTCCCAACCCCTCTTCCCGTTTCCCTGCGGCCCATCATTGCTATACTTCTTATTTTTCTGTCTACAATGCTTTGCTATATGACCAGGTTTACCACAGACAAAGCACTTCATTGCACTCTTCTGGGAATTACGGCACTCAGCTTGAAAGTGACCGGCCTTCCCGCAACGAAAACAGTTTCCTTTACCCTTTGATCTAGGCACCAAGCTTGTGGTTTGTAAAGCACTAGCGAGGAGGTTAATAGAGGTTTGGAGAGGGTGGGGGGGGGGTTCCTCGTCTAGGGCCTTATCAATTATCTCCTCTAAGGAGGGGTCAGCAGGCAGAGTAGCTAGCAAGCCTTTTGAATGAGTTAGCCCTCCCTTTATCAACTGAATGATTAACAGCTGTGCTGCATTTCCTGTCCCGAATTTCCCTTCCACAGTAGTCTGCACTCTGCTGATAAAATCTACAGCAGACTCCTTGGTTCTTTGTTTCAGCTGCTGCAGGGGAGTAGCGGCTGCTCGAGCCAGTTTGTTCAGGGCATTCAGTCCTGCTATCTGTACTGCCCTAACAATGGGTTCTGAAAGTTGTAATTGAGCCTCCACCGTGTTAAATTGGCCACATCCAATGAGTTGATTAGTGACTAAATCAGAATTATTTGGGTCTATGATCTCAGCCTGTAGCCTGGCCTCTCTGCGCCAGTAGGCAGCCCAGGCGGTGTAATGTGATGACTCTAACACCGCTTGTAAAGTTTCATCCCAATCCATGGGGAGCCAGGCGGCAGTCTGAGTGTTAGAACTTATGAGCCGTTTTACATAGGCAGATCCTGGCCCATAAGTATGGACTGCCTCTCTGAGATCTTTGATAAATTTGTACAGTATTGGGCGGCGAACTCTAACCTGTTGGCCGTTTTCTCTTTGCACAAATACTGGGTAAGCAGCTGCTGAGGAGGTAAGATAGTCTAGGTCTTCTTCCTCTACTTCCTCCCCATCCTCCAAAGCCTTATGAATGGCCTGCTGTAAACAAGTCCGGCGGGGTGCCTGGCTGGGGGGTCGCCCCAGACCCTTCCTTTCCTGTTATCAGCACGTGGCTCCAGCCATCTGCACCCTGTCCGCAGATCCCTTGCCATTCTGTATGTTTGCCCTTTTTTTCTAAAATCTTACTATCACTTTTTACCGGGGCAGGCGATCGACTCGCGGCAGCCAGTTCTTCCCAAGGGTATTTGGGGGCTGGTTCCCTCCGGTCATCAAGCCCCTCATCTGGGGGCGGGGGCCATTCAGGTTCCCCCAGTAATGAGGGTCCTGTTTGTGTTTCTCCGGACACGGCTCCTTGTGGGGGCTGCGGGTCAAGGGCTGCGGCCACCACGGAGTAAATTACAAAGTCTGTGTCCGTTAGAAAGCCAGGTTTTTCAGTGTTGTAAGAGGACATTTGAGTTCCTACCACTCTCCACTTCTGAGGGTCAATGCCGGTGTGGGAGACCCAAGGAGAGACAACCAATATTTTTTCCACCCAATCCTTACATTCTTTTATATGGACTCTTATACCATGAGTCTTTACTAGTGCATGTACTTGACATGCTAATACTCCTGAATCCTCTGGCTGTAAATGCTTAGACATTCCTTTGCCCATCTTTACTCCCTCTAGTTGTCCCGTGGACCTAGGGTGTCTGCCTCTTCTGTTTTTACTTAAACAGGCTTACCTCACTCGGCGGGGTCTTCGGGTGTCCCTGTTCGGGGGCCAGTTCTGTCCGGGGTCTTCTTCCCCGGACTCCCGAGTGAGCTCCTCAGTGGGCACTGCATCGGGCGTCCCTGGTATTTCCCTCCCCCGGGGATCAGCGAGGAGGGACTCAGGCAGACACGTCTTCAGGAGGCATATGTTTTATTAGGTGCAGAGGGATCCCCCGAATAGCTCAGGGTGATGGCTAATATAGGGAGTTCGTTCTGGGCTGCCACCCCGATCCGCCCCGAGGGCAGAACCTACCACCCGATTGGAGCAAGCGACACAGGCCAACCAGGTGAAGCCACTGCTCCCCTTAAGGAACCGTGTCTTCTTTGGATTGGCCTGACCTCACTCTCGGGGAGGTCCTATCCACTCAGGCGGTCAGGGCCGACCCCCCAACAATTATCTAAATTCATATCAGAAATTTCTTTAAATAATTATTGATTAGAAATATGCAAATTGAAACAACATTGAGGTATGACCTCACACCCATCAGATTAGCCAATGTGACAAAATAGGAAAATATTCAGTGTTGGAGATGTTATGGGGAAACTGGTCACCAATGCACTATTGGTGCAGTTGTGAACTGATCCAACTATTCTGGAGAACAATTTGGAACTATGACCAAAGGGCAATAAAACTGTCTGTGTGACCTTTTATCTAGCAATACCAATGCGAAATCTATATCACAAAGAGATCACTAAAAAGGGGGAAAAGACCCACATGTACAAAAATATTCACAAGAGCTCATTTTGTAGTAGCAAATAATCAAAAATTGATTCTTTGGGAAATGATTGAACAAATTATGTTATGGGAATGTGACAGAGAACTGTTCTGTAAGAATCATGAGTAGGTTGACTTCAAAAAAGCCTGGAAAGACTTGCTTGAATTGATGCTGTGAAGTGAGCAGAACTAGGAGAGATTGTATACTTTGACACCAACATTGTAAGATAATCAGCTATGATTGACTCACCTCCTCTTGGTGATCAAGGGCAATTCTAAAATCCTTGTGATGGAAAATTTAGTCCACATTCATAGGAAAAAATATGCACTCTGAATACAAACCAAATCACACTATGTTCACTTTTGAAAATTTCTTTTCTTTTTTTTTTTCTATCTTCCTACAGTTGCCATGGGCAAGATGATGAGGAGAATGTTTTTTTCCCTCTGTTGTTAAAACCATAAAAAAACTCAGAAAACTAGAGACTATATATTTTGGCTGTCCAATATGCAAAATGAGACATCTATGAATTAGCTTAAGGGGGGTAGAAGTGGAACTCCAAACATAACTGACCAGGAAAATGACATTTTGCATGAAATATTACAAGGGATAGAATAAAGCAATCATTTATTTTAGCATGATATGAACCCATCCTAGCAGTGGTTATTATCCATAGTGAAATTATCATGATGCTGTCCATTGTCTTTGGGTAACAGTATCATTTTTTTTCTATTATTTAAAAAAATTAAATTTATTTATCTTTATTTTTTATTTACACATTAATGAAATATTTTTGTAAGAGTAAACACAAACCACCCTCCCCGCACAAAAATAAAATAAAAAACTCACAAGAAATAAAGTGAAAGAAAGAGGGAAAAAAAATGTGTATCACTCTGTGTTCTTGGATACCATCAGCCCTGTCTCTGGGGTAGATCACATTCTTTATCATAATTTCATCAGAGAAGTTACTTCCATGTTTTTCCACACTTGCTGTTCCTGATTGTAATTCCTCCATTCATTCCTCCCCACTACCATTTAATAATTAAAGTGACTCTCCAATAAGAGGCACAAAAAATTCTTTGGAAGACCTAGGGAGAGATTATTTTTTTCAAAGTTCAATAATCCTGGAAAACTTCATGCAATTCACACTTTAGATGGCAAATGAAAGATGAACATTTTTTATTACAGATGCATTTGTGGAAGGAACATTACTAAAAGTTGGAAAATATGAACAAAAAAAGTGAAGTGAAAAAGCAGAAGCTGGTTTTAGATAATATCTTTCACATTGATTCTGATGTTGCATTTAGGCAGAATTGATCAATGTTGGTTAATGATTCTTTCTACTTCTGATGCTCAGATAAATAGCTAATTCATTGTAAATTTTCCTTGTCTATATATTTAAGAATTCTTAGATTTCAGCTTTATAGCTATTTGCTACTTTTGGCTCATTCTTAGTTTTTGTCTTACACGGGCATTGTTTTTACAGGATAATTGCATACTCATATTTGTCCTGTATCCTGGCCTTCCTTCCATCTTCTGTACATTTCCTTTTAAAATGAAAGCTTTTTGATATATTTTCCAATTATTCATATTTCTATCTGAAAATGAAGTCTATTTTTTTCCTCACTGAAACTGTTTCTCTTTATGTGCTTATAATTTTATTCTAGAGCATATCCCATCCAAGGACAATTTCCCCCTGCACCATTTTAGGTCTTGTAATAATTAAAATACATTTGCTCTGTAAGCTTTGGAAATCTGATTTCTCAAAGTCTAGGATATATTCTTGATCTCTACCAATTATATGTTCCTTCTTGTATCATAAACCTCTTTCTCCCCTAGGTTTCCCATAATTTCCATCCCAGTGACTAGTTCTTCTTGGTTCAGGACAATCAAATTCAGGCTAAAATTTAACCTTCTTGGATCTCCAAATATGTTAAAGTGTGAAAGAAATAGTAAGTCATATTGGGAAGTCATTATTATTAATAACTACTAAATGATAAAGCTTACATGTGAGCCTTTTGATCAAATCCCCAAATAACTTATTTTCTTTCTCAGTACCTCCTGGTTTTTGGCCAACATGGATGGTATGGAAATATAGATTTTGAAATAAATGTTTGGATCACAGTTGTTGACTTTTCAATGAGCGAACAAGGGAGTGTGTAGATGGAGAACTTTTGAAACAGAAAATAAAAATTATTAATGAAATAAAAATGTAATGTTTGAGCAAGGTTTCCTGAGATTGTATCATAAGGGAAGTGGATAAATCTGTCATGAAACCATGTAAATTATGGTTAAATGGTGACGAATCTGTGGTGAATGGGAAATAAATTTTGAACATTAAAAACTAGAAGTTGTGATTTAAAATTGACACTGTATTAAAAAAATTACATTTAATCCTATGATTACCAGATTTTTCAATAGAAATTTTCCAAAAGCCTTTTAGTCTAAAACTGAGGAATCATGATTTTCCTTCCTTACATTATTTTTATTTCTTTTTTTACATTGATATATATTTATGAAATAAAGCAAGCATTTTCATAACATAATGAAATAAAAAAAATGGTTGCACATGAAAATGAAAATCCATTAAGTACAATTGGCTATTCCTTTCAAATATACTGTATTATCATGTAAATATCTTTTTTTCTTCCCTCTCATTAGAAGAAAAGAAGTATGTGAGTGAATGTGTTTGCATGCATGCAAAATTATTCTAACCATACTTCTATTTATTATTTTTTTTCCTCTGGAGTCATTTTGAATCTTTTTTCATATGCCTTTTATAGTTAATTTGGATATTTGTGTTAAGCAAAATAACTTACTGCATACCATGTTCTCCTCTGCCCAAAAGCTATATGAATTTCATTCCTTTTTTGGGCATAACTCCTGTTTGGTCTCCAAAATAGTTGATTCAATTGAGTATAATGAATTAGTTTCAATTTTTCCATTTCTTCACCAAAATTTTTCATTTTAGCGATCTGCTGGTGTCAAATGATATCTTAAGGCTGTTTTAATTCTCATTTCTTTACACAAAAATGATGACTTTCTAACTTTTATATATGATTATAAGTTCTCTTGCTATCTTCATTGGAAAACTGACTTCATATTTTTTGACCATTGATCAATTGGTGAGATTCTGCATTCTTATAGATTTGATGAAGCTTTAATTATAATGTGTGAATTTCCCTCAATTAGTATCACTCACTATTTTTCTTCTCAGACTCTTTTTTGCCCCCCCTTGTTATTTTGTTATTTTTTTATCCTCTTATCCTTTTATTTCTTATTTTACTGAACTCTAAAATTCCTTCCCCTATCATCTCTCCCACCCTCCTAAATCTTATTCTTCATACCCTTCTAAAAGTCTCTTCCTATCCATCTCCTAATTTTCTTACCTCTCTGAACTTTTTCAAGTGAATACTATGGCAATTATTTCTACAAGTACAAATCACTTTTATTTATATAAGTCTTCTCAGATTTCTCTGAAACAATCCTGGTTGTCAATTGCTATAGCAGATAGGTCTACGGGAGTGCACAGTTTTATAGCCCTTTGGTCATAGTTCCAAATTATCCTCCAAAATGGCAGGACTAGTTAGTTCATAACCCCAATGCTTCTATAATGTCTCCTACATTTGCCATTTTTATTTTCTTTCATATTAGACAAACTGATAGATGTGAAATAATATATTAGATTTATTTTCTTTAATCAATAATAAATATTTATCATTTGGAAAATGTCTTGTATTCTTATAAATTTGACTCTGCATATTTGAAAAATGGGGTCTTTAAAAGAGAAACAAGTTGAAAACTTGTTTCTCAGTTTCTGACTTTTCTTTTAATTCTTGCTAAATTGGTTTTAAATTGGGCAAAAGTTTTTCAATTTAATTTCAACATTATTCCTTTTCCATCCTACATTATTCTAAGTATCATTTGTGCAGACTGTATGGTAGAAAGCCAGCAGTGTGTCATTGGAGAGCCTGCACCGCTTCTACCTTTTGGGACAAAAACTTACTTTTTATGATAAATTGCAGGGAAAACTGGAAAGCATTTTGACAGCATCTAGGTATATAGAGCAACATGTTTAGGGCAGGGGTACCGAAAGCCAGCAGGAGGGAGAGGTTGCCTTGTTCCTGCCTTTTTGGACAAGAACTCACCATTTAACATAGTTGGCTGGGAAAACTGGAAAGTATTATCCTAGGTATGCAGTTATGTAGCGCAACATTTCACATCAGTAGCAAGATAACATGAAATGGGTACAATATTTAGCCATACAGTGATTTCATAAACTGATTAAAGTAGATATTTTACCTTTCAGACCTTTGCAGAAGGAAAGAATTTACAACCAAATGATACTTAGAATATTGATTAAAGAAAATAAATCTAAGGTCTTACTTCATTCCAACTCACCATTTTATCCACAAGAGCACGCCAACCTACCTCTTACAGAAAAGAATCACTTACACTGACATCATCCCAGTTTATTAATTAAGCACCTGAGCAAAATTACCAGTCACAAAGAAAAATAATCATAATCATAGTGAAAATACCCGAGTCAATTGTTCAGATGTGCATACATTTCAGGATATGTTACTATAGTCATTAGGTTCTCTCACCACTTACATTCCAGACATAATGGGGAGACTCTTTCCTCACCAATTAATCCCATTCTCACTGACAAAAATATGGCAAGACAGTAAAATCAAAACCTCTGAACCTGAAGGCATTATGGAGATTTGGAGTGATTCTTATTTTATAGAATCTGGTAAAATATATTGCCCAGTGTCATTTTGAAAAGTCTGTGAAATCTCCAGAGTGTTCAAGGGAAACATACTCCTCTCCTTTGTTCCCATGGATTCTCTGACCCATCCCTTTGGTCTCATTAAAATATCAGCCAAAAACATATAGGCTATTGGGAGTCTCTCAGTCCATGAGTGTCTTAGTCTTATATTCAATAAACCTTATTAAATGCCTGCATTATGACAAGAACAATATTAAATGTAAAGGAAATGGAGGGAGGAAGATGAATGGGAGACAGCTCCCAACACAAGGGGTTAAGGGAGAAGAACAAAGACAGTGAGGCTGATAAGAAAAGAGAGGAAGACCATGTTGGGCTCTCCTATCACAAGACAACTGGTTTTAAGGATGTCAGAAGTCCATAAAGCAGTCCTGACCATTAGCAAAGCAAATTTTGGAGCTTCAAAGAAAAGAAGCAAAAATTCTTAATTACGCAGTCAAGGAGGGAGATGAGATGACTCCTAGTCAATGACTTTACAATGCTTTTTTAGGTGGAACCAAGGTTTTGTAGATACTGAACAAGGAAAAGTTGCCCAGAAAAAGATGCAAAGAAGAGGAAAAAGTGTGAGACAGTGATAACTGGAGCAAGAGTGAGAAAATTCCCCACCAAGACTACTGAGTAAACAACAGGAATATTAGAAGGAGCAAAACCTGCATCTCCCACATGTGATGTGACCTGGAATAAGATAAGATTAAACTCTCCTTTCTACCTGTATAGAATATGCAATCTAATCATTCATTATGACATCCTCAGATATGACTTAACATGAAAAATATCATGAAAAATTATTTTGAATAGGTGCATTGGGGTTTGCTAAACTAAGCACTTTCATCGTCTCAGGGAAAAGGTCTCGGGGAGGAAAAGGATAGTATTTTATGAAGTAAGCAATGTTGACTTCACTACCATTTCATTCCCTACACTTCATTAACTCCTTAAAGGATTTATTATCCCTTTGTAGGTCCCTACTCTCCCAAAGGTTTCACAATTTGACTTCCTCTAGTTGAAAAACATATGCTAATGATGTGTGGATTTATTGGGTTTGTATTTGTAGCTCATTTTCATTTTTTCCAAATAATAATTTTTATTCTTTCTTATCCAATTACATGTAACAACACTTTATAACATTTCTTTTAAGTATGAGTTCCAAATAGCCTCACTTTTCTGTCTCTCCCTACCCATTGCTTGAGAAGGCAAATAATTTGATAAAAATTATGCACATGCAGTCATGAAAAGATTTTTTTCCATGTGCCTAAATAAAACACATAAAAATAAATAAAAATAAGAGAAACAAAGGAAATTTTTAAAAGTAGGGTTCAATCTACACCTCGATTCTGTTAATTCTGTCTCTGTAGGTAGAGGGCAATTTTCATTTTATGTCTTGGATCATTGAATTACTGAGAACTATCATTCACAAGTCAGCACCTAACAATATAACAATGTTCCTCTGGTTCTGCTCACTTCATTTTGCAACACTTGATATGTCTTCCCAGTTCTTCTATCCCTCATTATCTCTCAAAATCAGTCCAAGTTGATGTCCCTTGTTTCCACGACAGTAACTATCCATCTCATCTTCTGTATCCTATTGTTTTTAACCTTCCATCTTTCTCAACATCAGGGTCTTTTCTATTGAGTCCTATCTTCTTGTTATTTGTCAGCTTCAGAATTTGACCTTTCTTTGACTAGTCTGAATCAATTGACATTAGTATTAACTGGTTTGACCTCCCTGTTGCACAGGGACTCTCAAAAGTCTTCTGCAACATCCAAATTTGAAAGCATTGATTCTCTAGTGCTCAGCTTTTTAATAGTCCCAACTTTCACAAACATAAATTGATACTTGTAAAACAAATGGTTTGATTATTTGTATCTTAATATTAAATTAAATTAATTTTATTAAAGTATTAAAGTATTTCAGTTTTTAAATTCATTTTAAAGTATTATAACAATTAAGGTATTAAATTAAATTTTTCAAAGATTATATTTTTCCATTCTCTTGTTTTTAGTATATTGATAAGATTTGCCATAACTTTTCTTCTAAGAAGCAAGGGTCTCTTAATTTGTGAGTGTAGGAAATTTCTACAATGACTTTGAGCCCAAAATTATAAACTCTGACATGGCTTCCATTTCTTCTCCCCCTATTTCTATTGAATAGGAATTTTCATCCAGAGCAATATTCCAATTTGGGGTTTCATCATACTATATTTCAGTTCCATCTGTGATGTAAAGTCAGGATTTGGATTTCACATTCCTTTAACTTATGGTAAAGTCTTTGGATATTTGTAGTTAGGCTTTCCCATGTGGGCTTTAAGCTATGGGGAAAACTCCCTCCCTGGAGAAGGAACCCCAAATCCTCCTCTCTCCTTTCAGAGCAACCTATTATCCTCTGTCTTCTCCTTTGGGATAGATTTCCCACCTGGAGGACTCTTTCCTCCAGAGCAGGTTACCCTCCCAAAAGAAGACAAGTAATCTCAGCTGAGGTGTAAGTGACTTTTTAAAAGGGTAGGGAAATAAGATCAGTTAGGCAAATATTCATGGGGCAGTTAGTGGGAGAGTGGACTGAGGTTAATTAGGAGTATGTAGATGAAGGTAGACAGGTGAAAGACTTTTTCAGGTCAAATTGCAATTTCATTGTTTTGTTGATAGAGGTTTGTTTCGGACCTGCAATCAGGGATTTACCAAGATTGATTTCATTTCGTAACATGAACAAAGGGATTATGCAGGCCCCTCACCCCACAGTCAATATTAATGTATGAACATGGTCAGCAAAGGGAAATTAGATCAATTAGAAAGCATAATTTCCTGTTCATCATTTCTTCTATTTTATTCCCTACTCAAAAATTTTAGAGAAAATCGGTAAAAAATTGGTTTTAGAACAAAATTTATTTGGGAGTTGAGGGAAGTACCATTTTTCTTCTGAAGTTTCTTCTAACTGAAAATGGAGTATAGTGTTGCCCTTGTCTAGCAGGTTTCATGTGAGGGGAAGTAGGATTGCATCCAAAAATCAGTTGAGGTAGGGTCCTGGAGGTGCTTCATGGCTCCCAGGTTTGGATATAGGATGATATTCAACTGGGGCCACTAGTTGGAGATACACTGCCTCTAATCTGAAGGAAACAGCATTTTAAAAGAAAATTAACCAAACGGGCCAAAAATATAAAATGATTAGTAATGGGATAAGTATAGGGGTCACTATGGAGAAAAACCAGGTGTCGCACCTAGAAGAGAGATCTGGGAAACATTATTAGTGCAGGGAAATATAGGGACTAAAAGTCATACTACAGGATCGCAACAAAGATTAAGACTAATTGGTAATTGAAGCAGTGTATCTAACATCTTGGAGAAGGTCCCCAACCCAGGTCTTTTCAGTATTTAGGGGAACACTAGAAGAGCATGATATATTTCTACCCTTGTTTCCTATTGACTACCTGCTCTGATTGGGGGGAATTTACCAGAAAGGGGGAAATTTGGAGACATGACTAAACAACATTAAAATAGTTTTTGAGGATTTAATCATATACATCAGGATAAAACATCCAAACATCTGTTTGTTTTCATGTGGAGAAGACAACCAATTACACAATAACAATATTATCTCATAGTCAGACTTAGCAAGTAAGAAGGTGGGAAATATTCCTTTTCAAGGGAAAATTAAACCAGGGGAATCCTAACTTGGGCTGAGACCAAACACCTTCCTTAAGCTTTTTTACCCTGATTTCCACCTGTAATCATTTTTTGGGTAGGTTTTGGCATTTCTCTAAAATGGTGATGGTGAAGTAATGACATAATAATCTATCAGAGAACTATAACAAAATTCAAACCTCAAAATAAAATCAGTTATAATCCTAAAGGCTTTCATTCCAAATAGTAAATTTCACCCAAGAAGTTAGGGCTAGATACAATTATTTTTCCCCCCAAGGAGTTACAATAACTAAGCAAAGTTTACCAGTTCAATATCATAAGAAATTTCATTATTTTTTCCTTCAAATAAGCTTAAGTTTGTCCTGCTATAAAGACTAAATCCTTAACCAATTACCAATTTTATGGTTTAACATAATGAAAATAATTTTAGATAACTTACAATGTCATAAGGGATAACATTCATATAGTATTTTCCTTCTAAAAATTAAGTGTTAGTGTACAGTCAAGGAACTTTCATCATGACCTTGAGGGAATGATTCGCCTTATTTCTTTTTTACAAATCAGATAATTTGACTTTAAAACAGCTTAAAAATTAAGAAATTTCCCATCATAGTAATAATACTAAATTTCAGTTAAAATAAGACTAAAATAAATTTAAATGCATTTGAATCTAATTCCTGAAACATTGCAAAAGTTCAATTTATGATTTTGATTCACCATTATTTTTACCAGAGAACTATTTGAGTGACTAGAAAATCTCTACCTAGGTTTGATTCAGAGAATTATGAATATAGGAAATTTGTAATTAGAAGCAAAATTTTGCAATCTTTTATGCCTGTAATTTTTGTTAAAGTGTAAAATATTATCTGATCCTGAAATGTAAATTAACTATTGATCTATTATTAAATATAAAGTTAGTAAATGTCTGCTCATTCCCAACCCCCCCCTTCTAATCTTTTTACCTGGTTTTATTTATGTAAGGGGGGGGGGGGATTTCCCTTTTGCCCTCAATACCCAGATAATGGGAAAGACTCCAAAAACCTGGTTTAAACTCCCTTCTCACCACCACCCTCTCTGGCTCAGTCACCAGCTGTCTCTCTCTCCTAATCTTTTTTTCTGTCTGTCTCTGTCTCCCAAACAACCTAGCCTAGTTCTTTGTTATTCACTTCTGTACTCAAAGTGCCTGACTTCTCTGGGAGGAGAAAAAAATTTTTTTAATCTATATATTTGGCGGTAATCTATATAAATCTATATATAAGTCCCAGGGAGTATGTGAATTCATTTACTAGTCTCTCATTTACTAGGCCTCTCAATCTCTATTGGAGACCCCAATTCACATCCAGTACATTTTGGCAAACTATGGTTAGTAAATCTCCTTCAATGTGCTCAGAAGTCTATGAGGTAAGAGAAACCCTGAACTAGGTCGCCTTTCTCAGATCAGACCAGATTAAATTTAGCCCAAATCTTCTTACTATATTTTCCTTCTTTTTGCTCCTAGGATGGCAGGTGAAGTGCCGTGTAGTGATATGTTTGGGGGGGGGTATGGGTAGAAGAAAGATGGGACACAGTGTTGAAGTACCCCCTAGTGTGGGCATGATCTTTGAGGAGCCTGCTGTATTGGCCATGACCTCCAAGAGGCCTGTTGTGAGCAGGCAATCCTACTTTTGTGGGGGATGCTTCAGTTTTTTCTCAACCTGTTGAGGGGTTGCTTTGCAACCAATTCAAAATTCCAAGCAGTGGCCTTGCCCTTGTAGGGAAACTTGCAAACTTTGGACAGTAAACTAGGGAGGCCTTTATAGATCTGGTTAGCTTGTTTCATGATCTCCCTCACTCCTGGAGGACAGCCATTCATCTATGGTTCAGCCTGTGTTTCTGCCTGGCTCATGTCTCTCTCTCTCTCTCTCTCTCTCTCTCTCTCTCTCTCTCTCTCTCTCTTTCTCTGTCTCTCTCTCTCTCTCTATCTCTGAAATGCTCTTTCTCATTCTCTGCAGCCCGTACCCTCTAGTAATGGCTATGGGGAGGGGGGAAGGAAAAGAGGTCTTATTTCTTAGGACTTTGAAGCTTAATCTATGCCCCAGATGAAAGGCAAATCCACTCTATCAACCTTAAAGGTCTCCAAAACTTAGTCTAGCCCCATAAATATTATAGAGAAACCCCTATGCTTTCAATTGATTAAAAGAAGGGCGGAAAGAGTAATGGGAAATGATAAGTTATGAATTTTTTCTGTTATTGGGGAAATTCTGATTCCATTTTTATTAAGCCCTCTGATAATAAGCAAAGGTCTCTAGTCTCTAATAGGGTAACAGGGACTGAATTTAAGAATACTTTGCATGGGGGTGATGATCAACCTTGATGGACTTGCTCATTCCATCAGTGCAACAATGGGGACAATTGGGGTCTCTCTGTAATGGACAATGCCATCTGGATCCAAAGAAAGAATTGTGGACTCTGAACAAAGACCAAGGACTATTACCTTTTATTTAGAAAAAAAAAAACTGATATCTTATAGTCTACTCTTGCTGTCTCTTATACTTTATTTTTCTTCCTTAAGGATATGATTTCTCTCTCATCACATTCGATTTGGAACACTGTATACCATGGAAACAATGGAAAGACTGGCAGATTACCTTCTGTGGGGGGTGGGGGAAGGGAAGTAAAGTAAGGGGGAAAATTGTTAAACTCAAAATAAATAAAATCTTTAAGTACAAAAACTTTCCTATTTTATTAAAGAATTTTTAGTCTGATTGTCTATTTTAAAATCTTATGTTACATATGAGATTCCTCAAGAATATAATTGATTCTAAAATTATTTTTGTCTAGTTTTAATTAGTATGATTCAAAATTAATAATCTATGTTTCATTGTGTGTGTGTGTGTGTGTGTATGTCTGCTTTAAAATTTTATTTTAAATCAAAGATCTCTGTAATTTTTTTTTTTTCAGTGAGACTTTTTCACATTCCTCTACCAGCCTGGAGAGCTAGGGAAAAGTCTCTAAATTTAGTGAGCTGGTCAGAGTTACCTAAAATCTCAATACATAATTGGATAAATATGTAACCTTTGTTCAAAAAGAACTGTACCAGTATCTGTGTGTGTCTTTGTGTAAAATGACTGTGTGCCTAATTCAGATCTGAAATGGTTTCTGATTGTTAAGACCTATTGATTCAGGGGAAGATGAGAATTAGAATTCAATGGAAAGAATTTGGGTGGAGATGTAAATTGCCTCTTTAGATGTAAATTGACTTGAAGTAGAGAATTATAATTGTAACAGAAATAATTGTAATCTTGGGTGGGGACCCTCCCATTCTTAAAGTAACATTGTTTAATGCAAAATTTGTATCCTGATCTCTTTGGGATTATTCTCTACCTCACCTTTTGGCCTCTGGATGAGAGGTAAGACATAAAAATCTGAGCTAGACTCCAGTTCAGGACCAGCTCAGTCTTCTCAGTCTTCTCTAACCATGGCCCAGCCAAGGCTGCTTAGCTTAGCTGTAGTTTTCTCTCTCTCTCTCTCTCTCTCTCTCTCTCTCTGTCTGTCTCTCTCTCTCTCTCTCTCTCTCTCTCTCTCTCTCTCTCTCTCCCCCAGCTATTCCTATGTCTTGTAACCTTTTAAATACATTTTTGTTTTATTTCCACCCATGCTTTCCCAGTCTGAATAATGATTCCTCAAAGGCAGAGCTGAACCTAAGTAGCCAGCAGCTACATATTAAATGTTTTTCCTTTTATTTTGGATTTGGATTTCATTGTTTTAAAAAGACAAATTTAAAATATGGTAATTATTAGGATTTGAGCCTACCTCCTTACTAGGGAATTTTAATATCATTTGCTCTCAAATAGGATTTGAAGCAACTAAATAAGAAATGTGAGATGTATAAGTTCAAAGTAATTAATGCAGGTGATATTGCATGTCCTTTCTGAGATAGGATATTTTTAGCTTATATTGGTCTGATCAGCCACAGTTGATCATTCTGTAATTGCTGCTAAAATATTTACATAATTTTGATCTTCTTTGATTAGTGAAGGACAGGAGTCAACAACCAACCATCTAAACTAACTCAAGTTCTTTTAGTGCTGAAACCTGGCTCTCATACTACTTTTTCTTTAAATAATGAACTACTAAGACATTCAAGGAGATGTGTCTTTAGTGTTCCAAAATGGTTTCTGGGACTTCCGACCAAGTTGACAGAGAGTAGCCAAGTACTACTTTAAGCTCTCCTGGCTTTCCTTCAGAAACAACATCACTTAAGTCTCTCAACAGAGTTTTGGAGTCATAGAACCCACAAAATAACAGATTGGAACAACTTCCAACAAGGTCTGTCTTGGGGGAAGCATGGGTTTGTCCAGGGCAAAGAATAAAGGCCCAATATAGCATCCGCAGATTGGGGTGGGAGACAAACCAGAGGACCAAGGGAAAACCTTTGTTGTGGGGCTGAACTGAGAGAGCTCTAGCCCAACTTCCCAGTATAGCAACTCAAGGAGTGTTAGTTGGTCTAGATGCCCAAGCTATTAGCTGCCGGGGTGTTCCCATTGGAATCCCTGGCATTACAGCAGGATAACCTGGAGTAGAAATTTATATTACCTTGCAAGTTTTCAGAAGGGAAAAGGAGGGGAAGTGAAGGAGGAATTGATAGGAGAGAAGAGAAAGAAGAAAGAGTAACAGGGAAAGGAGAAAAAAAGAAGGGTGACTGATAGGAGGGGGGACACATTGAGGGAGGCAGTATTTACAAGCAAAACACTGGGGAGTAAGAATAAGGTGAAAGTGCAAATGGAGGAGGGGAGATAGCAAGCTGGGTAATAAAGAGTTTGTAATTATAATTGTGAATGTGAATGGGATGAACCCCCCCCCCCCAAAATAGAAGTGGATAGCAGTGCATTAAAAACAAAATCCTACAATATCCTGCTTACAAAGAATACATTTGAAGCAGAGAGATACAAACAGAACAGATAAAGGACTGTAGCTGATTATGTTATGCTTCAAATGAAGTGGAAAAGGCAGGAATAGCAATCCCTATCTCAGACAAAAATAGACCTCATTAAAAGAGATAAGGAAAGAAACTACATCCTCTTTAAAGGTACTATAGATAATCTAAGTAATTTCAGTACTAAACATGTATGCATCTTATGGTATAACATCCATATTCTATTTTTATAACTTTTTTTTTTAGGTTTTTGCAAGGCAAATGGGGTTAAGTGGCTTGCCCAAGACCACACAGCTAGGTAATTATTAAGTGTCTGAGACCGGATTTGAACCCAGGTACTGCTGACTCCAAGGCCGGTGCTTTATCCACTATACCACCTAGTTGCCCCCAACATCCATATTCTTAAAGGAGAAGTTTAATGAGTTATTAGAAGACAGGGAGAGAAACCTGCACTGGTGGGGGACCTCAACCTCCCTCTCTCAGCATTAGATAAACTCAACCATCAAATGAATAAGTTAAAAAGGTGAATAGAATGTTAGAAAATTTATAGATGATAGACCTCTAGAGAAAATTAAATGGGGAGAGATAAGAATATACGGTTTTTTTTTCCTGTAGTACATAACACATCCACAAAAATTGACCATGTATTAGGTCTTTAAATACTTCATCATGAAATACAAAAAGCCCAAAATATTAGATGCATCCATTTTAGATCATGATACAATAAAAATCATATTCAATAAAGTACCATGGAGATCGAGAACTAAAGTTAACTGGAACATAAATATTCTAATTTTAAGGAATGAGTGATCAAACAACAAATCATAGAAACAATTAATAATTTGATCTAAGACAGTGATGATAAGCAATCAACATGACAAAATTAATAGCATGCAGTCAAAACAGTTATTAGGGGAAATATTATATCTCTAAATGCATACACGAATGAAACATGGAAACAGAAGGGCTTTTAAATATTACAATGAGGCAAAAGATGGAAGAGCTCTCAGAAGATACGTCACTCAATTTTTTTTTTATAAAATACCTCCCCTATATAAGGTCAAGGAAGAAGAGCTTTTGAGATGAAATAATCTAGGTATCAATAATAGTTTGACATGACATGAACAAGGAATCTTCAATACATTATAGATATTGAGTAGGAACTTTCAAAAATTTGATTTTACCCATGTAAAGGTCTTAGAGAAGGAGTATTTATGGCAATAGACAACTATATTCAGAATTAATTGTGTATGTCTTCAAGTTTTTGGTGCCTCCAAGGTGGAGTAATCTGGGCAGAGGGGTGGTTATTGTTCTCCTGTACTACACTCTGATTTTTATCCTGAAGGTGTTCATCCCTTGGAACTGAGATTTTATCCCTCAGAGCTACCATTCCCTCTTCCTAGAAAATATTCTTTTTTTTTCTCTAAAGCTATGACCTAAAAGTGATTAATTGCAGTAGATCTCTCAAAGCTCTTGCTACTTCTGTCTTCACCACTAATTCCTACAACTGGTGAATGATCCACATGGTCTCTGGCTCAGACTCCACTCCTATATCTCAGGTGTCTTTTTCAAATTCCAAATTTGTCTTGACCTGAAAGATGTCTCAGTTTGAGCTTTTATTGGTTCTGACCTGTCAGAATTTGATTTAAGGCATTGTTTTAAAGTTGTTTGTAGGGAAATATCAGAGGACTTGGTCTCAACTGAGTTGATTTAAGCCAACTTGGAGGAGAGAAGAAGTGGAAAAAGTATATTATGTAATTAAAGCAGTTTTAACCATACTTCAATCATTGATCGTATTCTTAGGAATCACAATGTTTTATGCATCAAAAACACTCAATAAAGAAGACTGAGTAGATGTATGTGAAGCTGGACAATTTGATACTCTTTTTAGTGGTCAGGTCACTGCATGTCATACAACAGTATAAGCAAGTAAATAAAAAAGAAATGGAGTTAAATATGAACTGGACTTAGGAAGAGAAATCAAGTGAAAGTATATTACAAAGAAAAACATTTCAATTAAAAATCAATGATCTGATGATTTTCAATACATTTATATTTCATTTAATAGTAATTTGTAGATATTTTGCACTTATGTTCCAAAAGAATTTTCTATCAAATATCTTTCATGAGCTCAATACTCAGACAATTGAGGATAAAGAATAGTTAGACAATTAAAGCATGAACTTAGTAATCAATGTTTATGAAAAAAATAATAAATGCAATTTTCCCAATTCATTAGATGCATCTTTCTCTGTCAAGAACTCTTAACAAACTCCCACTATCTGTATTTCGAGTACAAGTACACAGGAAGGCATAGTCATGTAATTATGATATGTTTTCCTATATATGTAAATAAAGATATATGTGAAATTGATTAATAGAAAACTAAATTAGATGGAAACATAGGAAGATAGAAATAAAGGAGAAAATGGTTTTGGGGAAAAAGAAGGATGTAGATGGGATTTCACTATTTTCCATTCCCTCTACTTAGCTAATAGTGATTTGTTAGAGAACAACTTGCCCAAAGGGAAACATCATGACAAAAAAGGAAGAGGCTCTGTGAGTGGTGGCCAAGAGACAGCTCTAACAATAGAGTTCTATGAGTGAGGAAGAAAACAGCCTTTTTGTTGGGAGATTAACCGAGAAAAGGAATAGGCCCATGAGGCCTAGATGACTGGACTTCCCAGTAGACACCTTCCACCCAGAAGGAATAGCATGAGCACATCCTTAGAAAGTGTGGGTCAGATGGACCCAGCTCTGTCTGACAAATGGGTGGTCGAGATCAAATATGTTCCCATAGAGCCACTTTTCTACTACTGTGTTCTATGTATGCTCATTTTCCTCTGATATTGATACAACTTACAGTTGTTAGACAATGAACCTTAGATTTATGAGAGGGGGGAATATATTGTTAGCAGTATTCATATGATGCTTTCTTGCTAAGTGTCTTTGTTTTGAGCTAATTTCCACTTTGGTGGAAAGACTTGGATTGAGAATTACCACCTTATTCCAAAGTAAGTTGTGGGTTTATTGTGTTTAAATTATGTTTGAAAATTGTACCAATTCTCTTTTCTTTTAAATTTTATTTACATATCTGTTTTTTAATTTGTTTTTCCTCGGTATAATTAGGTCAATGGGAGTTCATCTTTTTCCTTTGGAAGTTCAGTATTATGGTGGTGTAAAATCATGTAAAACAGTATTTCATTAATATCTATTTAATTTGTTGAAATAAAACTAGTCTATTGTGCCAAATTACATGGTAACCAGGCTCTGACACCATGAACTTTTCTGCTGAGAGTTGGTATAATAATTCTCTATGAAAATGGAAGCAAAATGTTTTAATAATATTTTCCAATAATTATACAATGATACTAATAATTTAAAACTGAGATGGAGTTTTACTAGAACATAGGCACTAGGAAAATGGGACTTAAAGGAATGAACACCAGGAGGATGTTGTTATTACAGTGTCATAAACAGCGAAACAAACAGGAAACTTTGGGCATCCAGATGGGCTTCTACTGTTTGTTAAGAGAGATGCCCAGACAGAAGGAATGTGAAAAGAAAAAATGTTATAGACACCAAGCAGGAAACAGCTAGGTCATTATCAAGTATAGGTTCTTCACTAGGCAACTCGCCCAACCTGTACAAATTATCTAACATAAGCAAGATCAGAAAACCTAATAACTTAAAATCTCCTGATTAAATTCAACAGCAAAGATGTGCCAAACCAAAAAAGGACACATATGGACTTGTAAAACCACAAATTAAGACTATCTATGTTGCAGTATGTATTTCAACATTTGTTAAATGCATTTTAATTTGGTTTTGATAAATGTCATTCCAAAGGCTAGAAATCTGATAACTCTGTTGTAGAGCCATCACATAAGGTTCTGTTTACATACTAAACAAGAATTTTAAGTAGTCAACTTTGCAGGACAATCTTTTCAGTGCTGACAAGGATTATGCCAATAAGCATCATCTTCAAGAAATCCCAAAGAAAAACTACTTTAAACAAAAACAAAGCTTGATGACTTGGTCAATTTAAATTCCTATATAAAATGAAGGAAAAGGTGTTCATTTTAGAAGACTAATAAAGGAAAGAATAGAGAAAGAAATAAGAACTTTGGTGGAAAGACTTAGATTGAGAATTAACACCTTATTCTAGCAGGTAAAAAATCTAATCCAAACAAAAGCACTTTATAAGAAATAGGATGTGTAATGATTAAACTTTCATGTATTTAAATTACAAAAAAAGGAATTTACAATAAAGGATGAAGAGCATCTGAAAACAGAAAAGTTCACTAGAGGCAAATCCAATGGAGTTAACAGTAATTAACCATAAGGTCTTAATAAAAGGCCTAAATGCAAATATCTATATGTTAATGTACAAAGTCTTTATAATGAGTTAGTGGTATGTGCAATCCTAACCCTGAATTTACATCATCGATTGTGCTGAGATAATAGTAGAATGAAACCCCAAACTGGAGCATGGTTCTGGATGAACATTCCTTATTCATCATAAATAGGGAGAAAAGAAATGGAAATGATGCCAGATTTTACAATCTTGGGCTCAAAGTCACTGTAAAAAGTGGTTGCCGTCACAAATTAAAAGATCCTTGCTTCTAGGAAGAAAAGTTATGGTTAAATCTGATCAATATACTAAAAAAGCGTGAACATGGGAAAGATGTATTTATTAAAAATTTAATTTAATACTTTAGCTTTTACTATACTTTAAATTTAATTATAAATGAAAACATTTTACACTTTAACAAAATTAATTTTGTTTAATATAAAGATGCATATAGTCAGAACTACTGTGTTTCTAGTATCAATGTATGGTTGTGAAAGTTGGACTATTAAAAATGCTGAGCACTACAGAATTGATGTTTACAAGTTTTGATTCTACAGAAGATTTTGAGAGTACCTTGTTCAACAAGGAGGTTATATCTGTCAATATTTAAAGAAATTAATTCAGGTTATCCAAAGAAAGGACAAATACTGAGGTTGACAAATAATGAGAAGATAGAAGTCAATACAAAAGACTCTGATTTTGGGAAAGATTGAAGATAAAAGGAAGAGGATACACAGGATGAGAGGGATAGTTAGTGTCATGGAAAAAAGGAGCATGGACTTAGATCGATTTTGAGAAATAGTGGTGGAAAGATGAAAAATCTGAGGAGCCTTATTTAACTGTGGCAAAGTAGAGTGAGCAGAACCAGAAGAACATGAGCCATAGCGATATTGTTAGATGCTGACTTGTGAATGATCGCTCCTCTCAGCAATTCAATGATCCAGGACTTATGATGAAAATTGCTCTCTACCTGAACAGAAAGAATTGATGGAGTTCAAATGTATATATTGAAGCCTACTTTTTAAAAATTACTTTATTTCCCTTGATTTTATTTATTTTTCACGTGCTATATTTTGCAACGTGGCCAATATGGGGGGGAAAACATTTTGCATAACTGCACATGCATAATTTTTATCAAATTGCATACCTTTTCAAGCAATGGTCAGTGAGGGACCAAGAGAGAGAGGGAATTTATACTTCAGAAATAAAAAAAGAAAAGTTAAAAAGTTTGTTATATGTCTTTGGGGATGAAAGTATAAAACTATTACTTGAAAAAATAAAAATAAGCTCCAGATATAGAGTTAATCCAGATATCATCAGCAGAAGACAAATCAAAAAAGGAATTGGAAGAGAAGGTACCTACAAAGGATCAGTGATTGTAATAAGGAGTTAATGATATTCAGGGAATGAGTTGAGTTGGCAGTGAAGTCAGTATTTCTGGGGTCTTTCATTAAGTATTTGTCCTTTTGCTCTCCATTACCTTTACTCTGAGATTATAAAAGAATATTGTTTAGCACTTCCAAATGTACCTATTCAAAATAATTTTTTTTGTTATGTAAGTCACATCGGAGAATATGACTTAAGGAATCATTAGATTGTATACTCTATAAGGGTAGAAAGGAGGATTTATATGTGGAAGATACAGGTCTTACACACTATTAGTTCTGCTGATTTGCTTTGTAGTCTTGATGGGGAATTTTTCACTATTGCTACAATAATCCCTGTCCCACACCTTTACTTTCCTTTTTGTCTTTTACTGAGAAAGGTCTCCTTGCTGAATACCCCAACATCTCAGTCATGCCTAAAAAAAACTTTGCAAAGTCCTTGACGAGGAGTCAACTCATCTCCCTCCTTAGCTGCATAGTTAAGTTTTCTTTCCTTCCCTTCTTTGAAGCTACAAAGTTTGATTTGAAACCCCTTATCACCACCATCCTCCATTTAATGGGAGAGCCCAACACAGTCTTCCCATTATTCCCTACCAGTTACATTGCCTTCTCCCTCATACCCTTGTGCTGGATGCCTTCTTTTCTTCATCTTTCTCCCTTCATTTATTTTACACAACACATTGCCTGGTGTATAGTAGGCATTCAATAAATGTTAATTGACTATTTATTGACTAAGATCTTTGTTGACTTAGAAAATCCCAATAACCTATACTTTTATGGCTGATACTTTATAAAATGGACTCTACCCTAGCTAATAATTCTCAAGGGATGGGTCAGAGAATCCATAGAAACAAAGGAACTGATGATGTTTGTGTTGAATACTCCGAAGATTTCAGAGCAGCTTCTTCTCCAGATGAAACTAGGCTTTATATTTCACCACATTGTATAACATGAGAATTACCAAAATCTCCATGTCTGTAAATTCAGAGGTTTAGATTTTCTTACTTTGTCACATTTTTGAATATGACAGTGAGAATCGAATTAATTGGTAAGAAAAAAATAGTCTCCAGATTCTGTGAAGAACTGTAAATAACTAGGGACTCTAATGACAATAGCTATATATCCTGGAATGTTTGCACACCTGAACAATTATCTCAGGTATTTTCATTACAATTGTGATTCTTTTTCTTTGTCACTGATCAGTTTGCTTCAGTACTTAATTTATGACCTTAAAATTATGAGAATGTTCTCAGTATAAGGGATTCGTTTTTATGAGATATACTTTGACATCATGGTTTGGATGGTATGGTGGGTTGGAATGAAGTCATATCAACAGTTCAAAGTCCATTTCTGGCTCTTCTGAACTGGGTGATCTTTTTGGTTCCTCTTAAATTATCTCTAATTTTTCCTGTATATAAAAAAAAAAATTTGAACATCCTTATTTACTTGCTTTCTCCTCCCCACTGACTGTGAGTTTCTTGAGATCAGTAGCTGTTTTTTAGCCTTTCTTAGTATCCTCAGTGCTTGCACAGTCTACATAGTATATACCTATTGACTTAATATGACTTGTCTATGAATAAGCCTCAGCCTCACAGATCTCCTCTTAATATGCCTATAACATGTGCACAGTATGATCTGGTAGCTCAGAGTCATTGTGAGGCTCATCAAAGTTGATTTAAGGAACATAACTTTGTAAATCTCAAGAACTTCACGTAAATAGGTCTCATTTATTTTTCTGATCTATGAAGACAGATCCCAGGTCCACCTTTGATTAATTGCAAATTTGTATTACTGATCAGAAGAGAATTGGGCAAGTAGATCAATTCCTTTCTGTTCTTTGTGTGTCTATAGCTTAATCTCTCTATTGGAGTACTACAATGATACCTGGGGAGCGGGGGTGGCATAAGACCTGAGAGCCAGCTCCAACTTCTCTTCTCAGTTTTTTTCTGTTCCCTTATGTATGATTCATATTTGTTGCAACAAATATCGATTAAACTTTTGAACAAATTCAACCAAAAGGCTGATGAATATGAAAGTGGAAGACAGTATTTTAATATGGACTTTGTTATTTCCAAACTGGGCAATCTAGAGTCAGTAGCTGTATATCTCTGTTCTTCCTCTTCAAATGCAGGACCTGGATAATTACCTGTACCCTTCTTCCAGTTTTGAGTTTTGCTCATAAGATGATACTTGAAAAAATATGCATAAAAGGTTGATTCACTTCACAGAATAGCTCAAAAATTCTCCAGCAATTCTCAAAGCAGATGTTTGATATTCAGTAACTATGGGAATTGGAGGCCACTTTTGAATAGCTTGAAACAGTTACTAGTTCTCCTTGGTTAGAAAATAAGCATTAATATTTGCCTTAAATGGGGCCATTGCTACTCTTTCTACTGATAGGACCTGAAATCCTGTAAATCTATCTTACTCTCAGAGATTAGAATTCTGTGATTTCTTTCTCACTTTGGGTTATGGGAGGTGGGGAGAAGAAGGGGGAAAGAGAAACAAGTATTTCATTTTTGTATCTATGTGTGTGTGTGTGTGTGTGTGTGTGTGTGTCTTTGTGTATAAATGTGAATGCATATAGGTATGTCTTCTAAAGGTAAATCAATACGAGAAAGGAAGTGAGGTTTTGCTAGGTTAATGAATTCAGGGTTTTGAATTTGGGCAATGCTGTTAAAGTGGTTGAATTGTGAGATTCAGTGATGGAATATTTGGAAAATTTGGGAATAAATTTTCATATGGAATTGGTAGTTCCAAATGGGCAAAAATCTGGGAAAGAGGTTGAGGTCTAAAAAAGTATTTGTAGTTAATTAGAATGCTGAGTCCCATATATTTTTTCTACTTACCTACCTATCTATCTATGTATCTAATCTATCTATCTATCTATCTATGTATCGATCTATCTATCTTTTGGTTAGTCTGTTGGGCAATCTCTCATCTGTTTGTCTATTACCTCTCTTTTTCAATATATACATATATATATGAGTATATAGATATCATTTCATGTGTACACAATTTATATATCTTTCTGTATTTAAAACTCTTCTGTATATATAAATATAAGCATAAATAACAGTATATCTGTATATCACTCCATCACTTCTATCTGTAGCATTTATAAGTAGATGGACCATCATCTATTTCTTTCCATGCACATCTCTATCAACACCTCCATCTCTATCTCCTATTATCCTTCATCTCTATCTCTACTTCAGTCACTATCTCTGTGTTGCCCATCTGCGCTGTTAGACAGTTTTCTTTTTAGGACTTCTCAGGAAAAAATAAAAGCAAAATAATGTTCCTAATTTCTTTTCTAAGTCAATTAACTCTTTCAGTGGTTCATCTTCCTAGTAGCTAATCTGGGGAAGTGAATTTCTTTCACACAGAAAGACATAGTATGCAGAGATTATAGGAATCAAAATGTTAATTAGCTCTGGTAGGGGCTAATCATTCAAAATGCTAATTTTACAAATCCTGGCCCTGACACACAGTGGAAGCAAGAAATGAGAGATAAAAAGGTGACACCAAGGGTGAAATGTTAGGGAGTGGTAAAATTTAGTCTAAAAATCATACCTCTTGAATTGCCATTTCCCTTTTCTGATGGAATACTTGCTAACCTTAGGCTAGGTCTTATCTAATTAAAGGAAATGTGATGGAAGACCTTCTAGCATTATGCTAGGTTTTATCTAATGAGTGGAAAGCTAATCTCACAAGAACAAGGAGAAACCCTTTCACCTTATTTACAATAACATTTCTAAATAATTGAAGATAAAAAAGCATATTTCTTCAGGTGGGAATTTTTCATCTTGAAGGGAAACAAAAAAAGACTTCTGCTAGTCTTTCAAAATTGGGGGCACAAATGGACTATCCATTTTTTTCAGAATAATGTATCATTAATGCAGGTGGTCTTAGAAAGAATGAGGATGTAATATATAATGCTGTCCAACTGCTTACTTGCAAACTCAGCATTAGAGCTCTTGAAATGTCTGTCAAGTATAAAAAGTTTGAACTATGAAGTTGAGATTAGAGATTTGACTAATTTGTGAGGAACATTTTGGAAGAAATGAAATTTCTAATTTATTATAATGTATTTTGTTAAAACCAATTACATAAATCTTATGCCCTTGAATAGGGGAGAGAATAATTGAACCACCAGATAGCACTATGGAATATCAGATCTGAAGTCAAGAAGAATCAATTTCATGAGTTCAAATGTGACCACAGACACTGTCTCTATAATACTGGGTGAGTCACTTAAACCTGTTTGTCTCAATTTCTTTTCTGCAAAATGAGCTAGAGAAGCAAGTGGTGAAGAACTCCAGTTTATTTGCCAAGAAACCAAAATAGGGAAATGGAGAGTTTACAGAACTAAAAAATGAAAACAACAGAAAAATCACTGCTACTAATTTCATGGGTATATATATATATATTTGTATATATTGTATATATTTGTATATATATATTTTTTATAAGAGGGAAACTCTTATAAAGTTATTTTAAAATGAAAAACTGAATCAGTCTGGGCATCCCTTTATCCTCCTGTGCCATAATACTGATGCAGGGGAAGAAGAGAATTTGAATGTTACAGAAAGAATTTGGGTGGAGATGTAAATTAATTCTTGATTTGTAAATTGACTTGAAGTAGAGAATTATGAATATAACAGAAACAATTGTAATCTTGGGTGGAGACCCTCCCCATTCTTAAAGTACCATTGATTCATTATTTAATGAAAAATTTGTATACTGATCTCCTTTGGTTTTACCCTCTAAATAATTCCCAGTATAGTAAGAGAAAAGGAGTTCACCTTTTACCCTCTGGATGAGAGGCAAGACATAAAAACCTGACCTGGACTACAGTTCAGGAGGCCTCAGTCTTCTTTCACAATGGCCCAGTAAACACTGCCTGGTTGTTCATTTCTCTCTCTCTCTCTCTCTCTCTCTCTCTCTCTCTCTCTCTCTCTCTCTCTCTCTCTCTCTCTCTCTCTCTCTCATTCTGTCTCCCCCCCCCCCAGCCCTTCTTATGTGTTGTAACCTTTTAATAAATTTTTGTTTTATTTTCACCTATGATTTCCTGAGTCTGAATAATGATTCTTCATAGGCAGAACCGAACTCAAGTAGCCATCAGCTACGATACTATCAATGAAATTATTTATTTTATAGAATGTTTGGGTATTTTCAGACAATTTTACTGAACCCAACCCTAAAAATATATAATGACAGTATTAATCTTTCCCTCATCCTTAGTTTTCTCTCATTCTTTCTTGATCTATATCTATATCTATAAATAGATATAAAGACTGAAGTTTAGATAGATTATAGAGAAATATAGAAGTTGGTATAGAAATATACATATTTATATATTTGTATGTAAGAAATTCTGTAAAACATGTCTCTCTTTATGTGTGTGCATGTCTATATGCAGGAAAACAGATGTATGGAATCCATTTCTCTCCTTGTTAGATGTCTTTATTAACTCTGAAGTAATATCTTTCATTTTTTTTTGAGGTTCATAATGTATAACATCCCCTGGTCATTCTGGATGGCTAAGATCTAAAACACTGCTCTGGACCTCTTGGAAGCATCTTAGTTTCGCCATTTCTACTGCAAGCCTTTAGTTTGTTTTGACTTTAAGCTATTGTGTGATTTTTTTTTTTCAGCATTAATTGGACAGAATAATTCAGAAGTACTCAGCATTTTATTTTTTTCTTCTTTTCAACACTTTTTTTTCTGTTATTCATAGTGTTATTTGATTTTATTTAGGTACCAACACACTAGCAGGGAATGAACAACTTCTCCATCATCACCGAGTTCCTCCTCATGGAGTTCTCCAGTAAGCGGGAGCTACAAGTCTTACATGCTGTGCTGTTCCTGATGATTTACCTAGTGGCCCTGATGGGAAATCTGCTCACCATAGCTGCAATTATTACTGACTCACACCTTCACTCTCCTATGTATTTTTTTCTGAGCAACCTATCCCTCCTGGATATCTGTACTATCTCAGTCATTCTTCCTAAATTCATTGTGAATTCTTTGTCTGGGATTCATTCTCTGTCCATCGTTGGTTGTGCTATTCAAATCTTTTTCTTTACCTTTTTTGTATCAGCAGAGTTTGCTTTGCTTGTGGCCATGTCCTATGACCGCTTTGTGGCCATCTGCCACCCCTTACACTATGGCATCATCATGAGTCCTGCACATTGTCTTGGGGCAGCATCTGGTTCCTGGCTCAGTGGGCTTATTTATTCAGCTGTCCACATAGGTAACATGTTCCGCAAACCCTTCAGAGGATCCAATGTGATTCATCAATTTTTCTGTGATGCCCCTCATATCTTGAAAGTTTTAGCCTCTGATGTGTTTAACACTGAGTTTGTATTAGTTTTGGCAAGTTTATGTGCCTTATTATTCTGTTTTGCCTTTTTAGTTGTCTCATATACCCGCATCTTATCCACTGTACTCAAGATTCCTACTGTGGAAGGGCGCTACAAAGCCATTTCCACCTGCTCCCCTCAGTTAATTATCCTCCTCTTGTTTCTCATTTCTATAATGCTTGCAGTTCTCAGGGACACATCTGACACAGCACCTATCCAAAATCTTCTAATTGCATTGTCCTATACAACATTGCCTCCACTGATAAATCCCATCATCTATAGTCTGAGGAACCAGAAGATTACGGTTGCCATGGGCAAGATGATCAAAAAGAGGGTCTTTTCCCTATGTTTGTCAATATAAAACAAACTGGAAACTACATGTTTGGACTCTCAAATATGTAAAATGATGACCATATGAAGTAGCTGAAAGGAAGGGAGAAGTGGCACCCAAAATAATACCACCCAGGTAAATGACCCTTTAGATGCAATGTTAAATGGGAAGAAATGAAACAATCATTTATTTTAGCAAAACAAGAATGCATCCTACCAGTGGTCTATAGTGAAATTATTCAGATCTTTGCCCTTGTCTTTGAATAACAATGTCATCAGAAGAGTCAGTGGAATAATAATTGATTCCCTCAACAGGATGGTTGTGCTGTTTTTCTTCCCAATGGGAATCTTGCCTTCTCACTTTCTTTTACTTCTGTCAATCTTTTTTTTTTTTGGAATCTTTCTTTTCTTTCCATGTTGTTGCATGTTGAAGCTATATTTATCCATTCAAATATAGCTATATATATATATGACAATTTATACACTTGTATACAAATGTGTTTGATCTTAAATTCTTTGTTCCTATTTTTTGTTCATTTAAAAATGAGAGAGTTGGCTATATGACAATTATAGTCCTTGCATTTAATTTTTAGACTATGATTTTATGCAATATTTTTTTCAACCCTGAAGTTGGAATTAGTGTTCATTACATCTACTTTAAAATTTATATTATCTTGTTCCTCACGTATTTAATGGATTTATTTTTTATTTTTTAGAAGTATTAATATTGTATCTCTCCTGCATTCCCCTGTTCCCTTTTCATTTACATAATGCCAAATTGGTTGTCAAAAATAATGGATCTCTTGAAATGATCATATGTATATCAATTGACAAAAATATTTTAACTGGTTCAATTCTTAAGGAAATATTTGTTGTGAATTTTAAAAGGGCAACACTTCAGGGCATTACTTGTATTAATTAGAATCTAGTCATTCTCTTTGACAGCAAATTCTGCTTTGTTTTTGTCTTTGTATTTATTGGAAAGCATTATCTCAGAATCTAAGTACACAGGGCCAATCTCATGTCAATACCAAGATAAAGTGAAAATTGGTGCATCATGTAGACAAAAGCAATGATCTCATAAGTCAATTAAAGGAGCATGGACTATTTAAAATGTGATATATTTAGGTAAGGGAAGAATTTGAAACAAAATGAATTTGAGAAAATATAGAAAGAAAAATGATTAATTTTGATTTTATTTACATTTTTTAATAATTGTACAATTAAAACCAATGTAGCAAGGATTAGAAGAAAGGAAGGAAACTGGAAAATCTGTTAGCAAGTTTCTTTGTTAAATGTCCCATTTCTCAAAGAGGTAGAGAAAAGAGTCAAATTTATAAGAATACAATTTTTTTCTCTTTTAATGGTGATACCTTTATTGTTTATTTTATTTTTTAAATTTATTTAAAATTTTTTTAAGGCAATTGAGTTGTCTTCCCCAAGGTCACACAGCTAGATGACTATTAAGTGTCTGAAGATGGAGTTGACCTCTAGTCCCCCTGACTCCAGGGCCACTGCTCTATCCACTGTTCCACATAGTTACTCTGAGATACATTATATATTAGAGAAAATAAATATGAAGTATCATCACACACCTACCAGTCTGGTTAATATGAAAGAAAATTGAAATGGCACAATTAAATGGAATTTTCTTAATGACAATAAATGATAACTTTAAATCACGAATTCTAGTTCTTAACGAACACACTTTATTACCCATCCACCAATGATCAATCTAGATAGAGGAGGGTGGAGGGAGAAGACAAGACAGCCCAGGGCTTCTCCTCTAGGTCTGCTCCTTATTGGATTGATCCTGATTTCTGAGCCTTCATCCAGGAGACACAAGGAAACACATGAAAGACAATGATTGGGGTGAGCTGGGGTTGGAGAGTTTTAGGAATAGCATCGAGGTTTGTGTGATTCTCCTTGGATCAATCCCAGGCCTTCCTTTTATGGAATCCAAGCTCAGAAACTGTATAAGTTCCATCCTAGTGCACTTCAGCTGTTAAGAAACATTCTTTGTAATGCCATCTTTGTGTTGAAGAATTATTTTATCTCTGTATCTTCTTGTATTTTGCTTCTAGTTATTTTGAATAGTGGGCTGCCTGATCTGGAGCTGCTCCTTGCTCCTCAGTGAACATGACTTCTACTAATGTTTACAGCAATGGTTTTGCTTTCTAGATATTTCAAGCTATTCAGTTCATGCATATTTCCCAGAAGTTTATAGTCTTCACTAGTGACTGTCAATTTGCCTGGTACTTGGCCATTTGAAAAACAAGTCCTGGTATAGTAACATCTAGCACAGTGAAAGGAGAAAGGAGATGCAATGGAGGGCAGGATTGGGATAGCAGTGGAGAGGGAATGGAGGAAATGAAAGGAGAAGTGGAGAGAGAAATGGGAGAGGAGGAGAAAAGGTAAAGAGGAAGATTTAGACAGAGAGATAGGGAAGGGGGCTAGGAGCGGGGACTGCTTCACCATTTCTTACTGAACAATGGCTTTCAATCATACTCATATATCACATCTTATTCAGCCATTCACCAATTGATGGACATTCTTATAGATTCTAATTCTTTATCATCACAAAAAGAACTATTTCAAATGTTTTGGGACCTCAAGATCCTCTTATTTTTGTCTAGGTATTTTTGTCTAAAAAATTTGCCTGTCATATTCTTAGCCACATTTTCCAATAATAGTTGCTCTTCCAATAATATACTTACTTAAGTCATTCTTATGGAGCAGCTCTTCAAAATTTTCCCAGGATATACCTTTAAGTTTATTCTGTTAGTAATGCTTATTCTTTCATTTCTTATAAATATAGACAATCAAGAAAGCAACAAATCAAGATCTGATTTGTGATTTTTTCAGGAGCAAATTATCATATTGAAAATTTAACAATAGGACCTCTTGAACCAGTTGGGTTTCACATCAACTCAGTCCTAAGAATTTATCTCAATTTCCATTTCCATTTCCAGGGTCTTAGACTATCATTCAGTAGCCTCTCCTTGGAGTTTTTTAGTTTATATCTAATTTCTAATAAAAGTTCTGGTATCCATTATCTGCCAATCCCCCCCAACACACACACACACACACACACACACACACACACACAAAGACATATCATTATCATTCCTTTCTCAATGAGTTCAGTGCTGGATTCACAGTCTATTTCCTCTAACTCTTGCTTTTATGCTAGAAGCCTTTCAATATACATGTTGATACTTTCTGAAGAACCTCCATTTCCCAGTCCTTCAAATTACACAATCACTTTGACTTATTTTTTTCATTCTATCTTTGCCACAATTTGTCATCACAAATAAAAGTTTCTTTTACATGGGCAGGAACTCCAGATTTTCTTCATTTTATCACAATTTGTTTTTTCATTCAACCCTTCACTAATCCAAGAAACTCTTTTATCATGACCATAATCTCAAATGCCTCCATCCCTCAATTTACCCCCATCCCCTAGGCCGTCCATCCTGAGCTAGATATTCTCTCTTCCCTCCCCTGTTTCAACTGCTTGATAAACCTACTCAACTCTTCACCATTTTTCCCATTCAAGTTCCATTGTCCTAGGAAACATACAAGAATATCGAGCCAAATTTTGAACCTTGACAACTTCTGTCATATGCCTCCCACACTTCTTTTCATGTGTTGAACAATGGAAGTGGTCATAGTCACCAAAGCTTACTGCCTGAACATATTACAAATTGAAGCCATCCTTTAATCTCAACTAGATATCAGAATAAAGCAATTCCTTCAAGACTCCAGAATTAATTCACTAATCTAGTCATCACAAACTTCATTCCTCCTTCCAAGTCATCAGCTTCATGTTTTATCAGGTTTTTTTTTGGTTTCTTTTTCTATCCCAAGCTCAATGTTTAATAATGTGTTCAGTAAAATGGAAATGTTACATACATAGTGATACCATCACATGTTTTGGGACATTAAGATTGAGTTCATGTCTATTTTAGTTGATTTTTAAAAATAATTGATCAAATGAGAGGATTTGTTGGATTTCAGAATCATGTATTAATTGTCCTAATTCATGGAGAAATGTTGGGGAGAGACAGAGAGAATCAGAGATATAAGGAGAGACAGAAAGACAGAGGTAGAGAGAAACAGAGATAGTGAAAGAGGCAGTGAGAGACAGAGATAAAGACAGTCAGAAACAGAAAGGCACAGAGAGAAAGACATATTGAGAAACAAACACTGAACTAAGTGTTCAGATCTCAAATACAAGCACAAAGAAAGAGTTTGAGGATGAGAGAGAGAGAGAGAGAGAGAGAGAGAGAGAGAGAGAGAGAGAGAGAGAGAGAGAAACAGAAAAACAGAGAAAAAGAGAGAGAGTGGGAGAGAGCAAGAGAGACAGAGAGAGACAGAGACAGAGACAGAGAATGAGAAATACGTTGAGTCAGTGATAGAGAAAACATGGACAGATGGAAGGACAGACACAGGACAGGTATACACTGAAAGAGAAAATTATTTTTGTCTCTGTGTGCCCTTAGCATGAGACGGAAAAATGTATGGGGTAAAAGAAAGAGTTTGAGGATAAAAGAGCCAGAGAGAGAGAAAGAGAGAGAGAGAACTTAAAATGATGGAAATGATCTCAGTATAAGGGATTCTTTTTTGTGAGATAAACTTTGACATCATGGTTTGGATGGTATGGTGGGTTGGAATGAAATAATATTAACAGTTCCAAGTCCATTTATGGCTCTTCTGAACTGGGTGATCTTTTTTGGTTCCTCTTAGATTATCTCTAATTTTTCCTGTATAAAGAAAACATTTGAACATCCTTATTTACTTGCTTTCTGCTCCTCATTGACTGTGAGTTTGCTGTTTTTAGCCTTTCTTAGTATCCTCAGCGTTTGCAAAGTCTGGGACATAGTATATACCTAATAAATGCCTATTGACTTAATACGACTTGTCTGTGAATAAGCCTCAACCTCATGGATCTTCCTTTAATATGCCTATAACATTTGCACAATATGATCTGGTAGCACACAGCTATTTTCAGGCTCATCAAAGATGGTTTAAGGAACATCCTCTGTGAATCTCAAGAACGTCATGTTAAATAGGTGACATTTATTTTTCTGATCTATGAAGACAGATCCCAGTTTTATGTCCAATCAAAAGCAATTTTGGATTACTGATCAGAAAGTGAGTTGGGCAAGTGGATCAATTCCTTCCAAGTCTTTGCATGTCTATGGCTTAATCTTTATGTTGGAATACTACACAGATACGTGAGGGGGGGTGTTGTGGAGGGCCAGGAGCTAAAAGCCAGTTCTAATTTCACTTTTCTGTTTTTTTCTATCTGATCATCCATAATTCCAATTTGTTGCAAAAATTTTAAGTTAGATTTTTGAACAAATTTAACGAAAAAGGACTGACAAATTTGGAAGCAGAAGACAGTTATTTAACCTGGACTTTGTCATTTCCAAACTGGGCAATCTACAGTCAGTTGTGGCATGTCTTTGTTCTTTTTTTTGTCTGAATAATTTACCGGTACCCTTCTTTCAGGTTAAGTTTCTGTTCCTATGATGATACTTGAAAGAGGCATGCATGTAGGGTTGATTAGCTTCACAGAGGACCTCAACAATTCCCCAGGAATTTTCAAAGAAGATGTTTGACCTTTAGTAACTTTGTGAATCTGGAAACGATTTTGAATGGCTTGAAATAGATACTAGAGGGGCGGCTAGGTGGCGTAGTGGATAAAGTACCGGCCCTGGAATCAGGAGTACCTGGGTTCAAATCCGGTCTCAGACACTTAATAATGACCTAGCTGTGTGGCTTTGGGCAAGCCACTTAACCCCGTTTGCCTTGCCAAAAAAAAAATCTAAAAAAAAAAAAAGAAATAGATATACTAGATCTCCTTGACAAGAAAATAATCATTTATATGTGCAGATATGGAACAAGAACAAATTGTTCAGTAAAATATAAAAAGGATAGCGAAGGTGTGGGGCAGTGATAATTGCAGCAATAGTGAGAGGATTCCCTACCAAGTCTACAATATAAATCAGCAGAAACAGTAGCATATGTAAGACCTGAGAGTCCCACATGTAATGTGACCTGGAACAAAATAAGATTGAATCAACCTTTCTACCCTTAAAGGACATGCCATCTAATCATTCCTTAAGTCACATTTTCAGTTATAACTTACAAGGCAAATATCACGAAAAGTTGTTTTGAATAGGTTCCTTTGGAATTGCTAAACAAAATTCTTTTATAATCTCAAGGAAAAGGTAATGGGGAGCAAAAGGATAAATTTTTTTTAAGGTTTTTTTTTTTTTGGCAAGGCAATAGGGTTAAGTGGCTTGCCCAAGGCCACACAGCTAGGCCATTATTAAGTGTCTGAGACTGGATTTGAACTCAGGTACTCCTGACTCCAGGGTTGGTGCTCTATCCACTGTACCACCCAGCCGCCCCCAAAAGGATAAATATTTACTGAAGGAGCCCAGCAATACTGACTTTACTACCAACTCAACTCATTCCCTGTACTTCATTAACTCCTTACTACAATAACTGATTGTTTGTAGGTACCTTCTCTTCCAATTCCTTTTTTGATTTCACTTCTGCTGGTGATGTCTGGATAAATTGTTTTTACATCTGTAGTTTATTTTTATTTTTTCCAAGTAATATTTTTTTACTTTCTTACTCAAATACATGTAACAAAACTTTTAAACATTTTTAAATTTATAAATTCTAAATTCCCTCACTCTCTCTGTCCTTCCCTCCCAATTGCTTGAAAAGTTATGCAATTTGATAAAAATTATGCATGTGCACTTATGAAAAGCTTTCCCCCCCATATTTGTCATGTTGCAAAGTAAAACACATGAAAAATAAATAAAAATAAGAGAAATGAAGGAAATTTTTAAAAGTATGGTTCAATTTACATTTTCTCCATCAATTCTTTCTCTTCAGGTAGATAAAAATTTTCATTATAAGTTTTGGATCACTGAATTTCTGAGAAGAGCGATCATTCACAAGTCAGCACCTAACAATATTGCTGTGTCCCATATTCTTCTGGTTCTGTTCACTCCACTTTGCAACAGTTAAAGAAGTCTTTCCAGATTTTTCTTCTATACCCCGTTATCTCTGAAAATCTCACCAAGTTTATATTCCTTGTTTCCATGACACTATCTATCACTCTCATCCTGTGTATCCTGTTCCATTTACCCTTAATCTTTTCCAACCTTAAAGGTCTTCTCTTTTGAGTCCTATCTTCTATTCATTTAAGTGTCAACTTCAGAATTTGACCTTTCTTTGCATAGCCTGAATTAATTTCTTCAAATATCGACAGATAGGACCTGCTCCTTGCTGTCCAAGAGACTCTCAAAAATATTCTTCAGCAACAAAATTTATAAGCAGCAATTGTGTAGTGCTCAGCTTTTTTAATAGTCCAAATTTCACAAACATCCATTGAAACTAGAAGCAAGGATTTTTAAAATTTGTGACTGTAGCTGCTTACTACAGTGACTTTCAGCCCAAGATTATAAAATCTGACATCGTTTCTGTCTCTTCTCCCTCTATTTATGTTGAATAAGTGATATTCATTCAGAACCATGTTACAGTTTGGGGTTTCATCTTACTACTATCCCAGTGCAATCTATGGTATAAATGTAGGGCTAGTATCACACATACCACTAACGTCTTATAAAGAATTTGTATATTAACATATAGATATTTGCATTTAGGCCTTTTATGAAGATCTTAAGCTCAATTACTCTTAACTCCATTGGATTTGCCTCTAGTGAACTTTTCTATTTTCAGATGCTCTTCATCATTTATTGTAAGTTCCTTTTATGTAATCTAAACATTTGAAATTTTAATCATTACACATCCTATTTCTTATAAAACGCTATTGTTTGGATTTGACTTTGAACCTGCTAGAATAAAGTGTTAATTCTCAATCCAAGTCTTTCCACTACAGTTCTTATTTCCTTCTCTATTCTTTCCTTTATTAGTCTTCTCAAATACACACCTTTTCCTTCATTTTATATAGGAATTTAAATTGACCAAGTTGTCAAGATTTGTTTTTGTTTAAAATAGTTTTTCTTTGGGATTTCTTCAAGATGATGCTATTGGCATAATCCATGTCAGCACTGAAAAAGGTTGTCCTGCAAAGTTGACTACTTAAAATTCTTGTTTAGTATGTAAACAGAACCTTATGTGATGGTTCTCCAACAGAGTTAGCAGACTTCTAGCCCTTGGAATGACATTCATCAAAACCAAATTAAAATGCATTTAACAAATGTTGAAATACATACTGCAACATAGATAGTCTTTATCTGTGGTTTTACAAGTCATTATGTGTCCTTTGTTGTTTTGGCACATCTTTGCTGTTGAATCTAAGCAGGAGATGTTAAGTTATTAGGTTTTTATAAACTTGCTTATTTTAGATACAGCTTGGGTGGGTTGCCTAGTGAAGAACCTATACTTGAGTGGAAATGTCTACAGGAAAGTTCAGTCACTATCTAGGTGCTATGGGTCCATTCTTTTCTTTATTAATCTCCCAACAAAAAGGGATATCTTCTTCCTCACTCACAGAACTTTAATGATAGAACTGTGCTTGGCCACCCATTCACTGAGGCTCTTTCTTCTTTGATATGATGTTTCCCTTTTGGCAAATTGTTCTCTTACAAAATTCTATTAGCTAATTGACGGGAATGGAAAATAGGGAAATCCCCATGTACATCCTTATTGTTCCCCCAAACCATTTTTCCTATATTTCCATCTTTCTATGTTTCTATGTAATTTTGATTTCTCTTCATCAATTTCACATGAATCTTTATGTACATATATAGGATAACATATCATACATACATGAATCTATGTCTTCATGTATGCTTCTATGTGAAATACATATATTGGGAGTTTGATAAGAATTCTAGTCAGAGAAAGATGCATCTAACTGATTGGGTAAAATTTCATTTAATGTTTTTTCATCAGCATTGCTTCCTTTACTACTTTCCTATCAGATTCTCCTTTGTTTCCCTTCCTTTTCCCCCCTCTGAAAACTTGAAAGGTAATATAAATTTCTAAATCCAACAAAGAGTGTTAATGGTTCTTTGAGTCAAGTCTGATGAGAGTAAAATTATGGTAGTTCTTAAAACCTCCCTTCATTCTCTGTATTACAATAGATCCTTTATGCCTCTTCATGTGATGGAATTTATCCCATTCTACCACTCCTTCTTTCCATCTCTTTAGAATCCTCCTCTTTCTAAACATCTGAATTTGCTTTTGAATCATTCCATCAAAGTCATGGATTTACTATGGACATCCATACCCTCAGCCAAGGTCAATTCCCTCTAATAGAGTTACAATTCTCAAAAGTTATGAGCATCTAACCCAAGTAGGAGAAGATTAATCATACTGAATAGCAGTCTTTTTATTTTTTTCCTGTTTACCTTTTCATGTATCTCTTAAAGTACCAGTTTTAAAGGTCAAATTTTCTGTTTATCTCTGGTCTTTTCATCAGGAAAATTTGAAAATAGCTGTTTTATTCTTCTTTTCATTGATCTTTTACCCTGAAAGAGAAGACTCAGGTGATCTGGATAGTTGATTCTTTTTGTAATTCATGCTCCCTTGCCTTGTTTCTTGGATTAGTGAAGGGTTGGATGAAAACAAATTGTGATAAAATGAAGAAAATTTAGAGTTCCTGCCCACATATATGAAACTTTTATATGTGATGACAAATTGTTGAAAAGATAGAATGAAAAAATAAGTCAAAGTAATTGTGTAATTTGAAGGACTGAGAACTGAAGGTTCTTCAGAAAGTATCAACATGTATATTAAAAGGCTTCTAGCATAAAAGCAAGATTTAGAAAAAAATAGACTGTGAATCCAGCACTGAACTCATTGAGAAAGGAATGATAATGATATGTGTTTGTGTGTGTGTGTGTGTGTGTGTGTGTGTGTGTGTGTGTGTTGGGAGGGATTGTAGATAATGGATACCAGAACTTTTATTAGAAATTAGATATAAACTAATAAATCTCAAAGGAGAGACTACTGAATGATAGTCTGAGACTCTGGAAATGGCAATGGAAATTGAGACATATACTTAGGACTGAATTGATGTGAAACCCAACTGGCTCGAGAGGTCCTATTGTTAAATTTTCAATATGATTATTTGCTCCTCAAAAATCAAATATCAGATCTTGATTTGGTGTTTTGTTGATTGTCTATATTTATAAGAAGTGAAAGAAAAAGCATTACTAACACAGAACAAACTTAAAGGCATATCCTGGGAAAATTGTTTTGAAGAGCTGCTCCATAAGAATGACTTAAGTAAGTATATTATTGGAAGAGCAACTAATATTGGCAAATGTGGCTAAGAATATGACAGGCAAAAGTTTTAGACAAAAATACCTCGACAAAAATAATAGGATCCTGAGGTCCCAAAACATTTGAAAAGCTCTTTTTGTGGTGATAAAGAATTAGAAACTATAAGAATGTCCATCAATTGGTGAATGGTTGAATAAGACGTGACATATGAGTATGATGGAATGCTCTTGTGCAGTAAGAAATGATGAAACAGGAGCCTCTCCCCACTCCTTGTCTCCTTCACTATCTGCCTGTCTGAATCTTCATCCTTCCCTTTTTTCTCCCCTCTCTTTTTCCCCTAAATTCCTTTCCTCCCAGTTCTCTCTCTCTCTCTCTCTCTCTCTCTCTCTCTCTCTCTCTCTCTGTCTCTCTCTCTCTCTCTTTCCCTCTCTCTCTCTCTCTCCACTTCTCCTTTCATTTCCTCCATTCTCTCTCCACTGCTATTCCAATCCTTCCCTCCATTGCATCTCCTTTCTCCTTTCACTGTGCTAGATGTTACTATACCAGGACTTGTTTTTCAAAATGGCCAAGTACCAGGCAAATTGACAGTCACTAGTGAAGACTATAAACTTCTGGAAAATATGCATGAACTGAATAGCTTGAAATATCTAGAAAGGAAAACCATTGCTGTAAACATTAGCAGAAGTCACGTTCACTGAGGAGCAAGGAGCAGCTCCAGATCAGGCAGCCTGCTAGTTGGCTCTATATTCAAAATAACTAGAAGCAAAATACAAGAAGATACAGAGACAAAAGAATGCTTTAACACAAAGACTTTACTACAAAGAATGATTCTTAACAGCTGAAGTGCACTAGGATGGACCTTATAAAATTTCTATGCTTGGATTCCATAAAAAGAAGGCCTGGGATTGATCCAAGGAGAATCAGACCAAAACCTTGATGCTATTCCTAAAACTCTCCAACCCCACCTCACCCCAATCATTGTCTGTTCATGAGCTTCCTTGTGTGCATATGGATGAAGGCTCAGAAATCAGAATCAACCCGAACAGGTGTAGACCTAGAGGAGAGGTCCTGGGCTGTCTTCTCCCTCCTCCCTCCTCTACCCAGATTGATCATTGGTGGATGGGTAATAAAGTGTGTTTATTAAGAATTAGAACTTGATTTAAAGTAATCATTTATTTTATAAAAGAAAATTCCATTTAATTCCATGTTTAGCAGATTTTTTTTTAAAGAATAGATGATAGACTTTCTAAAAGTCTTTTAGTCTATATTAGTAGGACCATAATCTCTATTCCTTATATTATTTGTCTTTTATTTTTGGCATTGATATATATATATATATATATATATATATATATGCATATATATATATGTATTTATGAAATGAAACAAGCATTTCCATAACATAATGCATTTTTTTAAAAAGATGGCTGTACATGAAATTGAAAATCTACTAAATACAGTTTGCTATTCCTTTCACATACACATCAAAATTATTGTGAATTTTTTCCTTTTCTCTACCTTCTTTCCCAGAGATGTCTATCATTAGAAGACAATAAATATGAGTGTGTTTGTGCCTGTGATTTGTGTCCTGAGAGTGTGGGGGGGAGAGATTATATTAGAGCATTTATATATGATTACAATTTATTTTGACTTCTTCATTTGAAAACTTGTGTTTTTCATATCTTTGACCATTTATCAAGTGGTGAATGATTTTTATTCTTCAAGATTTGATTAAGTTTTAATTAAAATGTGTGAATTTTCCTCAATCTTATTATTGTTCACTATTTTCCCTCTTAGCATCTCTTCTCACCCTATCCCTGTTACCTTACCCACATTCCTTATTTTATCTATCACCCTAAAATTACTTCCCTCTCTTCTCCACCACCCTCCTAATCTGCCATTTATTTTAAATGAATTCTATTCTTTAAGTTTTAGCAATGAAAATAAATCAACAAACAAAAAAGGCATGGGTTTTATAATCCCAGGGATGACCTAGCCATAAATCCCAAGAAATCAAATAACTCAAAAATATTTATTAATGAAACTTAAAAAAAACAACTTACAGAGATAATTAAAATTCTTGAAACAAATGATGTAGGGATTTAAAGAGATTTTATCACAGAAATGAGATATTAAAAGGAGAGAATTGGGGAAAACAGGATTGAGTGAAAAACAGAAAAGGTAAAATACCCTTATCCTACTGAAAATCTTCTTGAAAATATGAATGGTCCTAATGCAAATCAATGTTTCCCAGAGACAAGAAAAAGAAAGTTTTAAGAATATAAATTGATTTTTACTAAGAGTTCCTCAGTTCTCCCTTTGGAGGTGGATAGTACTTTTCATGAGTCTTTCAGAATCCTTGGATTATTGTACTATTCAAGGTAGTTAAATCATTCATAGTTGATCACTGTTAACAATACTACTATTACTGTCTATAGTAGTGTAGCTCTGCTCACTTCACTTTGCATCAGTTCATGTCTGTCTTCTCAGATTTTTCTGAAATTACCTTACTTATAAATTTCTTATAACACAAGAGCATTGCATCAAAATCATACACTACAATTTGTTCAGCCAACCTCAAGTGAAGGGCACCTATACTTTTTTTTTTTTTTTTTACTGGCACACATAGAACTAGTATGAATGATTTTGTATATATAGGTCCTCCATGTGTTAGGGAGAGGGAATCTAAATTCTTTCTATATTTTGAAATAAATAATCCTTTCTGAAAAGTAATATGATGTTTAAGTAGGTAAGTACAACAAATTGCAGAAAATCCCTCTGGTGAGATGAAATCAGGCTGGGGCTTGAGTCAGTGGCAAAGACCAGACACTCCCAATCCCATTAAGGATATTTGTACTAAAGGCTTAGGTAACAAACATGGTCTTCAGATAGTGGGGTGCAATTTAACAACTTTTAAGGGAACTACGCACATTAACAAAGAATAATAATAATTCATATTCAGCATAAGAATTATAGAGAAATGCAAAATAAGATATGTGAGTTTTAAAGCAAATCCAACTTTGAATGTGTAGTATGCACCAGTAGCGAAACTGGGTGCTATGTGAATTCAAAGACTGATACAGAGAGGGAGAGGGAGAGGGAGAGGGAGAGGGAGAGGGAGAGGGAGAGGGAGAGGGAGAGGGAGAGGGAGAGGGAGAGGGAGAGGGAGAGGGAGAGGGAGAGGGAGAGGGATAGAGATAGTTAACACTTCTATCTCTATCTATTTCTCTATCTATCTATCTATAAATTTTATAAGGAGCTTGCAGCTAAGTAGAAAAAAATAAGGTTTTCATGCAAATAGTGACAATATAAAAACAAGGATTATGGTTAATATATTCAGTGAACATAAGAATTTAAACCATGTGAGTATTGTCCCCCCCCCCCTTTTAAAATTTGTATTCTTAGCACTTAGCACAGGCTTAGTCCACTATAGTTGAACTAAAACTATACACTTAATGGTTCAGGGGGTAGAGCTAGTGACCAGGATTTAGAAAGATCTAAGTTTAAATATACCCTCAGGCACTTCTTGGCTGTGCTACCCTGGATAAGTCACTTCATGTCTATTCACTTCACTTTCTTCATCTGTAAAATGGGGATAATACCAGCACTTTTATTGCAGGTTCTTTGTGAGGACATCATCATCATCATCATCATCATCATCATCATTATCATTATTATCATTTTCATTATTATATTATAAAATATTTAGTACTGGGACTGCTTGGTATCATCATCATAATTTTATGTGCATTCATTTATATTTTTTTTTAGGTTTTTTGCAAGGCAAATGGGGTTAAGTGGCTTGCCCAAGGCCACACAGCTAGGCAATTACTAAGTGTCTGAGACCGGATCTGAACCCAGGTACTCCTGACTCCAGGGCCGGTGTTCTATCCACTGCTCCACCCAGCTGCCCCGCATTCATTTATTTTTAAAGGGAATGTAGAACAAAAATTATGGAAAGATTAAAGGAAAAATTGAGAGATTAATGAAGATCATGTATGAGGTAATATTTGAATTGGATTTTAATAAAATAAGTAGAGTTTACTATTTGAAATGGGGAATGAGCATTGTAGATATACCAAAGATTATGTACAGAGGTCCAGTTCTATTGCTGACTCTTTGGAAGTCTTTAAGAAGATCATTTAATGTCTCTCAACTTCAGCTTACTTATTCGAGAAATTAAAGGGATGAATTTGATAACTAAATTATAATTAAATCTATAAAAGTGAATTTCATAACTGAATTCTAATTCAATCTATACAAGTCTTGCCTTTTAGGGAGATAGATTATGAAATCATTGAAGTGGTAACTTCTGATGGCAGGCTATGAAATGAACTGTCAACTTTAATTTTTGTCTACTTGCATTGCCATTTATTTGGTATATAATATCTGTTACCATCCAATATAAACAAAAGGTGAACTGAAATGCAACCTAACAATGCATAAAGGAGAAAGAAGATGATAGTAAAGATGGGTAAACATACAGACAAGGCTCAGTAATAACATTCTACATAGAGGGGTCTTGGACACATTGGAAAAAGGTGTTTTTTTTAAATAAATGTATTTATTATTCCAACTTTATGCAAAAGATAGTTTTTAACCTTCATTTTCATAAGATTAGTAGATCCACACTTTTCTCCCTCCTTATCTTTTTCCCTAACCTTGACACCACAATCTGATAAAGATTGTATATGGATAACTATGTTAAACATGATTCCATATTATTCATATGGGGAAAATGAATCAGAATAAAAGGGGAAAAACCATGATATGGTTCAAAGAAGACATAAATCACAAAGCAAATTTTTAAATAGAAAATAAGATATTTTTGAATGTATTCAGGCTCCATAGATTTTTTTCTGGATGTGGATGGTACCTTCCATCATAAGTCCTATAGAATTGTCTTTGATCATTGTATTGCTAAGATCAAAGTACATCATATTTGATCATGACACAATGTTACTGTTAATTTATACAATGTTCTACTGATTGTGCTCATTTCACTCAGTAAAGGATGTAAATTTTTAAGAATTATCATCTGTACGTAACTATGATAAATGGTAACATATGATAAATTTAAACATGATAAAAGATTATGTAAAATAAAGTCAAATATGTTTTCGTCTTAGGTAAAACATGATTTGAGATTTTCAAATTACTGTATATATATATATATATGACAGAAAGCTAGAGATCCACACTGGAGCTATAGGATAACAGAAACTGATGGCCTTTGCTATTGAGTGTACAAGGCCTACTCAATCTGCTTCCCAGACTCCTGATTGGGATCACAATAATGCTGTAATATATGGTTGTTCTAACAATGTGAAAAGTAAAATCTGAAGATAAAGTAAATAAATAAATAAATGAGTCCTGTGTAGAGCAGTCAAGGAAAGTTGGAAATTGCCTCCCTGTTAGGGAACTCGACTTTGGAATCCTAATACAAATGAGGCCAATATCTAAGAGAGGTGAGTTGTGAAGATGAAAAGCCATCATTTAATATAAAAACACACTTGATTGGCTTGAATTTTGGAAAATCTTGAAAAATATTCAAAAGTATGGTGCAATGGACAAAGGCATTGAGGGGCATTGTCTTAGCCAGTCTGAATGGAAACTATTTGCAGTTATTTATGAAAGATTCTGTTGGCTTACTCATTATTCCCAGGAGAACAGCGAGCGAGTCCATAGCAACCATAAATATTCTATTCATCTGGTTTCCTCTGGGAAATAAGAGGACACCTCATGGTCTAGTTCTATGTTCTGAAAATCTCACAGTCCTCCTTAAATATATCACTGAAAATAGTGAGTTCACAGATTTTTCAGCTGCTACTCTTATCCTCTGAGTAATTGAAGGATCAATCTGAAAAGAGATAAACTTTGAATTGTGCCGAAAACCAGAGCTGTGAAAATTATGATAGCAGGACTGCATCCTGGAGAGGAGATACTTCAGAATTTATAATCCGGGTATATTATCCTTTATTACTGACATACATTCTCTTGTTGGTCAATATGTATGACCAAGCTATAACTTTGATAGATTAAATGAAAGATAGCTATATGAATGGATGAAGGGAAAGAAACACAGTTTGTCTTAATTAAATGGTAAGATTTCGAGGCAGTAGGGTTTAATGGAAAGAGTACCGGTTTCCAATAAATGGCAAGATTCCAGTCATTAGAAATATTTCTCTCCTGGTTGTGGTAGAAAGGATTCCCACTTAGATTGAGATACCCTCTGAGAGCTCTTCCAGCTATAGGCTTCTGTGAATTCTCATCATTTAGATGACAGTCCTTTCATTGAAGTAAGCTCTAGAGTTCGATGAAAATATGGATAGATAGAAAGTTGTTATTACTGATAATGATAGACAGATTGTAGGTAGACATACATTTAGATGAGAAAAGATAATAGGAAAAAAAGGATGGTAGACAGACAGACATTAGATATTTAGTATATATGAAATAGAGGGATGACATGTAGAAAGAGACATATTCAGAGACAGGCAAAGACAGACTGACAAAGAAACTTCAAGAGAGAGATCACCTTTATTAACTGCATGCTAGGTGCCGATGGTTATTATGACCCATTAGCTTTCAAAGGAGCAGTGTGGCTTAGTGGGTATGATGTTGGATTACAAGCTATGATGTCTCCTACTGCCTCCACTGTTTATCTATCTGTCCAAAGGCTAGTGACTTAAATTGTATGAATTTTTCTTATGTAAAATGTGAAATGACCCTGAAAGATGTTCATATGTGAAAGGACTTTGAAAAATAGATAAAGACATGAAAACTTAATGGTATTCCAACAATAGCAATAATTATAGTAATTGACATTCACATAGCTCCTACTAGTGCCATTACTGAGCACTTTGAAAAAAATCACAAGAACCCTGAATGGCAGAGTCTACTATCATTATCATTCTCATTTTACAATTGAGGGAAATGAGATATGTTACATGACTTACCCAGTGTTATATAGGGAATAAGTGTTTGAGATCAGATTTGCACTCAGGTAATCATGCCTCCAAGCCTAGCTACCCATATAATATCGCGTATAATTATAATATAAACTGTTAAGTATAATGTCACCTAGTTTCCTATTTCTATCATTAGCAACATCATCACCATCATTATCAAACTTATCACCACCATCATCGTCATCATCATCGTCATTGCAATTATTATGATTGTTATATTATTCACATCTTTTTAAAAGTAGATTCCCATAGAAATAGTCCAGGGACAAACCATGACCTTGTAATTTTTATTTCATTTTTAATGTTCTACAAACTGGTGTGAAAGTAGAGCAACATGAATGTTTTTGGCATGAATAAAAATATTGTATATAAGCTCACTTTCTAAGACTCAACAAAAGTAATTGTGGGGCAGCTAGGTAGCACAGTAGATAGTGAACTGGCCCTGGAGTCAGGAGGACTTGAGTTCAAATCCAGGCTCAGACACTTAACTGCCTAGGTATGTGATCTTGGACAAATCACTTAGCCCCATTGGCTCAAATAAATAAAAAGAAAATTAAAAAAAGAAAGAAATTGTGAAACAATGCCAAAATGATTGATTTTGCTGTTCTCATTTTTTTTTCAATTTCTTCCATTAGATCATTACATTTTGACAACTTTTATTCCATATAGTTTAAAGGTTAAAAACATTTGATGAGACATCTATGGAAAAACAATTACTCATATATTTTATAAAGATCAATGTCATGTCTTTTATGTAGACAATAAAGAGCCAGAAATGAGGTTCAAGTTCCAGTGGAGACTGCACTCTAAATTCTACATGTATTATGAATTTTCATTTGTAAGCTGAAATTCTTATCTGTTAATCTGGTGAGGATACAAGCTGCTCATGGAGATGTCAAAAAATGTTTTTGTTCCTAAATATTTGGTAGAAGAAAAATATGGAAACTTGCAGTGAAATGCTGTACATTTTTCTCATTTCATTGAATAATTTTCATTGATTTATTAATTGATCAATTATTCTATTTTCTTTGATAATAACTCTACTTTCTTTCTGAATCATTATCTTAGAACTATTTTTCTAACTGAAATTTAATGACATTATTATTGCTGTTATTTTCTTTTTTCTTTTGTGGTTATCTAGTTCTTCTGCGTGATTTTAATGGAGCACAGATGGAAAGAGTCCTGGAATCCATTACTAGCCTGTGCTGTATGGACATATTTATATATTGCATAGGTGAGTAAAATAACTGATTTTTCTAACTGAATAAAAGTATTATTAACATCTGATATCATTTCATCACTGAACAAATATAAGGTCCGTATCTATGGATGTAAATCTGCTCAAAGATGAGATGCTCTATTGTTTATAATGGCACAGGGGTTGACCCTTGGATTCAACACTGCCCATTAAGATATATTTATAAGTTCAGGGAAAAAGAGGACAATTAATTTCAATCTTTCAAGGGCATGAAGAACTAGTTTCAAAGTCTGGAAGATATGGGTTTAATGACTGTTTAATCATGAGCAAGTCACGTAACCTCTTCTTGCTCTCTGCAATTTTATGAGAGTCTTAATTATAGAGAAGGTGCTAACTTGAATTGATAGAGAGGATTTCCCATGACAATTAAGTTCTAGGTCTAGTCCCTTTCTGGTTATAGTAGCTCTGCTTTAGAACAAAAGTTTCAGGGTAGTGTAAGAGGCAGCAATATGGACTCAGGAAGAATTAGGTCCATTTGCTTTGCTATCTTTGTGATTATTGTGACAAATCATACCCTTTCTAAACCTCAGTTTCATTATCTATAAATATGAGGATAATAATACCTGATCTGCCCATCTCTCTGTGTTAGTGTAACATATATGAAACAATATATGTTGAGGGGTTTCTTAAAGTTCTATGCAAATGTCAGTTGTTACAACATTACTGTGTATTCAGCTTTGTGAATCTATGTTCATAAATATGCATGTGTACAGGTATGATTTTGTGCGTATGTAAGAATATATGCATGCATGCACACATGTATATATGTGAACACATATGTATATGTACATATGCATGTGTATATATGTATATAGAGAGAGAGACAGAGACAGAGGCAGAGACAGAGACAGAGAGAGACAGGGAGAGATGGGGAGAGAGAGAGAGAAAGAGAGAGAGAGAGAGAGAGAGAGTGAGAGAGATGAGAAACAGAGACAGGCAGGAAGCCAGAGGAAGGGAGAGAATGAACTTGAAATGATCAGGTTAGGTTCAATGCATATGCATTTGGGATGATTGAGGACTTAATTCTATTTCCTTCAATTCAGAATAATGGGAATAGTAAAATAAGAAGGTTTGTCTTATCACAGAGTCTCAGAATAAGGACTGGAAAATTGAAGGATTTCCACAATATTCCAGAACACTCTTTTCATCATTAAAAACCTAGTAGTTAATATAAAACTTTGCATATTGTGATGGGAAAATTCATGTTGAATGAAATCAATAATTATAAATTTTAACTGATGTAGGGAAAAGCATTTAACTTCTAAATCTTTCTTTTCCTACAGGATTTCGATAGGGTACAAAAATGCATTATTTTCCTTCACTAAAAGTTAACTTAAAATTAAAAGTAAGTTAACTGAGGTTGGAATGAGCTTAAAACTTAATATTTAATTTTAACATGTATCAATCATCCTCCAGAGGGCACAGTCTGAGGGAAATCTCCTAACATTCAATATAATTATTATTACAAGTTTATTTAAATCTATATAAAGTTGTATTTTTCAAATAAACAAGGTATGTATATTCATATGTATTATCTCATATGTATACATTTATATGAGATCTGTTTGTATATAAATATAAGCATACATATTTTATCTACCTACATATTATACATATTTATCTATTAAATAATTTATTTATTCATCCATTCATTTTTTAATTTATTGCTTCCTTGCTCATCTCTCCAAAATAGAATTTGATCTCTTTGAGAGTAGGTATAATTTTGCTTTTGTCCTTGAATCTTCATAGCTGATGTAAAATTGTCATTATTTATTATTTACTGATTGACTTAACTCTTTCTAATTAGTGTGGTTCTGTAGTGAAAGAGCTATATGACAAGGAACCTCAGAGCTCTTCCTGGCACTGTCACTAACTTATCAATCCCACCTTCTGTTTGATCTTCAGATTACTTACCTATAATAAGGAAGCATTTATTGTGTCTACTATCTGCTGAATATTCCACTCCTCTTGTTTATAGAGTCTTTTTTTGAAACACCTTTATCAGGAACATCCTGTGAGATCTACATTAGCAATATCATGATTCCTATTTTACAGAGGAAATTAGAATTTCAAGGAAGTTCAATACCACAAAAAGAAGACTTCAAACTCTCTCCTGCCCACAGTCCAGTTCTCTATCACTATTGCCTATTGACTTTCAGGTATCTAAATTGAACTAAACTCTTTCTATTTCTCTTCCTATCTTTAAAACTTTTTCACTGAATAATTTCTGCTTAATGAATTTATCTGTCCACACATTTGTTCCTTGAAAAATTTCTTCCTTGAATATCAATGCAATTGATGCTTAATAAACTTGACTGTCAAGAGGACTTAATTATATTCAATTCATTTCAGAAAATATTTTAAAGACATATATATGCATATACATTGATTTATTATATTGTGTATACACACACACACACACACATATATATATATATACATATATATGTATATATGTATATATATATATGTATATGAAAAATCTTAGGAATTAGAAAGTGTATGTGACATGGAAAATAATCCCCAATCACTAAGACATATTTCTAGCTCTACCACTATCAAATTGTGGACCCTTGTGTGAGGCATATCAACAATATGGTCTTCAATTTGTTTCTTTGGAAATTGAAGGCCTTAAATGTGATCATTTCCAAAGTGTCTTCTTGGTTTAAAGTTCTACATTTGTCATGACGAATTTATTACTAAAAAATTCTTATCAATGTGACTTTAGATGATATGTTTCATTTTTAAATCATAAAATTTGACTTGGGACAAAGAGGAAAGAAAAAATTATACAATCCAGCACTTAACAGTAAAAGGACTCCTTTATTTAAATAACCATAATCATGTCTTAGAATAATTTCGTATTCTTTCTCAATGTTTCCAAATCTTTGTAAATCACTTTTTTATTGCTCAATTCTTTCAGACTCTTTGTAATCCCATTTTGGTTACCATGGCAAAGATAATGGAATGGTTACGTTTTTCATCAGCTCATTTTATACATGATGAAACTGAGCAAACTAAGAGCTTATTATATTATCAGTGTTTGATGTTGGACTTGAACTTAGGTCTTCTAGATTCCAAGTCTGGCATTGTATACAATATACCACCTAACCATCATCTAGGAATGTCAACATCTTTGGATGTTCAACATTTCATGCACACTTTCCCCCCTAGATTGTCACTGCTCTGTTCTGTGTTAGATAAACATTTTCTCATTTGTCATCATCCCTGCCATGACATATATGAATTATGATTATAGCAAGCTCATAAATGCTTTTCTAGGTAGTCCCAATTTTTGTAGTCCCAATTCTGCAAACATTGGCTAAGTGTCTGTAATATTCAGACTCAGTGAAGTGAACTTTTTTTCATAGTAATTTTACATGAAAGACTTTACATTTTTTTCTTACTCTCTGTCATCTTCTCATGTTTTCCTTTGGTTCTAGATAAATTGTAGCTTCTCAGGGACTATGGTAAACTTCACTGTCATCACTGAATTCCTCCTCATGGAGTATTCCAGTATAAAGAAGGCACAAGTCATATATGCTGTGTTGTTCCTGATAATTTACTTGACTGCCCTAATGGGGAATCTTCTCACCATTACTGCCATAGCCACTGAACCACAACTTCATTCTCCAATGTACTTTTTTCTGAGTAACTTATCTCTATTGGATGTTGGCTTTATCTCAGTGACTCTTCCTAAATTTATTTTGAATTCCTTGATTGGAATAAGATCCATCTCCCTCTTGGGTTGCATGGCCCAGATTTTTTTCTTTATTTTCTTTGGGTCAACAGAGATTGCCTTACTCATAGTCATGTCTTATGACCGATTTGTTGCCATTTGTCATCCACTGCACTATGGGATGACCATGACATCAGCCAGATGTATCTGGGCAACAGTAGGCTCATGGTTCAGTGGTTTTATTTATGCTACTATACACACAGGAAATATGTTCCGGTTACCCTTCTCAGGATCCAATGAAATCCACCAGTATTTCTGTGATATTCCTGATGTCTTAAAGGTTGCATCTAATGAAGTTCTGAATACTGAGTTTATTCTAATTGTGGCAGGGTCAGGTTTTTCTTTATTCTGCTTGGCATTTTTATTTGTGTCTTATGCTCGTATTTTCTCTAGTGTGTTTAAGATACCCACTGTTGAGGGTCGGTATAAAGCCTTATCTACCTGTGCTCCACAGTTGATTATATTTCTCTTATTTCTTCTTTCTGCAATTTTTTCAGCCTTGAAACCCCCATCAGATTCAACAGTACAAAACCTTCTTGTTGGAATGTCCTACACTATTATTCCTCCATTTATTAATCCCATTATTTATAGCTTGAGGAACCAGAGAATCAAAATTGCATTGAGGAGAATGATTAAACAGATCTTTCTACCAAAGAAGAGAATGTCCATCCTAGAATAAACTAAAAAGAAACTTGGGTGAATGGAGAGTTTATTTTATACAAACTGATACATCAGTTTAGGGGAAATTAAATAACTCCTCATTTGGTTGCTTTTATCTTGGAGGTGAACCAAACATACACACACACACACACACACACACACACACACACACACACACACACAAACACACAAACACACAAAATCCAATTTAACAATTTTCCATCTTAGAAAAAGTGAATGTCATTGCTCAAACATAAGATAAACATAAAATATAAGAGCCTGAGGCTGTTGTTATGTTAATTACTCTAATCAATAGTGGACCAATTATCCAATAAAATAAACACTATAGGATAAAAAAGAGTAGTGATTTCTTCCTTTCCCCAAAACTCCCTTTTGAAAAGGTATTCAAACTTCAAAATTCTTATCAAATGTCACCTTATTCAGGAAGCCTGTCATGATCCCTTCAGAGGAAAATAATCTCTGATTAGAATTTATTTAATCCTTTCTTACTTTTTTATAATTGTTTACTATTGTATTTTTTCATTGTTCCTCTTTTGGATATCTATTATTATCATCATTATTATTATTACTATTATTACTATCATTCTTTTGCTTTTTCAAGGTAATGGGGTTAAGAACCTTGCCCAAGTTCACACAAATAGGTGCCTGAAGTCAGATTTGAATTCAGATCCTCCTTACTCCAGGTTTGGTGCTCTATCCACACACCACTTAGCGTATATTATATATATATATATATATATATATATATATATATATATATATATATATATATATATAGCTATTTGGAGGGGAATTCCACCTTACCTAATAGATTGCTAGGTGCTTGATTGTAAGAATTATTTCCAGCTTACTAGTAAAATCCTTTGTGCATAATAGATATTAATTGATATTTTTCTATCAAAACTAACTCACATATTTTCCTATGATTTTATTCTTTAGACTTCATATAACACATTTTTGTAGTTTTCTAAGGGAGAAATTCTATACTATTGATTATTAAAATTACTTGCTGCATTTTTTTTTTTGCTAAGAATTAAACTGTGAAATTTCACCTTGATATGAAAAGGGACTGATGTGTTATGGGAACCATAGCATATAAAGTAACCTTGGAGCTTTGGAGCTTACAGAGCTACTTCAATTGAATATGGACATGATAATTTGGAGGCTTTTATGTTTCACTGACTTGCTTTCAGGAATTATTGCCTTGGAGGGAATTGGCTGTAAAACTGTATCCTGGTGAATTTTTCCCTTGTCTAATTCATTTATCTCCCTCATCATTACTTGGCTAAGAAGCATTTGTTGCTTCCACTTCTGTCTTTCTCTATTTGGAAAGAATTTATTTGCTCTCTACATTTTAATAATAGATTTTGTATTCAGTAAGGGCCAGCAACTGCCATTGTCTATTTTGAATTAATATTTTACTTTATTTTATAAAAAAAAATTGATCATAGAATTAAGAATTACATCAAATTCAAAAGGTTTTGTACAAAAATAAATATAGCCAAGATCAGAAGGAAAGCAGAAAACTGGAGGGGGTGAAATATCCAAAGACAGTTTATAAGTTAAAGGGCTCAAATTAAAAATATATAAAGAACTTTTCAAATCTGTAAGAATACAAATCATCCCCTCTTGATAAATAGTCAAAGGATAATAAGATGTTGTTTTCCAATGAAGAAATCAAAAAACAAACAATTTATATAGATATGGTAATTGCTCTAAATGATTATTTCTATGTTTTATATTTCAAACAAATACAAAGTAAGAATAGAACAAAAAACATTGCCATATACTCAGAAGAACATGGGGGGATTCAAGACAAAATAATGAATTTCCATTTCAAGATAACCTATATAATAAACACCATACAGTGTTTTCAAAGCTGTCCAGTTTTTCTTTGCTTTCTTGTCGGCTTCCTTTTGTTCTCTGCTTTGCACTTTTAACTTTCTTTTCCCCATCCACTGTTGTCTCAAAGAAGGCTACACTTGAGCAGGAACACCCACATAAACACAGATGTCTATAAACATAGGCATATGTGTGTGTGTGTGTGTGTGTGATATATTACACTTGCACTTGCTATCTATTTCCTGAAGATGGATAACATCTTCCTTTATATGTCTAAATCATTCCAGATTTTTCTAAATCAACCAGCTTATCATTTTCTACACCAGAGCAATATGCCAACCCAATCACATTGTATCTGAGAGATTTTCTATTAAATGTTTTTTTCTTCAATTTTCTGCATTCTTTCTATTCTTGTATATCGGTTTTATTAATGCAAGAAAAAATTAACTTAAAATAATCATAATTATTCATTTCACACTTTAATAATGTTCTTACTTTAAAATATATTTTAAGATCTGATACTACTGAATCTTCCTTCTTTACATTTTTCCCCTTGGTTAATTTTCCTGACCTTTTGTTCTTCCAAATGAACATTATTATTTTTTCTAAATCAGCAAGATAACATTTTTATCATAATTTAATGTTAATGTCATTAGATAAATAGACTGGTTAGGCAAAAACTGTTATTTTTTTAAATTAAAATGACTTTACCTAACCATGAACAATGAAAATTAATTATTTAGATCTAGCTTTATCTGTGTAAAAAGTAGATTTATGTTTGCAGAGTTCCCTTGTCTGTTTTGTCAATTATGCTTTCAGGTATTTTATACTGTCTAATTATTTTAAATAGTCTAAAACAATATCAAATAATATGACTGACACATAACATAGTTTACTATTTTTCTCTTTTGATAACTTAGCTTTAACTTTGTCTTAGTGATTAGTAGCCCTGTCTCCCAATTCATACTTCTGGCTTCATGTTAATGTTACTTTAGACCACTAGTTTAAAACCTTACCATGGAGTTGGATCTAATTCCAACCATGCCATGAACCAATTAGATGATGTTAATATTTGAATTATCTTTCCTGTGCCTCAATTTCCCATTCTATGAAAGAATGTTGAACTGGACAGTCTTCAAAGAATTCTCCATCTGAAAAGACTTGTGTGATCCCCTGATATTGGCTAATTTTATAAATGTGAATTTACATTTTTTTCTAATTAGACTTTATCAAATACTTTAATTTTCCTGTCAACTTTTCTGTGACATAATGTCTATGCAAAGGCAAAAAAAATTAGTCATTCATCAAGCCATTGCTTTCCATGTATGATTTATCTAAATTCTGTCCTTTCCTATGAAAATTTGGAGATTATCTTTCCAGGACTGAAGTATTTCCTAAGATGTCAACCTTTCACATAATATATCATCTTATTTCTCTTACTTCATGAAGAAAATAATTGAAATAGCTTTGGCACTTCTGATGACACATTTCAGTTCATATTTTCTGTATTATCTATATTTTACCTTAATTTTCATAATCCTATTTGTTTATATAATCTTTTGAGGCAGGTTTTCCTAGTGTTGGCTTTTCTTCCACTTTTATGTTTGAGAAAAGGGGGGAAATTATTTCTTTTTTTCACATTCAAAAGCTTTAAGTGCAAGGTAGTTTAGAGGAAAATTATTCCTCAATGTTTTTCAAGTGAAAAATTGAAGCCTACAAATATAAAATGTGTTGTCCAAGGCCACAGAAGTTAGTGGCAAGATAGAATTTATATGCAATCATGTCTACATCATGCCATCCTCTTCTGGCTTCTGCTAGAAATTTTATCCCTGCCCTTAGACCTCTTAATTCTGATAGGTGACTTTTGGTTTTATCTTGCCTTCACAATGTGACTACACATTTCTCAGACATTTCTGTATCTATATATCTCTATCATTATCTATATCTATACATATATTTAAAGATATGTGTGTGTATATGTGCATACCTTTTTTCTTTTGCCTGCCCTTTTTTTTAAATCATGTTTTCCTCTATGATTTGTCTCCCTCTATTAGAATCACCTTCTGGAAGCTACAGATAGATTCACTTTTTTTCTGTATTTTTGAAGCTATGGAAATTCTAAGTAAGGAAAAATGATGTTATACCAGGATGGACTCCTGTACATATCAGGAAACAACTCGCTATTAGAATGAATGAAGTTACCAGAGCTCTAGAGAAAAATGACCTTCTTTTAGAGTTAATGTGCAAATCTATCAAACCCATTATGATCATTCAGTTGAGTGTCGGCAGATTTAAGCCAGTTTGTTAATTTCTGTACCTTAGTAAAAGCTGCCTATTTTTTCTAAAAAAATATATTGAAAACTTGTTATTTTGTGCTTCTTGGTGCCAACTATCTCACTGACTCTATCTGGTCAGAAATTTCCCAATCTCATGTATTCTGTGTATAGTAGATATTTCCATTAATTTTGTCAAAACTGTTATGCCCCAGACATAGACCAGAGCCATCTAGCTGCTGAAAGCAATACTGAAGCATATACAAAGAGTTCTGTGAAAATAAAATTTTTCAAAATATTTTCCTTATCATCTCTGTGCGGAATTTTGTCTCTCTTAGTATGCTAACCATACTTTGCTTCCCCTTTATTACCTTTGTACATTATTCTCTCATCTCTTTCTCTACAAGTCCCAGCCTGCTTGCTACAAGTTTGATCAAGTGTAAATAAAATATTTATTCCTTGTATCTCTGAGATCACTGTCTCATGAAGTTATCACTCTGCTCAAATTTAGTCTCCACCTTCTCAGTGCATGGCATGGAAATTTACACTCAGCATTTGCTTCAGAAAAATTTTTTTCATTAATTTTCATTTATTTATTCATTCATTTATTGACTCATTCACTCATTCATTCATTCCCCAACTTTTTGACTCCTGATCTATGTTCATGCCAGATTCTACCTTTCAACAAGATGTCCAAAGAAATACTTATCCAACTGCTTATAGAAAGTTTTAAAGTAATGGAGAGTAAGAATGGGGATGTCAGGAAATTCTCTCGGATAGGAATATAAGAAAATAAAATGAAACTGAAATGTATCAAAGAGAAAGGAAATTATATTTAATGCACCAGACAGAGTATGAGGAGGGAAGAGTCACATATAAAATTAACTTTTATTATGGAGTAATGATTACCAAAGAGTGTGTAGGGACAAAAATAAGTTAAATCCTATTATTTGTGATGTAAATTAGGCTTGAAGGAAGAGGGTGAAAGATTTGAATTACTATATTCCAACCATAAGTAACTAGAAGTGACTTCATTGCTTCCCCCCCCTCCCCTTTTATTCATTTATTTATTTAGGTTTTTGTAAGGCAGTGGGGTAAAGTGGCTTGCCCAAGGCCAGACAGATAGGTAATTATTAAGTGTCTGAGACCAGATTTGAACCCAGGTACTCCTGACTCCAGGGCCGGTGCTTTATCTATACACTGTGCCACCTAGCCGCACCCCCTTTTATTTTTCATCTTAAATCAGGGGGTGAAATGGGTTGGGGGATGGCGAAAAGAGACAATATAGTTAATGCACAGAAATTGATGTGAAGAAGTCTTGGAGGCAGGGCTTATTTAACTACAGAATGTTAAAGATAATTTCATAGAACATAATTATTATCAGGTATGGTAGATATGCAGACAATAATGTGGTAGATCAGCTCGTTGAGAATATTGTTGATGAACCATAGCTCTGGGCCCAAGATGCAGTGGTAGATACTCTGGTCCACAGCTAAATGCTAGATTTCTTTTTCCTAAACCTCTGCCAGGTTTTGTCCAGAGGTGCTGAAAATTTCAGTTTGAATCACAATATTGCTGAGGTCATTAGTAATGTACCAGATAAACTAGGTACGAACTAAAAAATGTAACAAGAATTGTGGAAGAAAAATATACTTATTCCATTGGATCAGTACTAGTGTTCTGGACTTAAATACTGACCAAAATTCAAAAAGTCTTTAACAAATTGACAATCAACTTACATAATTAATTGTCTTTTTTGAGAAAGGCCGATTTTTCTTCTTTGGATTCTCAATCTTTTGAAGTCCAACATATTTGAATATTTCTTCCAGTGTCTGTAATATGAAGTGCATATCATCACTTTCCAGAGTACTCCATTTGATAGCGTATGGGTTACTTCGTGATATCCTAACATCGCTAAATGATTTTGCTTTTTTGTATGGAGGAGGCAAACTTTATAGAACTGTAGGAATTTTTGATAGAATATTTGTTGAAGTAATCTGATAGGACTCTAAAAATAAATTTATTGATGATGATGATAAAGACATAACATTCCTCCTTTATCTAATCTTCAGTTATTATTTTTTTGCAAGGCATTGGGGTTAAGTGACTTGCCCACAGTTACATAGCTAGGTAATTATTAAGTGTCTGAGGCTGGATTTGGATTCAGGTCCTCCTGACTTCAGGGCCGATGCTCTATCCACTGTGCCACTTAGCTGCCCCATCTTCATTACATGATGAACAGAATCAAGGATAATGCTTATGATGTTAACTGAAAAATACTGAGCTTTCTAATGAAGACAGAGATAAAGGTAAACAAAAAAAGACAAAGAATTTAGCGGTATCACTGGTGGAAATACAAGCAACGTAGAGTGAGAAAAAGTGGCAAACAAGATGCAAAATGGAAATCGTCAGAGTTTAACATCTATAATTACCAATGGAGCCGAAATAATTACAGTCTTGATACTCCAGTTGATCAGAAAAAGGGCAAAAAAAATTTAACTACACCTTGCTATCTCTAATGAATATTGATGTAAAATAATAAAAAATGCATAATAAGCTTATAGTAATGTGTTCAGAAAATATACACTAACATGTTCTTGAATTTATACCAGGAACTCAATGATGGATCATTTTTTAAAACCATAAATATAACAGATTGTGTACTTAACAAATCTTCACATGGATCTTATCCATTTGAAATTTCCAGTCATGATGCACATTGCGAAACATTTAAACCTGCCAGTCTTGTGTTACTATTGTTCATCTTTTCCTTTGCATTTCCTTCCAAAGGTCTTTCCAGTATCTTTGAGGTTTTCTTCAATTTTTTCGTATTCCAAAAGGTTACTAGAAGGGAAATATATGCTCATAAGTATATGTATATATCATTAAATATGAAAATATTTGTTGTAGATAGATACAGGCCTGTATGTGCATATTTCCATACAAACATATGGGTAAATATGTATATGTGAATTCTTACATAAAATTAAATATATAAATGTTTATTTTATGTATGTGTGTGTAAAAATATAAAAAACAAAATTAATCTATATGTATGTATGTGTCTATATCCATGTCTAAATATATATCTATATGAACATATTTATCTGTCTTTTTACGAGGAAGTTAGTGGATAGAGCAATAAGTTGGGAATCAAGAAGATTCACTTTCATGAGGTCAAATCTGGCCTTAAACTCTGATTATGAGCGAAGCAAATCTTCCAGTAATGTTTGCCTCAGTTTCTTCATTTATAAAATGTGCTTAAGAAAGAAATGGCAAATCAGGAGTTTTGCCAAGAAAACCTCAAATGGTGTTCTAAAGGGTCAAAGATAACATGACTAAAACAAACAACATTAACACCAACATACACACTCGTATTGCTCCACTATAAATACACACAAACATATATGTAGTAGTGCTAATAGATATCCCTCCCTTAACTCCAATTTTATTGGAAAGGTCTCTAATTTATTGCCTTTACAGATAATATTAAGGCATAATCTATTTCTTACTATGCCTTCTAGTGTTTTTTTCAACATAAATGCACTGAATTTTGTCTAAAACTTTTTCTGCATCATAAATATAAATATTTTTGCTAGTGATATTTATAGGTGTGCTAGCAAAGAACCAAGCCTCCATTATTTGTATAAATCCAACCTGATCATAATGCAAAATCACTGTGGGAACTTTCTTCAGTCTTCTTTCTAATCAGATATAAGAAGACTGGAAAAGTAGGAAAGGGACCAGATTATGGAAATAATTTTTTAGGAAAGGGGATATTTGATCCTAGAAATAAAATGGAATTGTTAGAATTTATTAAATTGCATGTCAGGGTGCAGAGTGTTATGCTTAGATGCATATGTTTTAGGAGGATCAATTATGGCAGCTGAGTGGAGGATGGATTGGAATAGGAAGAGACTTGTGAAAGGCAGAGTAACCAGTAGGCTATTGCAATAATTCAGGTTTGATGTTGGCTTGCATCAGAGTGGTGGTAGTGCAAGAAGAGAAAAGGGGATATATAATAGTGATATTATGAATTTAGAAACCAGAGAATATGGTGATTGATTGAATAAAAAAAAGGTGAAAATGAAGAGTGAAGGATATCACCTAAGTTATGAACCTGGGTTACTATGAAGATTGTGTTATGCTGGGAAATGAATAATTTGAAGAAATGGAAGGTTTGTAGGGTGTTTGAAGGTTTATCACTATGTATGTCAGTTTTCTAGTAAGAGAATAGGAGTTGGGAGGAGAGGAAACTATGAAACAGGGACTGAACTCATTGAGGAAGGGAAGAGTGTCCAGGAAGACAATTTACTTCAGAATCTTGATTGAATGATTCTTAAAGAACGAGAGGTTACTGAGTGATATTATTAGAGTGAGAAAGCAAGGAAGTGCCAAAGGGGAGCAAGTAGTAATCCAACTCTCCCACCATGATCAGTGATTTGTGGACTGAGTAAAAAGACAATAAGTAATGGAAAAGGGAAAGCTAAGTTATTAGGAAGGAGCCAGGTACAGTACAGTCAGTACAAGACGATGAAAGGAGGAAAAAATAGTTTAAGAGAAAACAATTGCTACCTATGGAACAAGAATTCCAGAGAATACAGTGTTTAAAGGGTTTCATTACCTTTGGGGAATTTGTTGGGAACAGAAGAATGAGCTGGGAGAGAGATGTGATAATGCAGGGGAAACAGTCAGAGGGGCAAGTAGGATGGCATTTGAATAATGGCAACCTAGAATACAGACTTAGAAGAATTTGGTGGAAGTATGTGAATCATCAAGGAATGAATTAAAATAGGTGATTATTGTAAACAGGGATACATCCTTGAATGGAATTTGGGGCAAGGCATTAGACAACGATGTACGTGAAAAGTATGATGTTGGGAAATGTGTACAGAATTGGGGTAAGGATGGGAGAGGCAAGTCAGGGGAAGCTTTAGGTGCAGAGGTTGCCTGGAATACCATAGGAAGTATATGTAAATTCGCTTAAGCATTTACAGAGGAATTAACAACTTACAAAATATTTTCTCTAATTGACAAAAAAAGAATATTCCTCAAAGTGCTTTTTATGAGATGAATCTTGTTTTGATTTGCAAACCATGAAATAAGAAATATTAAAAACGAAAATGATAGACCACAAATCACTAATTAATGCTGAAGAACTATGTGGAAGGAAATGTGGTGTTTAAATAAAGATCGAAGCTTATAGTCTTCAGTTTTTAAAAGTTGTTTGATGTGTTATGTAATTTTGTTACCTCTAATGTCTTATATTTCTTCCTTTTGAATCTGATTTTTCTCTCACAGCACATTCAATTTTGATCTATGTTTAATATGATTTCAAATGTAAAACCTGTATCAAATTGCTTTTGGGAAAGGGGATGGGGTGGGAAAGGAAGGAGGGAGAAAAATTGTAAAACTCAAAACCTTCCCCAAAATATGATTGGTAGAAAGTGAGATTGCATGCAGTTAGAAAAAATACAATATTTATATAATAATTTTAAAAAGAGTCCTTTATATGTACATAGAAACACACATACATATATATGAATATGAATATATAATAGATTTAAAAAAAGAGAATAGAAATAGTTCTGGCTATTTTATTTATGTGCTTTGTGCATATATCACATTGTACATCTATATTGAAAGTGTTTTCCAAAACCATGTAATCCAATTCAGCAATAATGAAAATAAGCCTATGACAAGTTCCTTTAATGCCTTTACTTAAAGGCATTTACTTACAAGAGTCCCAATATCCCTAAAATACCTTCTTTAATATATACTTAGTTGAGTCGACTAGGAATGTTTTTATTATACCAATTCAAAATGTGCCTTTTAAAGTCTCTATCTAATTTCTAACTAGCCCCTGTGAAAACAGAACAATTTTAATTTTTACTTTTAATTAGAGTCATTTTCATATTACCTGCACATTTTTGTCTCTAAGAGGAGCACATGCAAGTCCCTTCAACTAATTCTCAAATTAAAAGGAATAAAATTAATCATTATAACTTGTCTTTCTTTGGATAATCTTCTAAATTGTGGTAGACAGAAATGATCTAACAAGGAAATAGTCAGTTACCATGTAACCAGGATAGAGAAGAACAAAATAACTACATCTTGATATCCATTTAGCTATAATCATTTATTTTTAGGTTTTTGCAAGGCAATGGGGTTAAGTGGCTTGCCCAAGGCCACACAGCTAGGTAATTATTAAGTGTCTGAGGCTGGATTTGAACTCGGGCACTCCTGACTCTAGGACTGATGCTTTATCCACTCCCCACTATAATCATTTTTTAAAAGGACCCCTTTTGACCTTTTTTCCATGTACTTATACAATATTAGAAATTCAAGGATTGGAACTGGTAGCATAAGTATCTAAGTAATATGCAGTTGTGTTATAAAATTATTCCCTATTCCATAGTAAATACTGTTCATTTAGTCTTGCATCCTAAAGACTTGGGTTAAAGTACTGCTTTGAAAACATTTTATTTGTGTGATCTCGAGTAAATTGTTCTACCTTTCTGATACTCAGTTTCTCCATCTATAAAATAAGGTTGGAGTAGTTAGATTAGTGTTAAGAATATCAATGAGGTCATCAATGTGAAAATTCCTTGTAATTATAAACCATTCTGCTTTTTGTTATGTTATTTTTATTGTACTCAATAATTATGCATTCATTTTAATACTTTTTTCTATAGTAATACCATCATTAAATAAACTGATATTTAATTCTTAACCCATATGAAACTCCCATCATTTACCTATAAGAGATTACCAATTTTACTAATAAAGTTAGGCAGTTCATATAGAATCTATCTGAGAAATTGCATTTTCCCCTTTTAATTTCTGGTGAGCAAGGTACAGTCCCTAGGTCTTAGGAGAATTAGAACATTATTTGACTTTTCCCCCCTTAGACAGTCATTTTAATACAGATAGTATGATGCAGGACCGATTACACATATTCTTTCTTGCCATAGTAAAAAATGTAAAGAGATTTTCTTTTTCTTTAATGGATGAAATAGATATAGTGATTTTACTTTACAAAGTTGCCTTTTTGTATTTTTAAAATACATATCTGAATCCCTCATGAAAAACTCATATTGAAAATAGAAAACCCACATTAAAAAACCAGGAATAATTGGCATTCATCTGGGCAATGCTGAAGATGAATTTGGAAACCTTTGGTGAGCTACCAAAGGCCCAGTGGACTCTGCATTGGCAGCCAGTGATTTAATGAGTCTAAAGAGAAAAAAACTTTCTCTTGTTATTTTATGATGACAGTAGCCTCCTTATAATCATTCTTTTGGGAAATGTTAGAGAATTTATTGCAATCAAGGATGCAATAATCACATTGACATCTATGGACCTTCAGGGACTAGTTCCCCAAAGGTCACTGGACACTATATTTTACCAAGTATTGTATCCCAAGAGTCACCAAATTCCCAGTGAATACAGTAATTGCATTACTTATTTCAATTCCTTTTTTCCTCTGAATCTTTCAAAGTGAAACAAATTTTTAGATTGTGTAAAGTAACATTTTTTTTTTTAGGTTTTTGTAAGGCCATGGGGTTAAGTGGCTTGCCCAAGACCACACAGCTAGGTAATTATTAAGTGTCTGAGGCTGGATTTGAACTCAGGTACTCTTGACTCCAGGACCAGTGCTCTATCCACTGCACCACCTAGCCACCCCTTAACTTACATTTTGAAAGGAAGAAATGACACTATTCAAAACTCAGGTAATTCACTCCCCGCTTTCTCTAGGGCAATTCCTTCAGTTAAGAAGTGAAATCAAGGTAAGATAGTTGATCTCTATATAAGGGAATAACTTCGGGTCTGGAGACTATAGAAAGACAATGAGAATGAAGTGATAAGACTTGAATTAGAAGTACATGCTTTAAAAATCCCTCTTCCAATTACTTAATGCCAAGTCTCTTCAATCAAATTACAAGTAAGGAATCAAATTCCTTACTTGTAAAATAGAGAAACTTATAGTTGTGGCACTTTTCAAGGTTATTAAGAAATTCAGATAAAAACATAAAAATAAATTGTAAAACAAAAACAAAATGAAATATGAGGACAGATCCCAATTTCTAAATATAATCAAATAAAAATGTAAGTAGATTACAGTTGGTGATCAAGGAATTTTAAAGCATGAGTCTGAAATATAACCTTTGAAGTAGAATCCTACAAAGATAAAATGAAAGCAGTCAGATGGATAACTCTGACTTTAAGTTCTCTCCCACCTAGCAGATGATATAATACCTCCTCTGCCAATCTCCAGTCTTTTTTTTTAGAATTACAATGAAAGGAATTCCATGTTGAAAATTCTTTGAGAAGTTAGCTATCTGACATAGTGTATAGAGTGCTATCTCTGGAATGAGAATCCTTTCTCATACATTTACTAAGTCATTGAAGTGGTCACTGAACCTCTGGATGTGTGTTTCCTCATCACTAAAATAAGAATAGTATTATCACCTTTGACCCAGGATTATTATAAGGATTAAGTGAGATAACATTTGTAAAGTATTTTGCAAATCTCAAAACCCTAAATGAATGTCATTACCATCATCATCATCATCATCATCATCAAATGAGCAAATAATTATGAAGTTGTTGGGGCATATGGTAAGTAACATATACATATTAGTTATTAATATTATTATTAACAAAAGTTATTACAAAGTAAGCAATAACAGTAGTCATAATGTTGCAAATTATATTTATCAATTCATATCACTTATATATAGCATGTCACTTTTAAGGAGCAAATGATCATTCATAAATATGGAGCATGATTATTAATTTCTTATATTTTTCTAATGCACTACAATATTTAATAAAGCTAGAAAGTTTTGCTGTGAACATAATCATTCTGAAAAACCAGAAACTAATCCAACGAAGAAAAATAGCAATAACATAAAAGTAATGCTTTAACTAATACTGAATGAGCACAACTTTGATAATACAACTAAAGGTCTGTTTGATAAATGTTATTATGATTACGAAAATCACAATTCAATTATTGATGAAATGGGGATTACTGGAATTTTATTCTGTGATTGAACCACTTGGCATTCTGATTGATAAAGGCTATAGGTTGCTTCTCAGAATTATAGTTTCTTATGCATAGAAACCAGTTGTACTGAAATAAGTTAAATATTTTTAAAATTCAAAAGCTCGAGATTAAGAATATTTATATTCAATAAATAACCCTAGAGCACATAGGTAATGGACAAATGTTTGAATAATTAGGCTATAAAGTTGTGGGGCACAGACAAAAATACTTCATAAACCATTCTGGGTATTTGGAGCTGTAGAATTCTTTTGGGCCATCAGGACTCATGGACTATGTGCTGAGTTCATTCATTTTAACAAGATTAAGGAAAGTTTTCTGATAACTTACATTTTCACTCTAAAATTGTACTTTAAGAATTTCCACCCAGAAAGACAGAATATACAAATTATTCTCCATTATATTTGTTCTGAAAATTGGTTGTTTTCCTTCATATTAAGAGGATCAAAATGACATGAAAATAAGTTGCAGGTGTTGAACTGTGGCTATTCAGACCAATATGAAATTGGAATGCTCTACCACAGGTCAGGCACACATAGACCATGCGAACATATGGGGTGGATTCTCTAAATCTGCTTATCTTGCATTTATTTTGAGCTGCTTCCATTATTTTTTTGTTCACAGAGCACAGCATAATGGAGAACACATAATAAGTGGCTATGGGAATTGGAACCCATTGTTCCAATGATGAGGACACACCATACTGGGTCATCCTGGTCAACTGTCTCCCATGTCACATAATCAATTTCAAAGTTCTTAAAGAGAGATCTTGATTGTGTCCTTGCATTACCTTTTCTATCCACAATGTGACAGCTTGTCCTGTATGAGTTCTCCATAAAAAAGAATAGATATTCTGAAATGAAGAGTTACTGAATCCATAAGAATATTAGCAAATCCAGTGAGAGATATGATGGATCAGGGTTTCAAACCAAGGGTTTCAATCCCTATAGCCATTTACTCTGTGTACTCCATGAAACAAGTCATATATACTCATTGTGCCACTACTGTAACTGAAGAGTTTGAACAAGTAATCTGTAATATACCTAAAAGGCCTGACTCTATGACCCTATTTGAAATCTGAAATCAAATGGTGAGGACTCATCTTATTTTAGGGGACTCAACACGATTATAAATAGGTTGGAAGCTTCAGTTAGTCAGATCAATAATCATTTACTACAATCTTGTTATGTGCCAGTCAGTGTGCTAAGCAATGAGAATAAAGAGAAAGACAAAAAGTACTTTCCCCGTTCCCAAAGAACTCTCATTTTAAAATACCTAGTATAGATAAAAGTTAAAAAAGTCAATCAATAAATTCAATAAAGTTATACACACACACACACACACACACACACACACACACACACACACATATATATATGTGTGTGTGTGTGTGTGTGTGTGTGTATGTAAAGGTCAAGAAACAGAGTAGAGAGGACATGGAAACTAAATTGAGAGGGAAGGCACTGGTAGTGGGAAGAGAAAAAGATTGGGGAGAGAAAGACCTAGAAAAGTATAGAAGTTACACTTGGAACTGTCTTGAAGAATGGAATATTAGGAAGGTGCCAGATAACAGAAACCATTAATTTCAAAATAAAATTTTATTTTTGAGATATTGTTCAGTAACTCTTTTGGGTGGTTCTCCTTTTTCAGTGGACTGAATGTCATTAGATCATCTATCTATAACCTAGAAAATGGGAATTTTCTATTCTGACATTCTATATGTCTGAAGTATACTGAAGCAATTATGCCTACATTTTCACTGAAAATTCCATTAAGTGATCATATTGATAAGATTTAAATTCCTCTAATAAATGATTTATCATTCAATCTCTGAAATTCTAGGTTTGACTCTTTTATTTTAGACTATAGGAGAAAAAAAATATCAGGAATATGGGAGAATGTGAACTTTGTGTGTAATTATGGATATGTATGCTTGTGTTTGTTAGATATGGAAGCTGATTATAGGCAGAGCCAATATGAAGACAGAAGAGCATCTCCTTGGTGCTCTCTCCAAAATATTTCAAAAATCTTAAAATTATGACTAACTAAATTTTTGAGAGACAGAACCCACAGAAAGATCCAGTGAGGAAATTCTCTAGTCAAAGGTAACCTGGAAAAGAGTGGAAAACTATGTTCCAGGGTGTTAGGGGCAGCCCTGTCGGAGTGAAGAAATTTCAGCCTCCTGGGAACATACCTAGGGTACCTAGTCACCGTGGCTCCTGGCAGCAGAGGTTTCCTGACCTGCACCCAGGGAGCACCAAGCACAACTTGGAAGATCAGCAAGGAGACCTCTGCCAGAGTGAGCATGAAGCCAAGGCCCTCAATGCAGTTGGGGCACTCAGCAAGCAGTGGTGTGGTCCTGGAAACCCAGATCCAGGAAACAGAAGCAGGCCCATGGAGCCATCAAGCAGGAACCTCCAGACAACTGAGCCGTGAGTGCTCAGTCCATCAAAGGTAAGGGAGTAGAGGGAGACTACGGAGGTTTGTCCTCTGTCCCTGGAACAGGTCTCTGTGTCTCTGACCACATTCAAATGCTGATTGCAGTCTAGACTCCCCATAGAACAGGCCCCCCTCCAGCCCCGTTGCAGAAGGTTGAGTTTGTGGTCATTCACAGACCAGGAGAGCAATCAGAGCCTCACACACAGAGGTCCTTGTGGGGGTTTCCCAATAAAATTCAAAAGCTCAGGAAGCACCCCAAAACCAGACACAGACTGGGGAAATGAATAAACAGGAAAAAAAGGAACCTGACCATTGACAAATACTTTGTCTATGATCCCAAGGAGGATCAAAATACTCAATCTGAAGATGTGAAAGTACAAGCTTCTGCATCTAAAGACTCCAAGAAAAATAGAGTTTGCTCAGGCTATGACAGAGCTCAAAAGATTCTGGAAATTAAGTTAGGGAGATAGAAGAAAAATTGGGAAAAGAAATGAGAGAGATGCAGGAAAAACATGAAAATAAAGTCTGCAGCTTAGTCAAGGCAATCCAAAAAATGTTGAAGAAAATAACATGTTAAAAACCAGTATAGGTCAAATGGATAAAACAGTTCAAAAAGTTCTTAAGGAGAAAAATGCTTTAAAAAGCAGAATTGGCCAGATGGAAAAGGATATAAGAAAGCTCTCTGAGGAAAACAAATCCTTCTGATCTAGAATGGAGCTAAAGGAAGCTGATGACTTTGTGAAATAACAAGACACAATAGTTCAACACCAAAAGAATGAAAAATTACAAGAAAAAGTGAGATATCTCATTGAAAAAGCAACTGATGTGGAAAACAGATCCAGGAAAGATAATTTAAAATTTATTGGGATAACTGAGTCATAATCAGGAAAAGAGTCTTGACCTCATTTTTCAAGAATATCTATTGGAACATTGCCCTGATATACTAGAAGTAGATGGCAAAATAGAAATTGAGAGAATACACCGATATCCCCCAGAAAGAGATACAAAAAAAACCCAAACAGCGCCCAGGAATTATTATAGCCAAATTCCAGAACTCCCAAGTCAAAGAGAAAATATTATGACCAGAAGGAAGCAATTCAAATATAGTGCAGCTGCAGTCAGGATCACACAAGACTTAGCAGAAACTAAGTTAAGGGCTTGTAGGGCTTGTAATATAATATTCCAGAAGGCTAAAGAGCTTGGAATGCAACCGAGAATCAACTACCCACTAAAACTGAACACCTTCTTCCAGGGGAAAAGATGGATTTTCAATGAAGCAGGGGAATTTCAAATTCCTGTTGAAACAACCAGAGCTGAACAGAAAGTTTGACCTTCAATTTCAGGACTCAGGTGAAGCACAGAGAGTGGAGGAGAAGGGTAAACTATGAGGGACTTGATGATTATGAACTGCATGCATTCCTGCATAGAAAAATCATACTGATAATATTCATATGAAACTTCTCATTTAATAGAGCAGGAAGGAGTTTTTATAGATGAAGCACAGGAAAGAGCTGAATTTGAAGATAAAGTGTAAAAATGGAGTCATTGGCTAAAAGGGTAAAGTACTGGAAGTAAGAGAAAGGAGAGTTGGAATAGGCTAAGACATTTCATATTAAAGATAATTTTTGCAATGAAATTTTGGAAGGAAGGGGGAAGACGAAGGGGAATGAGGGAATGTTCACTCTCATCAGAAATGGCTCAGAGAGAAAACAGCATACATAGTCAATAGGGTATAGACTGTTAGAGTAAAAAGGAGAGAAGGGGAACAGGGTAAGGAGGGATGTGAGTGATAGAGGAGAGGGTAAATCATAGGAGAGAACAGTCAGATATAATAGATTTTTTTTGTACTTCTTGCAAGGGGCTGGCATTGGGTGGCCTGTCTGGGACCATGGGGCCAGGACAATGCTGGGTCTCTGAGGTGGTATGTGGACTTGGGGTCACAGGGCCAAGTGTCTATCTGCTGTGCCAATCAGCTAGCCTACAACACATTTTAGAAGAGTGACAGATTGAAAGGAGAGAGAAAATATAATATATAGTAGAGGGGAGGAATGGATGGAGGGAATTATAATCAGCAACAGCAACTGTGGAAAAATATGGAAGTAACTTCTCTGACAGACTTAGGACAAAGAATGTGATCCACCCAAGACAGAGCTGGTAGTATCAGAACCTGGACTAAAACACAGTTTTTTTCTCTTTTACATTATTTCTCATGAGGTTTTTTTTTTCATTTTGGTGGGGGAAGAGGTATTATGTTTACTCTTAAAAAAGAATATTTTAGTAATGCATAAAAAATTAAATTAAATAAAGCATCAGTCATCAAAATTGTCTGGTATTGGCTAAAAAATAGAGTGGTTGATCAGTGTAATAGACTAGGTTAAATTGCATGAAATGATTCTAGCAATCTGCTGCTTGATAAATGCAAGGAGACAGCTATTTGTATAAAACCTTTCTCTTTGATTAAAATTGTTGGGAAAATTGGAAGTTAGTATGGAAGAAACTTAGATTAGACCAACTTCTCACACCCTAGAAACAAGGTAAGATCAAAATGGATACAGGATTTAGACATAAAAAAAACAATATTACAAGCAAACTAGAAGATCAAGTCCTGTCAGACCTATGGAAAGGGAAGCAGTTTATGACCAAGGAAGACTTGGAGAACATCATCACAAACAATCTAGATAATTTTGGTTACATTAAATTAAAAAGCTTTTACACAGACAAAACCACTGTATCATGATAAACAAAATGTAGTAAATTGGGAAATAATTTTTTCAACTAGTATTTCTGACAAAGGACTCATTTCTAAAACATACAGAGAACTGAATCATATTAAAAAAATATTTCCCAAATGACAAATGGCCAAAGGATAAGCAAAGGCAATTTACAGATGAGGAGATCAAAGCAATCCATAATCATATGAAAAATTGCTCTAAATTATTACTTATTAGAGAAATGCAAAATAAAGCTTCTCTGAGCTACCATCTCACACCTCTCAGACTGGCCAATATGGCCAGAAAGGATAATGATCACTCTTGGAAGGGCTATGGGAAATCTGGGACACTATTACATTATTGGTGGAGCTGTGAACTCATCCAATATTTCTGGAGAGAAATTTGGAACTACCACAAAGGACAACAAAAATATACATATCCTTTGATCTAGCAATATCACTACTGGGTCTATACCCTGAAGAGATATTGAAAGAGGTTAAAAACATCCCTTGTACAAAAATATTCATAGCAGCCTTATTTGTGGTGGCAAATAATGGAAAATTAAGTAAATATCCTTCATTGGGGAATGGTTTAACAAACTGTGGTCTATGTATGTCATGGAACACTATCATTCTATTAGAAACCTGGAGGGATGGGAATTCAGGGAAGCATGGAAGAATTTTCATGAACTGATGCTGAGTGAGATGAGCAGAACCAGAAAAACACTGTACACCCTAACAGCATCACGTGGGTGGTGATCAAAGTTGATTGACTTGCTCATTCCAACAGTACAGCAATCAGGGACAATTTTTAGTTATCTGCAATGGAATACCATTTGTATCCAGAGGAAGAATTGTGGAGTTTAAGCAAAGACGAAAGAATTAATTTAGGAAAAAAACCTGTTATCTTATTATGTAATTTTGCTATCTCTTATACTTTATTTTTCTTCCTTTAGGATATGATCTCTCTCTCATCACATTCAACTTAGATCAGTGTATACCATGGAAACAATGTACACTGTGGTGGTGGTGGGGGTAGAGAAGCAAGATTAGGGGAAAAATTGTAAAACTCAAAATATATAAAATCCCTCTAAAAAAAGAAAGGAAAGCATTGTTACATTCAAAGAAATTTGCAATGTGAAAGACGTTTACCTTTCACTTTCATAAACGAGTAGGTTGGGAATGTCTTCTAATATGTCATCATTTGAGTTCAATTTATTAATTTTGTCACATTTAATTTTGATTTTTGATGTTTTTTCATTTATATTGCTATTTTGCATTTATATTTGCTATTTTGTACATTGCTTCCCTCTGTATTATTTCATGAATATCTTTCCATACTTTTCTGTATTCATCACACACACAATTTCTTACAGCATAGTAGTATTCTATTACATTCATTTCCCAAATTTATTTAGATGTTTCTCAATCAATGGCTATCAACTTCCTTCCATTTCTTAGTCTTGCAAAAAATTCTGCTATAAATTTTTCATATATGGGGACTTTTTTCTTGCTGCTGGCTTCCTTGGGAAATAAGCCCAGGATTGGACCTTCTGGTTAAAAAGATATGGATATTTATTCACATGATTCCAAACTTATTTCAGAATTGATTGAACCTTTTCATTCTTACCATTATTAATGTATTGGTGTAAAGAAATTTTGGAGACAGAGCCAAGACAGTGGAATGAGGGCAGGAATTTTTGGAAACTTGTGCCCCCAAAAATCTAAAAGTCATTCAATTATGACTTTAGCCAAAATGGAGAGTGGCTGCACCTACAGAAAGACTGAGCAATACATTTTCCCATACAAGTTAGGCCTGGATTGGGCAGCAAACTCAGAGTAAACCTGCTCCAACCTTCTGGGAACAGTCTGTGGTTGCCTGGGTCCCTGGGGCCACCTGGGGACATGGAAGAGCCTGGCATGGGGATCTATGGGGACAGCTTGAAGGGGTGGTAAGAGAACTCTGCCAGAGTGAGCATGGAGTCCTGGCCAGCACTGGCCTCAGAGCATCCCAGGAGCAAGAATCTGACCCAGGAACATGCAGAGCCACGCAGCACATTCAGAGCACTCAGCCCACAGATAGTATGGGGGTGGGGAGAGACTGCAGCGGTCCCTCTGCTAGCTCTGGGGCAGGACTCTGCTGCTTTCCCCACATTTAGATCCAGGTCACAGTCTGGGGCCCCTAATATCACAGAGGAGCAGGGACCTTCTTCACAGCTCTAGGGCAGAATAGAGTGTGTGGTCATTCACAGACCAGAGCACAGGAAAGCAAGCAGTGAGATTCTCTCATAAGACATTAGAGGAATTAAGGTCTCTGTTGGGTTTCCCAAAAATCCCCCAAGCCTTGGAAGTACAGTAAAACAGTCATAGGCTGTAGAAAATGAGCAAACATAAACAGAAGTACTTGAACATAGAGAATTGCTTTGGTCCCATGAAGGATCAAAATACACTTTTAGAAGATGATAAGTTGAAGCTTCTATATACAAAGCCTCCAAGAGAAATAGAAAATGGACTCAGATCATGGACAAGCTTAGAAAAGACATTAAAAAAAATAATGGAGCTGGAGGAAGAATTGGGAAGAGAAATGAAAGTGGTGCTGGTAAATCATGAAAACCAAGTCAACAGCTTGACTGAAAAAAATAATATGTTAAAAACCAGTTTAGGCCAATTGGAAAAAATCAACCCATAAGGCAAATGAGAAGAATTCCTTAAAAAAGCAGAAATGTTCAAAAAGGAGATATAAAAGCTCTCTGAAGAAAATAACTCTGAATGGAGCTAAAGAAAGCTGTTGACTTTGTGAGAAATCATGAAACAATACAAAATGAATAAAAATTAGAAGAAAATGTGAAATATTTTATTGGAAAAACAACCAATCTAGCAAACAGAACCAGAAGAGATAATTTGATAATTATTGGATTACCTGAAAGTCGTGACCAGGAAAAGACACTCGACTTCATCTTTCAAGAAAAAATACTGCAAAATTTCCCTGAGATCCTAGAAGCAGAGGGTAACATAGAAATTGAGAGAATCCACTGACCACCTCCCGAAAGAGATCTAAAAAGAAAAACTCCCAGGAATATTATAGCCACATTTCCAAGTCAAAGAGAAAATACTAATAGCTGCCAGAAAAAAAAAAAATAATTCACATAGCATGATGTTACAGTCAGGATTACACAGGATTTGGCAGGATCTACATTAAGGGCTTGTAGGGCTTGGAATATGACATTCTGGAAGGCAAAAGAGCTTGGTTTACAACTGAGAATCAACTACCCAGCAAAACTGAACATCCTCTTTCAGGGGAAAAGAAGGACTTTCAATGAAACAGGAGACAAGCTTGCCTGTTGAAACAAAGAGAGATGAACAGGAAATTTGATCTCCAAATACAGGACTCAGGTGAAGCGTGCATGCATAGAGGGGGTGGATGAGGACTCATTATGAGGACCTTAATGATGTTGAACTGTTTATATTTCTGCATGGGAAGAAGATAAAAAAACTCATAGGAACCTTCTCATTTATAACAGCAGTTGGAAGAAGCATGTATGGACGAGGCAGAGGAAGGAGTTGAATATAATGCTATAATATGGATGGTGTCAATGGGTGATGAAGGAAAGTATTGGAAGGAAGAGAAAGGAGAAGGAGAATGGGCTAAGATATTTCCAATTAATAATTACCTAGCTGTGTGGCCACTTAACCCCACTGCCTTGCAAAATAAAACCTAAAAAAAAAAGATATTTCACATAAAAGGGTCAAGAAAAATGGAGAGGAAAAGGCCAGAAGGAGAGGGGGAATGAGTGAGCCTTTATTCTCATCAGAAATGATTCAAAGAGGAAATATCATACATAAGGGGACTGGGAGGGGGAGTAGGTGATAGAAAAGAGGGAAAATCATTGGAAAGGGTACACAGATACAATACACTTCTGAGCAGGGACAGGCTGAAAGGAGAGAAAGAATAGAATCTATGAGATTGGGATTAATAGACTGGAGGGAAATATAGCTAGTAATAATAATTGTTGGAAAAGATATTGAAGCAACTTCTCTGATGGACTTTTGATAAAGAAAGCAACTGACTCCCCCAAAAAGAGCCAATGGAATCAGAATAGACTGAAATATTTTTTTTTCCTTTCACTCCATTTCTCTTGCGATCTCTCTACTTTTTGGGGGGAGGGGTTTTATGTTTACTTTCACAACAAGGTAATGTAATAATATGAAAATAAATACACCATGGGGGAACAAACAAACAATGTATTGGTCTATCATCCCCAAATTCTTCAACATTTACTCTTGGCATTTTTTGATTCATTTTTGCCACTTTACAGGGTCTGAGGAAAAATGTCAGAATTGATTTGGTTTGCATTTCTTTTATTATTAATTTTTTGAAACCTTCTTACATGATTTTTCAATGCTTTGCAGGTTTTTTGATATTTGTTTTTGACTATTAATCAATTGGGATCATGACTGTTAGTTCTGTGTGTCTCGTCTGTGTGGTGTGTGTGTGTGTGGGGGGGATTTATGTGATGTAATGAATGTTGATACATCTTGGATAGCAAATGTTTAGGAGATATGTCTAATATAAAATATTTCCTCATTGAAACACTTTCCGTTCTTATCCTAGATGCAATAATGCTGACTGTATAGAAACCTTTCAGTTTCAAATGGACAAAGCCATTTGTTTTATCTTTTGCAATAGATTATTTCTTGTTTGGCTAAGAAGAAATCTTTTACCAATAAATAACTGTCTGTTTCTCTTACATTTTTTAACTATTTTTAATATTTTATATTATGGTTGCACATATATAATTAAGAATGTAACATGGTCTCAGTATAAGTCCAAAGATAATTTCTACTAGGTTATTCCCCAGTTTCCTCAGCAGATTTTATCTAATAAGGAGTTTTTTCCTGGGTGATCTATATGTTCCACTTTATCAGATTGTGATTTATTGAGTTTTACTCTTTTTGAATCCCCTTGTCTAGTGTGTTCCAACAATTTAATTCTCAATTTTTTAATTACTACAATTTTTTAAATTTTTTAGTAGTTTGAGGTCGAGAAGTATTTCCCCTTTTTCCATTGCTTTGGTTTGTTTGATATTCTTGATTCTTTTTCTAAATAAAATTTATCATTATTTTTGTCAAGTTTTGTAAAGAATTTTCTTGGTAATTTGATTATGTAGCATTCAAAGTGTAAATTAATTTTGATAGTATTGACATATTTATTATTTTTTCAATTTTTTTTTTTTTTGTTTAAGGCAATTGTGTTGAGTGTCTTACCCAAGGTCACTGAGCTAGGCAATTATTAAGTATCTACCTTCGGATTTGAAGTCAGGTCCTCCTGACTCCAGGGCCAGTGCTCTATCCACTGTACCACCTAGCTGCCCCCAACATTTTTATTATATTGACATGGTCTAGCTAAAAACATGGAATATTCCTCCAGTTATTAAGTTTGTTCTTTAAGTCTTCTGTAAATGAATCAATAAATATGTTTTTAAGGGCTTTGGTAGGTTGCTCTTGAGGTATTTTATACATCTTTGTTTTTATTTTATAGAAATGGTGCTGATTTTTGAGGGTTTGTTTTATAACTTGCAAATCTGTTAAACCTGTAAATTGTTTCAGTTAGTACCTTTCCTGATTCCTTGGAGTTTTCCAAGGAAACCATCATATCAATAAATAGAGATAATCTTATCTTTTCCTTTACATTTCTTTTTTTTTTCATGTTGATATTGTTAAAATTACTAGAGCTATATCAAATGATATTGAGTCTAGTGGGCTTTCTTACTTTATTCTTGTATTTACTGGAAGGAAATTTGAATGTATCTCCATAACATATGAAGCTTGTGTTTGTTTTTAAATAGATGCTTTCAATTATATTAAATGCCTATAATTTGTTGATTAAAAAAACATAAAAGAATTGTACTTTTAAAAGACTTTTTTTTTACTTTTTGCTTCTATTGAGATTATCTTATGTTTGGGATATTTTAATTTTTCAGATGATTCATTGCATTGATTTTTTCCCTAATGTACAACCATCTTTGTAACCTTTGTATAAATTTTCTTGGATAAATTTCTGTAATCTGCTTGATGGGATTTTCTTTAAAACTTCTGAATTAATATTCATTAATGATATTATATTATAGTTTTGTTTCTGTGTTTAATTTTCCCCTCTAATAAGCATTATATTTGTCTCATAAAAGGATTTTTTTTAGGTTTTTGCAAGACAAACGGGTTAAGTGGCTTGCCCATGGATACACAGCTAGGTAATTATTAAGTGTCTGAGACCAGATTTGAACCCAGGTACTCCTGACGCCAGGGCTGGTGCTTTATCCACTATGCCACCTAGCTGCCCCTCATAAAAGGATTCTAATAGGGATATTGTTCATTTTTTAAGAATAATTTATGAAATATTGGTACTAGTTTATAAAATTTGATAAAATTAATCCGGTGCAAGAGTTATTTTCCTTGGTAGTTCCTTCACATTTAGGTCTATTTCCTCTTTGAGATCAGATTATTTAATATTTCTTGGATCTTCTGATAATTTGATTATTTTATATTTTTCAAGCTGTTGTATCTCTTTTTTGTTCTCAGTTGTGTTCGAATATAATAATGCATATGTTCTAATCATGATTTTCATTTCTTCTGGCTTTACTGTGATTTTACCTTGCTCATTACCATTTTAATAATTTGATATCCTACTCTCTTCTTTTTAATTAAATTACCTAAAGGTTGATCAATTTTATTAGACTTTTCAAGGAACAAGTTTTTAGTCTTATAAAGTCTATGAGGTTTTTGTTTGCAGTTTGTTTTCCCATTACTTTTCAAAATATACCCTTTTGTGACCATTTTAGTTTTATTTTCTAATTTTATTGTGTAGTCATGTAACTAATCTCTTTTTCTTTATGTATTATTGTAAGGATAATATTTTTCCCTCTGAGAACTGCTTTCTATCCCAGAAATTCCCATTATAGAAAATTTTTGTGTTTCATCACCAATATTATCTTTACACAATTATCAATTGTTGCAATTTGTTAGTTGATGGTGTCATGATATTTTTATATTTCCATTTGAGTCTTTCATTTTGTTTGTGGTCCCTTTTCTTATTGCTTTATGATCTATAGAACATGTACTTTTCATTATTGTCTTTTTATATTTGTTTGCAGTATCTCTGTTCCTAGTACAAGTACAAGAGTACAATTTTTGGTGAAAATTCCATGTGATGCAGAGAAATTTATATTATTTGAAAAATATGTTCTTTTATTATCCCATAGAGAAGGTAACATGTCTATTAACTTTACTTTCTCCGGAAGTTATTTTCAGTTCATATTTTCCCTTTTGTTTATCTTTCTGTTAGTCTTATTCAAAATGGATAGAGAGATATTGTAGTCTCATGTCACTCTTAAAATGTCTTCTTTATGCTTAGATAATATTTCCTATATTAATTTTCATGATAAGACATTTGTAACATCTAAGGTTAATATTGACATTGATTTGTTTTCCTTGGCTCCTTTCAGCATAACATAGATTCCTTGTTTATTCCTTTTTATTTTTCTTTTTTTTCACTTTGCCTGATAACTTTTTCTCTTTTTGGATGCAATTAAATGTGTAGCAATTATTTTTTCCATTTCTTCAGTTTCATTTTAGTTTAAATCTTTTTTTTTAATTGGATTCTTATAAGCAATATATTGTAGCAGATATTTTTTAGGCTTTTTTTCTTTTGTAAGGCAATGGGGTTAAGTGACTTGGTTAAAGTCACACAGCTAGATAATTAATGTCTGAGGTCTGATTTGAACTCAGGTCCTCCTGACTCCAGAATTGATGCTCTATTCACTATGCCATCTAGCTGCCTCTAGGCTTTCATTTTATTATCTAAACTGTCAATCTGTCTTATTGAATTATATAATCCATTTACTTTAAAGTTATGAATTATATTTATTTTTTTCAACTTATCTCTTTTGGACTTCTTTCAAGTTATGCTTTTTTCTCTTCTACTGTAAGTACATTATTAAATTCCTTCAATTGTTTTGCCTTATTTTTTAATAAAGTAGTCCTATTAGCAATGATTTTTTTCTCAACTTAATTCCAGTTTCTTACTTTTCATTCCTTTCCTTTTAAGGTTTTGTTTATTCTTTCCAGTTATTACCTGTGCATATATTTCTTTTCCCTCTTTTTTTTCTCTCAGTCAATTTGATTCCCCCTTCCTTTTCTCCCCTTTAGGTAGTTGGATTCATTTGTTTTTGTTTTTATTTCCTGTTTGATACTCTTTCCAAAAATGATTTTTTTCTACTCTTTTCATTATCTATTTTCTTTTCCTATTTCCCTTTCTCTGATTTATTATTCTTTTATCATCTAGATTCTCTCTCTTCTCTATAGTGGTCATATAGTACAAGCTTCTAAGGTATGTATTCTAGCATTTATCCTCTAGGTAATTTGAAGCGTTCTTTTGTGTTTACTTTTTTCTTGAGGTTTTTCTATCACAATGTGACTAATATGTAAATGTTTTGCATGACTACATGGTCATAACCTATTTCAAACTGCTTGCCTTCTCAAGCATGGAGGAAGGAAGAGAGTTTGCAAATGAAAGTTTTAAAAACAAATGTTAAAATTGCTCTTACATGTACCTGGGGAAAATATAATACAAAACAAGCAATTTAAACATATATATATATATATATATATATATATATATATATATATATATATATATATATAAATACATGTATATATAGTCTTGTTAATGGTTGATTTTAACAGAATTATGTAGGCAGTTTTATAAGTGATCTGGAAGCAGAGAAGCAAAGCACCCTTCAGAATGTCATGAGAATGATGCCTAATCCTATACATACAAGAGAAGATTTCTATGAGCCAGATGACAACTACATGGCATATCTGGAATTCAAAATGTCCTGATTAAGAGGTACTGGAAGTGAGTTATTAAGATGTAAGGAGACTTGATATTAGTTAATATTACTGAACATTATTTGATTGCTTTCACCTTTTTTCAATGTTAATTTTTACTTTTAGTTTTTCTTGGTTACATTTAAATATTCATTCTCAACATTAGTCCATTGTGAAGACTCTAAATAGCTTGCTTTTTAATCTGGCATGCAATTTTGAATGTGAACAAGTGAACAAGTGATTATGAACAAGTGAAAAATCTTATAAATTTGACATAAATAAATGTTCCATGATGGGAATGTACTGTTATTCCTTCATGAATCAAGATGACACATTGAGGAAATTGAGGGTATTATAACAAGCACTAGTGGGAAGTAAATGAACCACATTGATTCCAACTTGTGACTCAATTCTAGATCTATCTCAGTTTCTTTTCTATTCACTCTTTTTGTCTTGGGAAAAAACTAAATGTAGTTGTAGATATGTTTATTGCTGTGAGCATTATTGCCCTGAGTATCTGGGAAACTGAACCATATCTATCTGTTGCTTAAAATCCTTTAATGGGGCAGCTAGGTGGTGCCTTGGATAAAGCATCTGCCCAGGAGTCAGGAGTACCTGGGTTCAAATACTGTCTGAGACACTTAATAATTACCTAACTGTGTGGCCTTGGGCAAGCCACTTAACCCCATTTGCCTTGCAAAAATCTAAAAACAAAACAAAAAAATCTTTAACAAATGAAATTGAGTATGTTGACCAGAAACCCTTGTCAGATCCAAAGATGCAAGGAATTTTATCAGCATTTCTACCTCTCAAGCAACCCTTATCTGAAAACTAGTCTCTTACTGGTTAAGCACTTGTTTTCATATTCCTTTGATTGAATAAAATCACTTGGGAAGAGTAGAACACCTCCTTTTTCTGATTTCAGGGAAGTGCTTCTGTTCACTTCCCCCTCCCAACTTGGAAAGTCTCTAATCTTTTCTATAATTAAAAATGATATTTCCTAATATTGTCATATTTAATTAGTTGTTTTTAATGTGTAATGATCTGTCTCCCCTGTGTTTGAGGTTCAATGCTAAGCTAATAAGGTCTAGTTAGGCAACTTGTATATGTTGTTTCATAAATTGATATGCTCAAACCTTGGTTTCCTTAATCCTTTCATCTTTCATTCGCTACAATCAGGAGCTAATATATGATGATGAAAATAGTTAATAAATATTCCATGGTTTTGTAAATGGATTTTGGAATTTTTTTGTTTTGTTTTTTTTTACAATTTTTAGGGATTTAACTTGACCATTTCTTTTATAACCATTAATCAATCTACCAATCAGTATATATTTATTAAATACCTGATAAGTGCCAAGTTCTATGCCAAGGTCTTTGTCACATAGCAATCTGTTCAGTTCTAGACTTATATTTTATGAACTCAGTATCAAGTTGGGACCATTCCAACTCCCTCAAACTTGAAAGAGGTTAATGGTAACAGCTCCTCAGAAAAGGTTAGTAGCATTAAAACTAATCTTATGTAATAGAGGAAGGCTTCCTTGCTTTGTGAGAAATACACAGTATGCAGCTGTATCATCTCATGCTATTTATAAAATGTTATTTTGTGATTTTTCTAATAGGGCCAGAATTTCTGTTATAGAAAACACAGTTACCAAATAACAAATTTATTTGTTCTTCATTATGAATATAAATGATGATCATATGGAAGTCCCTCATGGACTCTGAGAATCCCAAATGACTAGAAATTGATGGACAGTCTTTTAACAAGACTAAAGGGAAAATTCAGTTCCTTTGTTATGTGTGAAAGGTACCACTCCCCATGGAATTTTTCTCAAGAGAAGGACCATAGAACTCATAACAGCTGTGGAGGCAATGGATGTTGAAATTTTTCAGAAGTCTTTTAATAAGTGTATATCTACAGTCAGGTACATAAGAAATACTAGTCATATCACAGAAGCTAACAAGTTAATATGTGATAATCTTCATTCCTTTTCTGCCTTTTGTCTCCAAGCAAAGAATCTGTTAACTTAGTGAGGAGACAGTCTTTTGATAGTCACACCTTGGATAAAAAGAAAAAAATTCTACCATTCCTAATTCAAATTTTTGTTATCTTTTATTTCCCCCCTGCAGCCCCTTAAGTGGGTCATGTTGCTCACTTGCTAAAAGTATAACCAAGATCTGGTTTGATGAGGTATGAGTTATTGATTTATTAAGAGAAAACATATGGATATAAACTGGCTATCATTTGGATAATGGATCATGTGCTGGATATCACTTAAGATGATGAAAACAAAACAAAAAAATCTTTCTCCAGTAGTGATTTCCTATGTGACTCTAGGTAAGTCACAAATTATGCTTTTTAATAAAGAAAATATTACCTGTGGAATATACCTTGAAGTGTTAGTATCGAAGCTTTAAAAAGATGGCATTTGTATCTCAAGACCAAAATAAGTGCCTGCTATTGTAGTTTTAGTAGTGACTATAGCAGTAGTAGTAGTAGTGGTAGTATTGGTTGTAATAGTAGCAATGGCAGTGCTAGTTGAGAGTAATAATAGCAGGAGGAACAGTAGCAGCAGCAGCAGCAATAGTACTGTGGTGGAGGGTAGTAACAATAGCAGCAGCAGAAGGAACAGTGGTTGTAGTAATGGTGGTTAAGGGTAGTAATAGCAGGAGTAACAGCAGCAGCAGCAGCACAGCAGTAGTAATACTAATAGTGGTTGTAGGAGTAGTCGTGGGGAGTAATAGCAGCAGCATTAGTAGCAGTAGCAGTAGTAGCAGTAGTAGTAGTAGTAGTAGCAGCAGTAGTAGCAGCAGTAGTAGTAGTAGCAGCAGCAGCAGTAGCAGTAGTAGTAGTAGTAGCAGCAGCTGCAGCAGTAGTAGTAGTAGTAGTAGCAGCAGCAGCAGTAGTAGTAGTAATAGTAATGGTAGTAGTGGTGGTGGCAGTGGCTCACAAATACACTTCTAACTTCTAATTCTAATTAATTGAAAGAGTTCAGTGTGTATTGTCAGTCACAGGGAAAATGTGGTCAAAAGACTAAATGTAGCAAAGTATTAGAATGTGGTTCAATTGCCTATTTTGATTCTGAGGTAAAAGAACAGTGAGGGATAATTAAGGATGTCTGGGATTTAGGTTGAAATCTGCCATTTCTCTTTGCTTTCAAGTCCCTATGTTTCAAATAATACCATCTCATTTCTATGCTGCAAAGCTTTTCTAATAACCCAGTGATGTGAACTATTCAGGGAGCATCTCAGTGAATGATGAATGTTCTCTGAACATACAAGCCTTATGCTATTTTGCTCATGTAGTTCCATGGATCACACTATATATATTCTGAAAATAAGATGAATGGGGATTTAAAATATAAAAAAAAAATTATGTCCTGCAAATACAATAACTCAATGTAAGTCAGGAGAATGATACAAAAGCTACACAAGATAATGAGACATTGGGTTATATATAAAAAAAGGTAAATCTTCCAGGAATCAGGGAGACACAGACTAGTCCTGTCTGATTAGGGATATTGAGTTTAGTTTTGGGTGATACACACTAATAGCCTTCACACAAAGAGTTAGATGATCATTTGTCAGGTGTGTGATAGATAGACTAGATGTGCTTAGTTCTCTTTCAACTTTAAATTAAGTTCTTGCTTCAGTAATTTTGGGTGTGTGTGTGTGGGGGGGGGGGTAGTCACACACACTTAGATAGAGAAACTATCCAAGGCAATAGAGAAGGGTATATTTGCTTTTTGTCAGAATTAGTTGAATGATTGTATTACTTGGCATAGATACCTAGGTAGTAATGTTACTGAAGATAAGTTTAAATACAAAAGACATTTGGTATTTTATTGATGTTAGACAAAACTGAGAACCACATTGACTGACCAGAGGAATCTCATGGATTGTTCTTTGAGAAGCGTAGTTTTAAAGTGATTAATGAAAATTGCTTAGCCCATGAAACATATGAAAATTATTATTCTCCCTTTCTTATTTTCTAGAGAAAGGTTAGATAATACATAGCAACAAGCATGGGTTGTTGATTTGACTGAAGTCAAAAGATGTGAACTGAACATTTCTATCCCTTACTACCCATGACAACTGTTCTTTTGATGCAGGTTCCTCAACTGGAAAACGAGAAGCTTGGATTAAATAACTTCTTAGTTTCTTTTCATTTCAGAGTCCATGGTTTCATGTTCTTATTTTAGAGTGAATTTCTAATGAACAGATGCCAGCTTCTGTCATGGCCTCAGTGATTCATCACCTAACACCTGTCTTTCAGATGTGTCACACCTTTCCTTGAAGTAAAGTGGGCACTCAAGTTTCCTGGTATATCTAGCAAAAAAAAAATCCTGTAAACAGTTGGTATATGTAAAGTAAATGTCTACTCTCACCAAAAATTAAAGTGAAGAGATTTAGAAAAGTGGTCCCTGAAAATATGGGAGGCATTGTTTCATTTCACTAAGAATTCTTAACTTTAAATTATTTATGAAAGTTTGGTTTAAAAAAAAGACCAAATTCTGGATATGTATCAATTTTTAAAAATTATTTTAAAATGTCATCATTATTTTGAAGAAGTCAGGACAGTGATATTGCTTGAATAACTACACTCCTTGGGGGGCAGCTAGGTGGCACAGTGGATAGAGCACTAGTCCTGGAATCAGGAGGACCTGAGTTCAAATCTGTCCTTAGGTCTTTGATAATTGCCTAGCTGTGTGACCTTGGGCAAGCCACTTGACCCCATTGCCTTAGATAAATAAAATTTAAAAATAACAAAAAAGAATAACCACCCTCTTGTGTCATCCACAATAACTCTAAAAAATAAGGATTCCAAATAAGATAGACACACAGGCATTCACAAACACACACATATATATGTAGTAAATTATAAACTGGCTAAGGACAAGACCACTATATTTTACACATAAACACATTCTAACAGTCTCATATATGTGTTTGCTATGTAGTATAGCCTATTTTAGTGAAGACCTTGGTAATGCACAAACACTCAGTCATGTACCATATTAGACACTGTGCTATGCATGAGTACTACAAAGACAAAAGCAATCCATTTCTGCAATTATACTAGGCCTAAATGATAAAAAATAAAGGAAGGATGCAAATATAATTGGGAAGGGACAAAACCTAAATAGAGACTTACTCAATAATACATGATACAGGCAATATAATTCTAAACTGGAATTACTCATGAAAAGAGGAGGAACATGCACAACTTCATTTACTCTCTTTATTTCATCATGGGATTATGTTGAGGCAGAATGAACCTAAAGTATATGTAGTCCTTTGTGTGTACATGGCTGAGAATTTTCCTTAAAGCTAAATTTCCATAGTTTGAGTATTTGGACAAATAGTGGGACTGTTGTTTGTAACTGACTTTATGGGAATGAAGTTTGTAAAGCAAGAATGAGTTCCTTTGTTGTCTAAGCTTAAATGGAGGTGCCTGAGGTAGCTGAGAAATTAGTTATTTCAGAATCTGTTGCACTTAAGTTTGTAAGAAAAATTCAACAAGAGATCTGATATCTTGAAATTAGTCTTGTGATGAGTTTAGCAAGTATGTTGCAGCAAGGTATCACAAAAAGTCAGCAATTTGAAGAGTTGTAGAATAGTTTGTTAGGAGAGGTGACCCTCATTTATTGTCTCCTATGTGTATGTGTATATGTATATGTTTATATTTGTGAATGTTTGAAAAAAAAGCATAAACATCATATTTTAAGAAGTTGCCCAGATCTGTTAGAATTAGAGGACAAAGTAGAAATAGGGTCCACTAGTCATTTGCTGTTATGGTGGCAAAGAATTGGAATGGTAGCAAAAATTTGGAAATTGAGTGAATGTCCATCAATTGGGGAATGGCTAAACAAATTGTAGTATATTTATATTATGGAACACTATTGCTCTATAAGAAATCAGGTGGGATAAGATTTCAGAGAAACCTGAAAGGATTTGCATGAAATGTTGCTGAGTGAGTGAGATGAGCAGAACCAGAACATTGTACACCCTAACAGAAACACGGGGATGATGATCAACCTTAATGGACTTGCTCATTTCATCAGTGCAATAATCAGGGATAATTTTAGGGTATCTGAGACAGAGAATACCATCTGTATCCAGTCAAAGGACTGTGAAATTTAAACAAACACGAAAGATTATTAACTTCAATTTAAAAAAAACTTGTCTAATGTATTACATAATTTTGCTATCTCTAATATTTTGTTTCTTCCTAAAGGACATTTTTTTTCTCTCTTTTATTTTTTAGGTTTTTGCAAGGCAAACGGGGTTAAGTGGCTTGCCCAAGGCCACACAGCTAGGTAATTATGAAGTGTCTGAGACCACATTTGAACCCAGGGTACTCCGGTGCTTTATCCACTGTGCCACCTAGCCACCCCATTTTTTTCTCTTAAGACAGTCAAGATTGATTAATGCATAGCATGGAAACAATATGAAGTTTATTGCTTACTGTGGGGGAGGGGCATGGGAGGGAAGGTGGGGGGAAATTGAAAAATTCAAAACCTTACAAAAAATGTTAGGTAGAAACCTCAAAATGAAAACTCCTAAGAATATTATAAACAAACTCTAGAGGTCAAAGGAAAGACAATACTCCAAGCAGTCTGAAAGAAATCCTTGAAACAGCAAGGGGCCGTAGACAGGATCACACATGATTTAGCAGTCACCATTATAAGGAGTAATGGAGAACTGTGAAAATATTGTAAAAGAGAAAGATTTCTCTGCTTGCAATCAGGAATAATTTGATCATAAATAATTGGGTATTATACTTCAGGGAAAAATTGTATATTTGGTGAAACAAAACTTCCAAGCATTATTTATTGATGGGAAGGGAACAGAGCTATATTGAAATGTTGAATTTCAAACTTCAGGCAAGAGAAATGTAATCAGATCAACATGAATGAATAGTGATGAAGGGGTAAAGGCAAATTAACTTATATTCTAATGTGGGAGATGATGCATGTTCCATTCTGAGCCCCATCATTATTCAAGTCTATAGGGGGAGTCTAATTAGATAATGTCTAGAAGTAGTTATATTATAACTTGGTAAACTAAAGACAAAAATAGAAAAAACAGAAAGAGGAATGTACTGGCTAGATTAAGAAAGAGGTTTAGGGAAATATCTCTCAGAAAATCAAAAAGAATAAATTGACATGTATGCAATAAAAGAGAAGAGGCTGAGGGAATTGACTGATATATGAACATCATTCTCCTCTGAACTGCTCAATGAGGGAAGAGCAAACACAGAGTCATATGTAGAAATATATCTCACTTAGCAAGGAAAGAAGAAAAGAGGAGAAAGAACAAGAGTGAATTAGAGAGATTAATATAAAGAAAGAATTTTGGGGGGTCATTTAAATTCTGTTCAAATCTTAATGACTCCATTAAGGATTTTCTTCTAAAAAATGCTGGAATTACTTGACATAGCTTTCTCTAACTCATTTTACAGATAATTATACTGAGGTAGAGTTAAGTGAATTGCCCACGGTCACATACCTTATTAAGATTTTGAGGCTGGATTTGAACTCAGAAAGATTCTAGACATGAGCTCTATCCATTATGCTATCTAGCTAACTCAAGAGAAGGATTAAAACTAAACAAAACAAACTCTAAGAATGTACAAAAAATATTTATAGTTCTTTTTCAAGTGACAAAGAAAAGTAATCTCAGGAAATACTCATAAATTGGGAAACAGGTGAGCAAATTACTATAGCCAAAAGTTTTGAAAAATTCCTGACTCCAGGGTCGGTGCTCTAGCCACTGAACCACCTAGTTGCTACCAATATTTTTTAGGGCCATACCATTATCTTGGTCACTTTTCCTATATCTCCCTCCCTTGCTTACATAAACTAGTCATTCATCTTTTCCTTCTTTGAAACTGACTTTCCTCACCCTTGTCAATTAGAACTTTTCTTGCTGTCATCTGCTTTCCACTCCTTATGGAAATAGTAAAAAACATTTATATAATGCTTATTATATCCCAGTATATATATATATGTATATATTTATATATATATGGTTTGCATATATCATTATCCCATTTCATTCTTACAAGGAAATAGGGTCTATTAATAATTCCATTTTGCCTATTGTAAACATTTAAAGAGAGTTTTTGAGTTGCTCAGGGTCACACAACTGGAAATTGTCTGAAACTGGATTTGGACATACTTTTTTCTTACTTTAGGCTCAGTCATCTATCCAATGTATTACCAACAGCAGGACATTTGACTTAATAATACAAAGACTCTATAGTATCTCCAGATGGTAGCTGACTAAATGGCTCAGTTCTAGAATCAACATCTTCTGTATCATCATTTCTAGTCTCATCTCTAATACAGACACATTATTTTTATATTTGAAGGTTTTTCAAACGGAACAAATTCATTTTCATAACCCCCTTAGGCATTTTAGTTTTATTTCATTGTCTCTGTTTCCCCTACTCATAATATTTTTTTTTATTTTTGATAATTTACAGGGCAACAGCAGATATGAGCAACTTCACCATTGTCACAGAATTTCTCCTCATGGAATTTGCTGACATCAGAGAGCTGCAGATCTTACATGCAATATTGTTTTTCCTGATATATCTAGCAACATTAATGGGAAATATTCTCACCATCACTGCGGTTGTCACTGACCAACACCTCCATACTCCAATGTACTTTTTTTTAAGCAATTTGTCTCTATTGGACATCTGTTACATCTCAGTGACTCTTCCCAAATTCATTGTAAACACCATGAAGGGCATTCAATCCATTTCTCTTCTTGGATGTACTGCTCAGATATTTTTCTTTCTCTTCTTCGGATCAACAGAATTTGCTTTCCTCATGACCATGTCCTATGACCGCTTTGTGGCCATCTGCCATCCCCTGCACTATGGGGTCATCATAACACCAGCCAAATGTCTTTGGGCAGCAGTTGGCTCATGGCTCACTGGCATTGTCTATTCTGCCCTACACACAGGAAACATGTTCCGCTTGCCCTTCTCAGGATCCAATGTGATCCACCAATTTTTCTGTGATATTCCACAAATATTGAAAGTTGCAACTTTGGATGTATACAATACTGAATACCTACTCCTTGCCATAAGTTCATGTTTTCTTTTATTGTGTTTTGCCCTTTTAATTATATCGTATGCTCACATCTTCTCTAGTGTACTCAAAATCCCCTCTGTGGAAGGACGCTATAAAGCTTTATCTACTTGCTCCCCTCACTTGATTGTCCTTCTCTTATTTCTTCTTTCTTCAATTATTGCAGTCCTGGGACCAACATCAGATAAATCATCAGTTCAGAACCTCCTTATTGCAATGGCCTATACAGTACTACCTCCATTCATGAATCCCATCATTTATAGCCTGAGAAACCAGAATATCAAAGTTGTGCTGATTAGGATAATCAAGGTAGTATTTTTTCCCAGGAAGAATGTGTCTAACACTAAGAAATTTAAGAAGATAATTATGTCACTGTACTGCTGAATATGTTAGATGGTCCAATGAGATAAAAAATGAAGCAAATGATTACTATGTTTTATTATAAAATCGCCAAAATAATAAATAATAAATCAAAAGTTAAGAAATTATTTCATGGAATTGAATAAATCATCTGTTCAAAATAATCAAAATATTTATTAGGAAATACTTCCTTTATATAGATAATTCATCTTTATACAGAAAAATTCACCTAGTCATAAAGATGTTGTTATCAATAGAGGTCTGAAAGGAACAACTGATTAAGCTCATGAACCACAGCAGATCATTTGAAAGTAAAGTTATCATCAAGATGATGGCCAAAATCTTCTTCCTTAACCATTACTTTCCTTTCACATCTTTTCTTTTTCTATCAACATTCACTCATCTTCCCAGGGAAAACTTAATCATCCTCAGTAACTATAACATATTAATTCTTATGTTAAATTATCCTCTGTTCTAAATTTTATTTTATTTTTCTTCCCTGGTACATGCAAAAACAAGTTTTAACAAGAACTTTGAAAACCTTGAGTTCCAAATTCTTTCCTTTCCTCCCTTCCCTCTTCCCTTCATTGAGAAAACAAGTTATCTAACATAGACCGAAAATGTGTAGTCATAAAAAACATTAGCACAATAGTCATGTTTCAAAAGCAAACATAACCCCCTCAAGTAAAGAAATCTTAAGTTAATAAAGTGAAAAAAATGCTTCAATCTGTATTGAGACACCCTCAGCTCTGTCTCTGGGATGGATAGCATTTCCCATCATAAGCCCTTCAGAGTTTTCTTGGGTCATGATATTACTGAAAGAAGGTAGTTTAGTCACAGCTGATCATCCTGCAACATTGCTGCCACTTTATGCAGTACATTTCCACATTGCATCTGTTCATGCAAGAGTTGGTTTTTGATTTTTTTTTTTTTTTACTGGGAGCCTCTTGTTGATCATTTCCCAAAATAGAACATCATTTCATCTCAGTCTCAAACATTCCCTAACCAATATGTGTTCCCTCAATCTCTAGCTCCCCACCATCAGAAAAGAACTACTATAAATATCCCTATACATATAGCTTCTATATGAAACTACTCTTAATAAGGGAAGCTATAAATTGTCTGTTTCACACAAGCAAACACACACATTTGCATATCTTTGTTGGAGTTAAGTTCTCCCATTACTAGTTTTAGCTGATGGGCCTTATTCAACCCCACCCTTCCCAATATATAATTACACAATAACCAAATTTTCACAAATTTCCTATAGGCTCTTGCTTGTTTTCTTATTTGTGGGATTCTCTTAGTCTTCTTCCCACTGTCCCCAAAATGAAAATGGTTAAATAAAAATAAATAATAGAAAATATATTGGGGCAGCTAGGTGGCATAGTGGATAAAGCACCGACCTTGGAGTCAGGAGTATCTGGGTTCAAATCCGGTCTCAGACACTTAATTACCTAACTGTGTGGCCTTGGGCAAGCCACTTAACCCCATTTGCCTTGCAAAAACCTAAAAAAATATGCATATATTTAAATCTATATCTAAGATCAATCATCTGGATGAAAAAGTTTAAAAAATAAAAGAAAGAAAAATTAATCAATTATCCATTTTTATTGTCTCATGAATAGACTGATTGAAATCTTTTCCCACTATATGGTGCTGAAAATCAAAATTTTTAAGGTCTGATTATCCTCTCTAAATTATTTCATACTCTGAATTACATCTTATCATAGCTATAACCCAATTAAAAATGGAAAATCTGAGCCTTAAGTCAGAAATTTTCATTAAGATACCTCAGCATTTCTGGTGACTCCTTTATTAGGCTCTCTTTCTGAATTGATTCTGTTCTTGTTACCATCATCATACTTCTATTTTTAATATGTTTGTAGGCTGTTTCACTCAGTCCAAACCTTAGCCTCTCATTTTAAGTTGCCATTGGAAGAGCTTTTGAGTCAAATGAAGGGGAGACTCATTAGTTCTGCTGAGTGTATTTTAAAGAGGTAAAAAATGTGATATTCCTTTGAAAATCACTCCTTTTGTTCTGGAAGTGCCCAAAACTGAAGAGGATGTACATAGTGATTCTCCTGGATGCCTTTTTTTTTTAAGGGTTTTTTTTTTTTTGGCAAGGCAATGGGGTTAAGTGGCTTGCCCAAGGTCACACAACTAGGGAATTATTAAATGTCTGAGATCGGATTTGAACTCAGGTACTCCTGACTCCAGGGCTGGTGCTCTATCCACTGTGCCATCTAGCTGCACCCTGGATGCCTTTCTGAGGTCCTGTCTGCTTGCACATTCTCTGCCTTCTGACACTGAACCCCATGCTAACCTTAAATTTGGAAACAAAGTTGTGAAGGGCTATGCAAAAACAGTTCTTATTTTGATAGTGAAGACGAAAGCACAAAACCTTGCATAATAACTTTTGGTGGAGATCTCAGACAAAAGGAGGAATTGTTGAGAGTTTGGAAAAGATGAAATCCTTATATTTCTGGTACCAGTATTCAAGGGGGAAAAACAAGGTTTTAGATTCTCTTCAGGGAAAGGTCTCTGAAGGTATAGAAAAGGTTTGGGAAGATAGAAATTTGTAGATCTTGTACCCTACTTATATCCCCCAACCAGCTTACTTTACTAAAGTCTTCATGAAATTACCCATTGGGGTAGAAATAGGACTTTTTTACTTTGGTTGAGCTAAGATGACTCACTTCTAATGGGAGTGCTCAATAATTCTGCATTTTTCTGATATATTTCACTTGCATAACTTTTTGCTTGTTTCTATTTGCTATCAGCTTGGATAAATGAATTTACCTGCTACATGTGCTCTGTCAAACTGTGCCTAACACATGATAGTTACCCCAATCAATAGCTAAACATTTATCAGATACTTATAACGTGTGCTGATTAATCACTATTTACTCATTGATTCTTTGCTTAAGGAACAGCTCATATCTGTTCATTTTTAAATTCATAAGCACAAAATTAAATAAAAATAAACTGAAGGGTCCAGACTTTTCTTGTTTCTCTTGCAAAATTTTCAATTTTTCTGTTGTGGTTGGTGGCAAATTATCTGCAGCATAACATGTACACATACATATTCATATACACACACATATGTGCACATAAAGCCTATGAACCAAGTTCCAACATGATTCAAAGGAAGAAAAAGAGTGGTGGAAGATCATCTTCTCTTCTAAGCATTTTATTTGAAAATATTGGAGAATCAAACTCTCCAGTAGGAGAATCAGATTATCACTAACATGATAATGAGTTCAGTTAATTATAATGACATGACCACTGATGTCCTTACAACCAATTGAGGGAATAAATTAACAAAAATCAGGAGAAAAGAATTCAGAAAGGGTCATAGACAAGCAGAATTGTGTTGATGCTTCTGTGTTAAATTTGAAATGTATAAATATTTATCATCTCCATCTCTGTCTCTCTGTCTCTCTGTCTCTCTCTCTGTGTCTGTCTGTCTGTCTGTCTGTCTCTCTCTCACTCTCTCTCTCTTTCTCTCTCTCTCTATCTATAGCTTGATAATAAACATTATAGAGCTTTATAAACTGTACCCAGATTGGGATTAAGCTTTTACCATGCACTTCATTATTTTATGTCCTTCCTCACCCTCAACAAAATAAGCAGAAACAATTTTTCTAGGTTACAGGCTCAGATTGAGTGTGAGAGACTTTGTATTTGTTCTATGTAAAATGTGAGTGAAAAAAGTAAATTTAGGACCCCAGAGCAGAGGAGGTCTACAGAAAGTTTTCTTCGTAGCTGGATTCTTTCTAAAAAAATCTCTCTGCAGAGTGGCTTCTATTCAGGATGTCATTAGTTTGAATCTTGGGAAGAAGAGACTCATTGAACTAGGGACCCAAAGTCTTATGGCAAATGATTAAAAATTATTCAAAGTTGTTTCATTTTTGAAAAGTCAATAAACGTGGAAATTTCTCTTTATGGTGAATAGAAAGAGGACTGTATTTCATCTGCCAATCTTCAGCATTTGCATTGAAGCTTTGTGAGAGATGAGATATTTGATGTAGAATCCAAATTTGGGTTATGTGGAGAAATAAATCCATGGTTCTAGATGACAACTCTTTTTTCATCAAGAAGCCAAATAAGTAGGCCAACATTTTCAGCGCTTCCTTTGGGCCTCACTTCTAGTATTAGTCAGTCAGTATTTATTTATTTATTAAATGTGTACTATATTTTAGGCAGTGTTATGAACTTCTGTAACTGAAACTAGTGACTATATCCTAGAACTAAGGATATATATATAATATATCCTTAGTTCTAGGATATGTACATATATATATATATATATATATATATATATATATATAGAGAGAGAGAGAGAGAGAGAGAGATAATGTTTATCTTTTAAAATATTCTTTTATACATGTAAATTTCTACATTTATACAATACTATATATGTTTCATATGACACTATAGTTGTATGAAAACTGGCCAGTGAGAGAGAGACAGAGATGGCATAAGTTTCAGAAACAGAAAGAACTGCATTTGATATTGGATTAGGTGGTCACTAGTTAAATGACACTGAGTAAATCATAGGAACATCTCTTCTGATCTGAAAAATAAGAATAATTTTTTTCTTAGCATCAAAAGATTATTATAAGACAATCATTTTGGAAATCTTGAAATCTCATATATAACAGTGGTATTATGTGTTTAATTATTTAAAAAGAATTTGCATTTTAGTTTGGAGAATAATATACTTTTTCATTAAGGTATGTTAGATCACTAAATATTGTACTGCTTATCTTATACATATATAATATATTAGTATATAATTGGTAGGCATGTATTTATAAATTTTTAGTATTATCATAACAACTTAAAACTCAAGTAAGCCTTTGCAGATAGCATATATGTGTATTGTATCACTATATTTTTAAATCTATATATGGATATTCATATAATTTATATTATCTATATCTACATTATGTATGTACATACTTCACAAACAACCTTTTGCCATGCTAAACTATGAATGAATTTATCATAGATATGATCAATAGATTTTTATCAATCTTATTCTATTTTTTAAGTTCCTTGAGGCTAGGAATTTTTTTAAATCTTTTATTATTTGCCTATCACTTATTAGTCATTATTTTATTATTACTATTATTATTATTATTATACAGCATAATTAATACAAAACAGATTTAATTGACCCGCATTCTGGATAAAATTGAGGATTATGTAGTAGACTCTCATGCACTTTCAGAGACCCAAAGGACTAGACAATGAAGAACAATATTTTAACAAGACTAAAGAGAAAAGTCAATTTTCTTGTTTATGAAAGACATGACTTTCTGGCTAATTATTCTCAAGAGAAGGTCCAAAGAACCCATAGCTTCTGAGGAGATAATGTTGCTCTTGACTCATCTGGATAATTTAGGAATCAATTTTTTTTCACATACTCCTAAGAAATATATTTCACCATGATTAGTCACAAAAGAAACATTATTTCAGTGAAGTCATCAAGGTCACATGTCATTACTTTCATTACTTCAGTCCTCTTAGTCTTGCCTTAAGGAGTGAGAAAAGGAGATACCATCATATCTAGAACATGCTAAAGAGCAAATCAAGACCTTCGAGAGAGAAGAAATCATCCACACTATATAATTCATGTGTTTTTTCCTCCTTTTATTTCTTTTTGACTGCTTCAGTTACAGGTTTGATAATTTATGAGTTATTAGCTTCTCAAAATGAAGTGTGTTAATATAGATAGTGTGTGGTACTCTAGTTAAGAAATTGCTTCATAAGATATGAAACCTGTCTCCAGGAGTGATTTCCTATGAGACCCAAGGTAAGTCTTAACTTTTCCTTTCTAACATAAAGAAAATACTTCTTTAGTATAGAGCTTGAAACATTGGCTTAGCTTGAAACACTGTATGTGAGACTTTAAAGAGATGATGTATCAATCTCCAGAACTAAATAAATGGCCAATATTATTTTTACTATTACTATTATTATAGCTTTTACTATTACTACTGCTGCTGCTGCTGCTGCTGCTACTACTACTCATCCCTTTTAATTCTAGTCAATTGTCAAGTATATGTTATTGGTCACAAGAAGAATTTGGTTACAAGGGTCAGTGTTACAAATCAATTAGAATGTGGCTCACTCATCTAAAGAGAAGGATCTTGCGGTGGAGAATTGGAGGAGGAATTGTGTTTTAGTTACAAACATCTTTTCTTTGAACTCCACATTCCCATCTATTGAAGAAGAATTGCAAGACTTGTTTTCTCTACCTCATAGGACTATTGAAACAGTCCATTATTTTGAGCTCCCCAAGGAAACATTTTGAAAAATATAAAGTTCTATGAACACTCCAGCCTTGTACTTTTTACTCATACGCAATATGGAATAAGGAGCTTTCATTAACCATGTAAAACTGTGTTCCTCAAGGTATAATCCATGAAACTCCTGTGATCATAGATTTATAAACACCAAATTTATCTAAACTATAAAATTTCTAATACAACTGCATGGATGTTAATATTAGTATTCTGAAACCAAGGTAAATGGAGTTTTAAAGTATGAAGTATTATGTATTGCAAGCTTAAAATGAGTTCAAAGTATAATGTGGAAATCATATAAGTTGTCACCTTGAAAAGACAATCTAATCCCCCTATCCTATGCTTTATTCATGAAATCTGTGTTATTGAATTTAAATCTGGGAGTTCAGTATATGTCCATTGATAAGCTGGTGAGAGTCAACACATGGGTAACTGAAGGTCAACAAGTTAATTTTACATGAAATTACAGGAAGAAGTATGAATAACTGTAGAGAAAAGAAGACTCTGGGGCAAATGACAACTGTCGTAATAGAAGGACTGTCTTTGGAATGGGCTGCATTAGGATTCCCTTTCACAAACATTCTAGACAAGATGTTGGCATGAGATGCTGACATTGGCAGCTAGTTCTATTCCAACTCTAAAACTTAAAATTAGTCCATATATAAGATTTTAAATTATTTGAAACTATAATTTTATTTTGGTGCGATGGAGAATGAAGATCTGAACTCGTGTGTGTGTGTGTGTGTGTGTGTGTGTGTGTGTGTGTATATATATATATATATATATATATATATATATATATATATATATATATCCTATATGTAGTCAGTGATGAGGGCTTTTAATGAAAACATATAAGAATTTATTGAAAGCCATTAAAAGGGATGATATATCTAGATAGTAAATATAATAAACATAGATTATTTTACAATAAATATATTAGAATTTTTATAGCTTAATTCCATATTGCATATGAGAGACACTATTTCCCCTTCTAGTTATTCTCCAGGAAAGTGTTAGAGAATTTCAAGCAAAGATTATTAATACTTATAAGGATCATTTAGTGGGTAAAGCTTTGGAATTAATGTTAGAAGATATAGATTCTAATCATACATCTAGCTCTCATTCCATGGGTGACCTATGACATTTGACTTATCTGTGTCTCAGTTTCCTCATTTGTAAAATGAGAGGATTCATCTTTCAGGGTTCTTCCACTTCAGAGACTTCATGATCCTATTTGAAAGAGAGTTTTAAAGAAGAAGGAGGCAGCTTTTGCCAGTTATGTGCTATTTGGCAGCCTTCTTTCAGATTTTATTGTTAAATGATTTCAGTGATGTCTGATTCTTTGTGACCCATTTGAAGTTTTCTTGGCAAAGACTGGAGTAGTTGAACATTGCCTTTTCCAGCTCATTTGAAAGATGAGGAAACTGAGGCAGACAAATTTGTCACACAGCTAGCAAGCATCTAAGGTCTGATGCATTGCCTGATCTAGTTGCCCTTTTATTCAAAGGGGTCAACTTCCCTTGAACAGAGTAGAATGTCAAAACTAATGTCATGAAAATTTCTCTGTATAAGAAATACACTTAGAATAAATGTACTAACTAATAGAAAATTAAAACTAGAAGAAATAGAAAAATGACCCATGGACTGTGAAAAAAATAAATTGCATTGTATCACTAATTTATTGAATTATTTCTGGGGGACGCCATTTAAAAGAAAACTTCACATTTTGGACAGTAATCCTTTTTAAAGTTTATTGTTATCACAAAGAAACCATGACTAGAAAGATTGATTGACTATACTGCTATGCCGTCCAAATTCACTGTATCTACTTCAAATTCTACATAATTTCCATCAAGTTGAGGAAAAAATAATGAAGGGTGGTTTTCCTAAATCACAGACTAGTTAGATAAATTTCACACACACACACACATATGCAAAGACAGAGAGTATGCAGTTTCATATATATATATGTATATATATATACATATATATATATATACATATATATATATATATATATATATATATATATATATATGTCATATCAAATAACCTAGTTTGTCACTGGGATGGAACACACAATCATCAAATATCAATAGTTCTCTTTTACATGCCAAATATCATGTTACATCTTAGGAATACAATGACAAAAGTGAAAAACGTTCTGCCACTATGCTAGACCCAGATGGTTATGGCAATGAAAGACCTTGAAGCCTGAACTCAGAAGAGCTAAAATCTGAACAATTCCATTCTCAACAGTTTTCTGCTGAAGTGTATGTAACCTGTGGAACTTAAATCCCACATTTAAGAATTTAGATCATAATGATAAAATAAAATGATAAAAAAACAAACAAATAAATGAACACATAAATAAATAAATAGATAAATAAATAAAATAAACAGAAAGGACAAACAGAAAAAAGAATTTAATGCTGTAATTCGAAACTTCTCACAATGACAAACACCAAAAGAATAATACATGTTAAAATTATTTTTTTTATCATTTTTCCTCTTTCCTTCAATCTTATTTCTTTTTCTCTTAATCTTTTTTCTTCTTGGTTTCTTTCTTGTCTTCCTCCCTTTCTCCTTTGATCTATACTCCTTTTCTTCCTTCTTTTTTATTCCTTCTATCCTTCCTTCTTTTTTCTTTTTTCTCCCTTTGCTTTCTTTCTCTTTTCTTTCCCTCTTTCTTTCTTTCCTGCTTTCCTTTTCTCTTTCTTTCCTTCCTTCCCTTTCTTTTTTCTTTTTCTCTTTCTTTCTTTCTTTCTTTCTTTCTGTCTTTCTTTCTTTCTGTCTTTCTGTCTTTATTATTTCCTCCTTCCTTCCTTCTTCCTTCCTTCCTTCCTTCCTTCCTTTCTTCCTCCCTCCCTCCCTCCCTCCTTTCTTTCTTTCTTTCTTTCTTTCTTTCTTTCTTTCTTTCATTCTTTCTTTCTTTCTTTCTTTCTTTCTTTCTTTCTTTCTTTTTCTCCCTCTTTTTCTTTTCTTTCTTCAAATGAATTGTCTAAATTAAATAATCCCTCTAGCACCTGACTTCCACATTTTTGGTCTTTGGGAATATCTTTTTGCTCTCACAGTCATACAGAGCAGGCAGCGATAATAAGGATCGCAGAAGTGAAAAACAGAAAGTACTAGAGACAAAATCTAGTCCAAGTGTCGAAAAGGTTTTTTCCCCCCAATTCCTTAAGCAGACTTTTGAAACCTGGGATTATAAAGAACTCAAATTGAATTCAAATGTTATTGATTGGTAATTTATCCAACTACCAGTGGATACATTTAGTTAACGATTAGAATTTCACAGAACGTAGTATAAGATCTCCTGTTCTGGTTCAAAATCTGGATTTTATAAAGTTGAGACAAAGTCGAGGGAAGTGAAAAACCAGATGAGTTGTATATTTCAGGGCAGACTTGATACTAAAATTCAGATCTCTATGTTCTGTCTTACTACTCCTTCCATTGCATATATAGGACATAGTGAGATAAAAGGTCAGTCTGATCTGATTAGAGAGGTACACAAATAATGGAGGTTCTACATTCTCCACTATGTCAGAGTACTTTTTAGGTGAATTGAGGTAAAAAGGCTAATAAAATAGATCATAATTTGAGAAATAAATTGAATAAAGGGAGGAAACATTAGATCACATCTAAAGTACCTGGTTTCCGTGGACCTTAAGTATATGAAGCTATTAAAGAAGCAATCAATCAGTCAATAAAAAATTATTAAGTAACCAAGCTTTGTACAATGTGCTAGAGATACCAAAAGAAACAAAAGATAGACTCTTCCCTCAAATAATTTGGGGCAGCTAGGTGGCACAGTGGATAGAGCACTGGCCCTGGAGTCAGGTGCACCTGAGTTCAAATCTGGCTTCAGACACTTAATAATTACCTAGCTGTGTGGCCTTGGGCAAGCCACTTAACTCCATTTGCCTTTCAAAGAAAAACCCCTAAAAAAGAGCTTACAATTTAATGGGGGAGACAACTTGAGCAAAAATATATAGATGACAGGCTATTTCTAGGTAAAGTAAAAAATATAATATAGAAAAAGCACTAGAAGAGGGGTTGAATTACAGATTATTCACTTATTTAGCTTGTCTATATTTTCATAATTATCTAAAATTTCCATGAAAAGTATACTCTGGAGTTAAAAATAATATAAGGAATTGAAAAGACCCAGGTGTCAGAAAAACCTGACTTCTCCTCCTGATCTTTACATTAGTAAACTCCCATTTGCTATAAAACATGCTGCCTTCCTGGGACTCTGTTATCAGTAAAAAGTGGGTGTTTGACAAGAAAAATATTTAGGCTATCACAGAGCTTTAACGTTATTTGTTTTGTTCAGTAACTGAGACTTCAGTCTTGAATATGAAGGAGACATAAGGAGGAATTTGTATCATTCAAATAATAAATGCCATAAAACTAGGAAAAATAGTTTAAGTGCTAAAATTCAATATCTATATTGCAATGACAAATACCATAATTCACTATATATTTTCTTTTGAATTTTATTGTAAATTGGTACTCTCCCCAACATCAAAAGGGAATTTCCTGAGAAGCTCAAGGTACTTCTATCTTCTTTCCCCCTCCATCAGTCTCCTTACCTGTGCTTCTGAGTCTTTCCTATTTAATTTGTTTGAATTTGTTTCTCTTCACAGTTGATGTCAGTCTGTCTCCTCTTCTGTCATCAGCTATTCCATAAACAGCATTTTCTGTAATATTGGCTGAATTCATGGATCAGCATTAGAACCAGCACCCCCGATTTCAGCTTAGTCCTAGTTCTGCCACAGAGAAGCTAGAACCTGACTCGCTTTGTGCAGTTTTTGAAAGGAACAGGCTTATTTTCATGGTTCCCCAATGTGACAAGGAATTTTCTCCTTTCTTTGGCACCCTGCTATAAATTTCAGTCTTCGAAATTTCCTGAAAACTGCAAATATGGTCAACTTTACCATCATCACAGAATTTCTCCTCATCAACTTTGCCAGTATCTGGGAACTACAGGTTGTATATGCTGTGTTTTTCATTTTGATTTATTTATCAACCTTGATGGGAAATTTCCTCACGATTACTGCAATTGTCACTGATCAACACCTCCATGCTCCAATGTACTTTTTTCTAAGCAATTTATCCTTCCTGGACATTTGTTACATCTCAGTCACTCTTCCCAAATTCATTGTTAACAGCATGAAAGGCATCCAATCCATCTCCCTCCTTGGTTGTATGGCTCAGATCTTCTTCATCCTCTTCTTTGGAGGAACAGAATTTGCTTTCCTCATGACCATGTCCTATGACCGCTTTGTGGCCATCTGCCATCCCCTGCACTATGGGGTCATCATGACACCAGCCAGATGTCTTTGGGCAGCAGTTGGCTCATGGCTCACTGGCTTTGTTTATTCTGCCCTACACACAGGAAACATGTTCCGTTTGCCCTTTTCAGGATCCAATGTGATCCACCAGTTTTTTTGTGATATACCACAGGTATTGCAGCTTGCATCTTTGGATGTGTACAATACTGAATACCTACTCCTTGCTGTAAGTTCATGTTTACTTTTAATGTGTTTTGCTTTTCTAATTATATCATATGCTCACATTTTCTCCAGCGTACTCAAGATCCCCTCTGTGGAAGGACGCTATAAAGCCTTATCTACCTGCTCCCCTCACTTGATTGTTCTTCTCTTATTTCTCCTTTCTGTAATTATTTCAGTCTTGGGGCCTACATCAGACAAATCATCAGTTCAGAACCTTCTTATTGCAATGGCCTACACAATAGTTCCTCCATTCATGAATCCCATCATTTATAGCCTGAGAAATCAGAAGATCAAAGTAGTGTTGATTAGAATGATCAAAATGGCACTATTTCCCAAGAAGAATGTGTCTAGCCCTAAGAAAGTAAGAGGATAAGGAATGTAAGGCTGGGATTTTGAATATACAAGATGACATAACACTTAGATTTAAAAAAAAAATGAACTTTTCAGTCATCCTTCCCTTTGAGATGCAAAATGATTAAAATAATATCTCCAAAAGTCAAAGTTAGGACAATTATTTTCTGCTAATGACTGAGTGAAGCATTTAAAAATCCAAAATATGTAATATGGGATGCTGCCTATATATTGAAATTATAAAATCATTTCACCTTAATTCTAAAAGCAGAAATCTGGGAAATTTACTGGAAATAGTGGATTCCCATCCTACAGATAATGAATGAATTAACTGGCATGCAAATATAAAAAAATGAAAGAGAGAATAATAGAAATCCAGGATACTTTGTGATTTGATGCACAGTGAAACAACCAGAAGTGGTATAAATGTTTAGCAAAGGGTATAGTCTTATGAAAGAAACTAATGTGAAAGACAGCTTTCTGATGCAGTGTCGAAGAATAACTCCAAATACCTCATGATGAAGTTTGCTAACCATCTTTTAATAGAAAGGTGATGGATGCTAAATATATAGAATTACTTCTGTTTTTCCAGACATAAAGTGTGGATATGATTTTTTGACAGAAGCACATTTATACAGACATAGACCATATATATACATAAATACATAAACATATCTATGTGTATATAAGTTTGTTTCAAGAGAAATGATTTTATTTAGGTTGTGAAAAAGGGAAGTTTATAAAATAATCTCAAAGGAAGTATTGAAAGTGATATTTAAAAAAGAAACAAATTATCAATGAATCTTTCAAAAACATATAGAGAGAAGAAAGCAAAAGAAAGTTAAAAGTGGGATTGAGCAATAAGGACATTGTTGGGACTTTTATATTGAAAATATACATTTATAAAAAAGCAAATTGTCTCTATATGTTCTTTTTATGCTGTTCTCATGTTTTTTGATGTTTGGTAAAGTAAAGAAAACAAAAATGAAAATAAATTAATTCAAAGGTACATACTTCTTTGCTGTTTTGTTTTGTTTTAATTTCTTTTCCAAAAGTGAAATGCCCTTTGCTGCTGCTAGCATTTTGTACATAGAATAACTTGGGACAAAATAAATGGCAGATCTCTAAAACTTGTTCCAACAATGACTGATGTGAGGAACAAATGAAAAGTCATGTTCTTTCCTAAATATTTTGCTTATATAATAATTCCTTTATAAGAATCAAATTCTCACTAAGATAAATATTGTCTGTTCATTTAAGTGGTTCAGGTCAGACCCCTAAAAACTAAACTACTTTCTTTAAGTCACCAGTAGCTTTTAAATATAAAAAAGACACTTAAATATTGTGGCCAAAACAGTAATAAAAAAAGTATTGTCCTCATGTACAAGTGAATGCAATGTCTCAGAGCCTGCTATGCTAAATGTCAGGCACAACACATAGCCAGGCAATACCCATGACTAAGGCACATAAAGGGAGTGGGGTAAATAAAATAATTTTGTGAGGCTAGCATTACTGATTAAATTTTGTAGTACATGACAATATACTTGAGAAATTTTCCAATTTGGAAATGGACAGTAATTTTATTATATACTCCCTTGCAATGAGTACTGTTTATGCCTCTTTTGTTATTGTGGAACTCCAAAGGACTCTCTGGATGGTTGATTTTTACCCTCAGTCTTACTGTCCTGCTCTCTCCTGGTTGTCTGTATGAGAACTATTACTATGAGGCTCTTTCTAATTGGAAAGAATTCTCTTTGACTTTTTAATTTCAATTTCAACTGTTCTGTGGCATACATAGTAGTTGATCACATCAAATCAGTTGACTAAAAATATTCTTGTTCAGTAAAATTATCATGTAACTTCATTGTTTCTGCTCTAGCACATATTCCGAGATCACCCTTCCATATCTCACTTGTGCATAGGGAGGTCAGGCTCTCACAATACTGATATAACTTTTCTCACAATTCTATCAATAAATTATGTTTGAAGGTGTTCTTCTAATGCTATAGTTCATATAATTATTTTTTTCCAATCAAGGGAAGATTAGGTAGATGGAAAGAGAGGTCTGTGAACACCTTGGGTTCACAGAAGTATGCTAAGGTAATAAGAATGGGGTAAGGACCTGGCCTTGGAGTCTGCAGCTATAGGAATAGTAGGAACAACAGAAATCCTCAACACAAAGGGTGGCAAGGCAGTAGTCAGATTTCAAGAGACTCATATATCGGTACTGGTTAGGATCTTGTATCATTTGGAAATTTTTTGACATATTAAACAGTTCTGGATTAAAATTCTAGGATACAGAAATGTAAATAGAGTTACAAAACATTAAGTTTCATACCTGGGTAAGGACCAGAGTGCAAAATAGGTTAGTGACTAGACCTCTTTTTTGTATTGCATTATCATGGAAGCCCCCAAAATGTGCTAAAGAAGCTCACTCTAAAATAGAGTACAGTGTTAAGTAATAGTCTGGAAAAGGGTGCTTTAAAGAAAATCAGGTCTCTGAAAATACTCCATGGAATATTGGAAAATTCAAAGTATTATACAAAGTATACTAAGGCCCAACTTCAGCTATGATTGGACTATTTAACCAATTCATCACATTCTAGTTTTTAAAATTTACAACTGATTTGCTATTATCATATGCTTGACCTCAAACATATCTTGTATGACTATCATTTAAATTTTTAATCCCATAGGATTAAAGAGCTGATTTTACTCATCTTGTTTTATACATGGGCAAATAATTTAATAGAAACTTGTCCAAAAATCATATAACTAAAGGATCACTGAGATTAGCACTACAGCTAGGTGGTGCAGTGGATAGAATACTGGTCTTGAAATTAGGGGATCTGAGTTCAAATCCAGATTCAGACATTTGAAATTTACTAGTTGTCTAAGTCACAAAACTATTACACTAGTTGTGCAAGTCACACAACCTGGGCAACGTCACTTCAACTTATTTGATTCCCATTCAGGCCATTTCCAATCTTGCTGATCCATATCTATTCACTAGACCCAGATGGCTCTGGAGGTGAAAGTGAGGGTGAGGACTCCCTTACTCAAATCTAATTCATATGCATTTCATGGCATCACCCCTCTGATGTCATATGTTCTTTGCAAGTGAAGGACAAACAATAGATACAGATGATAATTGTGCAGTCCAAAAATTAATACTATTTCTACATACACACATTCACACTCCCTCTGATTTTTTTGTATATATATATATATATATATATATATATATATATATAAATTCAGGCAATTATAACTCAGCTTTGTAATACATTGGTTATTCCAATAGGCTATAAAAATGTAAACAAAATTCACCAGTAAAGTTCTTTCATAATGCCTATCTACAAAATACATCCATTCTCTTTTTTCTTCATAGTTTTATTTTATTTTAAAAAGTCAACAATTAAATTTGAAAATCTAGGTGTTGGTTGATACAGTGGATCCAGTGATTTACAAGTTAAAGTTTCATTAGACAAGAACCCTGAAAAATTTGCTTTTTTCCCCCATCTATTTAAAAACCAATTAGGAACTTGAAGATTATTTCTTTTTTAAATTTCTTTTAAAATTTATATATGAAAAAAATTTTAGCCATTCATTTTTGTGAAGTTTTCTCCTTCCCACATCTCCCTCCCCATACCCTAGGATAGTAAGGAATCTGATATAGATTGACATATATAATTGTGTTTTATATATTTCCATATTAGTCATATTGTAAAAGAAGAATCAGAAAAATTTATTCAATTTATTTTCTAAATTGATTAAAAGACACTTTTTCTCCATAAAGTCTCTCTATGAATTTATATAGATAGGGATTTTTCACTAATGGAGCTATCTAGTATTATTTATTTTCAATATTTCAGGATATGATCCAGATTATGATCATATGAGTGAGGAAAAAGTTTGTTTTTTGTTTTTTTCTGAGGTTATAATAAAGAATGATCTTGATTGGGGGGGCATTAAAAATGTAATTAAAGTTGGAAAATACATTCTGGAAATTATTTTACTGTCCTTGTTCTTATTTTGATTGGTTCTCTGTATCACTCATCAAAATACTTTTTTTTATCACAGTTGACACATCATAAAACTTTCTCTAAAAGAGTATATAATATTTTAGAACAGGGACTATTTTTCTCAATTTTTTTCTTTGTATCCCTTCATACATGCAGTGAATATTCTGTATCAATATTCTCTGAATCTGAATTAATTTAGGCTAATTTATGCCCTTTGTCTATGTTTTAATTATAATTATTATCCTGTCAGTTATAATATATTGTTTTATTTTATGGTGTCATTTGGTTATTACTATATCTTATGCCTTTCCATTTTTTTACTTAAAATTTTTCTCTTTTTTTTGTTTTTTAAAGTATTTGTATGGCTTTGTGTTTAATTTCTAGGGTTTTGGCATCTCTCAGACCTCTAACAAGAAACATGTATTCTCAAATTTCCCACTTTTCCACTGAAATTACTAAATATCAAAACATATTTTGGCTTCATCTGAAGATGTTTTAATAAATTTCATAATGCAATGCCTTCGATTCTTCATCCTTGACTCAAAACTAATTTTTTTAATATATGCTGCATTTATTTTCTTGTTGGTATTTTGTAAATTCTTCTCATTGGTATTATAATTCATAATGTCCAAAAATCTCATATAGGTACATTTCTTGTTGTCATTGAGTTTAATGAAAAACAAAAAACACAAACTTCTGCCCTTGTTGTAAGAATAACTTCTAATCACCTTAAAATTGCCTAGAAATTCCTTCTTATGATTTTATTCAGGGCAGAAATTTCAGATTTGCTATTACTTGATTTCTGCTTTCATTGTATTTACTCTCATTAAACAGGATCTTTAATTTAGGTTAATCATAGCCAAATTAAGATTGATTTATTTCTTAAAAACAGGACTATGCTTAATAAAGTTTTCCTAATTTCTGCAAATATAACATCAGCAAGTCAGAAACAGATAGATATGGGAAACAGAGCTTTATAGATTGGTAAAAATTCATCTTTTGGCAGCCACTCTACCTGGGATATACTTCTTTACATTAGATTGGTCTTCAGAAAACAGAAAACAGTCTATTTGGAGAACCCATACTTAAAGCTTTTCCAGTATCCATGATGTCAGAGGTTTGAAAAGCCCAGGTTCACCTCCATATCATTATGAACCATGAAATTATATGTGTTTGTATGTTGTGTGTGTGTGCCCCTGTGAGCATGTATGTTAGAAGAATGTTCCATTTTTTGATAATTATTTTGATAATAGTATTGCAAATTCTTGCCAAAATGGCTTATAGTTGAGAGGCAGTCTGAAGAGTAGTGATTCATGTGAAAAGAGAATTAAAAAAGTATTTCCCTTAACTTCAACTGTAATAATGGGTACTGTTTTACATTGACCATTGCTGAGACCCCTAATGATTAGGTTTAAACTTAGAAAGCTAATGGAATCCACCTTGTCTGCCATAACAGTCTAGAGACTTTGGTAATATTCTCGGTTACTTAACTAAGAATGGCCTAAATGATTAAGGATTCTTCTGACTACAGAAGTCTCCAATAAAAAAAGCCAGTCAGACATACCATAACTTGACTCCAATACAATGAGGTCATTTTAGTCTTCTTCAATCAGGTTGTCAAATTTTCTGGCATACACTTGGGCAAAATAGCTCAGAATTATCTCTTTAATTTGCTCCTCAATTCACCCTTTTCATTTTTGTTACTGGCAATTTGGAACTTTTTTTTAAAAATCAGATTAACCAAAGGTCTATCTGTTTCATTGAATGGTTTATATTTTTTCATACATATTTTTATTTATTAGATCAATATTTTCCTTGCCTTCAATTTTATTAATGTCTCTGATTTTCAGAATCTCTAGTTTGGTATTTAATTGGCAATATTTAATTTATACTTTTTCTAGTTTTTTAGTTGTGTACCCAATTCATTGAGCTCCTCTTTCTCTATTTTATTCATATGAACATTTAGAGATATAAAATTTCTCCTAAAAACTGCTCTATCTGCATCCCATAAATTACGGTATGATGTCTCATTGTTGTCATTTTCTTGTATGAAATTGTTGATTATTTTTATAATTTATTGTTTCATTCACTTTATTTAAAAATTGATTATTTAGACACTTCCAGCCCAGATGGCAGAGAGAAGACAGGTACTATTCTAAGTGCTCCTGGTTCCCATCAAAAATAACATGAAATAAACCTCTTAACAGAAATTTGATGGACAAAACCCAGAAAGAGAAGCTAGGAGAAGAACACCTATCAGTAAGGTCTGTCTCAGGGGATGGTGGGTGAACCAATAGTGGAGACCAGAGGGTCAGAGCAGGGACAGAAGCTGGGAGAAGCCAGAAGACTGACCTTAGCCACAGAGGCTTTGGTGAGTAGTAGGTCCCAGGACCAACTTGAGCCACGGAGTTTTTGGCCAGAAGGCAGCAGAGCTCTGGTGAGTCCTAGTGAGTTTCAGCCCAGAGAGTTTCAGAGAATACCTGGAAAACCACCAGCTGGGCAAGGGACCTGAGCTCCATACATTCAGCAGAGTCTTCTTCCCAGAAGGAATGGTAAACATCTCCCCACTCCCTCAGGCTCATGTGTGGGTAACAGAGTTCACTCAGCTGAAAGGGAGATTAACTCTCTCCCCCATGACCCAGTCTATTTTTCAAAGCCAATTTAGCCCTGCTGTTGAGGGCCTCAAACAATCCAGAGAAAGCAATCAGTGACCCCTACAGACAGGGCTTTGGAATAATTAAGGCAAGTGAACAAAGCCTCTAGGGTTTTCAAAAGCAAACCTCTTTCAGTCAGCCCCTCTCCCTACATAAGATCCTAGGAAAATGAATAAAGGCTGGCAGAAAGGGGGACCCTGGAGAAATACTTAGAAGTTTCTAACAGATTCTAACATTCAAACCCAGAGAGATCTGACACTTCTGAGGAGAATATGAATTGGTCTCCAGTCCAGAAAGACTTCCTTGAAGAAATCAGGAAGGATTTGAAAAATCAATTGTAAAAATTAGGAAAAGAAACTAAAGAGAAAGTTAAAATCTCACAACAAGAAAACAAATCCTCGGAAAATATAGTTGGATAAATGCAAAATGAGAATAATTCTCTTAAATCCTCAATTGGGCAAATGGAAAAAGAAAATAATTCTCTCAAAACTACACTTGGGCAAATTAAAAACTCCTTCAAAAATAGAATTGAGCAATCTGAAAAGGAGTTGCAAAAGGTAAATGAAGACAATTTTTTCTCTAAAAAATGAATGAAATCTGTGGAAACTAATGACTTCATGAGACAGTAAGATTCTATTAAACAAAACCAAAAACTCGAAAAAATAGTAGAAAATGTAAAATAACTCATCAGCAAAACTACTGACCTTGAGAAAAGATCAAGAAGGGACAACCTGAGAATTACAAACCTTCCTGAAAACATTGAAGAGAAAAAAAAAAGCCTGGTCTTAGTATTACAGGATTTAGTGTTGGAAAATTGCCAGAGGACAAAATAGCTATTGAAAGAACACATTGATCCCCTCCTGAAAGAGATCCTAAAATGAAAACACCAAGGAATGTTGTGGTCAAACTCCAGAAATATCAGATGAAAGAGAAAGTCCTACAAGTAACCAGGAAGTAACAATTTAAAGACCAAGGAGCCACAATAAGGATTATGCAGGGCCTGGCTGCATCAACATTAAGGGATTGAAGGGCCTGGGCTGAGATACTCTCCTGAAGAGCAAGGGACCTTGGAATGCAGCTAAGAATCCACTATCTGGCAAAGTTGAGGCTTCTCTTCCAGGAGAAAAGATGGACATTTAAGAAAATGGAAGATTTCCAATATTTCCTGATTAAAAAAACAGAGCTAAATAGAAAATTTGGACATCAAACAGGAGGCTCAAGAGACAAAGGAAAAACTAAAAAAAAGGGTAAAGAAAAAAACTGATATCAAATAAGATGAAACTGACTGTATTCCTTCATGGGAGAAAATCTCTAATAACTCTTGAGAATTGTAACTCTATTGGAATATGCTTAGACAGAAGTGATGGATGCACATGACTTTTCTTTCACTCAGATAGAATGATTTTTTAAAAATACCACATTAAAAAGTGTGACAGTAAGGAGATTGGATGATGGAGGAGATAGAATGAGGTAAATCTCATTATATTAAGAGTTACAAAAGACATTGTAATAGAGGGGAAGAATAGAGGAATGAAGAACCACATGAATCTTCTTCTCATCAGACTTGGCTTAAAGTTAACACACACATTAGGTTAAGTTAAGAAACTTTACTGACCTTTCAAGTATTAAAAGGGGAAAAGGGCAAGGGGATGGGGAGGGCAATAAAAAGGGGACCTAAGAGCCCTGGGGGCTCCTGCTTACAGGCTCTGCCTGCTTCTTTTCCTGGATCTGGGCTGTGCTGGCCAAGCTGCTCTCTGTGTGCCCTGAGTGCTGGGCTTCAAGTGCTCACTCTGGCAGAGGTCCCCTGCTGTTCCCCAAATTTGTGCCTGGTGCTCCCAGGGCATAAATCAGGAAACTACCCCGCTGCTGTGAGCTGAGGCTCCCAGCGCCCTGGGGCTGCCTCCAGGAGGCTGAAGTTCTTTTGCTCTGGCGGCCACCCCTCTGACCCCGGAGAGCAGAGCCTTTCTCCTCTTTTCCAGGTAACCTTGGGTTGGAGACCTGCCTCACTGGGTCCCTCTGTGCATTCTGTCTCTCAAAAATTTAGTTAGAATCCTTAGCTTATGAGTTTTATGAGAGAACGCCTAAAACAGGATCCTTTCTTGTCACCATCTTGGCTTTGCCCCTCCATTTTTGAACTTTCTAAGAAAATATCTCCAAGGCCAGATGGATTCACAGGTGAATTCTATCAAACATTTAAGGCACAATTCTTTCCAATTCTTTATACACTCTTTGGAAAAATAAGTGAAGATGGACCTCTGTCTAACTCTTTCCATGACAACCATATGGTTCTGATACCTAAATCAGGAAGTCCTTTATTGCTTGCTAACTAAAGAAAGGATAAGTGCAAGATCAATTCCTAATCTATTTATGTCCAATCTTTCTAGATATGTTTCCATCTTCTGTCCCTATTTTACAACCCTCTTTTATTAAAGTATCTAATAAAAAAAGGTTATTTTGTGATTTAATTATGTATTGAGCCTCTAACTACAGAAAAACTTCTCTAAGAAATTAGGAATTGATTGTAGGGCATGGGAAAGACTAGCACAAGACCACTCTTCTGTGCCCTCATGGGCAAGATATGCCCTTATCACAAGGAGTGCTCCATGAACAGTGAACATGTATAGAAATTTTCTTAAGAAATGGCATCTTGGGCAGCTAGGTGGCACAGTGGATAGAGCACTGGCCTTGGAGTCAGGAATACCTGAGTTCAAATCCGCCCTCAGACACTTAAGAATTACCTAGCAGTATGGCCTTGGGCAAGCCACTTAACCCCATTGCCTTGAAAAAAAAATCTAAAACAAAAAGAGAAATGGCATCTTTCCACAACCATCAGCAAACATTATCTGTAATGGTAATAAGCTAGACAACTTTTCAATAGGATCATAAGGTGAAGACAAAATGCCCACTATCACCACTATTTTTCTATATTATACTATATATATATATATACTGGTGATAGCAATAAGAGGAAGAAAAAAGAAAATGAAAAAATTAAATATGCAATGAGTAAACAAAGCTATTATTCTCAGCCAGTGATTTGATTGCATACTTAGAGAATCCTAGAGAAACAAAAAAAAACCTAGTGAATTGATTAACAACTTTAGCAAAGTTGCAAGTTTTAAATTAACCCTATGTAAATAATAAGCATTTCTATGTATTATCACCAAAGTACAGCAGCAAGAGATGAAAAGAAAAATTTCATTGAAAATAACTATAGGCAATATAAAATACTTGGCAGTGTATCTGACAAAACCAAACCAAGAGTTAAATGAATACAATTACAAAACACTTTTCACACAAAGTCACACAAACAAAATCTAAAGAACTGGGAAAATATGAATTTCTCATCTGGAGGCTGAGTCAATATATGAAAATGACAATTCTACCTAAATTCATTTACTTATTCAGTGCCATATGAATCAAACTGAGTTAGAAAATGATAACAAAATTCATCTGGAAAAAGAAAAGATCAAGAGTAATAAGGGAAATTTATGAAAACATGAGAAGGAATGGGATCTATCCATGCAAGATGTCATACTGTATTGTAATCATGACAACAATCTAGTACTGACTAAGTAGTAGAATGGTGTCTCAAAGGAAGAGATTAGGTCAAAAATGCAATGATCAATGTCCATAATAATCCAGTGTCTGATACACCAGAGACTAAAGTTTTTGGAACAAATTTTTTTTGACAAAAACTGCTGGGAAAACTGAAATACAAGATGGCAGAAATTAGGTATAGAACAAAATCGCATATTGTATACCAAGATAAGATCAAAATGTTAGATGGGATGGAAGAAAATTGGGACTCTAGTGCACTGTTAGTGAAGTTGTGCACTGATTAAATTATTTTGGAGAATGATGTAGAAACATTCCCAAAGTGCTTTAAAACTGTGCATACCCTTTCATCTAGCACTAGCACTTCTAGGCTTATACCCAAAAGAAGCGAAAATGTATGTTGGCTAGGGAATGAAACTATTTGTATAAAAATATTTATGCCAACTCTTTTTGTACTGGCAAATAATTGGACATGTGAGGATAACCATCATTTGGGAATGGCTGAAGAAGTTGTGATGTGTAATTGTAAAAAATAATGAACAGTATTATTTCAGAAAAAAACTGGAAATATATAGATGAATGGATGTAATGTGAAGAGAGCAGAATAGGTATATTGTAGACAGTAAAAGCAATAATGGAAGATAATCACCTGTGAATAACCTAGCTACTCTAAACAATATAATGATCAAAGATAATTTCCAAAGGACTTAAGCTGGGAAACACTATTCAAGTCCATAAAATTAACTGGTAGAGTTTGAATGCAAATTAATTCAATTCATACTACTATCACGTTCTTATTTCTTCAATGAGTTTTATTTTATTTTACTTTATTTTATTTTTGATTTGTGTTTTCTTTCACAAGGCGAATAATACTGAAATAAGTTTTGCATGATCATTCATAGATGAACTTGTTCCCTGTCTCAAGGACAGAGATCAGAAGGAAGGGAGGGAGAGAATTGGAAACTCAATTAAAACTAATATTAAAATCATTTTAACATGTAAGAATTAAAAACCAAAAGCTCTGAGGTACCATATCATGTTTATCAATTAATGTGACAGAAAATCAAAATCACAAATACTAGCAGAAATGTGAGAAAATTGAGAAAGGAATGAACTACTGGTTGAGTTGTGAAATGGTTCAACCATTCTGGGAAATAATTGTAAGTTATGTTCAATGATCCATAAAAATGAGTCTCTGACTCAATGAAACTATTTTTACGGCCATATCACAAAACAAATTGAAGAAAAAAGGAAAAGGCCTGATATATATACAAAAATATTTGTAGCCTCTCTTTTTGATTGCAAAGCATTTGAAATTGAGAAGGTTGGTTGTCATCAATTGGGGAAACACTGAACAAGCTGTTGGATAGAATTATAATGGAATATAGCATGCTGTATGGAATGATTAAGAGAATAGTTTCAGAACAAAATATGGGGGCTATTTATTTACATTGGTGTAGGGTAAGCTTATCAAATCCAGGAAAATGAGAATTTTAAAAAATATTTTTAACATTAAAAATAATTATAAATATTCTCTCTTCCTTTGCCACTTAAAAGACAAGTAATATCATATGAATTATATATGTCATGTGCATATTAACATTTCATAAAACTGAAGAAAAATAAGAAAGTGAATGAAATTTACTTAAATTTTCACTTAGAGTTCACCAGTTTTCTTTGGAGATAGATAACATTTTTCATCCTGAGTTCTTTGGAATTGTCTTGGATCATTGTACTGATGAGAATAATGAAGTCTTTCATGGGGGGAATTATAATTACAATATTGCTGTTACTCTGTACAATCATCTCTTAGCTCTTCTCACTTTATTTTACAGAAGTTCATATACATCTTTCAATGCTTTCCTCAAACAATTTTCCTTTTCATTATTTATAATACAGTAGTGCTCCATCATAATAACATAACACTGCTATGGCAGCTATTCCTTAAATGATGGGCATCTACCCAATTTCCCAACCCCCCCCAAAATTTCTAAAAATATTTTTGCAATATAAGTTCTTTGCCTTTTGCTTTGATCTCTTTGTGGTAAAGATCTTAAAAACGGAATGTTAAATAACAGGTTTTTTAAAGTGAATTAATAATTACGAATAAAACAATTAAGTATTTATAACACAAACCCATTGTGAAATGAGATTATCTTGTGAGATTCAATCAGTCACACCATTCACAACTAATTATTATTCTCAATTCCTCTGTCTGAACCATCCGACTAAAGGGGGCAAAGCCATGACTTCTAATAAATATATTTAATAGGGTACCACAATCAAGTTTTCTGCTCATTTTTTTACCAGCTGCAAAACTTTTGTATTTCTCCTTCAGAATCTTGTGCTAGGTAGTATCCTCTTCATCCTCCTACCCCCCCCCATTTCATTTCTTTGATGCTTAACACAGTTCTTGGGATAGAGGTAGGAATTCAATAAATGTTTATTGACTATTGACTAAGACAATATAGACTGAGAAACTTCCAATAGCTTATACCTTTATGGCTCATATTTTAATGAGATTAAAGGGAGAAAGTTTTTCACTTTGTTGTTTAGAATATACTATGCCCAAGTTAATTATTCTCTGAGGATAGGTCAGAAAATCCAAAGGAACCAAGGAGATAATAATGTTTACTTTAAGTCCTCTGGTGGTTTCATAGCATCTTTTCCCAAAGACACTAGCCAGGATATTTCACCAAGTTCAATAACATAAGAATCATCCAAAACTCAATTATGCCTATAGGCTCAGAGGTTTAGACTTCAGTGTCTTTTCATATTTTGGAATATGTCATTGAGAATGGAATTAATTGGTGAGGAAAGAGATAGTCTATAGATTATATATAGAATTTAAAGTAGCTAGAAAATTTAAGGACAACATTAGATGCTGGAAATAGGTATATCAGAATAACTATCGCAGGTATATCAATATGATTCTGACCACTTTTCCTAGTGATTGTCAGTTTGCTTAGTGTCTAGCAATCATAGGCATGATCTCAGTGTAAGTGATTCTTTTTTGTGCAAGGTAGATTAACATCACATTGTGAATATGATGGTAGATTAAAATTAAGTTAGACCTTAGACCAAACTCTGCTTCTGGCTTTTATGAACTGGATAAACAATTTGTTTTCCCTATGATATTATCTTCAATTCTTCCTGTGCATGTGTTATTTGTGCACACTGATATACATGATTTCCCCTCTTTATTGACTGTGAGTTTGTTGAAGTTAGGGGCTGTCTCTTTTTGTAACCACTCTTTGTAACCTAAGTAGTTTCTATAGTGTTTGGGACATAAGAGATACTTAATGTTTGGTGACTTCCTATAAATTGACTATAGGCCAACTTCACTCATACCCCATTCATTTGCCTATAACATGTACATGGTACTTTATTTCTGTTTCTCATAGATGCTCAGATATGATATATGTAACACTGGTAATTTCAAAAGTGTTATGTAAATAAGTCTTAGTAATTTTCTGATATACGATGATAGACCCCAATTCTATCTTCAATTAATTGAAAATTTGTAATACTGATTGCAAGGAGAGTTTGACAAGTGGATCAATTTCTTTATGCACTTTATCTGTAGCTTATTTTTTATGATGCAATAGTACAAAGATACTTGGGGGGGTCATAGAAGCTGTATCTCCATTCTGACTTCACCTGTCTTTTTCCTCCATCGTTGAGTTAATTTAATTTTGTTTCAACAAAGATCTGAGTTGAACATTTGAACAAATTAAAGGGAGAGTGGGTTGACTTAGGCAGCATAAGACAGTTATTTAACCCTGGCTTTGTCATTTCAAACCTGGGCAACCTAGAGTTAGTAAATGAATATTTCTGTTCCTCCTTTGTAAATAAAGGGCCTGGACAATTGTGTTCTACATTTTCTTTCAGTTTGAGTTTCTGTTCATTTTTTATCTTTGAAATAATTATATATATATATATATGTATATGTATATGTATATATGTATGCATATATGTAGGACTAATTGACTATACTGAGGGTCTCAGCAATTCCTCTAGTCTTTTCAAAGAAGATAATGTGAACTTGTGTAGTTGAAGGTCACTTTTGACTTGAATTAGATGTTAGATTTCTAGATTCTTTGGAACAGAAGTGGAAATTGACATTCAGAAAATATAGTAAATACTTTTCATTCTCAATGAAAATGAAAATTAGGAGACTGCTGATATGATATGAAACCACATAAATTTGTGTTTTGTCTTGTGTCCTGAGAATTCTAGGTCTATGTTTTCTTCATCACTTTTAGTTATAGAAGAAGAAAGTGAGACTTGGAGCACAACAATACATATTTGATTATGTAGGTGTGAGAATGTGAGTTTTTAAATGTGTCTAGGTTGCATTTCTCCACAGGAGATTACACATACACACACACACACACACACACACACACACACACACGCACACATACACACACACAAATTGCTTTGTAAGGCAGAAGGTGAGATTACATTAATTCAATGAATACAGGAGCATTGAGTTTTGACCGTGCTAGTAATATATTTATACTATAACACTAAATAAAGAATTATTTTCAAGATTCAAGAAGGAATTTTAATATTGAGCTGAAAGCTCACTTTTGGGCTGAAAGTCTGGAAAGAGAGAGGTTTTATAAGTATGGCTAAGTGGAAAGATGATATAGGTTTATCTATCTATTTATCTATCCATCAATCCAACATCTCTCTCTTTATGTATGTTCACATAAAAACATATAGATAGAAATTTATTTTATTATTATAAATACATGCAACATATTTCCATAGATTTAAAAGACGCACATTTGTTTATAAATGTATACATATATATATATATATATATATATATATGACTCTTTTACAATCTATTGCTGTTTGCAACCATCCATCTTTATATATCTCTATTTTTTTGTTACTCTTTCATCTGTCTTTTTCTCTATCTCTATCATTTCCATCTTTATTTCTGTATCTTGCCCATCTGCACTGGTAGACATAGTTATCTCTCCAGCTATTGTCAAAAATAAAATCACAATGCTCTTTCTAATTCTATCTATCTGTCTATCTATCTATTTATCTATGTATCTATGTATCTATCTCTATGTATCATATCATTTATAGGGATAGAGTAATCAAGAAGCTAGGTAGAACTGTATAAAGTGCTAGACCTGAAAAAGGAAGACTTAAGTTTCATGAGTTCAAATCTGACCTCAGATACTAACTGACTGTGTGACCCTGGGCATGTCACTTAATTCTCTTTCCCTAAAGTCCTCATCTACAAAATGAGCTGAAGAAGGAAATGATGAGTCACTCTAGTATCTGTGCCAAGAAAAATGAAAATGGGATCCTTAAAAATATCTTAGCAACAACAGCAGCATTAACGACAATGACAGGGTTATCACTGTTTCTGGTCTCATAGCTATGTGTATTTCTATTTTTTAACCTATAAATAGAAAACTATATTTGGAGGCAAAATAATTGATTTCAAGTTCTGACTTTACTACTAATGATCTTTGTTGCTTTATATAAAATACTGTATCAGTTTAAACCTTGTTTTACCACTTTATGAAACAATATGAGCAGTACAATCAACTTAATTTCTATGATGCTTGAATATTTGTAAAACATGTTCCTGAAGAAAATTACATGGAATAGGCAATAGCATTGTTAATCTTTCCATTATTCTCATCTTTCTCGCATTCTTTCTCTTTCCTTCTTCTTCCGTTTTCTTTCTCTATATAATATCTAATGTAGAAGTGTAGATATATAAAGATATGTGTACAAAATACATGCATATTTTATGTATAAAATGTTATGTAGGTATTTGCTCACATGTATTGTGTATATGTGTATGAAATCCATCTCCACCCTTCATGTTCATAGTCCTTGTTATTAACCTTGAAATGGTACCATTCGTTTTCTTGATTTCCAACCTATTTTATTTCAACTGTTCATTCTTCAGTTAAGAATATAAAGCTTGGGTCCAGACCTATTGGATGCATATTAGCATCATCACCTGTACTGTAAACTATGCTTTCAGCTGGTTTTGCCCTTAAAATACAAGATATTTTTGTTTGCTCAGCTTTAAAGGGAAATTAGAATTTTCAGATTCTATATGAATAAGAAATTTAATTCATTCTTTTCAACATTTTTTTTCTGCTACTCATAGTGTTATTATTTTAGTAAAATTTCAACACACCACCAGGGATGAGCAACTTCTCCATCATCACAGAGTTCCTCCTCATGGAGTTTTCCAACATGCGGGAGCTGCAGGTCTTCCATGCTGTGCTATTCCTGATAATTTACCAAGCAACTCTGATGGGGAATCTTCTCACCCTTGCATCAATTGTCACTGACCCACATCTCCACTCTCCTATGTATTTTTTTCTGAGCAACTTATCCCTCCTGGATGCCTGTATCATTTCAGTCACTCTTCCTAAATTCATTGTGAATTCTTTGGCTGGCATTCAGTCCTTGTCCCTCCATGGTTGTGCAGCTCAGATCTTCTTCCTTCTCTTCTTTGCATCCACAGAGTTTGCTTTGCTTCTGACCATGTCCTATGACCGATTTGTAGCCATCTGCCACCCCTTACACTATGGCAACATCATGACACCAACACATTGTCTCTGGGCAACAGCAGATTCTTGGCTTGGGGGGTTCATTTATTCAGCTCTCCACACAGGAAACATGTTTCAACTGCCCTTCTCTGGATCCAATGTGATCCACCAGTTTTTCTGTGATATTCCTCATGTCTTGAAAGTCTCAACTTCTGAGTTTCTGTTAATTGTGGCTAGTTCATGTTTCTTCTTATTCTGTTTTGCCTTTTTAATAGCCTCATATGCTCACGTCTTCTCCAGCATCCTCAAGATTCCTTCTACAGAAGGACGCTACAAGGCCATTTCAACCTGCTCCCCTCAGCTGATCATCCTCATGTTGTTTTTTATTTATACAATGCTTCAGCCCTCAGAAACACATCAGATACATCACCTATTCAAAGCCTTTTAATTGCAATGGCCTATACAGTTCTGCCTCCATTGATCAATCCCATCATCTATAGCCTGAGGAGCCAGAAGATTACAGTTGCCATGGGTAAGATGATCAGGCAGATTGTTTTCCCCCAAGAAAGACATGTTCATCTATGAAATCACAAAAGTGTTGAAGAATATGTATTTGATCCCTCAAATGTGTAAGGTGACATATAAGATAGCCCCAAATGAGGAGTAATTGCAACAAAAAGAATACTATTCAGCAAAACAGCCCCTGAGATGACATACCACATAAGATAAATGAATCAATCATTTGTTTTCATATAACATAGAATAGGGGTGGGTAAATCCCCAGTGTAGGTCATAGAAGGTTCATGAAATCATATGGTCTGGCACTGCCAAAGCCAGCAGGAAGAACTCAGAATTCAATAAATCTAGGGCTTTTTTAGAGGAGAATTCATTGATTAAATATAGCAGTTTAATATTTAAATTTTTGCCCTTGGCAGAAAAAGGTTTTCATGCATCTAACATAGACTCATCTTAGAAGTGGTTATTTTCTATTTTCAAATTTTCATGATGTCAGCCCTTGTCTTTGGGCAACTTTGCTATCAGAAGAATGGATGGATTGCTAATTTATCCCTTGGAACAATGGTAATAAGCATAACAAAAAGCAGTCATAAGAATGCTTGTACCCCCCCACCCCAGACTATTTCTTGTCTTCTCATTGTCATACTCTTGGAGAACCAACCCTGAAGCAAGAGGACTTGAGTTCAAATGTGGCCTCTGGCAGTTTCTACTCTGTGACCTTGGAGAAGGCACTTGATTGTGATTGTCTCCCATTCAGGTACATCTCTAGTTGTTCTGATTCATGTCTAGTCCAGATGGTTCCAGAGGAAATTGAGGTAGGTGCCTTAAGACAGCCTCCCTCACTCAAATCCAATTCACTTGCTAGTCATAACATTACCTTCTTAATATCAGAATCTTCTTTGAAAAGGAAGGATGACACATCACCTTAATCACTCATTTTTATGATAGTGATGTCCTTCTTAGCATAATGTAGTTCTAATCGCCCCTTAAATACACACACATATACAGATACACAATATTTAATTCATAATTATATAGATCTGTATATATATGTTTATATTTAATATTTTTGGGGGGAGCTACATTCTTTTTTCCTACATTTTCTCATTTTTAAAATGAGTTTGTTGGACTTGATGACTGCTGTAGTCCCTTCTCAATTTTTATAGTGTGTGATTTTGGACAAAATCTTTCCTTATTCCTAAAGCTGGATGTAATCTTTTGTTGCACTTAATTGTTTATATATATGCATGCAATATATATTATATACATATAATATGTATATCATATATATATTATATATATTTATCCATATATATGTTTATCTCTTTTTCCTTGAGTTTATTGAATTGTATTTTCTATTACATCTAGAAGTATAAATGCCTTAACTCTCCTAGATAATTTTCTGTTTCATTCCCAATAGCATACAACTAGTTCAAATGGTATAAATAATGGTTCTTTTGAAGTAATCATGTGTATTTTAATGGGCACAATTTGAAGTTACTATTATGCAAAACATGGTAATTTATTGCAATCCAAGAGAAATATCTGGTTTGAATTATAAAAATACAACTACCTCAGGGCATTAATTATTCATGCTAATTAGGACTGCCTAATCTTCTTGATGGCAAAGACTTATTTATTCTTGGCATGTAACATGGTTTTTGAACACAGCAGATGCATCATAAATTATTTTATATTAATTTCAAGCTTCTAAAGCAGCTGTCTTTTACTTAAATTTATATTTAACTATTATCTGGAATAGCATCTTTTAATTAGGAAGTCGTTACTGAAAATATGCTTAATTGAATGGCTGGAGAGAGAGAGAGAGAGAGAGAGAGACAGACAGACAGACAGACAGACAGACAGACAAACAGACAGATATTGAAGGATATAGCAGTATCAATGAATAACTAGTGGATGGATAGAGAAAAATCATTTATTAAGTGCCTTTTTTGCCTTCTAAAGAGTTAAAGATGGCAGAATAAAGGCAGGGACAAACTTTAACTGTTCCAAATTCCCCCTCTAAAAATCCTTTAAAATGATACTTAAAATAGAATTTTGGATTTGCATAGCCAGTGAAAGGTCAAGGGGAAAAAAGTAATTCAACCCACGACTGGAAGGGATGTTTGCAGGAAAGGTTGAACAAGTTAATGGTTATGCCTGGAATACAACGTAGTATAGGTTGCACCCTGGAAAGCCAACAGTGGGCCTTCAAATTGGCTGCATTGTTTCTAGGTTTGGGATAAGAACTCACTATTTAACTAAAATTTTTGGAAAAAAAACTAAGAAGTAGTTTGATTTTATTAAATTTTTTTTTTTTGCACAATCACAATCAATGTAGCCAGGATTAGAAGGAAAGGGGGAAATTAGGGGAAAATTACAAATTATTCTAATAACTTATTTCTCAAATTGTGAAATTTAAATGAACAGAAATCATTTCTTTTTTGATAATGGATCATCATTGCTTTGAGAAAACAACTCTGAGATACAAACTCAATCTATCAGATTGACTAAAAAGACAGGAAAGGAAAATGAAAAATATTAAAGAGATTATGGAAAAAAAATCACTGGGACACTAATCTACTACTGGTGGAGTTGTGAACAGTCCTAAGATCCTTGAAAATAATGTGGTTATTTGTCCTATTGATTAAAAAAAAGTAATTTTTTAAAAAAACTATAGCAGTTCCACTACAATATTTATACACCCAAAAGTTTATCAAATAAATAAATGGAAACAAATACAAAAATATTTATGGCAATTCTTTTTGTATTAAAAAAAATTTGAAAGTGAAGCACGATCATCAATTGAGAAATGACTAAACAAATGTGGTTCTTTATTTTTAAGTAATGACCAGGAGGATATTTTCTGAAAAACTTGGGAAGACATAGTGAAGAGAATAGAACCAGGAGAACATTGGAAATAATTACAAAAATATCACAAGATGATCAGCCATGAATAATTTATTTTCTTATCAGTTCAATGATCCAAGACTTCAAATAAAAATTGGTAACTGCATATAAAGAAGTGATAAAGCCAAAATGTAGATTGAACCCTGCTTTTTTTAATCTTCATTTATTTCTCTTATCTTTTAATGTTTTTATTTTTATTTTGTCTGGGCATTCTTTTGCAACATGATTAATATTGAAATAATTGTACATAATTGGATATGTATAATTCTTATCCAATTGCTTGTCTTTTATAGGAAGTTTCAGGGAGGAAGGAGTCAGTGAGGGAATTTGGAGCTTAATATTAAATAAAAATATCAAAATATTTTTCCCATCCGTTAATTAAAGAACTTAGCTTTGCAATTTAAAGTGCATCCATCCACTATCATTTTTCTTTATCTTTTCATGCAATTTATCATCATCATTTTATGAAAAAAGGGACTTAACTATTAGATCGTATGTTTCATAAGGGTAGAAAAGAAACTAATCTCGTCTTTGTATATTGCAGGTCACACAAAATGTAGGACATGCAAATGTTATTATTCCTGATGTTTCTGAAAGTCTTGATGGGAAATCCTCTAACCATTACTGAAATTATTGCTTTCCCACATTTTGCTTTCCTAAGTATTTTCTTTAGAAAAACTCCTTGCTGAATTTCTGTAACATCTCAGTCATATTTCAAGTCTTGATTGTAAACTCCTTGATTGGCAATCACTCCAAATCCCTCTTTGACTGCACAGCTTAGATCTTCTTCATCTCTTCTCTGAAGCACCAAAGTTTGCCTCACTACTGTCCATGCTCTATGTGAACTTTGTGGCCATCTGTCACTCCCTACCATATAACATTACCATGATGCTAACAAGTTGTCTTTGGGCATCAGTTGATTCATTATACATGGCTAAGGAATCAGAAAATCACATCTGGCAAGATCACTCAGAGGACATTTTTTTTTCCCAAGGAAGAATTGTCCATCCTTGAAAATGTAAAAAAGCTAATATGTTTGGACTGCTCTATGAGCAAGATGTCACAAGGGATAAGATGAAATTGGTAGATAAAGCACAAAAACAATGTTCCAGAAAGCCACCCTCTCAAATATAAATTTACATGGAAGTCATTGAATGAGCCCTTTATTCTGAAACATAATGGCAAGAACAAATGGATACTGTCCACAGTAGAATTACCCTGACACCATCCCTTTGACTTAGAGTAGCACTATCATCAGAAGAATGGATGAAACACTAGTTGATCTCCCAAGCAATAATAGATCAATTTAGCCAGAACTTTCTATCTGTATGGTTGTGTTTTTTCTAACAACACATAGTATACCTTATTACTTTTTTGGGGGGTGGGGTTTACAAGGCAGTGTGGTTAAGTGACTTGCCCAAGGTCATACAGCTAGATCATTATTAAGTATCTGAGACCAGATTTGAACACAGATTCTCCTAACTCCAGGGCCAGTGTTCTATCCATTGCACCATCTAGCTGCCCCATACCTTATTACTTTTATATATTTTCTTCCACTCATTAATATAATGGCCACGTCTTTCCCCTACTGAGGCAACATTAAAAATGCATAGAACACTAAAGACACAGTCAAGTTTAAATTACACAATTATTTGCATTTCCCTGAGCAAGTGGTTTAATTTCTTTTGATCTGTTTCCTCATTTTTAAGTAAGGAACTTGAACAGGATGACTTCTAAGATTTAAAATATTTTATCTCAGTCTACTTTCCCCCCAAATATTGCCAAAATGGTTTTAGACCATCTAGGAGGACAGGTCAGTTGGTAATTCAATAACCACTTATAAAACATATTTAATGTCAGTTATTCTATGCTAAGCACTGGGTATAAAAAGAAAGACCAGTCCTGGTGTTGGATCTCAAGGACTTAACAGTCTAATGGTGAAGACAATCAACACACACACACACACACACACACACATATATGTATGTATGTATGTATGTATGTATGTATATATATATATATATATATATATATGTAGAGAGACAGAGAGAGAGAGAGAGAGAGTTGCCTCCCTTCAAAAAAATAATGCAATTTCTAACCTCAATAGACTTACATTCTTAAAAAAGGAAGAAAAATATCAAGGGAATATAGAGATAAGGTCACCATATCTTATCCCTAGTCTGTAAAACCTAAAAGGGGAAAGAAGTGTATATAAGTTCCGAGACAACTTAAAAAGTTATAATCATTTCCAATAAAATAGAAGAACAGAATTTAGAGCAACATTACCCCAAAACTGGTAATTTGGAAAACTGGTGAAATGTTATAGTATACTAGAGAAAAACCTAAGAAGAATCAAGTTAGTAGCATGCCTTGAATTTCTTATTTTGTTATTTTCTTATTTGTTTGTTTATTTTGGCCAGGAAGTGGGGTTAAGTGACTTACCCAAGTTCAAAAAGCCAAGTAAGTATTAAGTGTCTGATGGCTTCATATTTGAACTCAGGTCCTTCTGACTACAGGGCCGGTGCTCTATCCACTAAACTACCTAGCTGCCCCTCTTGCCATGAATTTCTATGAGAAATGGTACCTTGAAAAAGTAGTTGATTTTAGATAAGTCATAAAATCTTTGTGTAGATTAAAACTTTAAATACCTCAGGTGCAAAGAAGTCATAGAATTTCATTGATAAGGGATTTTTTCATCTTACAGTTCCCTATCCCAGTGAAGGTGAAGACCCTTTCCTTATCCCTGCAAGGGAATTGTTGTTTAATTATGTAAGACACCTTAGGACCCTTTTTGGAGTTTACTTGGCAGAGGTAATGGAGTGATTTGTTATTTTCTTTTCCAGTTCCTTTTTCATCTGAGGAAACAGAGACAAATGAGATAGAGTTTGCAAAGCTAGCAAATGTCCATTTGAACTGAGGAAGATAGCCCAGCAATATAATTCTTGTGCTACCTAGCTCCCTTGACCTCTAGCTCTAGAAGAAGCAAGGTGAGGAGTAAGATTTAGAATCATAAAATAATAAAAAAATTCAAAGTGTCAAGGTATAGTTCAAAACAAATATGGTGAATTGTTTTATTTATTAATTTAAAATGATATAATATTGCTTTGTTGTTATTCACTCATTTCCAGTATTATATAAATCGTATATTTTAGTATCATCATATCATTAACTATTGATCAGAGAAATTCAATTAGAAACCCAAAACTCTGAGTTATCGTGACATCTTTATTAGGTTAGCTAACATGGTAGAAATGGAAAATAACATGCTGGATGTAATATGGAAAAATATAGACACTAATGCAATGTTGCTTGAATTGTGAATTGGTCCTTCCATTCTCGAAAATAATTTGGAGCTATGATCAAAGATCAATACAAAGGGTATACCCTTTGACTCAGCAATATCACTTCCAGGGTTTCTTCACAAAGTGACTGAAGAAAGAGGAAAAGGACTTAAATATTCATAGATATTTTAGCAGAATGTTTTTGTGATGACAAAGAATCAGAAATTGAAAGGATGCCCTCCTATACAGAGAATGGCAGAGCAAGTTGTAATTTATTATTATGATGCAATATTATTGGATTAATAAGAAATAAATAGAAGTGTGATTTCAGAAAAAAACATGGGGAGTCATATCAATTGATGCATAGAAAGCTGAGTAGAATAAGAAAAAATGGGAATCAAAATATTTCAGTAATTTTTTTATCATAAAAACATTAAGTTCTACATTCTCTGATTTAAATTATATATGCATGAAATCATATAAGACATATTCATTATAGTTATTTTACAAAATGGAAGAAAAATAAGAAAATTAGAAAGTTTTATTTCAATCTTAGTTCAGAGTTCATAAGTTTTTTTGAAGATAGCCTTATTCATCATGGATCCTTTTTGTCTCAGATCATTTTATTGATCAAGGTAATTAAATGCTTCACAACTGATCATCATTAAATAATTTTGGTATTATGAACAACTGTGTCTTCATTCACCTCACTTAACTTTGGAACAATAATCCATATGTCTTTCATTTTTTTTTTCTGAAACCACTTTCCTCATTTATCATAGCACAATAGTTCTCTGTCACAATGACATATCACAGATTGTTCAGTCATTCCATAATTGATGGGCAACCCCCCTCCCAATTTCCAATACTTTGTCACCACAAAAAGCCTCTTTAAATATTTTTATATTTTGCCTTTTACCTTTGATCTAATTCCAGTACAGAACTAAAAAATATTAAATAACAAAAAATTAAAATTAAAAATGAATTAAGATTTATGAATGAATTAAACAAAAAACAAAGTCATTGTGAAATGACAACATCTTGTGATATTGAATCAATCATGTGACACATCCTTTTACTACACTTTATTCCTGTGATTGGGACCCATGACTAGAGGACAGAGTCATGACCTCTAAAATTTCCATTTAATGGGGGAGGCTAATATTGTCTTCTCATTTCCTCCCAATTTGAACTTCTTCCTCTACCCTAAGGAGAGATGACTCCCTTTCTTCCTCATATCCTCATTTCCTTAACAAATACATTAGCTCCTAAAATAGACTAAGTATTCAATAAATATTTATTGACTACTGACTAAGAAGCTCTTCGATGGAGAGACACCCAATGGCCTATACTTTGAGGCAGATATTTTAATGAGACTAAAGGGAGAATAGACTGTGTCCTTTCTAATGATTCTCAAGGGATGGGTCAGAGAATTCATAGGAAGCAAGGAGATGACGCTGTTTGTCTTGAATCCTCTAATGATTTCATAATACCTTCCCCAAAAGACACAGAGTAATATATATCACCAGTTCTGTAACATAAAAATCAACAAAATTCTCCATATTTCCTGCAGGTTCATAGGTTTAGACTTCAGCACCTTGTTGTTTTTTTTGAGTATGCCAATGAGAATGGAATTAATTAGTTAGGAAAGAAATATTCTCCAGATTATGTGTATTATTACAGCTAGGTAGAGAACCTAATGCCAATAACAACTTATTCTGGATCATATATACACCAGAAAAATATTCCAGGTGTTTTCTTTATGATTATGGTTATTTTTTTTGTGGCTAGTCAGTTTGCTCAGGGACTTAATGTGCAAACTCAAAATCAAAAGAATGATCTTAGTGGAAGTGATTTTTTTTTTGTTATATGTAATTTGGCATTATACTGCAAATAACATAATGGATTGAAATTAAGGAGGAACTTATTCCAAATTCTGCTTCTGACTCTTATAGGCTGAGATTGTCTGAGATTGTCTTCATTTCCTCCTGTACATATGTCATTTGTGCCTATTTATTTACTTGTTTTCTCCTCCCCATTGAAGGTGAGTATGCTGAGGTCAAGAGTTGTCTTTTGCATTTGTTTGCAACCTCCAGGCTTACCACAGTATCTGGGACATAGGAGACACTTAATAAATGTTTGATAATTGTGAATTCATTATTGGTAAATCTCAGTCTTGTTGATCCCTCCTTCACATGCTTGTATCATGTGCATAGTATCATCTTTGTAGCTCATCTTAGATGACATATATAGAGTGTTTTGGGAATCACTAGACTTACATAGATATATCATGTTTATTTTTCTGATATATGACACATTTCAGTTCTACCTTTAATTAATTATAAATTTGTGTTATTGATCACAAGGAGAGTTGGACAAATGAACCAATTACTCACTTTATTTATCTATAGCTTAATCTTTATGATGAAATGCTATAAAGATGTCTGGGGGACATAGAAGTTGTGTGTCCATTCTGACTTCATTTTTCTGTTTCCAATATCCTCTTATCTGTATTTAATTTTGTTACAACAAAGATGGTTTGAACATTTGACCTAGTTCAATGGAGAGTGGGTTGACTTAGGAAGCATAAGACAATTATTTAACCCTGGCTTTGTCATTTCCAAACTGGGCAACCTAGAGTCAATCTTTCCTTCCTTCATAAATAAATGGTCTGGACAATTAAAATCTATGCTCTCTTCCAGTTTTAAGTTTTTGCTCCCATGATCATATTTGATGAAAAAGACATATTTAAAGGGATGATTGACTTCATCAAGGATCTCAGAAATTTCCCAGTATTTTCAAAGAGGCTGTGTAAACTTCATTAAATCTTTTATGTGGATATCACTTTGAATGGCTTGAAGTCAATTCAAGATCTTTTAGAGTCTACTGAATAGAAAATTAAAATTTACATAAGCAGGAAATAAAACAAATGTTACTCAATTCTCAGGAAAAATTAAAATTTGGAGCTTGCTGATTAGACCAGAAACTAGCTAAATTTATATTTTTCATGTTGTCCTCTGAGAATTCTAAGTCTGGGCCTTATTTCTCACTTTTGGTTATATAGGAAGAAAGGGATCCCTGGAGCACAACAATGAATATTTTACTTGCATATATGGGTGTGAGTGTGTATGTATGCTTTGTATTATGTGGATGTGTGTATAAATAGGAATGTCTATTGGTGCATCTATGTCACAGATGAATTTATATGGTTCTACCAATATGGCAAGAGGTAAAATTATGCTAGGTTTGTGATTTCAGGCACAGTTGTTTAAATGGCTGACCATTGACACAAATAATGACAAATGATGTTTAGGCAGTTGGAGAATGAATTGAAGATGACTTGGGAGTTCAGCTTTGAAGGAAAATTTGGGAAAGAGAATGAGATCCAAAAGAATATTTTTGATGAAGTAGAAGGATGATATAGGCATTTATCTATCATCCTTCTATCTATCCATCTATCTATCTAGCTATCTATCTAGCTATCAGTCTGTCTAGGACCACTCTCTCTCTTCATAAACAAACATATAAGTACATATATTTGTAAAGAAAAATTGTTTAGGTTTATATACACACTATATATTTCCATATGTTTAGATTGTACCAATGTGAATAAAGAATTAAAAACATATATGTAAATATATATCATTCAATATGTCTATTATTTGTAACAGCTAGCTGTATATCTATTCATTTATTTCTTTGTTATCTATTGCTTTTTTCTCTCTCTCTATATATATATGTATATGTATTTATATATCAGTATTCAAACTTTATCTCTGCCTCTACCTATCTCTCACTTTATCTTTCTCCCTCTCTATCATCTCCATCTCTAACTTTAGTTGTAGCTCTGTGTCTTGCATTGGTAGCCATATCTTGATCTCCAGCAAGTGCCTTTAGAAATAAAATCTTAATGCCATTCCTAGTTCCTTTTAAAAGTCAGGTAGTTAAATTAAAAAGTAGCTCCTCTGGAGAAAGAGATTCATTTCTCACAATAAGAAATTGTATGGAAAGGTTATAAGAATTATAAATATTGCATCTAGTAGTATTGATTATATTGTCCAAATGACTAATTTTATAGATCATGAACCTGTCTTATGCTTCCTAAGTCAACCCACTCTCCATGATTATAAGGACTAGAAATATTGGATCTAGTGGCATTGATATTGTCCAAATAACTAATTTTATTGATCATCCAGAAGTGAGAGATAAATAGATGGCATTAAGCGTAAAATGTCTTGGGGGTGGGTAGGTGGCACAGTGGATAGAGCACCGGCCCTGGAGTCAGGAGTACCTGGGTTTAAATCCGGCCTCAGACACTTAATAATGACCTGGTTGTGTGGCCTTGGGTAAGCCACTTAACCTCATTGCCTTGCAAAATTCTAAAAAAAATAAAAGAATAAAATGTCTAGAAAGGAGTAAAATCAACTGAAAAATCAGATCTCTTGAATTCCTACTTCTATCATATGATCATTCAAGAAGATATGAAACATTGCTATCTTCAGAGGAGATCTCTATTAACTATGTTAAAGATACCCTCACTAGAGCAACGAAAATCCTTTTTTACATTAGTTATGGTGAGGATTCTCAGTGAGTGAGTATTAAAAGGGAACTAATTCAGATAGAAGTTCTGCCTGAAAGTCTTCTGCTAGTCATTCAAATGTGGGAACAAAAATGGGACCTCTGTTTCTTTTTAAGAACACAAAGTGATTAGTGTGGACACTCTTAGCAAGAATGAGGAAGCATATAGGAGCAGTAAAATGTTGATAAATAGCTTATTTATTAACTCAGAATCAGTAATTGAAATGCTTATCAAATGGAGAGATGAGGTAAGCAAAGGAATCAAACAAAAATATGACTAGCATTTTAGAAGAGATGGCATTTCTACTCTGTTCCATTCTGTTGAGTATAAATTTTAAATACTAATGCTTGATCATCTAAATATAAGATAGAGTAATTGATGAGCTATATAACACTGTCTGAAGTCAGGAAGACTTAATTTCATGAGTCCAAACTTAGCCTTAGATACTTGCTGGCTGTATGACTCTGGGCAAGTCATTTTATCCTGTTTGTTCGATTTCTCATCTAAAAAATGAGCTATAGAAGGAAATGGCACACTATTTTAAAATATTTGCAAAAAAAATACTCCAGAGGGAATCATAGAGAACTGGACACCAGAGCTCAACAACAGAGTAATCACTATTTCTGGTTTCATAGCAATTTGAATGTCTGTCTTCTTTTGAGGAAAAATGGCTTTAGAGTCAGAATAATTGGTTTCAAGTTCTGAGTTTACTACAAATGGTCTTGTTAGTTTGGATAAAATGATCTCTGTGGGCCTTGCTTTACCACTGTGGGATAAAATACTAGCAATAAAATTAACAAATTATATGATGCATGAATTTTTTCAAATCACTGTCCTCAACACAACCTTATTAAATAGGCAATAAAAATATTCAATTATTTCCTCCTCATCTTTATCTCATTCTTAATCTCTCAGCATATGGATAAATATAGATATTTCTATATGCATACATGGGTAAGTTTATATAGGAAATAGATATATAGATATGTATTTGCAAATACATTTATTTATATATGTGTTTACATGTGTATAAGTGTATCTACATATATACTCACACACATGTGTGTGTTTCTGCAAACACACATTCTCTAATTTTATTTCCATCCCTAATGCTGATGGTCCTCTTTATTACCTTTATAAGTGGTACCATTTATTCTCCAGGTTAATTATGTATAATTTACTCTGTCATTCTGCATCGCTAAGTATATATAACACTGTTCTGGAACTAATGGATATATCTTAGCCTCATCATTTTCTATAGCAAGTTCTGAATTCCCCTGGTGTGATTTTCTTTTGTTCACAAAAAATGGGACAGGATACTTTTAAGGTTCTTTCTGAATTACTACTTTATTTCATTCTTTTCAATATATTTTTTGTTACTCATAATGTTATTTGATTTTGATAAAGTTTTGGCTCACCAGCAGGAATGAGCAACTTCTCCATCATCACAGAATTCCTCCTCATGGAATTTTCCAGTATGCGCGAGCTTCAGGTCTTACATGCTGTGCTATTCCTTCTGATATATTTAGCAGCCCTTCTGGGAAATTTTATCACCATTGCCGCCATTATTACGGACCCACACCTCCACTGTCCCATGTACTTTTTTCTGAGCAATTTGTCTCTCCTGGATATCTGCACCATCTCAATCACACTTCCTAAATTCATTGTGAATTCCTTGTCTGGCATTCAGTCCTTGTCCCTCCTTGGCTGTGCTGCTCAGATCTTCTTCTTTCTCTTCTTTGGAACAACAGAATTTGCTTTGCTTGTGGCCATGTCCTATGACCGCTTTGTGGCCATCTGCCACCCTCTCCATTATGGCATCATTATGACTCCAATACGTTGCCTCTGGGCAGCAGCTGGCTCCTGGCTCAGTGGCCTTGTGTATTCAGCTCTCCACACAGGCAACATGTTCCACTTACCCTTCTCAGGATCCAATGTGATCCACCAGTTCTTCTGTGATATCCCTCATGTCTTGAAAGTCGCATCCTCTGATGTATTTCATGCTGAATTTCTATTAATTGTAGCAAGTTCATGTTTTTTGTTATGCTCCTTTGCCTTTTTAATGGCCTCATATGTTCGCATCTTCACCAGTATCCTCAAGATTCCTTCTGTGGAAGGACGCTATAAGGCTATTTCCACCTGCTCCCCTCAGTTGGTTATCCTCATGTTGTTTCTCATTTCTGCAATGATTGCAGTCCTCAGGGACACATCAGACACATCACCTATCCAAAACCTTTTAATAGCAATGTCTTATACAATACTACCTCCATTGATGAATCCCATCATCTATAGCTTGAGGAACCAAAAGGTCACAGTTGCAATGGGTAAGATGATCAGGAGGATGTTTGTTTTTTCAAGAAAGTAGTGTCCATCCTTGAAAAGATAAAAAGAAATCCCTGAATAAGGTGTATTTGACATGTCTAATGAGTAGACAGCAATAGGGAGAAATGGGAGTATTACATTAGACAGGAAGAATAAATCATTTATTTTCTATAACCTAGTCCTATACTATTAGTTGTTATTGTCTGTATTTCCATTATCATGAAAACAGCCCATTGTCTCTGGGCAAAAGTACTATAAGAAGAATGAATGGAACAATATTTGATCCCCAGAGAAATGGTAAATAACCTTAACCAAAAGCAACCAATAAAATGGTAGTGATATTTCCCCCTTAACTTGATTCTTGCCTTCTCACTTTCATATTTTTGCATCATCATGTTGGTAATGTTCTTCTCCTTTCTCATGTTGAAGTTATTCATTCTTCATATATATCTATATATCTGTATATAGATATATATATCTATATATCTGTATATAGATATATCTGCATACATGCATGCATGCATAGATACACATATAAACATAGAGTTCAGAGATACACATATGTGTTCATGTGTATCTGTATGCATGCATGGATGTATGTGAGCTTGTTTATATACATATATATATATATTTCTGTGTGTGTATGTGTGTGTGTGTGTGTGTGTAATAGGTCCTTGGGAACTTGAACTCTTTGAAGTAAGTTGCTCATTTATAAAATGAAGGGATTAGACAAAGGGGTTAGTCCTTTCACCTCAATTTTGATTTTGTGATTTTGCACAAAATATATTCTCATATATTGGGCTAGAAATAATCTTTCATTGCACCTGATTTTATACATTATTTTTCTTTGCTTCCCATGTACTTTTACATGTTGCTATCTATTGCATCCAGGAGTATGTGTCTGATAGATATCTCCTGGTGGATTCATTGTTCCCTTTGCAATAGCATACAGTCAGTTCAATTGTGACAAATAGTGACTCTCTTGAAGTCATCAAATATTTTTTGTTCTTTTTAATTTTTTTCAAATATTTTTTAATTGATAGAATTTGAAACTGCAATTATGAAACTGCAATTATTTTGCAATTATGCAAAATAATGTAATAGGTTCTAGATCAAAGCAAATAGCTGATGGAAATTTTTAGAATGCAACCATTTGCTTAGTTTAAGTGGTAGTTAAAGTTCTTGATGGCAAAGACTGTTTTTTGTCTTTAAGTTGATTTCTGCCTTTTATTTCTAGCACTTAATAATAAGGTATTTTTGCACATAGTGGGTACATCATAAATTGCTGTATATTAATTTCAAATATCTTAAGTACAGAAGCCATCTTTCACTTAAGTTTATATTTTTCTTCCATTTTATATTTATCTACCTACTATGCTTTTCTTAGAATATAATTGATATAAATTTATTTAATTGAATAGCTACAGAAACATAACCACAAACAGAGACAGAGACCGAGAGATGAGAGACAGAGCAACAGAGAAGGGGAGAGGGAGCGATAGACCGAGAGATACAAAGAGACAGAGCAAGATAAATACAGACATAAAGATACAGAAACATAGAGAGAGGCAGAGAGAAACACAGAAAAGCAGACAGAGATAGAAACAAGGAAGAGGACTGAGACAGAGACAGATAAAGCATCAGACACAGAAAAACAGAGATTGTCATATGAATGGATGGATAGATGGAAGGATAGATGGATGAATGGATGAATGGATGGATGGTTGGAAAGATGAATTGGAGAGAAAAAATAATTTGTAAGTGCTCATTTTTTGCCTTCTAAAGAGTTACAGAGAGTTGGAAGAATAAAGTCAGGGATTCTCCTGATCTCTTCCTTTCCTTCTTAAAAAAACTGACAATGATTCATCAGATCAAATTCTAGCATGGAAAAACTGTAAAAGGTCAGGCTAAGAGAATTTTCTAGCTCAAGATTGAAAAAGAGATTGGTGGGAAAGGTGTCTCACTTCCAGGGTGATGGTCAGTTCTAGAGTGTAGGGCAATGCAAGATTTATACTACAAGGCTGCAGTGGGCCATGAAAGTCGTTGGATTGTTCCAGGTTTTTGAGGCAAGATCTCACTATTTAACTAGAAGTTATTTTTTCAGAAAGTAAGATTGAGCAGCAGCTCATATCTTATCCTGAGATAGAGGGAAAATGGGTACACAATTTAGACATAAAGGGTGATAATTATTACAGAAAACAAAATGAATAATTTAATTATATTAAAATTTTAAATGCACAATTAAAAGCAGTGAAGCCAAAATTAGAAATAAAGCAGTAAACTGTGGGGAGGGGGACAGATTAAAACCAGTTCTCTGTTAAATTTTTCATTTTTTTGAGTATATAAAGAAATAATTTAAATTTTAAGGCCGAGATGTTATTCTTCAACTGATAAGTAGTAACTATTGATTAGGGGAAACAACTTTGAGGTATAAACTTAGATCTATCACATTGGCTAATATGATAGGAAAGGAAAATGATAAATGCTGGAGGAATTATACAAAAAAATGGGCCACTACAGAACTCTTGATTGAGTTGTGAACTAATACTTCCATTCCTGAAAATAAATTGGAACAATGTCCAGTGAACTAAAAAGCATAAACTCCCTCTGACCTATCAATACTGTATATAAATACTGTATATAAAAAAGTTCAAAAAATTAAGGAAAAGGAAATATGTACAATAATATTTATAGTAGTTCTTTTTGTGGTGGATAAGAATTGGAAAATGATAGTATGATCATCATATAGAGAATGGCTAAATAAATTGTGCTTTCTGATTTTTAAGTAAAAATATAGTATACTAAGAAATGATGAGTAGGATGATTTCAGAAAACCTAGAAAGGCATATAAATGGCCCCAAAGTGAAGTGAGGACAACCAGGAGAACAATGCAGACAATATCAGAAATTTAATGATCCAAAAGATATAATGAAAAATGTCATCTATCTGCAGAATGACATAGATTTCAATTTGATTTCTTTTCTGTTTCCTTTATTTTTCTTATTTTTGTTTGGTTTTTCATGTGGTTTTGATTACACAACAGTTAATATGGAAATATGTTTTGCCTTACTGCACATGAATGATCTATATCAAATTACTTGCATTTTAAAATTGGGAGGGCAGGGAGGGATGGAGAGAGAGTAAGGAATTTGAAACTCAATATTTAAAAAAAGCATATAATAGATTAAAAAAGCATAAAGATTATCATTCAAAAAAATAAAGAACTACAGATGTAAATACAACGAATCCAGATATTTCCAGGATATGCCATTATAATAAATGGAACCAAAACATAAAGGGAACTGGAAGGGGCTATTGCTAAGGAGAGAATGAAGTCCAGTTCATGAGCTGAAGTAATGAAGCCTCAATTGCTGGGTCTGTCATTTAAGGTTTATTCCTTTATTCCATTTTTTCCATTCCATTTTTCTTCCTTCCTTTCAGATAATAAAGAACATAATTTTACATACCCAAATATACCAACACTCTATCATTTTAGTGATATTTGTCATTTAATTTGTCATGTAAGTAATACTTAAAATATGACTTAATCAACTGCTATATGTTCCATAACAAAAGAAGTGATCATTTAATTTTGTCTTAATGGGGAAATCTAGTTCATATGACAGAAAGAGGTGCAGGTCTTACACAAAATATTTTTCCTGCTGACTTACCTGTTTATCCTGAAAGTGAATTCTATCACTATTGTTGCAATTTTTACTGTCCCACACTTTTTGGTTTCTTATGATTGTTTTTCTGAGTAACTACTCCTTGATGAATCAACTGCTATATATAGCAAATTGCAGTCCTACTTCAAAATTTGATTGTAAATTCCTTGACTGACAATTAATCCATCTTGTATCTTGGCTGCACAGCACTTTCTCTTTGAAGTTACAAAGTTGAATTTGCTAAGGACCATGTCCTAGGACTATTTTGTGGATATCTGTCCCCTCCTACTCTATGGCATCTCCATGATGCCAATTAGTTGTTTTGGGGCACGAGTGGACTATCATCTATTTATAGCCTGAGGAATCAAAAAGTTGCAATTGCCATTGGTAAAATAACTCAGAGAACATTTTTCCCCAAGAAAGAAATGTCTATCCTTTAAAACATAGAAAAGGTAAGAAATTTGTCTATGGACTGTTATATGTACAAGACAACACAAGGCATAGAATAAAATTGCTACATATAGCAGCAAAACAAGGCACCAATGAGAAGCACCCCCTTAGGTTAGACAAAATTTTATATTGAAGAGAATGAAGAAATCACATATATTTTAAACATAACAGACACATTTTACAAGTGGTTATTGAATGCAGTGGAATTATCCTGACACTCCCCCATTGACTTAGGGCAACAGTGTCATCAGAAGGGATGCAATACTAGTTGATTCCCTGGGCAATAATAGATAAGTTTAGGTAAAAGCTGCTCTCATGATGGTTGTTTTGTTTTTTATCAACATATTTATGCTTTCACATATTCATGTCTTTCATTTCATTGACCATTATGGTGGTCATAACTTTCTCATACCTATGCATCATGATAAATTGATAGACCATTGTACAGGCAGTTCTAGGTTCAAATCATACAAAAATAGTTATATTTCCATAAGCAAGTGGATTAAATTTTTTGTATCTAAGCTTCCTCATTTTTAAATGAAGTAGTTGTGCATTATGGTTTAACTCTTTCTGTTTGGGATCATGCTATAGCATGTTTATTCAACTTTTATTTGTTACTTCTTGTTTTCAGTTCATTTATTGGGAAGGTAGGAAGATACTAACATAGGCTGAAAGTATAATGGATCCCTTGTAAAATTCATATTTTGGCCCAAATTTGGCACAAATAATTCAGCACTGGGACTAAAGGGAAAAAAATTCAACACTGATAGAATTAAGGCATTTTATTCCAGTCTATTTTCCCCCCAAATTGTAAATCAGTCTAAATCCACCCGGAAAAGCCTGCAAAAAATGATTTTAGAACATCTAGGTGAAGGAAAAATTTCTTTGTCACTCAATAACCATTTATGAAGAATATATTATGTCACAAGTCCGGCATTAAGCACTGGGAATGAAAAGTAAAGACAGAGACAGTCCCTTTGCTTAAGGAACTCAGTTTTCAATTGGGAAGACCATAGACATGGATGGATAGATAGATAGATAGATAGATAGATAGATAGATAGATAGATAGATAGATAGATGGATAGATAAGATTTGCATCTCCCCCCAAAAGCAATAATTTTCTTAAACTCATGGAGTTTATATTCTAAAAGAGTAAAGGGAGCTAGAAGTAGGAGCAGATATCTTCTTCAAACATTCCCAACATAAAGAGTGAAAGACGTGACGAGGATAACTGAAAGACCCTCAAAAATTATAATCTTATTCAGTGTCTCACCAGTCAAGAGATTAGAATTCAGAACACCATTTCCCCAAAGTAAGTGGGTAAGAATACTGGTGGGAAGGTGCGCTAGACTGAACAGAGTAAATTACATAGCATGACCACAACTTCATTAAGAAATAGTGTCTTGGGGGCAGCTAGGTGACTCAATGGCTAGAGCACTGGACCTGGAGTCAAGAGGACCTGAGTTCAAATCTGGCCTCAGACACTTAATAATGACCTAGCTGTGTGGCCTTGGGCAAGTCACGTAACCCATTACCTTAAATTTAAAAAAAAAATTTAAAAAGAAATAGTGCTTTGAAAACTAGAGGATCTTGAATAAATCATTAAATCTTTCACTACTTTAGAAAACTCATTAAATGAATAAGTTAAAATTTAATTGTAGACTTGCATTGTTAGAGGGACTTTCTTCAGTTTAAAATTCTTTATCCCCAAAACATTGATGTTACTTTTCTCACCCCTACCTATGAGGGAATTGCTGTTGTTTGTCTTCAATTGACTTCATTTAGGGTTAAGATAATGGAGTGATTTGCCATTTCATTCTCCAGCTCATTTTTCACATAAGGAAACTGAGGCAAACAGAATGAAGTTCCATGTCCATGGTGAATTTCCATGCACAGATAGTAAATGTATGGTCTCTGATTCAAACTAAGAAAGCTTGTTCTTTTTAACTCCAGTCCCACTGCTATATTTCCTTTGCAATCTAGCTATACTGATATCTACTTGTGTGCAAAAGGCAAAGCAAGATGAAATAATGTGAACTAAAAATAATAAAAATTCAAATACAGTAATAAAATAAAATGAGAAATTTTTGTCTATTGCTTTATAAAATGACATGTCAATATTATTTTATTTTTGCTCAGTCATATTTCAGTTTTGTTATATGAAAAAATATTCCCAGGCACTATTAAAGATGGTGACTTAAAGACAGATACTTAAAAACAAACAAAAAAACCCCCTTAAAATTACTATGTCATATGAATTGCAATAATGCATTAGAGAAAAGTATAATAAAAAATGCTGGAAGTGATGTGGAAAAAAAGGAGACATAATCCATTGTTGGTTAATTTGTGAACTAGCCCAAGCTTTCTAGAAAATAATTTGGAGCTATGCTCCAAGGTCTATAACACTATGCATTTTCTTTGACTCAGCCATACCACTTCAAGGACTATTTCACAAAGAGATCAGAGAAAAAGGACAAGAATCAACCTATGCTAAAATATTTGTAACAGCCCTTTTGGTGCTTTCAAAGAATGAGGCATTGAGGCAATGCCCATCAATTCAGGAATAATTGAAAAAGTTTTGCTATATGATTGCAATGGAATATGATTTTACTATAATAAAAGATTAGAAAGATGATTAAAAACATGAGGAGACATATCAACTGATGTAAAGTAAGCAGAGCAGAATGAGAAAAAATAGGGGAATTAACACTATTTGTTATTCTTAATTTTTTTTTTTTTTAGTTTTTGTTAGGCAATGTGGTTAAGTGGCTTGCCCAAGGCCACACTGCTAGGTCATTATTAAGTGTCTGAGGTCAGATTTGAACTCAGGTACTCCTGACTCCAGGGCCGGTTCTCTGTGCACTGCTCCACATAGTCACCCTTATTCTTATATTTTAGATATTTAAACAATTGAGTTCTAAATTCTCTCCCTTTGCTCCCAGTTAATGAGACAGTAACTATCATGGTGTCAATCACACGTGAAATTTTGTAAGGGTTAGATCCATATTAAACTTTTCACAAAAAGGAAGAAAAATAACAAAGTGAGAAAATTTTATCTCAGTTTGAACACAAGTACATTAGGTCTGTCTTTGGAGGTATATAGCATCTTTGATTATGAGTCCTTTGGAATTGTCTTCCATCACTTCCATCATTGTATTGACCAGAATAAATGATGTTTGACAGATGTTCAACAGCATAGCTGTCACTATGTACAATCATCTCTTGTTTCTGTTCACTTCACTTTGAAGCAATTCATATATGTGTTCCCATAGTTTTCAGAAACTATTCCCCTCATAATTTCTAATAGCACAATAGCTCTCCAATAGAATTACATAGTTCAGTTTTCACAACAATAGTATTCCAAAGCATTCATATTTAGTAACTTGGTCAACCATTGCTCAATGGATATTCCCCCAATTTCCAAACTTTTTTACCACCAAAAGATCTTCCATATATTTGTTATGCATAAAAGTTTTTTTTTCCTTTTTCTAATGTCTTTTTGAGGTATAAATCTGAAAAAAGGAATGCTAGACAATAATTTTAAAAGAGAATTATTAATAAATGAATTAAAATTTGAAAAAACAAAATCCTTGTGAAATGACATGTTCTTGTGATATTACTCACATCTTAATACTACCCTCTATCCCTATGATTGGGTCCTCTCAAAGGAGGGCAGAACCATGATCTCTAAAACTCCAATTTAGTTGGGGAACTCAACACATTCTTCTCCTCATTTCCTTTAGTTGCACTCTTTTTGTATTTCTTCCTCATGCCCTTATGCATGATGGTCTCTATCTTTCCTCCTCTTTCCCCTATTTTCTTTATACTTAACACAGTGAAAAACATATAGTCAGAATTAAGAAAAAATGTTCATAGACTTTTGACAAAGACCCTCAATGACTGAGAGACTCCCAGTAGGTTAGACTTTTTATGACTGATATTTCAATAAGACTAAAAGGGAACTTTTTTACCTTGTTGTTTATGAGACTATGCCCTTTCTAATTATTCTCATGGGATGGGTCAAAGAATCCTCAGAATCTGAGGGAATGATGATGTTTACCATGAATACTCTGGTGATTTCCCAGAATCATCTCCAAAAGATAAAGGGAAACATATTTAACCAAGCTCTATAGTGTAAGAGTATCCAAAAATCTCCACAATGCTTACAGATTCAGAGATTTATGCTAGTCATATTTTGGAGCATGCCAGTGAGAATGAAATTAATTGGTGATGAAAGAAATAGTATGCAGCTCATGTGCAGAACTTTTCAGTAGTTAGAAAACCGAATGACAATTACAATATATACTAGAAAGCAGACATAGCAGAACAAATAATTCAGGTATTTTCATTATGATGATTTTTTCCCCTCTGTGCCGGATCAGTTTGCTCCAGTGCTGAATGTATGAATTCAAATTCACAGGGATGGTCTCAGTGTAAGTGATGTTTTTATTCTCAGATGTTACTCAGCATCATACTGTAGAGAGTATGGTGGGTTGGAAACAAGTAAGACTTTAGTCCAAATTCTGCTTCTGCTGCTCATGACTCGGTTAATCATTTAGGCTTCTCTCAGGACTTAATTATTGCCTTACTTTCTTCTCCACATTGCCTATGAGTTTGTTGAGGCCGGGGGCTGCGTTTTGCCTTTCTTTATAACTCTGGTGCTTACCACAGTATCTGGGACAAGATTAATAGATGCTTGTTGACTCCCTGTGAGCTGAATGTGGGGGTAAACCTCAGCTTTGCTGACCCTCTCCCCTCAATAAGCCTGTAATCATTTACATAGTATTATCTTTATAACTCACAGAGTCATTTTGAGGCCAATCAGAGATGATATATGAAACATACTTTGTGAATCTCAAAAGTGTTATTTTCTGATCTATGAAGATAGTGCCCCAAGTCTATCTTTAATTATTTGCAAATGTGTGTTATTGATCATCACAAGGAGAGTGGGACCAAGTGAGTCATTTCTTTGCTGTATATTGTTTCTCTGCATTTTCATCTACATGATGGAGTGCTACAAAGATACCTGAGGGGATACGGGAGGTGGATGTCAGCTGTAACTTTTCATCTCTTGTTACCATCATCCCTTTATTTGTAATTTGGTTTCATTGCAAAAAAAAGAGAGGTTGTACTTTGGAATAAATTCTTTGGAAGAAATGCTGACTTTGGAAGCAGAAGACACTTACTTAACCATGGCTTTATCATTTCCAAACTGGGCAACTTAGAATCTGCCACTGCACGCCTCTATTCTTGCTTTGTAACTAAAAATCTTGGATAACTGAGCTCTCAGCTTCTTCCAGCTTTGAATTTCTGCTCTTATGATCATATTTGAAAGATAAAGGCATAGAAGGGTGCCTGACTTCCCTGGGAAACTCAGCCATTCCTCAGCTAAGTTCAAGGAACACATATGATCATTAGCAACCCTTTTAAATGAAAACCATTTTCAGTGACTTAAAGTAGATGTTAGATTTACTAACATCTACTGACCTGAAAGTGGCCATTTAAAATTGTGGGAAATAGAGCAAATATTATTTAATATTTAGTGAAAATTAAAATTAAGAGACTCCTGTTATTACTGAAAACATTTAAATATAGCTTGTCTTATTTTCCTCTGAGAATTGTCATGTCTTTCTCCTCTTTGGTTATTGAGAGGAAAGCAAAATCTGGAGCACACTTACATGCATTCCCATTACACATTTGTGAGGATGTCTTTATGGCTGTTTATGTGTAAACATGAATGTGTATAAATGTATGGATGCAATAGATAAATATATATATATAGTTCAAGAAGTGAGATTATGTTGGGTCTGTCTATTCAGAGACTGAAGTTTTCAATTTTCAGTTCAATTCAGCAATGTTCATGAAATAGTTGAAAAATGAGATAAAATGATGGGATATTTGGAAGGTTGAAAAATGAATTCTAAGGTTGAGTTTGTTTATAATATGGGAGAAAGTTGGGAAAGTGGTTTAAGTCAAGAAGGTTAAATGAAAGACTGATAAGATTTTATCTATCTTATATAGCATAAAAGACACATGTATATATCTATATAAACACATACCTGTAAATTTTTCTTTCAATATTTCCATTTCTAACTCTAGTCCTCATTGATATATCTTTTGATTTTTTTCTCTATCATCTATCTCTGTATATTTGTATATTGGAGTATCAATATATCTGTCTCTACCTCTATTTCTCTTCATTTATATCTCTATGTCTATGATATCCATCTCTAAATCTAACTCTATCTGTTTCTTGCTCATCTGCATTGGTAGCTCTATTTCTGTCTTCAATGAGTGCTTGTAGATTAAAGTCACAATGTCATTTCCAATGCCTTTCCAAAATAAATTATCTCTTGTAGCAGTTCAAAGTCATGTAGCTGGACTATGGAAATAGACAGTTTTCACACAATAAGAAATAATGTGCAGTGATTATAGGAATTAGAAATGTTGACTCTAGAAAGGGGCAGTGCAGATTATTTTGTACAAACCACTATTTTATGAATACTGCTCCTGATATCAGAGGAGGCAGATGGGAGAGATGAATAGGAGACACTAAAGTTACAATGACTAGGAAGGAATAACATTTACTCTAAATTTAAGATGTCTTGAATTTCTCTTTCCATCTTCTGATTAGTAGAGCTTTACTGTGTCAATTTAAAATCAGGCATGATCTCAGTGTAAGTGCTTTTCTGTCTGACATTATCTTCAATTTTTCCTGTACTTATATCTTTTGTACACTTGTTAACATGCTTTTCCCTCTCCATTGACTATGAGTTTGTTGAATCCAAGAGCTGTCTTTTTCTGTAACCACTCTTTCTTACCTAAGTAGTTTCAATAATGTCTGGAACATAGGAGATACTTACTGTTTGGTGACTTAATATAACTTGACTATGGGTCAATCTGGAGACTATTTCTTTCATCAATAACTAATTTCATTTTCACTGCCTTGCTTAGAAATATGACTAGCTTAAATGCCTGAATCTACAAGCATTGTGAAGATTTTTGGCTATTCTTAGGTACATGTATTTTATCTTTCTCATAGATGCTCAGAGATTGTATATATATATATATATATATATATATATATATATATATATATATATATATATATATATAAAATATATATATATATATATATATATATATAACAATGTGAATCTCAAATATTTGTCAATAAGAATCCTGGTCCTTTTTCTGATCTACAATGATAGACCCCAGTCCTGTCTTCAATGTATTGAAAATTTGTATTACTGATTACAAGGAGATTTGGACATGTGGATCAATTCCTTGCTGCACTTTATTTATCTGTTACTTAATGTTTATGATGGAATACTACAAAAATACTTGGTGGACAAAGAAGTTGTGTGTGAATGTGTTTAGTGGAGGGAGTGCTGATTTTGGAAGTAGAAGATAATTATTTAACCCTGACTTTGTCATTTCAAAACTGGGCAACCTAGAGTCTGAGACTGTACATCTCTGTTCTTCCCTTGTAAATAAAGGGCCTGGATAATTGAGTTTTATGTTTTCTTTCAGTTTGAGTTTCTGTTCATTTTTTCATCTTTAAAAGAATTTTCTATGTACAGGATTAATTGACTTTACTGAGGGTCTCAGCAATTCCTCATCAGTTTTCAAAAAAGATGAGTGACTTTGTTTATTGTGGAGATCACTTTTGGATGGCTTGAACTAGGTGTTTGATTGCTAGATTCTTCTGAATGGAAAGTGGAAATTGATATGATTACAAAATATAGCAAAGACTACTCATTCTCAATGAAAATTAAAATTAGGAACCTCCTGAAAATGTTATGAAACAATGAAAATTTGCATTATGTATTGTGCTCTGAGAATTCTACGTCTATGGTTTCTTTCTCACTTTTGGTTATAGAAGAAAGTGAAACCTAGAGCACATCAATATATTTTTGCTTATGTATGTTTCTAGATATATATCTACATATATATATATCTATATTTGCGTGTGTGTATATATATATATATATATATATACAAACATATATATGTGTGTAAGGCAGGATGTGAGATTATATATTAATTCAATACAGTAGCATTGATTTTTGGCAGTGCTATCAATATATTCATACTGAATAAACTAAATGATGAAATATTTTGAAGTTTAAAGAATGAATTTTAATATTGAGTTGTAATTCTGGAAAAAGACAGGTCTAAATGAGTATTTATCATTAAGTGGAAAGATGATATAGGTTTATCTCTCTATTTATCTTTCCATCAATCTATCATCTCTATTTATATTCACATAAATATATACATAGAAATATATTTCATAACTATAAATACACATGTGCAACATATTTACATAGCATTAAAAGATACATAGTTGTTTATAAATATGTACATACATATCCATATATCACTCTTTCATACGCTGTTGCTGTTTGTAGCATCCATCATTACATCTCTCTTTTCTTTTATTATTCTGTCATCTATCTCTCTATCAATCTCTCTATCACTATCATTTCCATCTCTACCTATGTCTCAATCTTTATATCTTTCACTCTTTCACATCTACACTGGTAGACATAGTTAGCTCTCCAGTTGTCAATAAAAATGAAATTACAATGCTCTTTCTAATTCTTTTTCAGAGTCAATTATTTCTTGTAGTATATCATCTTCAGAGTAGCTTTTATAGGTAAATAGATTCCTTTCACATAATAAGAAATAGTATGCAGAGATTATAGGAATCACAAATGGATCTAGTAAGGACAGTGCAGATTATATTGTTTAAGCCTCTAATTAAATACATCCTGGCTGTTGTGATAGGAGGAAGCAAGAAGTAATAAATGAGGAATTGATCCTAAGGGTGAAATGTCTAGGAAGGGGGAAAATGGGCTCTAAAACTCAGATCTCTTGAATTCCTAATTCCACTGAACCAGGGGGAAGTCAAGTGTTAGTCTAAGACTGCCTTGTTTAACTAAGGGGAAAATGCTTTAATATGAACAAGAAGAAACCTTATTCACCATTTTTACAGTAAATATTCATATAAATTCATATAGAGCTATATCTATCTATCTATCTATCTATCTATCTATCTATCTATCTATCTATCTATCTATCTATCTATCTATCATCTATCTCTATCTACCTCTATCATCTTATTTATAGGGACAGTGTAATCAAGAAGCTAGGTAGAAAGGTATGGAGTGCGAGACCTGAAATAAGGAACACTAAGTTTCCTGAGTTCAAATCTGGCCTCAGATGCTAACTGATTGTATGATCCTAGACATATCACTTAATTCTCTTTCCTAAAGTCCTCATCTATAAAATGAGCTGAACAATGACAAATGTCTTTTCCAAAAATGCAAATGAGATCCTGAAAATTATTCAACAATGACAGCAGCAGAAGCAACAACAATGACAGGGTAATCACTGTTTCTGGTTTCATAACTGTGCATTTTTATTTTTTCCTATAAATGGGATAATGTTTTTAGAGTCAGAATAATTGTTTACAAGTTTTGAAATACTACTAATGATCTTTGTTATTTTATATAATACACTGAATCAATTTGGACCTTGCTTTACCACTTTGTGAAACAATATTGAATAAAATTAACTTAATTTCTAAAATGTTTGAATGTTTTTAAAACATGTTCCTGGAGACATTTCTATGGAATACACAATAAAATTGCTAATCTTTCCATTATTTTCATCTTTCTCTCATCCATTCATTTTCTTTCTCATCATTTTCTTTCTCTTTCTCTCTCTCTCTCTCTCTCTCTCTCTCTATATATATATATATATATATATATATAGAGAGAGAGAGAGAGAGAGAGAGAGAGAACATATATGTAGATATGTTAAGTTATGTGGACAAAATAAAAGTGTTGGTATGTATAAAAATATGTAAGTATTTGCTCACACATATGGTGCATGTGTGCATCTGTATATACATGAAAACCATTTCCACCCTTGGTGTTCATAGTGCTTGTATTGACTGCGAAATTTTACCATTTGTTTTCCTGAAGTTCATCATATTTTGTTACACCTGTTCATTCTTCAGAGTTACATATATAAAACTTGGTTCCAGATGTATTGGATGCATATTAGCATCATCACCTGTACTGTAAGCTATGCTTTCACCTGCTTTTGCCCTTAAAATACATGATTATTTTTTGTTTGTTCAGGCTTAAAGAGAAATAAGAGTTTTCAGATTCTAACTGAGTGATTTAATTCATTCTTTTCAACATTTTTTCCTGCTACTAATAGTGTTATTTTATGTTTAGCAAAGTTCCAACACACCACCAAGGATGAGCAACTTCTCCATCATCACAGAATTCCTCCTCATGGAGTTCTCCAGCATTCGGGAGCTGCAGGTCTTCCATGCTGTGCTGTTCCTGATGATTTATCTAGCAACTCTGATGGGGAACCTTCTCACCATTGCAGCAATTATCACTGACCCATACCTTCATTCTCCTATGTATTTTTTTCTGAGCAACTTATCCCTCCTGGATGCCTGTATCATTTCAGTCACTCTTCCTAAATTCATTGTGAATTCTTTGGCTGGCATTCACTCCTTGTCCCTCCTCGATTGTGCAGCTCAGATCTTCTTCCTTCTCTTCTTTGCATCCACAGAGTTTGCTTTGCTTTTGGCCATGTCCTATGACCGCTTTGTAGCTATCTGCCACCCCCTACACTATGGCAATATCATGACACCAACACGTTGTCTCTGGGCAACAGCTGACTCTTGGCTTGGGGGGTTCATTTATTCAGCTCTCCACACAGGAAACATGTTTCGACTGCCCTTCTCCGGATCCAATGTGATCCACCAGTTTTTCTGTGATATTCCTCATGTCTTGAAAGTCTCAAATATTGATGTATTACATACTGAGTTTCTATTAATTGTGGCTAGTTCATGTCTACTCTTATTCTGTTTTTCTTTTTTAATTGCATCGTATGCTCACATCTTCTCCAGCATCCTCAAGATTCCTTCTCTGGAAGGACGCTACAAGGCCATTTCAACCTGCTCCCCTCAGCTGATCATCCTCATGTTGTTTCTTATTTCTACAATGCTTTCAGCCCTCAGGGACACATCAGACACATCACCTATTCAAAGCCTTTTAATTGCAATGATCTATACAGTTCTGCCTCCATTGATCAATCCTATCATCTATAGCCTGAGGAACCGGAAGATTACAGTTGCCATGGGTAAGATGATCAGGCGGATTGTTTTCCCCCAAGAAAGACATGTTCATCTATGAAATCACAAAAGTGCTAAAGAATATGTATTTTTTCCATCAAATGTGTAAGGTGATATACAAGATAGCCCTAAATGGGGAGTAAATGCAACAAAAATAATATCATCAATCAAAACAGACCCTGAGATAAACTATTATATAAAATAAATGAATCGATCATTTATTTTCTTATAACAGAGAACAGGGGTGGGTACATGTCCAGTCTGTAAGTCAAGGCCCGTGAAATCATATGGTCTGGCACTGCCAAAGCAAACAGGCAGAGCTTAGAATTCAATAAATCTAGGACTTTTTTTTTAGAAGAGCATTCATTAAATGTTTGACTAAATATAGATAAAGTTCAATGTAAGTTTTGGTCCTTGGCAGAAAAAAGATTTCCCTACATCTAACATAGGCTCATCTTAGAAGAGGTTATTGTCTATTGTGTAATTATCATGATGTCTGCCCATTTTCTTTGGGCAACATTGCCATCAGGAGAATGGATGGATGGCTAATTTATCCCTTGAAACAATGATAAATAAGTGTAACAAAAAGCAGTCATAAGGATGCTTGTATTTTTCCCTCCCCCCCCTGCCCATTTCTTGTCTCCTCATTGTCATACTCTTTGAGAAATGACCCTGAAGCAGGAGAACCTGAGTTCAAATGTGGCCTCTGGCACTTACTACTACTGTGTGACCTTGGATGAGTCACTTGATCTTGTCTCTCATTCAGTGTCATCTCCAGGTGTTCTGATTCATGTCTAGCCCAAGTGGCTCCAGAGGAAACTGAGGTTGGTGACTTAGCATAGCCTGTCTCACTCAAATTCAGTTTACTTGCTTGTCATAGCATTACCTCCCTACTATCAGTATATTCTTTGAAAAGGAAGAATGAAAATCACCTTCATTACCCATTTTTATGATAATGATGTCCTTCTTAGCATAATGAAGAGCTATTCACTCTACACACATACATACATATACATATTTATTTATTGATATACAATATACAATACATAATGCAAAAATATATAGAAACATATATCTATATATATCTGCATATGTATGTTTATACTTAATACTTTCTAGGTAACTAATATTTTTGTTCCTAAATTTTCTCATTTTCCAAGTGAAATGATTGGACTTGATGACTGCTATAGTCCCTTCTCTTCAATTTTGATGGTGTGATTTTGGACAAAATCTTTCCGCGTTCCTAAAGCTGAATGTAATCTTTTATTACACTTAATTGCTTATTTAAAAAATGAAGGGGCTACACTTAAAAGGGTTTAGTCCCTCCATCCCAAATTTTATGTTATGATTTTGTAATAAAATCTATTCTCATATATTAAATTCTTAATAATCCTTCATTATACCTAATGTTATGTTATCTTTGCTTCCTATGTTCTTTTTGCACTTTGCTTTCTACTGCATCTAGAAGTATAAGTGTTTTATAGATGTCTCTTGGTGGATTCTTTGTTCCCTTTGCAATAGCATACAGTCAGTTCAATTGATAAAAAATAGTGCTTCTCTTGAATTCATCATATGTTTTTCTTTTTTTCCTTTTTTTTAAAGTTTTTTTTTTACAAGGCAATTGGGGTTAAGTGGCTTGCCCAAGGCCACACAGCTAGGTAATTATTATGTGTCTGAGACCGGATTTGAACCCAGGTACTCCTGACTCCAAGGCCAGTGCTTTATCCACTACGCCACCTAGCCGCCCCGTCATATGTTTTTCAATATATTGAATTTCAACCTGTAATCATGTAAAATATTGTAATTAGTTATAAATCAATGGGAATCTCTGATGCAATTTTTAAAATGCTACCATTTCAATTAGTTTAAATTGCAGTTAAAGTTTTTGATGGCAAAACTGCTTTTTTCATCTGTCCATTTATTTCTGTCTTTCTAGACCTATCACTTAATAAAGTATTTTTTGCACATACTGGGTACATCATAAATTATTGTATATTAATTTCAAATGTATTAAGTACAAATGCCTTCTTTTACTTTATATTTATCTACCACTTTATATTTGTCTGCCACCTGACTATGTTTTTCTTAGAATACAATTCATGTAAATATATTTAATTGAATATATGGAAAAACATAAACACATACACAGACAGGGACAGTGAGACAGAGATGGGGGGAGGGAGACAGAGACAGAGACAGAGAGACACAAAGAGACACAGAAAGGTAAACACAGTGACTCAAAGACACAGAAACATAGAGGCAGAGACACAGAGATAGACAAAGACAGAGACACAGAAATGGAGAAAGAGCCAGACACAGGAAAAATACAGAGACAAAGACAGATAGACACAGACACAGAAATTGCAGCATGAATGGATAGATGGAAGGATTGATGGATGGAAAAAAAATCATTCATAAGTGCTCATTTTTTGTATATTTTTTATGCATTTTTGTTTGCAACACATCTAATTTTGGAAAAAGTTTGACTTAATGCCCATGGATAATATATATCAAGTAGATTGCCTTTTCAAATTGGGAGCAATGAGGGATGGAGAGAGTGAAGAATTTGGAACCCATCATTTCAAAAAAGAATATTGTAATGTGTTATTACAGGTGATAAAGAAAGTATAAAAATTATCATTTGGAAAAAAAATATATATATAGTGATATAAATACAGTTAATCTAGCTATTTTCAGGATATGTCATTATAATACAGGAAATTAAAACCTAAAGGGAACTGAAAGAGACTACTATCAAGAAGAAAATGAAGTCCAGGTAATGAAGTGAGTTGTAATGAAGTCTGCATTTCTGGGCTCCCTCCTTTAATATTTATTCTTTTAGATAATAAAAGAATTTAATTTTACATTCCAAAATATTACAATACTCTATCATTTTAATGATATTTCTCATGTAATTCATCATGTAAGTCATATTTAAGAATATGACTTAATCAACTGCTATACTGTATGTTTCATAAGAAAAGAAGTGAGAGTTTAATTTTGTTTTAGTGGTGTAATCCAGGTCATATGACAAACAAGAGATTCAGATCTTCCATGCAATATTTTTTTTTTTATTTACCTGTTAATCCTGAAAGTGAATTCTATCACCATTGATGCAATTATTAATGTCCCACACCTTTTGCTTTCTTATGATTTTCTTTTCTGAGCAGCTTCTCCTTGATGAATCAACAGTTATATTGCAAATTGTAGTCATACTTGAAAATTTGATTGTAAACTCCTTGATTGATAGACGATCTATCTTGTACATTGGCTGCACAGCACAGCGCTTCTTCATTCTCTCTTTGAAGTAACAAAGTTGCCTTTGCTAATGACCATGTCCTCGGACTACTTTGTGGATATCTGCCACCTATTACTCTATGGAATCTCCATGATGCCAATAAGTTGTATTTGTGCACAATTTGTCTTTTGGACCCATCATCTATTTATAACCTTAGGAATCAAAAAATTACAATTGTCATTGATAAGATAACTCAGAGAATTTTTTTTTTTCCAAGAAAGAAATGTCTAGGCTTGAAAACATAACAAAGGCAAGAAATTTATCTATGGACTATTATATGTACAACATAATACAAGGCAGAGAATAAAATTGATACATATAGTACCAAAACAAGGCACCAAAGAATAGCACCCATTAGATATAATTTTATATTAAAGAGAATGAATAAATTATTTATTTTAATACAGCAGACTCATTTTATAAGTGGTTATTGACTGCAGTGGAATTATTGTGACATTCACCCACTTACTTAGGGGCAACAGTATCATCAGAAGAATGAATGCAAAACTAGTTGATTCGGTGGGCAATATTAGATAAGTTTAGGCAAAAGCTGCTCTCATGATGGTTGTTTTGTTTCTCTAGCAATATATTTGTGCCTTCGCTTTTTATGTCTTTCATTTCATTGACCATTATGGTGGTCTTGTCTTTCCCCTACATAGGCAACTTGAAAAATTGATAGACCATCTTATACACAGTTCTAGGTTCAAGTTATGTAAAAAAAGTCATATTTCTCTAGTCAGGTTGATTATTTTTTTTTGTATCTAAGTTTCCTCACTTTTAAATGAAATAGTTGGACATGATGGTCTCTAAGGTTTAACTCTTTCTGTTTGGGACCATGCTATATTGAAAAATACATATTTACTCAAATTTTATTTGTTATTTCTTGTTTTAAGTTCATTTATAGGTAAGTTAGGAAGAAACTAACATTGACTGAAAATATAATGGATCCCTTGTGAAATTCAGATTGTGGCCCAAATTTGGCCTCAAAAATTCAGCCCTGGGACTAGAGATAAAGGAAATAAACACTGACAGAGTTAAGGCCTTTTATTCCAAGTTATTTTCCCAAAAGCTGTAAGTTAGCCAAAATTCACCTGCAAAAAAATGTTTACAAAAATGAGTTTAGCTCATCTTGGTGAAGGAAAAATTAGTTTGAAACTCAATAATCATTTTTAAAGGATATATTATGTCACAAGTCCTGTGCTAAGGACTGGGGACAAAAAGAAATTCCAGAGCCAGTCCTTTTCCTCAAAGAACTCACAGTTCAAAGGGGAAGATAATAGAGATGGATGGATGGATAGATAGATCAATAGATAGATCGATAATATTTGCCTCCCCCCCCATAATAAATTTCCTAAATGCAAGGAGTTTACATTTTAACAGAGGAAGGGGAGTTAGAAGTAGGGTCACCATATCTTGTTCAACCATTCCCAAAAAAGGTGAAAAAAGTGATGAGGGTAGCTGAAATTCTTCAAAAATCATAATCCTATTCAGTGTCTCACCAATCAAGAGAATAGGATTTGCAACACCACAACCCCAAAACAGGTGGGTATGAAAGCTGGTGGGATGGTAGAGCAGTCTGAACAGAATGATAAATAGAGTCATTTGGATAGTATGACCAGAACTTCATTAGGAAAGAGTGACTTGAAAATTAGATGAACTTGAATAAATCATTAAATCCTTCAGTGCATTAGCAAACTATTTAAGTGTATAAGTTACAAAGAAGTTGGAGACTTGCATTATTAGTGGGTTTCTTAGTTCTCTATCCCAATGAAAATTAGAGCGACTTTCTTAGTTCTCTTATCCCTACCTAGAAGGAATTGTTATTGTTCTTGTTAGTTATGACTTCATCTAGGGTTGTCTTGGCTAAGAGTGATTTTCAATTTCCTTTTCCAGCTTATTTTTCAGAGGAGGAAACTGAGGTAAACAGACCCAGTCTATTGTCCAGTTCTGCACAGATAGTCAATTTATGGTCTCATACTCAAACTAAGAAGACTTGTCATTTTTTAACTCCAGTCTCAGCACCACATTCATTTTCTGTGCAATCTAGATACAATGACATCTAGTTCTCTGGAAAAGGCAAAGCAAGATGCAATCATGTGAACTATAAATAATAAAAATTCAAATATAAATAATATATTCAAATGTATCAATAAAAATTAATAATATGATAAATTGTTTTATCTATTCATTTATAAAGTGACATGTCAATGTTTATTTTTGTTCCGTCCTATTTTAGTTTTGTTACATGAAAAATATTCTAAGTCACTATAAGAGATGGCACTTAAAGACAAATGAAAAATAAATATGTCAGATTATTATTACAATATCTAGCATCAGAGAGAGGCAAAAAAGTGCTGGAAGTGATGTGGAAAAAAGTAGACATTGATTGGTTAATTTGTGAATTACCTTTCTAGAAAATAATTGAGAGCTATGCTCCAAGGTCTATGCATTTTCTTTGACTCAGACATACTACTTCAAGGCCTATTTTACAAAGAGATAAAAAAAAGGACAAAGACGAACATATGTTAATATATTTGTGGTACCCTTTTTGGAATTTCAAAGAATTAGACATTGAAGCAATGCCTGCCAATTCAGTAATGACCAAAAACGTTATGATGTATGATTGTGATGGAATTCTATTGTCCTCTAATAAATGATTAGGAAGATGATTAAAAATATGGGGAGACATAGCAAGTGAAGAAAAGTAAGCAGAACAGAATGAGGAAAACAGAGGAATTAAAAGTATTTGTTATTCTTACCTTTGTGAAATTGAAACATTCTCAATTCTCTCTCCCCCTTTGCTTCTGTCCACTGAGAAAGTATCATGCTCTCAATCGTACATGTCAAATTATATAAGACTTGGATCCATATTAAACATTTCACAAAAAAGGCAGAAAAAGAAGAAAGTGAGAAAATTTTATCTCAATTTAAACCCAAGTACATTAAGTCTTTCTTTGGAGGTAGATAGCATCTTAGACCATGAGTCCTTTGGAATTGTCTTCATTTATTGACCAGAGTAACTAAGTGTTTCACAGCTGATCATCATAACAGCATACCTGTCACTATGTACAATCATCTCTTGATTCTGTTCACTTCACTTTGAAGCAATTCATATACGTCTTCCCATAGTTTTCAGAAACTATTCCTCTCGTAATTTCTAATAGCACAATAGCACTCCATCATAATTTCATAGCTCAGTTTTCACTACAATAGTATTCCATAGCATTCATATTGAATGACTTGGTCAAACGTTGCTCAATTTTGTTACCACCAAAAGATATTATATTTACATACATATAAACATATATTATGTATGTATATATCATATATTTTGTGCATGTAAGCATTTTCCCTTTTCTAAGATATTTTCAAGGTATAGCCCTTAAAAAGGCATGTTAAACAATATAAATTTTAAAGTATTAGAAATTATTAATCAATGTATTAAAATTCAAAAAAACAAAGTCCTATCACATTTTCTTTTCATACTACTCATATCTTAATATTACCCTCTACTCCTATGATTTCATCCTCTCAGTGGAGGGCAGAACCATGACTAGAAAAACTTCCATTTAGTGGGGAGAAACCAAAACATTCTTCTCCTTATTTCCTTTAGTGGTACTCTTTCTATTTCTCCCTCATGTCCTTATGCCAGATACTGTCTTCCTTTCCTGCTCTTCCCCCATTTTTCTCTTACTCTTAACACAGTGAATGAGATATAGTCAAAGTCCAAAAAATCTTTATTGACTTTTGACAAAGACCGTCATTGACTGAGAGACTCCCAGTAGGTTATACTTTTATGGCTGATATTGCAATGAGTCTAAAAGGGAACATTTTTTTTTGCCATGTTTTTTTATGAAATAGACTATGTCTCTTCTAATTATTCTCAAGGGATGGGTCATAGAATGATGATGTTTACTGTGAGTACTCTGGTGATTTCCCAGAACTGTCTCCAAAAGATACAGGGCAACATATTTAACCAAGCTCTATAACAAAAGAATCACCAAAATTCTCCACAATGCTTGTCGATTCAGGGACTTATGCTAGCCATATTATTGAGCATGGCAGTGAGAATGAAATTAGTTGGTGATGAAAGAAATAGTCTCCAGTGTATGTGTAGAATGTTTCAATAGCTAGAAAACCTAATGACAAACATAACACATGCTGGAAAGTATACATAGAAGAACAAAGCATTCAGGTATTTTCATTGTGATTATTATTTTTTTCTGTGGCTGATCAGTTTGTTCAAGTGCTGAATGTGTGAATTCAAAATCACTGGGATGGTCACAGTGTAAGTGATGCTTTTATTCTGAGATGTAAATTAGCATCACATTGTAGAGAGTGTGGTGGTTTGGAAACAAGTAGAAATTTAGTCCAAATTCTACTTCTGGTTCTCGTGACCCAGGTAATCATTTTGGGTTCCCTCTGTATCTAATTATGGACTTTCTTTTTTCTTCCCATTGCCTATGAGTTTGTGGAGGTCAGGGGTTGTCTTTTGCCTTTCTTTATAACTCCAGGGCTTGCCACAGTATCTGGGACAAGATTAATAAATGTTTGTTGATTTACTGTGAGCTGAATATGGGGGCAAGCCTCAGCTTTGCAGACCCCCTCCCCTTAATATGCCTGTAATCATTTGCATAGTATTATCTTTGTAATTCAGAGTCATTTTGAGGCTACTAAGAGATGAAATATGAAGCATACTTTGTGAATCACAAAAGTGTTATTTTCTGATCTATGATGATAGTGCCCCAGTTCTCTCTTTAATTATTTGCAAATGTGTGTTATTGATCACAAGGAGAGTGGAACAAGTGAGTTATTCCCTTGCTGTTCATCGTTCCTCTGTATTTTAATCTGTATGATGGAGTGCTACGAAGATACCTGCAGGGTTAAAGGACATGGATGTCAGTTGGAACTTCACTTCTCTTGTAACCCTCATGCCCTCATAGGTAATTTAATTTTGTTGCAACAACGATAGGTTGGACTTTTTTTTTTTAGGTTTTTGCAAGACAATGGGGTAAAGACAATTAAAGGTAAAAATTGTTAAAGACAATGCTTTGCCCAAGGCCACCACCACTAGGTAAATTATGAAGTGTCTGAGGTCGGATTTGAAATAAGATTTTCCTGACTCCAGAGCTGGTGCCCTATCCACTCAGCAACCTAGCCACCCCTAGGTTGGACTTGTGAATAAATTCTATGGAGGAAGTGTTGACTTTTGAAGCAGAAGACACTTAATTAACCTTGGCTTTGTCATTTCCAAACTGGGCACCTTAGAATGGGCCACTGCATGGTTCTATTCTTTCTTGGTAACTAAAAATCCTGGATAACTGAACTCTCAGCTTCTTCCAGTTTTGAATTTCTGTTCCTATGATCACATTTGAAAGAGAAATGTATAAAAGGGTGCCTGACTTCACTGAGAACCTCAGCCATTCCTCAGCTAAGTTCAAAGAACACATATGATCATCATCAACTCTTTTAATTTGAAACCACTTTTCAGTGAATTAAAGTAGATGTTAAATTTTCTAACATCTAATGACTAGAAAGTGGTCTTTTAAAAGTTAAGGAAATAGAGCAAATATTATTCATTGCTTAGGGGAAATTAAAATTAAGAAACTTCTGATATTACCTGAAAACTTTAAATTTCTATTTTGTCATATTACCTTCTGAGAATTGTGGAGCCTTTCTCACCTTTGGTTCTAGGGGGAAAACGAAGTCTGGAGCATAACAATATGCATATCCTTTTCACATCTGTGAGTATGTCTGTATGCATGTGTATGTGTAAATGTGAATGTGTGTAAATGTATTTAAGCTAAAGGTAAATACATATAGTGCTAGAAGTGAGAGTATGCTGGGTCTGTGAATTCAGGGATACTCAATTTAGATAATACTGTTTAAATGTTTGAATATTGAGATAAAGTGACTGAATATTTGAATTCTAATGTGGACTTAGGAGTCCATAATATGGAGGATAGTTGGGAAAGTGGCTGAAGTCAAGCAAGTTAAATGGAAGTGATAAATTTTTATCTATATATGCATAAAACACACTGATGTGTATATATTTATGTAAACACATATCTGCCTATTTTTCCTTCAATTTTTCTATTGCTAACTCTAGTCCTCAGTGATATAGCTATCTATTCATTTAGTTCTCTATCATCTCTCTCTCTCTCTTTCTCTCTCTCTCTCTCTCTCTCTATATATATATATATATATATATATATGTGTGTGTGTGTGTGTGTGTGTGTGTGTGTCAGTATAACTACCTCACCCTCTAACTCTCCATTTTTATGTCTATCTCTGTCATATCCATCTCTACATCTAACTCTATTTGTTTCTTGCTCATCTGCATTGGTAGATGTATTTTTATTTTCTTCACATGCTTATAGATTAGAGTCATAATGTCATTCCTAATCCCTTTCCAAAATGAATTAGTTCTTGCAGTAGTTCAAAGTCATAGTAGCTGATCTATAGAAATAGATTGCATTCACACAATAAAGAAAATGTGCAGGGATTATGGGAATTATAAATGTTGACTCTAGGAGAGGGCAGTGAAAATTATATTGTCCAAACCAGTATTTTATAGATACTGACTGCTCCTGCAATCTGAGGGAGCAAGAAGTGATAGATGAATAGGATACACTAACATTACAGTGACTAGGAAGGAACAAAATTTACTCTAAATATCAGATCTCTTGAATTTCTGCTTCCATATTCTGATTATTGAAACAGAAGGAAGATATTTGCACACTTCCTGTAAAGGTCTTCTCTAACTGGGGGAAGATGTTCTATGAGAACAGGGAGAAGTCTTATTTACCTTATCTACATAGATTCTCAGCAAATGAGGACAAAAAGAAATTTATTTAGGTGGAAATTCTTATGCCTGAAGAACCTAAAGCTGGTTGCTAGACTTTCAAATCTGGGTAGACAAAGGGGATGTCTGTGCCTTTTTAGAAAGCAAACTAATTAATCTAGACAGTCTTAGCAAGAATGAGGAAGCACATCTAAGCTGCAAAAGGTTGACCAGTTGCTTACTTGCAAACTCAGAATTAGTGCTCTTGGCATATTTGTCATTTCCAAAAAAGACTGGACTACAGGGTTGAGGTTAGCAAGGGAAGCAAATAAATAAAATATGGCCATAATTTTATAAAAGATGAAATTTTCCTTTTTCATGTTCTGTTAAGTATAAGCCTGTGATACAAATCTTAAATGTATTATATATAATTTTAAAAGGGGGCTGGTGTAATCAAGGACCTAGGTTGGCTTTTATAGAATGCCAGTTCTGAATTTAGGAAGATTTAGTTTTGTGAATTCAAAATGGTCCTCAGATACTTACTGGCTGACCACTTAATCCTCTTTTTCTTAGTCCCTTATCTGTAAAATGAGCAAAACAGGAAATGACAATCTACTTCAGTATCTTTGCCAAGAAAAACACACAACTGAAAAATAAGAACAGCGATACAGAACACTGCTATTGATTTCGTAGCTATTTTTATTTCTAGAGTTTTCTAAAAGAGGTACTTCGGATTTATTCAAGATAATTGGTTTCAAGTTCTGATTTTACTACTAATGATTTTGGTCACTTTGCATAAAACATTGACTTGGTTTGGGGCCTTTCTTTACCATAATCTGAACCAATATTATCAATAAAATTAACTTAATTTTGTATAATTTTTTTTAGGATTTTGGAAGGCAAATGAGGTTAAGTGGCTTGCCCCAGGCCACACAGCTAGGTGATTATTAAGTTTCTGAGTCCGGGTTTGAACTCAGCTACTCCTGACTCCACCTAGCCAACCCTAATTTTGTATAATATTTGAATGCTTTCAAACTATTTTTCTGAGCACAGTCCTATAAAATATGTAAAAATTGATAATCTTTCCTTCTTTGTCATCTCTGAAGGTCTCTGAATATCTATCTATCTATCTATCTATCTATCTATCTACCTATCTATCTATCTATCTATCTATCTATCTACCTATCTATCTATCTATCTATCTATCTATCTATCTATCTATCTATCTATCTATCTTCTATCCAGCTGTCTATCTATCTACTATAAATACACATATAGTTCTAGACGTAGATCTCCAGATATATACTTATAGTTATAGATCTATGTATAGGTGTCTAAGCACAAACACATGTATTAATATGTTTGTTTGAGTATAATTGTATATATGCATATTCTAACATATATATGTGTATGTGTTTGCAAACATGAATAAACATGAATAAAATCTATTATCACCCTTAGTAATTCTTCTTTGGTAGTGCCTTTCACTTTTCTGATATTCAGAACTTCCTTTGGTCATTCTGGACAGCTAAATATGTGTAACTCTGTTCCAGAACAATTGGATATATCTTAACCTCATCATTTCTGCTGCAAGCTCTTCCTTCAGTTGAACTGGACATTATAAGGTAATGTGTACTTTTTCTATTGTATTAGCTTGATGGGAAAAAATAGTTTACAGGTTCTATCTGAATAAGTAAATTAATTTATTGTTTTCACTTTCACTTTTTTTTACCACTCCTAGTGTTATCTGATGTTAGTTAAGATCCATCACAACAGCAGGGATGAACAACTTCTCCATCATCACAGAATTCCTCCTCATCGAGTTCTCCAATATGAGGGAGCTGCAGGTCCTACATGCTGTGCTATTCCTGCTGATCTATCTAGCAACTCTATTGGGGAATCTTCTCACCATCGCTGCAATTATTACTGACTCACACCTTCACTCTCCTATGTATTTTTTCCTGAGCAACTTATCTTTCCTGGATATCTGCACCATCTCAGTCACTCTTCCTAAATTCATTGTGAATTCTTTGGCTGGCATTCAGTTCTTGTCCCTCCTTGACTGTGCTGCTCAGATATTCTTCTTTCTTTTCTTTGTAGCAACAGAGTTTGCTTTGCTTATGGCCATGTCCTATGACCGCTTTGTGGCTATCTGCCACCCTCTACATTATGGCATCATCATGACACCAGCACGTTGCCTCTGGGCGGCAGCTGGCTCTTGCCTCAGTGGATTGGTATATTCAGCTCTCCATACAGGAAACATGTTCCGCCTTCCCTTCAGAGGATCCAATGTGATCCACCAATTTTTCTGTGATATTCCTCACATCTTGAAAGTCTCAGCCTCTGATGTGTTTCATACTGAGTTTGTATTAATTGTAGCAAGTTCTTGTGTTTTGTTATGTTGCTTTGCTTTTCTAATGGCCTCATACGCTCGCATCTTCTCCAGTATCCTCAAGATTCCTTCTGAAGAAGGGCGCTACAAGGCAATTTCAACCTGCTCCCCTCAGTTAATTATCCTCATGCTGTTTCTCATTTCTGTAATAACTGCAGTCCTCAGGGATACATCAGACTCATCACCTATTCAAAACCTTTTAATTGCAATGGCCTATACGATACTACCTCCATTGATGAACCCTATCATCTATAGCCTAAGGAACCAGAAGGTCACAGTTGCTATGGGTAAGATGATCAGGAGTATATTTTTTTGCCCGAGACAGTCATGTCCATTTATGAAAACATAAAAAGCTGAAAAATATATATTTGACCCATCAAATGTATAATATGACTCATGTGATTAGCCTACAATGGAAAAATTCCATCTAGCAAAAAGCTTCTTAGATTAAATGTTACATGGGACATAATATATCAATAGTTCTTGATATTTCATAGACCCATTTGTCTTTGAGTAACAGTGCCATTAGGAGAATGGATGGATCATTAATTGATTCCCAAGCTATTGTAAATAAGCTTAACCAAAGCAGCCATCATGAGGGTCTTGTTGATTTCCCCTCTTAATGCACTCTTTCTCTTCTCTTTTTTTCCCCTACTTTCCTTCCATCCATCAAAATGACAATAATGCTCTTCCCTTTCTATGCATGTTAAAGATATTTTCATCCTTCATATATACATATATATATATATATGTGTGTGTGTGTGTCTGTGTGCCTGTGTCTATGTCTGTGTGTGACATATATATGTCATATATACACACAAAATATATAGAAGCAAAAATATATTTATGTTCATATATAAATATATGTATAGCTTTGTATTGTGTGGGTCCTTGTAAAATGAACAAGTTAGATTTGATGACCACTGTAGTCTTTTCATCTCAAATTTGATGATATGATTTTGCACGGAACATTTCCTTATCTTTCTAGCTAGAAGAATTCTTTTATTACACTTAATTTTATGCATTGTTTATTTTTTTTCTTATGTCCTTTTTGTATTTATTTTCCATTGCATCTTTTATCTCCTTGCGGATTCTCTGTTACTTTTCCAGAGGTATATCATTTGTTACAAATAATGACAACCTTCAATTGATCAGGTGTATGTCAATTGGCGTAATCTGAAACTACAAATATGGGAAAATATGGTCACTGATTTTACTCCAAGGTAAATATCTGGTGTGAATTTCAAAAAATGAAACCACTTCAGGAATGGTTAGAATGTTGCTAAAGTACCAAGGGCAAAGGCTGTCTAGTTTTTTTGCCTTTATATCCCTAAAACCTAATATGATTACTTTTTTTTCCGCAGTTGAGTACTTCATAAATTAGTGTTCAGTAATTTCAAACTTTTTAAGAACAGAAGCCTTCTTTTGCTTAACTTTATATTTCATCATCAATCATAACAACTCTTTCTTGGGGGGGGCAACTGATAATGTAAACTTGTTTAATTTAATAGCTAAAGACATAGATAGGCAATATTTACATATACGTGTATGTATATATATATATATATATATATATATATATATATATAGAAAAAGAGAGAGAGAGAGAGAGTCTCAGATTAACAGTGAAAGAGAAAAAGAGAGACAGAGACAGAGTTAGAGAAAGAAAGGTAGAAGCAGATAGAGCCAGAGACAGAAAGATTGCAGTATGAATGGATAGGTGAATAGTTTGAAGGATTGGAAGAAAAAAGTGTTTTTTGAATGCTTATTTTTCCCTTCTAAAGAGCAGAAATAGATGGCAAAGCAAAAGAAGGGACTCACTTTGATCTCTCACCAGTTTCCCTCCAAAAAACCCTTGAAATTAAAGAGCAAATTCAGTTCTAGAATGCCATAACCATCAAAAGGTTAAACTAAGAGAATTTTCCAGCCCAAGCCTGGAAAGGAGGTTGGCAGGAAAGGTCTTATCTTGCTGGAATAATGGTTAGAACTGGAGTACAGTGCAGTGCAGGTTTTACCTTGGAAAGCCAACAGTGGGCCATGGAATTGGTTAAACTGTTCCTAGGCTTTGAGACAAGAACTCACTATTTAATAAAATTTGATGGGAAAACTGGAAAGTATTTTGCCAGAAACTAGGAGTAGAATATCTCACATTGTACACCAAGATAAAGTGAAGATAGGTACATGACGTAGCCGTAAGTAGATTTTAGGAGTATGGTTTATTTCACTGGCAGCTCTATTGATAATGAAAGAATTCATGACAAATGATATATAGAGCATTACATAAAGCAAAATGAAAAGTTTTGATTATTTAAAATTAAACAAATTGACAATCAAAAGATTAATAGGAAAGCAGGAAACTGTGGAAGGAGAGAATTATTCAGGTATTCTGTTAAAGACCTAATTTCTCTAATATCCAATTAGTCAAATTTATAAAAATAGACATTATCTCTCAATTCATAAAAGCTAAGGATTAGAAAAAAAAAACTTCAAGGTATCAATTGATATTAATCAGATTAGATAATATCACAGGAAAGGAAAATAATAAATATTGGAGGGCTTATGAAAAAAATGGGACACTAAGCACTTGGTGAAATTGTGAACTAATCCTACCATTCTGGAGAGTAATTTATAACAATTCCCAGAGGGAGATAAATTAGAATGCCTTGTAATACAACAAGAACAATATTTGATTTGTATCTGGAAAAGTGTTAAATGTAAAAGAAGTGGAAATATGTGCAATAATACTCATAGTAGACCTTGTTGTAGTGGAAATGACCATCATTTGGGGAATGCTTAAACAAAATGTGGTTTCTGATTGTTAAGTAATGCTATTGTGCTCTAAGAAATGACTAGCAGGATGATTTCAGAAAAACCTGGGAAGCCATATAAACTTTTGGATAGTGAAGACAGTAGAACCAGGAGAACAATGGACATAACACCAACAATATTGTAAAGTGATAATTTGTGAATGACTTAACTATTATGAGCAAGCAATGATCCAAGTCTTTTAATAAAAATGCTATCTACTTGCAGAGAAAGAATTGATAGGGTATTCATGTAGATTGAACTTCATTGATTTCTCTTATTTTTTGTTTCCTTTTTTGTTTTTTTTATTTATCTAGGTTTTGTTTTGCAACCTGATTAATATGAAAATAAGTTTTGTATGACTGCAAATGTATCATCTATATTAAATTACTTGCCTATCCAAGATGGAGATGGGAGAGACAAAAGGGTGAATGAATTTGGAACTTAAAATTTAAACAAAAGCATGCCATAAAGAGTTTTTGCAGAAAATTAGAAAAGAAAGTGTAAAATCACAGAAAAAATAAAATAAATTATAATTAGTGATACAAACACAACCAATGCAGACATATCCAAGATATGTCATTATAACAGAGAAAGTCAAAACATTAACAGAACTAGAAGGGCTTTTGCACATAAATGGACAGTGATTCTGGTAAGGAATTAATGAAGTTTAGTAAATATATTAATCTGGTAGTGAAGTCAATATTATTGGGCTCCCTATTAAATAGTTGTCCCTTTCCTTTCCATGTCCTTTCCCCCTCAAATAATTAAAGAACATACTTTTGCAATCCAAAATTCACCCATTTTTCTTTATTTTTAAATCATTTTTCACATTTGTCATGTAATTTGTTATGTAAATAATATCTGAGATTATGACTTATTCAACTATAAGTTTGTTAGTAAAATCTTATTTTAATGGTATCGTTCAGGCCACATGACGGCCAAGTGATATATAGTCCTATACGATACGTTGCTCCTGCTAATTTATCTGACAGTCTAGATGGGAAATTTTCTCAGCATGGCTGCAATTATTATTGTCCTATACTTTTGCTCTCCTACGTAATATTTTTTCTGAACAATTTCTCTCTCTGAATATGTGTAACATCTCAGTCTTGTGTCAAAAATTCACTGTCAAGTCCATTACTGGCAATCAATCAATTTGCTTCCTTGCTTATACATCCCAGATCTTCTTTCTCTTCTTTGAATTCATAAAGTTTGTTTTGTGAGTGGTGATATGCTTTGGCGGCTATCTGGTAATCTATTAACTGTTACATCATACTATCACCTGTATGCCCCAATGCCAATATATTGTCTTTGGGCAGCAATTGGCTCATCATCTATAGATGAGGGATCAGAAGATCATAGTTGCATTGACAAGATAATTCAGAGAAAAATTTTCCAAGAAAGAAGTGTCCATCCTTGAAAAAAAAAGCTTAAAACCACCTTTTGACTTATATTTTCAAAATGACACAAGAATAAAGATAAAATGGGTCGAGAATGCACCAAAACAAAAATCCTCAGAAAAGTATCCCCTTAACCATACTTCCATATTGTAAAGAATGAATCAGTCATTTATTTTTAGCACAAAATATTATGCTAAATGTTATGTGCAAACCTAGCCTACAAGTGTTGTCTATAATGGAATTATCATGACAAAAGCCTCTTAATTTAGAACAACTGCAGCATCACCAGAATGGATGTAATACCAATTAATCACTTGAGTAATATTAAATAAGTTTAGGTAAAAGTTCTTATCATGAGGGTTGTGTTATTTCTCTACTAACATATATTGTGTCTTTATATTTTCATGTCTTTCTTTTCACTGATCATTAAGATGGCCAGGTATTTCCTCCCACTTGTGAAAATTCACAAATTAATAGACCACTATACTGGAAGTCCTGGGTTAAAGTCCCACAAAAATAATTACATTTCTTTGGGCAAGTGGCTTAATCTCTTTGGATCTAAGTTTCTTTATTTTTAAAGGAACTTGATATGATGACCACTAAAATCTAAAATAGTATATCTGAATCTATTTTTTCCAAAGAAGTAACTGAACCTTAATTCACATTTCACCTAGAAAAGTCTACAAAAAATGGTTTTAGTAAATCTAGGTCAGGGAACATTCACTTCATAGGTCTTATAACTCTAGAAAATCATTTGTTCTGGCACTTTGATGCAATAGCAGGTGGGGTGCAAAATTCAATAAATCTAGGAGCTTTTTAGGATTGAATTAAAATGTTTGACTAAATATAGTGGGCTAAATTTAATAATGTTATATGTGTCAAAATAATATCATAAATATTCAAATAACCATTAATAGAAAAAAAGATTTCCCATCCCTGATATACATGAGGGAAAGGTTATTCTGTTACTTAATAACCCTTTATTAAGCATGTTATGACACAAGTTCTGTACTAAGAACTAGGGATAAATAGGAAAAGCAAAGATAGCCCCAGTTCTTCAGGATCTCACAATCCAATGGGGAAGACAATAAACATAGAGAGATAGTTACATAGATAGATAGATAGATAGATAGATAGATAGATAGATAGATAGATAGATAGACAGATAATAGTTTCCTCTCCTAGAAAAAATAAGTTCCTAAACTCAAAACTTAAATTCCAATAGAGGATGACAAAATGTCAAGGAGGGATGTGACCCGAAGGGGGAACAAAATTAGGAAGATGGCTGAAACACCACTCAAAAATTATAATTCTTTTCAATGACTCATTATTCAAGAGAATAGGATTCAGAGCAGCATTAACCCAAAATAAGTGAGCAAGAAAGCTCATGACAAGTTATAACAGCCTAGAGGGAGCATTATATGGAGTCAAGTGAGCAGTGTGACTAGAACTTCCTCAAGAAGTAGTGTTTTGAAATACTTAGATGATCTTGTATAAAGTCATTAAATCCCCCAGTCCCTTAAAACAATTCCTTAAATGTATAAGTTGCAAAGAAGTTGTAGACTTGTATTTGTAGAGAAATTTTCTTGTGTTTAGAGTTTCCTATTCCAAAGAAATTGAGATCCTTTATTTATACCTACCATTAAAAGGGAATTGTCATTGTTGTTTGGTTGTGTTAGACTCTTTCTGACCCCAGATTTGGTTTTTTTTTGGCAAAGATACAAGAATGATTGTCATTTTCTTTTCCAGCTCATTTTTTTTCAAATGAGGAATCTGAAGCAAAGAGGTTAGAGTGCTTCCTCCAGGTTTACACAGATAATAAATGTATGGAGCCATAACCGAAGTGATGAAGATTAGATATTTTAAATCCAATTCCAACCCTAGATCTGCTGTGCTTTCTTGACACCTAATTCTCTGGAAAAGGCAAGGTGAATGATATGTTTGGAAATATAAATAATAAAAAATTCAAATGATAAGTATTAAAAACTAAAATAATGGATTCTTTTCATTCATTTATAAAATGATAAATCAATGTTACTTTGTTGTTTTCAATTTTCAATATTGCCATATGAAATATTTTTTTACATCAAATTATAATCATTTTAACCCTTATCCCCTTTCAATTACCCTCCAAGGACACACAAAGTCAAATAATTTCATGAACCATTTGTACCTGCCCAGCACATACTCTCCCACATCCCCCCACTTTTGTTCTCCAACCATAATATTTAAACCTTATTAACTGAAGCATGGATTATGTCCTACCCTTCTAAGGAGGGTCCCACCCTCTTCCCCAAGTCACTTTTAAATTAATCAGCTATAAAGTCTCTAATTGGTCTTGGAAATACATGGAAGGTCTCTCTTAAAACTTTACATTTGATTGTAAGGTATGAGAGACTGACTCTGGACCACCCAGCATAGGATGTCCTTACCCTTTATGGATAAGACAAGGTTAAATTAGGTCAAATGAAACTGAGACACTTGGGTTTTGAGAAAAAACCCCAGCTTTTCATCTCGTTTTTTGTCTCAGACATAATGATGTCATCTTGTTCAGTGGAAAGACAAGAACCAACCATATTCATCTCCTCTAAATCCAATCTCTTCAATTATATTCAACCCTTTAACTATCCTAAAAGAAATACAATTCTCAAGAGTTACAAATGTTATATTTTATAGAGAATATAACATTTGTAACTCTTGAGAATTGTATAGAATTGTGTACAAATTGATGTTCTTGAGTCATATTTGCCCCCCCCTTCTCATTTACCTTTTTATGTATCTCGAGTCTTCTAATTGGATATTGAATTCTCTGTTCAGTTCTGGTATCTTTGTCGGGAAATTTTGGAAGTTCTCTATTTTGTTGAACATTCATCTTTTTCCATGACAGAATATGCTGAACTTTTCAGGGTAGTAAATTATTGGTTGAAATTTAAGGTAATTTTTCCTCTGATAAATAGTTTTGCAAGTCCTATAGTGTTGAAGCTGATAATCCCTGTGTAAGTTTGATTGTGTTTCCCTTCTATTTCAATTGTTAAATTTTTGCTGCTTGCAACATTTTCTCCTTTGAGAATTTTGGAATTTGGCTATGCTATCATAGCCTTGCAGTTTTTATCCTGGGGTCTCTTTCTGGAGAAGTTCTGTGTATTCATTCAATTACTATTTTGAATTCTTGCTTTAGCAGATTTGGATAGTTTTCCCTGAAAATATTCTGAAAGACATTTTCCAGGCTCTTATTTTGATCTAGATTTTCTAATAGTCCAATAATTCATAAATTATCTCTCCTGGATCTATTTTCCAGGTTGTTTTTTTTGTCAAAGGTACCTTACATTTTCTTCAATTTTTTCAGTCTTTTTACTTTGTTTGATGGAATCTAAAAGTCTCATAGATTCATTGGTTTCTACTGGTCCTATTCTAATTTTCAGAGTTTGCTTTCTTCAGTTAGCTTTTTTTTGCTTTTTTTCCCTAGTTCATTAATTTTTCTCTTTCCCGAGTTTCCAGTTGGTTATTTTTACTTTTTTCTTTCTTTCTTTCTTTCAGTTTTTTGTTTTTATTTTATTTTTTGTGTTTTTTTGGTTTATTTATTTTATATTATTACATAATTCTGTTATGAGAGTAAGCACAAACCTGCTCCGCCCCCAAAAAAAGATAAGAAACCTCAAGAATAGTGAAAGAGAGAGAAAGAGAAAAATATATACTTCAGTCTATGTTCAGATTCCAATGGCTCTGTTTCTGGGGTGAGTTGCTTTCTTTATCATAAGTCTCCAAGAGAAGTTGCTTCAATATTTTTCCCCACAGTTACCAGCTGTATTCCATCCACTCTATTCTTCCCCACTCTCATTTATTCTCTTCTCTTTTTCCTGTCATCCTGTCCCTGTCCAAAAGTGTGTTGTATCTGAGTACTCTCTCCCACAATCTTTCCTCTTTTCTATCACGCATTCCACCATATCCCATCCCTTTCTTCTCATTTTTCTATAGGGTAAGATAGATTTCTCTACGCTATTAAATGTGTATGTTATTTCCTCTATGAACCATTTCTGTTGAGAATGAAGACTCACTCATTCCCCTTTGCCATCCCCTGTTCCACTCCATTGGAAAAAAAAAAAACTTTTTCTTGACTCTTAAGTGAAATATCTTAGTTTCTTATTCCTTTCCTTTCTCTTCCTCCCAGTACTTCCCTTTATCACCCATTGACTCCATCTTTTTTACTATTTTATATCATTGCATTCATCTCCCTTCTATGCCTTATTTATATATGCTCCTTCTAAATTTTCTTATAAATGAGAAAGTTCATATGAGTTATATGTTCTTTCGATGTAGGAATAAAAACAGTTCAATATTATTAATTCCTTCATAGCTAGTCCTTCTTGTCCACCCCTGCTATGGTTCCCCAGAATCCTGTCCTTGAAGATCAAACTTTCTGCTCAGCTTTGGTTGTTTCAATAACAAAGTTTCCAAGTCGCCTGTTTCATTGAAAGTCCATCTTTTCTCCTGAAAGATGCAATTCAGTTTTGCTGGGTAGTTGATTCTCAGTTGTAAACCAAGATCTTTTGCTTTCCAGAATATCATATTTCAATCCTAACGAGCCCTTAATATAGATGCTGCCAGATGCTGTGTAATCCTGACTATGGAGCCATGGTAGTTGAATTGTTTGTCTCTGGCAGCTTTTAATATATTCTCTTTGACTTGGGAGTATGGGAATTTGACTATAATATTCTTGAAAGTTTTCTTTTGGGTTCTCTTTCAGGAGATGATCGGTGAATTCTTTAATTTCTATTTTACCCTCTGCTTCTAGGATCTCAGGGTAATTTTGTTGTATTATTTGTAGGGTTTTTTGCAAGGCAATCGGTTTAAGTAGTTTGTCCAACACCACACGGCTAGGTAATTATTAAGTGTCTCAGGCTGGCTTTGAACTCAGCTACTCCTGATTCTAGGGCTGATGCTCTTTTCCTGGTCATGGCTTTCAGGTAGCCCAATAATTTTTAAATTATTTCTTCTGGATCTGCTTTCAAGGTTGGTTGTTTTTCCAATGAGATATTTCACATTTTCTTCTAATTTTTTACTTCTTTTGGAAGATTTTTATTTCTTTCTGTTTTCTTGCAAAGTTATCAGGTTCTTTTAGCTCTATTCTGCATTTGAAGGAGTTATTTTTTTTTATATTTTCTAAGGCAATGGGGTTTAGTGGCTTGCCCAAGGCCATACGGCTAGGTAATTATTAAGTGTATGAAGCTGGATTTGAACTCAGGTACTCCTGACTCCAAGACCAGTACTCTATCGACTGTGCCACCTAGCCACCCCAGGAGTTACTTTCTTCAGTGAGCTTTTTTATCTCCTTTTCCAGCTGGCCAATTGTGCTTTTTAAGGGATTCTTCTCCTCATTTGCCTTTTCTTTTGCTTTTTCCATTTGGCCTAAACTGGTTTTTAATATATTATTTTCATCAACATTTTTTGTATTTCTTTCACCAAGCTGCTGATTTGTTTTTCATAATTTTTCTGCATAGCTCTCATTGCTCCTCCCATTCCCCTCCCCCATCTCCCTTAATTGCTTTTCAAAGTCTTTTTTGTACTCATCCATAGTCTGAATCCATTTTCTATTTCTCTTGGAGGTTTTGGATGCAGATGCTCCAATTTTGTCATCATCTGAGTATGTATTTTGATCTTCCATGGGACCAAGTAATTTTCTAAAGTCAGATTCTTCTTTTTCTGTTGTTTACTCATTTCCTCAGTCCAAGACTAATTTACAGCACTTCCAAGGCTTTGGTTTTTTGGGGAGGGCACCCCATTGGGACATTTATTCCTCCAAGGTCTTATGCTCTCTTGTCTGTACTTTGATATGAAGATAATCACAGATCCTCCCCTCTGCCCTGGAGCTGTGAGGAGGTCCCTGCTATCATAGTGTCAAAGGCCAAACTGCATCCTGGATCTGTGTGTGGGTAAACAGCCAAGTCCTGCCCCAGGGAAAGCAGAGAGACTTTTATAGTCTACCCTGACTCCCTTACTGTCTGTGAGTTGTGCTCTAGAGGTGCAGGTTGGTTTCCCTCACTCTCACTGCAGGTTCTGTGGCCAGTGCTTCTCACTCCACACTCATTCTGGTGCAGCAGATTTCTCTCACCATCCCTTCAAGTTGTTCCCAGTGATCCCTGGGCTGGGCTGGGCTGGCCTGTGGGCAGGGACTTTATTTAGGGTTGGGACCCTCCCTGCTGGCTTGCTATATAGATGCTGGAATCTGTGTTGTTAAGCTTTTGGGATCTGGACCTGGACTACACTGTGACTAAAAGCCTATCCCACCTAGCTTGGCTTTACTTCCTCTTTTCCACCAAAAAAAGATAGTTCTTCACCAAAGATCCTCCATGATATCTTCTGTTGAAAATTTCTTTGGATCTTGTCATTTTTTTGGTGGTATCTGTAGCTTTAATGTTCGTGTAGAGACTTCATTTAATGTTGTAAAGCTCCAGGAGCATGCTAGCTTCACGTTGCCATTTTGCCTCTGTCCAAAAAGTCTTGAGATATTTTCTGGTAAGTTGAATTATTGTCACTATTATTATCATTACCATCATAATCATCATCATTCTTATTATTTTATTTTAAAATTAAATGTAAAGACAATCCAGAACACCCATTCTCTGTAAGATTTTTGAGTTCCATGTTCTTCTCCCTCCCACCCTGCCCCCCAAGATAGCAAGCAATACTATATAAGTGATTCATGTACAAGCATTCATTACATGTTAAATGTAAATTTGCATAAATAATAGTGTGAAAAAAATCAGAAAAAAGAAAAACCCTTGAGATATAAAAAATTTTAAAAAAATTTAAAAATGAAAATATTAGGCTAAAGCCTTCATTCATGCTTAATTCTTCTTTTCTCTGAATGAGGATGGCATTTTTGTTCACAGATCCATTGGAATTGTCTTTGGTTTTTGTATCATGGAGCAGATCTAAGTCCATCATAATTGACCATTACACAATATTATTGTTGCTATGTACAAAGTTCTGATTCTTCTCACTTCACTCAGCTTCGGGTCAAGTAAGTCATTCCAGGTTTTTCTAAATTCTTCCTGCTCATGTCAAAATAACTATAGATTAGAGGAATGCAATTCAAAATAAAAACTCCAAGGTACCATGTCATCTAATATGACAAAAAAGCAAAAAGCAAAAAACAAATCATAGAAGGGATGTGGGAAAACACAAATGCAGTTTTAGTTTAGTTATGAACTTCTAGACAATATTTAAGAACTGTGCTCCAAGATCTGCAAAACTGTGCATTTTTCTTTGGCTCAGCCCTACCATGTTTAGGGCAATTTTACAAAGAGATAAAAGAAAAAGGGAAAGGAATGATGAATGAAAACATATTTGTGGAAATTCTTTTAACAATTTTAAATAATTAGAATTTGAGGGAATTCCCTTCAATTTAGGAAAGACAGTACAAGTTATGGTATGCGATTTTGATGGAATAGTTTTGTGCTAGAATAAATGCTTTAGGAGATGACCAGAAAAAAAATATGGGGAGACAATTCATGTGATATAATCTGAGCAGTATCAGAAAGCAGGTAGCTTGAAAAAAATTGTTATTTATTTATGTATGCTACTAAAATTTGAGTTCTAAAATTTCTCTCCCCCATCACATTCCTGTCCACCAAGTAAGCAAGCAATATGCCATCAATTATATATGTGAAATCATGTAAGATATATACGCATATTCACCATGTCACAAATGGGAAGAACAATAAGAAAGTTAGAAAATTGTTTCAATTTTTTTTCTTAGTTTATTAATTCTTCCTTTGAATGTTAGTGGAATTGGACCGTGTATTGACTAGAGGAAGAAAATGCTTTACGATTGATCACTGTTATGATATTGCTGTTATTATATACAATTATAGAAGCAGCTTAGTGGTACAGTGGATACAGTACCAGCCCTAGGGTCAGGAGGACCTGAATTCAGATTTGGCCTCAGACACTTAATACTTAGCTGTTTGACCTTGGGCTTAGCCTCATTGCCTTGCAAAAGAAACCCAACTATATACAATCATGACTTGCTTCTATTCACTTCGTGTGCAGCAGTTGATAAAAGTCATAACATATTTTTCTGAAGACATCCCCCTAATTATTTTTTCATTTCACAATGGTTCCCCATCACAATCACAATACCACAGCTTGTTCTGTCATTCCTCAAGTGATGGGTAACCCCAAATTTCAAATTCTTTGCTGTCAGAGAAAGATTAACTATAAAGTATTTTTTGAAAATTCAAGACCATTTTCTCTGATCTCTAGGAGGTATAGACCTCAAAAAAGCAATATTCATAAAAATTTTAAATGAAGCAAACATTTAAAATATTGAATTAAACATTTAAAAGAACAAAACTATTAGGAAATCACATTATTTGGCGAGACTGAATCAATCATGCTATTCACATCTTATAATTTATTCTTTTCATTGGACCTTCTTACTGGAGGACAGAGTCATGATCTGGAAGACTTCCATTTAATGAGAGAACCCAACATTGTCTTCCCCTAATTTCCTAATAGCAACATTCACTTTATACTCCTCCTTCATGCCCTTATGTTAGCTGCTGTCTCCCCTTCATCTTTCTCCTCTTTCCCCTTTTCCTTTACACTTAGCATGGTATACCTATTTTCTATTCCCTAAGACCATCCTGGATTGAAAGACTCCCAATAACTTATTCTTTTGTGGCTGACATTTTAATGAGACTAAAGGGAGAATGTTTTTAACCATGATGTTTATAAAAATATACCCACTATAATTATTCTCAAGGGATGGGTCAGAGAAGCCCTAGATAACAAAGGATTATGAATGTTCACCTTGAAAACTCATGATTTCATAGAAATTTCTGTAAAGACAATGGCCTATATATTTTACCTGATTCTATACCATAAGAATCACTAAAAATCTCCATGATGCCTGTAGGTTTAAAGGTTTAGAGTTCAGTGCCATGCCACATTTTTCATTACAGCAGAGAGGATGGAATTAATTGATGAGGAAAGAGATAGTGTCCAGATATGTGCAGAACTGTAAGGAGTCAGAGAACCTAAGGATAATATCAGATACTGGGACATACACACACATCAGAACAAATAGCTCAGGTATTTTAAATACAATTTTAATTATTTTTATTTGTGACTGATCAGTTTGCTCAGGTGCTTAAGGTGTGAACTAAAAATCATGGCTATTATCTAATTTTTAGTGATTCTTTGTTCAGTGGACAGTTTGGTATCACATTTTTGGATAGCATAGTAGGTTGGAATCAAGTAAGTTCAAATTCTGTTTCTGATTCTTAATTAGTTGGTTATTTGGTTGGGGGGGGCTTCCTGAGATGCTTTCCAAATATTCCTATACATATATCACGTATATCTACTAATTTTCTTGTTTTCTCTTCCTCACTGACAGGGACTTTTTGGGGTTATGTATCTGGAACACAGTAGAAAATACATATTTGTTGAATTGAGAGACTCCCAAAACTTAGTCCTTTGTGGCTCACATTTTAATGAGATTAAAGGGAGAAAGTTTTTAACCATGATATTTATAAAAATATATCCAACCAAGGGACTTACTGTGAATGACTGAATAAATCTTAGTGTCATTGATCCCCTCTCCACAAACCTATATCCTGTGCATAATATAATCTTTCTAACAGAATAATTTTTAGGCTCATGAGAGATGTCATATGTAATTGTGAACTTCAATAGTGTTTGTTATGTAAATATGGCAAATATTTCTTTCTGATCCATGATTATAGACCCCAGTTCTATTGCCAATTAATTTCAAATTTGTAGTACCGATCACAAGGAGAGTTGAACAATTGGATCAATTCCTGTTGCTTTTTATCTTTAGCTTAATCTTTATGATGGAGTACTACAAAGATATCTGGGATACACAGAAGTTTTGTATCAGTTTTTTTTTTTAGGTTTTTTTGTAAGGCAAAGGGGGTTCAGTGGCTTGCCCAAGGCCACACGGCTAGGTAATTAAGTGTCTGAGGTCGGATTTGAACTCAGGTAGTCCTGACTCCAGGGCCAGTGCTCTACCCACTGCACCATTTAGCCTCCCCTGTATCAGTTCTAACTTTACCTTCTCTGTTTCCTCCCTCTCCTCAGCTATAATTTAATTTTGATACAACAAAGACAAATTGGACTTTTGAATAAATTCAATGCAGGGCGTGCTGACTATGGAAACAGAAGACAATTTCTTGCCCGTGACTTTGTCATTTCCAAACTGGCACGCTAGAGTCAGTTACTGTATGCTTTTGTTCTTCCTTTATAAAAAAAGAACCTTGATAATTGAGTTGTATATTTCTTCCAGCTTTGAGTTTCTGCTCCTATGATCATATTTGATAGAGACAGGCTTATAGGGATAATCGACTTCCCTGAGGGCCTCAGAAACTCCATAGCAATTTTCAAAGAAAGCATTTGACCTTCAGAAATTCTTTTGGGGGGGGGAGGCCACTTTTGAATGACTCAAAGCAAATTCTAGACAGCCTAGTTTTCACTGACTTGAAAATGGGCATTTAAAGTACCGTGTATATAAAGGAAATATTGGTTCTTTTTAAAAGAAAATTAAAATTATGAGTCTGCTGATGTGACCTGAAACACTCCAAATTTCTATTTTTTTCTGCTGACCTATGAGAACTCTAGGTATGTGACTTCCTTTTCATTTTGGGTTATAGAGAAGGAAAGAGAAGCCTGGAACTATTTTATTTCTGTATGTGTGTGTGTGTGGGGGGGGGGTTGTATGCATTTCTGACTGTGACTCTGTGTGTCTGTCTATATGTGTAAGTATGAAGTGAAGTCTGTTACAAGTGAATAGAAATTGGGATTGTTAGGTCAGTGAATTCAGGTACATTGAGTTTTTTCAATGCTCTTAAAAAGGTTGAATTTTGAAACTAAATGATGGAATATTTGGAGTGGGAGATTGAATTCTAATGTTGATTTGGTGGTTCACATTTGGGGCAATAGTTTGGATAGAGGGTCAAGCCACAAAGGTAGTTGTGGCTAAGTGGAAGAATAATGTACATTTATCTATCACCCCTAGTTCCGTGTCTATCTCTATCTTCTCTCACTCTCCTCTCTCTCTCTCTCTCTCTCTCTCTCTCTCTCTCTCTATATATATATATATATATATATATATATATATATATGTGTGTGTGTGTGTATATATACACATATACATATATGTATATAAATATAACAATAATATATTTCTGCATTTATAAAACAGTTATGTATATAGAGATATATACATGCAATATACAATTCTATGTCTTTATTGCTGTCTTTATAGCATCTTTCTACATATCCATTAATTTATTCCTCTATCAACTATCTCTTTCTGTATATTTATTTGAAAATCAGTATGTCCTCTGTATTGATTGACAGTTTTTTTTTTCTCTAACAGGTCTGGAGATATAAAATCACAACACCAATCCTATTTCCTTTGTAGAGTCAATGAACTCTTTCAGTAGTTCAAAGACCTAATAACTGATCTGGGGAAATAGATTCCTTTTACACAAGAAAAATTTTTATGTACAGATTATAGGAATCACGAATCTTGGATCAAGGAAGGAGTAATGTAGATCATAACATCCAAAACATTAATTTTATCTGTTCTGACCCTGAAGCCCATAGAAAGTAAGAAATACAAGATGAGGAGGTGACACTAAGCGTGTAATATCTAGGAAGGGCAAAATTCAGTTTAACAATCAGATTTCTTGACTTCTCAGTTCCGTCTTATGATCATTGAAACAGATGGGAGATATGTGCTAGTCTTGGGCTATTCATCTTATTTTCAGACAAGAGTCTTAGTGAGGGAGAATAAAGAGGAAACTAATTCATTTGGAAATTCTTCAGCCTGACAAACAAAGTGGATCCTGCCTGTGATTATAGTTTGGGGGCACAAATAGGGCATCTGCTTCTTTTTAGAGCAAAGTGATTCATGTGCACAGTCTTGGCAAGAATGGAACAGTGACATGATGACCAGGTGCTTACCTGTAAACTCAGAATCAAAAGCTCTTGAAAACCTGGCAAGTATGAAAAGGGATGTACAGCACTGAGGACAAAAAGTCAGGGAAACAAAGAAACAAAAATAAAAGAAAAATTTTTGAGGAAACAAAAGTTCTATTTTGGCCTGAACTTTTGTATTTGTCTGCCATTTTATGTGTATATATATATATATATATATATATATATATATATATATATATATATATATATATGTATTTCTTAAACAATATATATTTATTTATTGAATAGCAGACATAGTAATCTAGCTGTTATATAGTAATGTAGAGCTTGCCGGATTCCTTGTCACGAATTCAGATTTGACCTCAGATACTATTAGATGTATGATGTATCATGCTGGGCCAATTACTTAACACTGTTTGTCTCAGTTTCTCATCTGCAAAATTAACTGAAGGAGGAAATTATAAACCTTTCTAGCATGTTTGCTATTAAACAATCAAATGGAGCTATGGAGAGTTAGACACAATTGAAATATGACTTATCAATAACAGAGCAATCACTTGACTATTTTCAAAGTTATCTGTATTGCTGTTTTTTTTCTATAAGAGAAAAAGAGCATTGAGAAAAATAATTTATTTCAAGTTCTGATTGGACTACTAAAGATCTTTGTTAGTTTTTACCAAAATTTTAATGAGCTTGAACCTTGATTTACCATTCTTTGAAAGAGTAATATCAATAAATTAACAATTTATATAAAGTTAAAATGTATTTACCCTTCTAAACACAAGGCCATGAAATATGCAATGAGTATCAATCTTACCCTCATTCTCACCATTCTCTCTCTTTATTCCTCTTTTTCTCTTTCTGGATGTATAGATAAATAAGTATAGATATATGTTTAGATATGACTATATTTATAGCTGTGTGTATGCAAATGCACATTATATATATATGTGTGTGTGTGTGTGTGTGTGTGTGTGTAAATTTATCTATGTCTTTTTAAATTTTATTAAATTTGCAGAGATACTATTAGCTTTCCTAATGTTCATCATGTTTAATTCCCTCTGGTTATTCTCAGAACTAAGTGCTTAAAACTATTCCAGATTTCTTGAATGTATCTTGGCCTCATAATTTTCAAACATAAGCTAGGCCTTTAGACAGGGTGATTTATTTTTATTCAAGTTTAATGGGACAGAATCGTTTTCTAATTCAATTTAAAGTATTTTAATTGATTCTTCTATTCATGCTTCTGATCCAAATTTTTTTTTCCGTTACTCATAGTGTTATTTGATTTGAATAGAATTCTAACACACAAGCAGGAATGAGCAACTTCTCTATCATCACAGAATTCTTCCTCATGGAATTCTCCAGCATGCGGGAGCTGCAGGTCTTGCATGCTGTGCTGTTCCTGATGATTTACCTGGCTGCCCTGATGGGGAATCTTCTCACCATTGCAGCAATTATTACTGACTCACACCTTCACTGTCCCATGTATTTTTTCCTGAGCAACTTATCCTTCCTGGATGTCTGCACCATCTCCGTCACTCTTCCTAAATTCATTGTGAATTCTTTGTCTGGCAGTCATTCCCTGTCCCTCCTTGCCTGTGCTGCTCAGATCTTCTTCTTTATTTTTTTTGCATCAGCTGAGTTTGCTTTGCTTGTGGCCATGTCCTATGACCGCTTTGTAGCCATCTGCCAACCCCTACACTATGGCATCATCATAACTCCAACAAGTTGTTTTTGGGCCACAGGGGGCTCATTGCTCAGTGGGCTTGTGTATTCAGCTGTCCATACAGGGAACTTGTTTCGACTGCCCTTCTCAGGATCTAATGTGATACATCAGTTTTTCTGTGATATTCCTCATGTCTTGAAAATCTCAGCTTCCGATGTCTTTCATTCTGAATTTCTTTTAATTGTAACAAGTTCAGCTCTTTTCTTATGCTGTTTTGCCTTTATAACAGCCTCATATGCTCACATTTTCTCCAGTATTTTCAAGATTCCTTCTGTGGAAGGGCGCTACAAAGCCATTTCAACTTGCTCCCCTCAGCTGATAATCCTCATGCTATTTCTTATTTCTGTAATAACTGCAGTCCTCAGGGACACAACAGACTCATCACCTATACAAAACCTTTTAGTTGCAATGACATATACAATTTTTCCTCCATTGATGAACCCCATCATCTACAGTCTGAGGAATCAGAAGGTTAGAGATGCCATGGGCAAGATAATCAAGAAGATGTTCCATTTTCCCAAGACAGATAAGCCCATCCATGAAAACATGAAAAATCTGAAGAATATATTTTTGATTCTTCCAATGTGTAAGTTAATCCATTAGGCAGTCTAAAATGGGAAGAAATACAATAAAAAATACAATCTAGCTACACAGACTCTTAGATAAATTAAGTGTGATAGTAAATTCATCATTTGCCTTCATTTAGCATAAATCTGCTCTAATTTATTGTGTAAAGGTACCATCAGAAGAATGGAATGGAATATTAATTGATCCATACTAAATGGAAAATAAGTTTCAGCCAAAGAAGTCATCAGAAAAGATTGTATTCTTTCCTCTGTAAACTTGTTTCTTTCTTTTTCACTTTCAAACTTTTGCTTCCACCAGTTTTTGGATGGCAATATTCCACTTCTTTGTATATTGCAGATAAAGTCATTCTTCAAATATATGTACATATACATATATATATATTTGTATATATATATGTATATATATATATATATATATATATATATATATATATACACACACTTATAGTGTAAGGAATATGAAAGTATTGGGGTTTGACAAGAATGTGAAAGGAGAAGGGTTAGTTTACATTACAAAGACTGGGGTTGCCTATGCCCAGATACTGAGTTAAGATAAAATATTTCGCCTCAATCTCAACAAAAACTGATGAGATTTCCCCACCTAATTCTAAGTTAAGCTAGCTTTTTAGACCTATTCCTTAGTGCATGCTCAAGGAGAGGTAGCTGTTCTTTCTCATTGGCATAATGAACAAGGCAGGGGAAAAGGTATGGGGAGCAATGTACCAATTAGATTGTGATCCCAGACAGTGATTGACATGAAGGGGCAGAAACAAAGCCTTTCAACGTACATAACACTTAATAATTACCTAGCTGTGTGGCCTTGGGCAAACCTCCTAACCCACACTTGCCTTGCAAAAACCTCAAAAAAAGTAAAGAGATAGGAACCACAAAATGATTGCCCATGGCAAAAGCAATATTGTATTGATGATCAACTGTGAAACACTTATTTAAACTGGTCAATACAGTGTTTTAAGACAAAGGATCCATGAAGAAAAATGCTGTGGAGCTACAAAGAAAGAGCTAATGAACTCTGGGTTCAAATTGAAATAAAATTTTCTCACTTTCTTATTTTTCTTTCTTTTTTCTAAAATAGACAAGATAGATTTATATCTTACATGATTTTTCATGTATACTTGTTATCATATTGCTTTCTTTCTCAATGAAAAGGAGAGAGGTGTGAGGGAGAGAATTTAGAATTCAATAGATTTAATATGAAAAATAACAAAATTGGAAATATTTTAAATCCCCAGTTTTCCTTATTCTGGTCATCTTGTTCTGCATCAGTTGATATGCCTTTCCATGGTTTTTAAAATCATCTTCCTGATCATTTCATACAGTGCAATATTATTCCATCACAATCATATTTTATATGCCATAATTTTTTCAACCATTTCCAAAATGATTACCCCTCAATTCTGAATTCTTTGCCATCATTAAAAAAGTTGATGTAAATATATAGCTATAAGAATATGTTTATAAGGATATATTTATAATGTATGTGCATAGGAATATATATCCATATTTGTGTGTATGTGCATGTTTGTATATCTATCTCTATCTCTATCTCTATCATCTCTATCATCTCTATCATCTCTATCTCTATCTCTATATCTATATACATATCTATATATCTATATCTATATCTATATCTATATCTATATCTATATCTATATCTATATCTATATATATCCATCCAAATAAAGGATATGCATGTCCTTTTCCTTTTTATTTGGCCTCTTTGTGAAGTAGCCCAGGAAGTAGTGTAACTGCATTAGAGGTTATATAGCACAGCTCCAAATCATTTTCTAGAATGTTTGAACAAGTTCCTAATTCAATTAACAGAGTATTAGTGTTTTTATTTTTCTGCATCCTTCCTGCATTTGGTGTTTTACTTTGCTAAAGTTAGCTAATACGGTAACTTTTATTGCATTTCTCTAATAAATAGTGATTCAGATTTTTATTCCTATGACAATAATGAAAAATGACTGAAAAGCAAAAGTAAAGTAACATTAATCTGCCATTTTCTAAATTAATAATCAATTCACTATTTCCATATTTATTGATGCAATTGATTTTTTTATTATTTATAATTCCAAATAAATTCCAAATGCCTTTTCCAAAAATATCTAGGTGGCACAGGAGATATAATGCTTGGACTGGAGTTAAGAAAATTCATTTTCTTTGGTTTAAATCTGACCCCACGCATTTAGCTTGTAGACCTGGACAAGGCCCTTCATTCACCCTCTTTGGCCCAGTTTCCTTATCTGAAGAGAAGGGATTGGCAAATCATTTTTGCAATGACAACACTAAATGGGGTCAAAGGAAACAATAACAGCAGCAACACCAATGTTGAAGGGATAAATAAAGAGTCTTCAGTTTCACTGGGATAAGGAACATGGGAAAAGTTCTTCCAGTGCAAAGCTACAGTAACTTTTTTCAACTTAAGCATTTAAGGAGTTTTCCAAAGCGCTGAGGAATCTGATGACTTATCCAAACAAGATCACCTGCTTCCTTTTAAGGCACTGTTTCTTAAGGAAGTTTTAATCACACTATCCTCTTGGTTCTACTTAGCTCTCTCTCTCTAGGCTACCATACCTTCTGGCCAGCTTTGCTACTACCACCCTGGAGTAATGCTACCCTGAATCTTATTCTTTTGATTGTTGAGTCATTGTAGGATTACTATTTCTGAGAGTGTCTCAGTTACACTCCTCACTTCTTTCCTCTTTTAAGCATCATGAGTTGAGGAAGGACTGAACAAGGTATGGTGTTCTAAATACCATTGATGTTTCGTCTTCCACTATTAGAAAGTAAGCTTCTTGACTTTAGTAACTTTATTTTTTCTTGGTGAAGCACCTGTCTCTCTCTCTACCTCTCTCTCTCTCTCTCTATCTATCTGTCTCTCTCTCTCTCTGTCTGTGTCTATCTGTCTGTCTGCCTGTCTGACTATCTTTCTATCTAGTTTATTGCCTTCCCCACTGCATTTTGAGTTCCTTGAGAACAGGAACTGGTTTTTGGCATTTTTTAGTCAGTGCATACCATGGAATTTGGTATATAATAATTGCTTATTAAATGGTTATTGAATGGTAGGTTATCTTTTCTTCACCTAGATAGACTAAAACCACTTTTGTACTCTTTTCTGGGTGGAGTGTGAATTTAAGTTGAGTTACTGTTTTGGGTAAAATAGACAGAGATAAAATTCTTTAGAACTGAGGGGTCATCAGGTCCAAGTCCTCATTTAAGAATGAGGAAATAGGTCAAAAGAGAAAAAGCCACTTTGCAAGGGGAAATGTAAATGTTTTTGTAGAATTTAAACCCAGGACTGCTATTCAGTGGTCTATGAATTTTTAAAGTTGGATAGATAAGGAAAGACATAGTATAAGAATGAGTAAAAGGAGTGACATAAGTATGAAGGCACAATATAGGAGCTTTCAGCTAAAGATATCTGTCATTGCTTAGGAAGTCAATTAGTGTTGCATGCAGTCTTCTGAGAACATTATTGCCTAAGTAGCAGGTCTGATGTCATGATAATTCCATTGTAGAAAATAGCCACTTATACACTGAGTTTATATTATGTTAAAAATAAATAATTGGAGGCAGCTAGGTGGCGTAGTGGATAAAGCACCGACCCTGGAGTCAGGAGTACCTGGGTTCAAATCAGGTCTCAGACACTTAGTAATTACCTAGCTGTGTGGCCTTGGGCAAGCCACTTAATCCCATTGCCTGGCAAAAACTAAAAATAAATAAATATATAAACAAACAAATAAATAAATAAATACACAAATAATTGATTGATTCATTTTCTTCAATGTAAAATTGTCTAAAGAAATGTTTCTCTGAATAGCATTGTTTTGTGTTTTGTATATATCCATTTCACTCTATCTCTTGGGACATCTGGCACATAAAACAGTCCAAAGATGTGTTTCTTATCTTTTTTTCATCTTTTCAAGGATAAACATTACTTTCTTAGGGAAAAAATATCCTCTGAATGATTTTATCAAAGGCAAATGTATTCTTCTGATTTCTCAGGCTCCACATGACAGGCCAATACTTCACAAAGACATCATACCGGCATAATGGCAATGCCATAGTGTAGGGAATGACAGATGACTCAATAGCAAGGCAAAGTTTGTAGCTTTCAAGAAGAGAAGAAAGATGAACTAAACTGTGCAACCAAGGAGGGAGATGGGGTTGGCTGTTAATCACAAACTTTACAATGAATTTGTGATGAAGGACTGAGATCTTCTAAATATTTAGCAAAGAATATTGCTCAGGAAAAAATAATGCCTAGGAAAACAAGAGTATGGAGCTGTAATAATTGCACCAATCATGAGAAGAATCATCAATGTATTGTGTCAAATCTGCCTCTCCCACATGTAATGTGACTTCAAATACACCATTAAGAGAAAAATTGCATTCTCCTTTCTACCCTTATGGAGCACACAATCTAATGGTTGACTAAGATATATTCTCAGATAGAACTTGCATGACAAATTACATGACAGATATGACAAATCATGTTGGATAGATCCCTTAGAGATTGCAAAACTAGGTTCTTTTATTTTCTGAGGGAAAAGAGCAGGGGGGAAAAATATAAGGATCCCCCACAACTCTGATTTCACTACCAGTTCAACTTGCTCCCTGGACTTAATTAGCTGTTTCCCACCAACACTATACCTTTGTGATTACCTTCCATTCCATTTCCTTTCATGTTTTTGCTTCTGCTTTTATAGTGACCCATCCTGAAGATATCTGAATTGCTTGTGTTTCCATTTCCAGTCCTCTTGAAAAAAATTTTTCCAAATGATAGCTTTGATATTATCTTATCCAATTACATGTAACAACGCTTTTAACATTCATTTCTTTTCTTTTTTTTGTTGGTTTTTGCAAGGCAATGGGTTTAAGTGATTTGCCCCAGGTCACACAGCTATTTAATTATTAAGTGTCTGAGGCTAGATTTGAATTCAGGACCTCCTGCTCTGAGGCCAGTGCTCCATCCACTGTGTTGTCTAACTTCCCATTTAACATTCTTTTTAAAAACAGTTTGATTTCCAAATTCTCTCTGTGGCAACTCCTGGAAAAGTCAAACACTTTGATATTAATTATACATGTGTAGTCATTAAAGATTTTTTTCATACTAGCCATGCACCCACAAAAATTAAGAGAAATAAAAGTAAAAAAGTGGGTGTTGGCTTATATTTAGGCTTAATCAATTCTTTCTCTTCTAGTAAGTAGCATTTTTTTCTTTAAACTCTTGGATCATTAAATTGCTGAGAATGGATAGGTTACTCACAGTTGATCATCTTCCAATATTGCTAGTACAGTATTTAGTATTCTCCTGGTTCTACTCAGTTAACTTGGAAGCAATTTATATGTTTTCCCAGGTTTTTCAAAAGCAATCCTACAAGATCATTTCTTAGAGTACAATTGTATTACTTAATAATCAGAAACCATAATTTGTTTAGCCATTCACTCAGTTTCCAATTATTTTCTACCCCAAAAGAACTACTTCAGATATTTTTAACCTATTTACTTTTCCTTTATTTTTTTAAAACTTTTTTGGATCTAGTGATGGTGGTGTTGGTTTAAAGGACATTGAAGGTTTATTGACCTCTAAGCATGGAGTGAACTTATTCTCAAGAATGGTAGGAGTAGCTCACAACTTTACTAAATATGCCTTAGTGTTCCAAGTTCTCAATAACCCTTTACAACATTTATCATGTTTTTTTTCTTGTCATATTAGGCAATCTGATAGATCTGAGTTTGTACCTCAGAGATGTGTTCCTTAATTAACAATGACCATTTGTCAATTGGGGAATGATTTCTATTTCTTATAAATTTGACTCGATTTCTCTACATATTAGAGAAATGAGGTCTTTAACAGAGAATCTGACTGGAAATTTCCCCCAGTTTCTTGCTTTTCTTCAAATCTGGGCCACATTGCTATTGATTGTGCAACATCTTTTTTAATTTACTAAAATAAAAATTATTCATTTTGCTTTCAGTAATGCTCTATATACTATTTGGTCATAAATCTTTCCTTAGCAATAGATCTGACAGGCAAAATATTTCACATTCCTAAAATTTCCTTATGATAACAGCCTTTATGTTTAAATAATGTATCCATCTTCAGTTTTTGCTAGTATACAATGCAAAATATTGCTATTGGTTTTTCAAGCAAATTTTGTTAAAAAATGAATTTTTGTCCTAAAACCTAGAAACAATGCAACTACTCCCATGACCCACTACCAGCTTTCTAGGGTACAACCTGTACTGCACTGTACTCCAGGCTTCATTATCACTCTAGTGAAACAAACCCTTTACTGAAAGTCTCCTTTCCAGTTCTGGGCTCAAAAATTCTTTTGCCGTGATGTCCTATTGTTAATATTTATCTAGAAATTGTTCTGATTTGTGATTTTAAAGTCTTTGAGAGAGCTCAGGTCAGTGGTCCCTATCTGTAGTTTTTTAGAAGGTAAAATGGGCATTTCATGAATGCTATTTCCCTGTTCCTTTATCTTATTACCATCATAAAGCATGTGGAAGAAAAAGGTTGAAAGTGAGAAGGAAAAAAAAAAACATGTTAAAGGGGAGGGAGAGGAAAGCACAACCCTTTTATATGTCTCTGTATCTCTTTTTGTCTGTCTATCTCTCTCTGTCTGTATCTGTCTATGTCTCTCTAGTCATTCAAATTAAAAGCTTTACAATAATGGCCTCCTAAGAAAAACATGTGATGCTAGGTAGTAAATAAATAAAGAGTAAATCATAAGAAAACTTCTCAGGAAGCTTGAAATTAATATTCAGTAACTAAATACTGCATCTACACTGTGTGAAAAGGGGCTAATTTCTAGGAATACAAAGAAAAAAGTGAAAATCTTTGTCATCAAGAAGTTCAGCAAGATCATCTGAGTTAGTTGCATTTTAAAATCCACACCAGAACTTTCTCTTGGATTAGAAACAAATTCTCAATTTTGTATAATTGCAGCTTCAAATTTTGCCAAATGAAATGCACACGATTACTTCAAGCCAGTCAGTAGTATCAATTGATCTGGCTGTGCCCTATTGGAAAGGGAACAGAGACTACACTAGGATATATCAGGCTTTTCTATTTCTAGATGAAATAGAAAATAAAATACAATAAAGCATATAGAAAAGAAAGATAAACGATGCATAAAATTTGATGTAATGAAAGATTACTTCCAATTTAAGGGATGAGGAAAGAATGTATACAAAATTATAACATGAAAATTAAGATTGAGGGACAGTAGTGATTAAGTCCAACAGCATCTTATAAATGATCCAAATTAGGAACATAGAGTTTAAGTTCTCAAGGATCTACTAAATACATAAATTATGTATGTAAATATATATACATATATATATATATATAATGTGAGTGTGCATATACATATATATATGCATGTATCTATGTGCGTATTTTGCATTTTATATGTATATTTGTACATATGTACATTTGTGTATTTTATATGCATATAATTGAAGTATTAATAGATCTTCACCATGAAAAAAGAGGAACATTACCATCATCAAATGGGTTGAAGAAAAAGTTTGAAAGTGAGAAGGAAAGAAACATATTAAGAGGGGGAAAGAACACAGTCATTCCTGGTAACTGCTTTTGCTGATGCTTATTTACCATTTCTCCAGAATCACTTATTGTTCCATCCATTCTTCTGTTGGCACGGTTGCACAAAGAAAAATGGACCAGTCTTATGTCCTGTGAAAGAAAATGACTGATTCATTCTATCAGATGTAACAGTTCATCTAAGAATCTGTTTTGCTTGGTTATATTGATTTTCATTGTATTTCCCTCCTTGTTAGGCTATCTCATATATTATCTTACACATTTGAAAGTCAAATATATATCCTTCAACTTTTTTATGTTTTCATAAATGGATACATCTGTCCTGGGAAAACGAAACATTCTCTTGACCATCTTACTCATGGCGGCTCTAACTTTCTGGTTCCTCAGGCTGTAGATGACTGGGTTCATCAGAGGAGGAAGTATAGTATAGGTCATTGCAAATAAAAGATTTTGGATAGGTGATGTATCTGTTGTGTCCCTGAAGACTGCAGTTATTATAGAAATGAGAAACAACAACAGGATCATCAGTTGTGGGGAGCAGGTGGAAATGGCCTTGTAGCGCCCTTCCACAGAAGGAATCTTGAGTACGTTGGAGAAGATGCGGGCGTATGAGCCTATTAGAAAGGCAAAGCAGCATATGGAAAAAGATGAACTTGTTACAATTAAAAGAAATTCAATATAAAATACATCAGAGTTTAAGACTTTCAAGACATGAGGGATATCACAGAAAAACTGGTGGATCACATTGGATCCTGTAAAGGGCAGCCGAAACATGTTCCCTGTGTATAAAATTGAATAAATTAGTCCACTGAGCCACGAGCCAGCTGCTGCACAGAGACAACGCACTGGGGTCATAATGATGCCATAGTGAAGGGGGTGGCAGATGGCTACGAAACGATCATAGGACATAGCCATAAGCAAAGCAATCTCTGTCCCTGCAAAAAAGATAAAGAAAAAGATCTGAGCAGCACAGGCAGTGAGGGATAAGGACTGAGAACCAGCGAAAGAATTCACAATGAATTTAGGGAATGTCACTGAGATGGTGCAGACATCCAGGAAGGATAAGTTGCTCAGAAAAAAGTACATGGGACAGTGAAGGTGTGAGTCAGTGATAATCGCAGCGATGGTGAGAAGATTCCCCAGCAGGGCAGCCAGGTAGATCAGCAGGAACAGCACAGCATGGAAGACCTGTAACTCTCGCATGCTGGAGAACTCCATCAGGAGGAACTCTGTGATGATGGAGGAGTTTCTCATCCCTGTTGGCATGCTGGAACTTAAATAAAATCAAATAACACTATGAGTAGCAGAAGAAAATGTTAAAATAGAAGAAAGAATTAAAGTGTTTTATTAAATATAAATGAATTGCAATAAATCAAAATGCATGATTATTTTATCTGATTATATTATATTTACATAATTACAATAAATAAATTATATGGATATATAAATAAAACATAAATAAATCATAATACATAAAAATAAAATAATAGTAATAAATTTATATAAAATAATAAGTAAATACTTAATGACATAAATAAAAATTATTTTCACATTAAACCTGAACAAAATAAAATGACAACATCGGAAGGCAAAGCTTGCAGTACAAAATAATGAGACTAAGATTCATCCAGTAGCTCTTGAGTAGAGTTTTAAACACTTGTGAACATGATGAACATGAGGAAAGTCAATAGCATTACTATAAAGTTAATAAAGCGAACAGAGACAAATAGGGTTACATTAGAAGGCTACTTTGGGTACATTTGAATGTTAAAAAATTAAGTTAATATTATTGATAGCATTTTTTTCATAGGATGGTGAAGCAAGGTCCAAACTGATTTAGTTTTTTTTTTCTTTTTTTAGTACAAAATATTTAATAGTATCAAAAGCTTTAGTAATTAAATCAGAACTTGAAATAAATAAATTATTCTAACTCAATGCACTTCTACCCTCGTAGAAAAAAACAGAAATACAAACAGCTTTGAAACCAGTAACAGTGATTAATTTTTCAATTGCCATATTTCAGTTGTGTCTAATGCTCCATAACTCCCTATCTGTGTTTTTCTTTGGAATAATACTAAACTGGCTTCATTTACTCCTCTAGTTCATTTGATAGAAAAGAAACTGAGACAGACAGGCTTAAGTAACTTACACAGGATCATATGGCTAGTATGTGTTTGAGGTCAGATTTGAATTCATGAAAAAAAAAAAATCTCCTGACTTCAGGTCTGGTAATCCATACGCTACTATCTAACTGCTTGATTAATCTGTCCCCTATTGCAAATCAGTGTATATTGCTTAAGTTATATATCATAGAATTAGATTCAAAAGTATGGGGCAGAATAGAATTGTCATCTCTTCCAAAATGTTCCTTATATTTTTGCTTCTTTGTTTCCTTTAATTGCCTCATCTCTGCAATCCAACTTTATTCATACTTGCCAGAAATTTCAAGAACTCTGATTCTGAGTTTTCAGGTATGTGAGCCAGTGCTCAACTTTGTTTACATATTCTTGCTAACACTGTCCAGATGAATCACTTTACTTTCTGAAAAGAAATACATGTCCTTGTGGGGTGGCTAGTTGGCACAGTGTAGGGCCAGGAGTCAAAACTACCTGAGTTTAAATCTGGCCTCAGACACTTAATAATTACCTAACTGTGTGGCCTTGGGCAAGCCACTTAACCCCAATGCCTTGCAAAAACCTAAAAAAAAATACATGTTCCATTTGTACCCCTAACTTCAACATTTGCAGAAACCATTTTGTTCATCAAAATGAAAAATTTCCACCTTAAGTAGTTTCCTCTTTATCTTCACTCACTGAGAATCTTTTCTGAAAATAAGTTAATACTCCAATGTGAATATATATCTTCCATCTGGTTCAGGTATCATAAAATGGAACTGGGACTTCAATAGGTCTGATATTTAGAGTTAATTTTACCCCTTCCTAAATATTTCACTCACAGTGTCACCTTCTCATCTCTTACTTGTTTCTGTCTCTTAGCATCAGGACCAGAATCTATAAAATTAGAGGTTTGGACAATATAATCTGCACTACTCCTTTCTAGATCCAAGATTTTTCCCCCTATAATATCTGCACAATATTTCCTATTCTGTGAAAGGATTTCTTTTCCCCAGACTTTCTACTATGACTTTGAACTATGGTAAGATCTCATTGATTGGGATGGCCAGGTGGTGCAGTGGATAGAGCACCAGCCCTGGAGTCAGGAGTACCTGAATTCAAATCCGATCTCAGACACTTAATAATTACCTGTGTGGCCTTGGGCAAGCCACTTAACCCCATTGCCTTGCAAAGAAAACTTAAAAAAAAAAGATCTCATTGATTCTGAAAATAAGGATTGGTGTTGTGATTTTATTTTCATACCATCCTGTTAGAGAGAAAACTATGTCTACCAATGCAGATATATGCTGATTTACAAATATACACATAGAGCTATATGAGAGAGGAATAAATGAATCGATATAAAGATAGATACTAAAGATCGTAACAGACATCTGATAGAATCTTATGCAGCTTTTCATATGTATGTGTATATCTAAAGATACACAAGTATATTTTACATGTGTGAATATATTATGGGATATAAAAAAGGGTTTATATATATATATATATATATATATATTCACCTGTAGCAGGTGTATACCTATACATAGTCATGTTTACACTCATATTCACACACATATACAGAATTGTTCATTTGCTCCAGGTTTTACTTTCCTTCTGTACAATCAAAAATGAAAATAAAAGGAAACCACAGGACAATGGGAAAAAAGCAGAATTTAAAAGGGTTTCAAGTCTTATCAGAAGGTTCCATAGTTTCACTGAAAAATGAAGCGCATTTGCTTTATTTTCTGCCCTTTTAAATGTACATTTTTAGTTGGTAGAAGCTAGGTCTAGAATTTGCTTTGTCATTCAAAAGTGGGCTCCATCCAAAAGAGCTTCTGAAGGCCAAAGGTTTTCTGTGAAAATTGCTAGGGAATTGCTGAGGCTCTCAGTGAAGTCAATCATCCCTATAAACCTCCCTCTTTCAAGCAGAAACTCAAACCTGGCAGAAGGGTACAACTCAATTATCCAGGTCATTTAATTACAAAGGAAGAACAAAGACCTACAGTGACTGATTCTAGGTTACCCAGTTTGGAAATAACAAAGTCACAGTCAAATAACTGTCTTCTGTTTCCATAGTCAGTATCCCCTCCATTGAAGTCATTTAAAAATTCAACTCATCTTTATTGCAAGGAAATTATATTACCAATGAGAGGATGGAAGAAACAGAGAGGTGAAGTTAGAACTGACACACAGCTTTCATGGTTCCCAGATATTTTTGTATTACTCCACCATAAAGTTTAAGCTATAGAAAATGTGCAGCAAGGAAGTGATCCTCTTGTCTACCTCTCCTTGTGATCAGTAGCACAAATCTGCAATTAATTAAAAGCAAAACTGGAATCTATTATCATAGATCAGAAAAATAAATATGATTCATATTTACATACAATTCTTGAGATACCCAGTGTTACATGTCTCATTTCTGATTAGTCTCAAAATAATTCTGTGAGATATAAAGCTCTTACTATGAACATAATGCAGGAATGTCAAGGGGAGATCAGTGAGACTGAGGCTTACATACAGTCAAATCATAGTAAGTAAGCATTTATTAAATGGGATATAGTAAATGGCTCATGACACTGTAGTAAACACACATTTTACAATGAAATGCAAAGTCCCTAACATCAACAAATCCATAGTCAATGAGGAAAAGAAAGCAAATAAAGAAATAGGTACAAATAATAGATGTACAGGAAGAATTTGGACACCATCTCAGAGGGAAAGCAAAAAAGATTACCTGTATCATAAAAGCCAGAATCAGAATTTAGACAAAGTTTTTGCTTCATTCCAACCTACTATGCTATCTGTAGTGTGATGCCAAACTATTTCATTTAAAAAAAAAGGAATCACTTAGATCATCTCCATGATTTTTAGTCCATACATTAAACACTTGAGTAAACTGACCAGACACAAAGAAAAATAATCATAATTGTAATGAAAATACCTGTTATTTGTTTGGATATCTGTATGCTCCAATATCTATTGCAATTGTCATTAGGTTCCCTAGCGACTTACAATTCTACACATATCTGAACATTATCTCTTTCCTCAGCAATTAATTTCATCCTCACTGTCATACTGAAAAATAAGGAATGGCACTAAAGTCCAACCCTTTAAATCTACAGACATTATGGAGACTTCTAGTGATTCCAGAGTGATGAAGGTGAACATGATCATCCCGTTGGTTCCTATGGATACTCTGACCCGTCCCTTGAGAATAATTAGACCTAGTATAATTTTATAAACATTATGATGAAAAACGCTCTCCCTTTAGTCTCATTAAAATATTAGCCATAAAAGAATAAACTACAGGGAGTCTCTCAATTCAAGATGGTCTTAGTCCATAGCAAATTAACATTTTTAATTGTCTGCTATGTACTAGGCAGTGTGCTAAGAATAAAGGAAATGGAGAGGAAGGAGAAGAAAATTGAAAGGGAGACAACTAGTACAAGGGCATGAATGGGAGTATAATTAGTAGGAAAAGGGGAAGCCACTGTTGACTTTCCATTACATGGAGGTATTAGAGATCATGTCTCTGTCCCCCCAGTCAGAGGGTCCAATGAGAGGAGTAAAGGGTAATAATAAAATGTGGTGATAATGTGATTTCATAATGACTTTGCTCATTTAATGTCTAATTTATTATTTATAGTGCTTACTTCATTTTAAAATTCATATTATTTAATATCATTTTTTGAGGTCTCTACCCTAAAGAAATCAGAGGGAAGAAAAGAGCTTATGTGTTCAAAAATACTTATAGAAACTTTTGTGATGGCTAAGAACTTGAAAATGTGAGTTTTCTCATCATTTGAGGAATGAGTGAACAACCTGGGATATGTGATTGTGATGGGGAAATATTGTGCTATAAGAAATGATGAGGGGTATGATTTTAGAAATAACATGAGAGCAGAGAGGTGGCACAGTGAATAGAACACTGGTCCTGGAGCCTGAGTTCAAATCCAGCCTCAGTCACTTACTAATTAACTAGCTGTGTGACTTTGGGCAAATCACTTAACCCCACTGCCTTGCAAAAATCTTTTAAAAAAAGAAATAATATGGAAACACTTATACAAATCATTGCACAGTTAAGTAAGCAGAATGAAGACATGATTGTATATAGTAAGAGCAACATTGTAATGCTGATCAACTGTAAAGCATTTGTCAATGCAATGATCCAAGACACTTCCAAATCACTCATCTTGAAAGATGCTGTGTACCTCCAAAGAAAGAATTAATGTACAAAGAAAATTGAAATGAAATATTCTAATTTTCTTATTTTGCATGGAATGACTAATATGGATATATGCCTTACATATTTTCACATATATAATCTCAATCATATTGCCTGCCTTCTCAGTGAAAAGGAGAGGGATATGAGGGAGAGAATTTGGAACTCAATTTTTAATGGCAAAAATGAATAAATAATAAATATATTTTTAAATTCCCTGTTTTCTGATTCTTCTCAGATTACATTGCATCAGTTGATGGCTCCCCATGTATTTTTTGGAATCTCTCTAATCATTTATTATTGCACAATGGTATTCCATCAAAGTTTTATATATATATCACAACTTGTTTTTCCATTTCTCAATTGATGACAATTCTCTTAATTTCTAATTCTTTGAAATCAAAAAAGAGCTGCCATAAATATTTTTGTATATTTTTCTTCCTTTTCCTTTTTCTTTGATCTCTTTGTCATAAAGCCCTAGTAATGGTAAGAACAAATAAAAAAATGCACAATTTTAGAGACCTTGCAGCATAGCTCCAAATAATTGTCTAGTTCAGGACTCAACCAAAAGTGCAGTAATTTCTCCATTTCTCCATACCCTTTCTAGTATATGTTATTTTGTTTTTCTGTCATGCTAGTCTGATAAATATTATGTGGCACCTCAGAGTTTTTGGTTTTTAATTGCATTCCTTTATTCCATAGTGATTTAGAAATGAATAGATATATTTCAGAAAAACCTGGAATAACTAGTATGAACTGATACTGAGTGAAGTGAGCAAAACCAGGAGAACATTTTATACAGGAACAACAGCATTATGTGATGATCAACTACGATTGATTTAAGTCTTCTCAATGATAAAGTTACCAAAGACAATTGCAAGTCTTGTGAAGGAAAATGCCATCCTTATCTGGAGAGAGGTATGGAACCAGATTGTAGACAAAAGCATTGGACTTTTCACTTTTTAATTTTTTTTCTAGTTTGTCTTTTTCCCTTTTGCTCTGATTCTTTTTTTGCAACATGACTAATGTGGAGATACATTTAAAATGTTTGTATATGAATGACCTATATCATTTCACTTCGGAGGGCAGAGGTGGGAGGGAGGAGGATGTGGAACTCACTATCTTTCAGAAGATGAGTTTTTCAGAGGTGGGGATTGTCTTTACATGGAATTGGAAAAATAAAATAATATCTATAATAATAATTTAGAAAATATTTCATAAAACAATAATGAAAAATGACAGAAACTCATTTAATAAATAATAAAAATAATTCACCATTTTATTATTTAAATAATCGTGTTACATTTGACTTGTTTTATTATGTATATTTTAAAACTTCATTTTGCCTTGCCTTTTCCACAGAACTGGTAGTCAGGGTATCAAAGCAGATCTATTCTTGGAATTGGGATTATCACCTTCCTTATTTCAGTTGTGACCCATAAATTTATTATCCCTATAAATCTGGATAACATATTGCTCCCTCTTTACCTTGGATTCCTCACCTGAAAAAAGTGAACTAGAAAAGGAACTGGTTAATAACTCCAGTATTTTTGCCAAGAAATAGCAAAATGAGATCAGAAAGGGATAACTAAAGAACAGCAGCAATTTCATTTTACTGGTAGGTATAAGTAAAAGATCTTCAATTTCTTTGGCATAGGGAACTCTAAACTGAAGAAAGTTTCTCTACAAATGCAAGTCTGCAACTTCTTTGCTAGTTATAGATTGTAGGAATTTTCTAATGCACTCAGAGATTTAATATTTTATCCAAGATCACCTAAGTTTTCAAAGTTCTATTTCTTGAGGGAGTTCTAGACATGCTACCCACACTACTATGCCTTACCCTGAGTTTTCTTGCTCACCAGTCTTGGGATAAGGCTGCTCCGAATTCTGTTCTCTCAAAAGGTGAGTCATTAGGTGGAATTATAATTTTTGAGGGATGACTTAGCCATCCTCCTCACTTTGTTTCCAATTCTGACCATATGAATTGGGAAACTGCTGAAGATGTCTTGACCCTATTACAAGATTTCCTTGATATTTTTTTTGCCTTCCTCTAGTAAAAAATAAATTCCTCGAGGTTAGAAAATATTTTCTTGGGGAGAGGCAATTCTCTCTCTCTCTCTCTCTCTCTCTCTCTCTCTCTCTCTCTCTCTCTCTGTCTCTCTCTGTCTCTCTCTGTCTCTCTCTGTCTCTCTGTCTCTCTGTCTCTCTCTGTCTCTCTCTGTCTCTCTGTCTCTCTGTCTCTCTGTCTCTCTCTCTCTGTCTCTCTCTCTCTCTCTCTCTCTCTCTCTCTCTCTCTCTCTCTCTCTCTCTCTCTCTCTCTCTCTCTTATCACCAGTCTGCCGAGAGATAGACTGGTTATGCAGTGAATTGAGCACTGGTCTTGGCTTAAGGAGGATGGGAGTTTGAATCCTGTCTCAAAAACTGACCACATAGCTCTGTGACCTTGAGCAAGTTTAATTAATTCTGATTGCCTCACATCCAAGGCCATATCCAATTGTATTGATTCTTATCTGGCCACAGAACCCAAATGACTCTGGAGGAGAAACTGAGGCTGGTAACTTAGCACAGCCCACCCTCACTCAAATCCAGTTCAGAAGCTTGTTATGACATGACCTTCCTGGTGTTGTGTGTTCTTTGAAAATGAAGGACAAACATTATTATCTATCTGTCCATCTGTCTATTTTTATCTGTCTATACTTCCATCTATGTCTAGTGTTTTCCCCATTGGATCATAAGATCCTTGAGATCAGGAAGATTTTTACCTCTCTTTTTATCCTCAATGATTACCACAGAATTTTTGACATAATATTTGCTTACTAAATGATGACTGAGTAACAGACTAATCTTTACTTCACCTAGATCACAAATGGGAAAATTTTTTTTCTGCCAAAGGACATTTGGCTAACTATAACATCATTTGTAATATATAAAATTAATTATATATTTATATAAATTTTATTTGTATATTTATATGTATTTATACAAAATATGTCACATAAAAGTATCCATTTGAAAATCATTAAATAATTTAAATTTAATATTCATATTATTTTATATTAATTTAATTATTAAATGATAAATAAATATTTACATATATATAAAATAATTACTATATTAAAATAATTAAAAATTATATTTGGGCAAACATTTAATTAATTCACCCTTAAAAACCTCCTAGGTTTATTGCATTTCAAGTTCTGTCTGCTGTTGCCAAGGGACTAATTGCTCAAAGAGTTGGAAGGAGGCAAAGGACCCAGGTCCTTCTCTTCTTACCTGCCCCCTGCCCCACCAGAAAAGGATGTTGCCAAATCCAAAATCATCAACAATATCTCCACCTTGCAGATGCCATTTTTTCCCCATCACTAACCTTCTGTATCCAAACTAACCATTACCCCCACATGCCCCCAAATATCTTTCCTTCATACTGACATTTATCTGTTTTAATCTCTCTTCCAATGTCCCTGTTGCCACAGCATGTCTTTCCTGCTCCTGTTTTTTGGTCATTGTCTGTATTATTTCTCCTGTTGATTCCTTCACCTATTCCCTTTTCTTGAGGTAAGTCATAATTTCCCTCTGTTTCCTTTTTTTTCACTAAACGTTCAAGATTTTTTTCTTCTTCCTTTCCTTCACTCAATTTGTTTCTTCCTTTCCCATTCAAATATTGTGAGGTGTTCTTTTCTTTCTTAAAATATCTATATTTATACCTATGTAAAAATATATATATTATAATATATATATAATATAGTATAATATATATATATATAATATATAATTATATATATATAATATATATATATATTCATTTTCTGAATTACACTCAACCATGATTTTCAAAAATTATTTTTTTGAAAATGTTGTTTCATTTTTTCCCTCCCACTCAAATCTATAATAATGATATTGTGAAGGAAGAATCAAATCAAAACACATTTTTTTGCACAAGGTAATTTTTTTATAAATTGATAATAACAAGCATTTTCTGCATTTTGGCTCCATAGTTCTTTATGGATATGGTTGGTACTTTCCGACACAAGACAATTGGAATTGTCTGATTATTGTGTTGCTGAAATGAGCAAGTCCATCATAGTTGATCATCAACCATTGCTGCTGTTAGTGTGTCCAAGGTTCTATTGGTTCTTCTTCCCTCACTCAGCATCAGTTCATTCCTGTCCCGTTTTCAACCTTCTCTTGCTCTAAGGTTTGAGATGATATTTGTCTGTTTTCTGCCATACTCTCTTCTAGTTTTCCCAGGTTTTATCAAATAGTAGGTTTTTATTCCAGAAACTGGACTCTTTGGCTTTATCAAACAGCATATCACTATGTTCATTTGCTACCTTTTTTTTTGCAACTTATGTGTTCCACTGATTCACCTCTTTATTTCTTAGCCAGTACCAATCAATTCTGATGACTAAAATGAATCTGTGGTACCACCTCAAACCTAGCATATTGGCCAATATGACTCAAAAGGGGAAGGGATGTGGTAAAACTGGAACACTAATGCATAAGTGGTGGAGTTGTGAAATGATCTGACCATTCTGGGGGGACTTTGGAATTTTGCCCAAAGGGCAAAAATACTGTACATACCCCCTTGATCCAGCAATGCTACTACTTCCCCAAAAGGATCAAAAAAGGGTACCACATCCACATGTACAAAAATATTTATGGCAGCTTTTTTTAGGGATGTCCATGAATTGGAACAATCGTGCTACATGAAGGTGATGGAATACTCTTGTTCTTTAAGAAATCATGAGAGAAGGAATTTCAGAATAGCTTGGAATGACATGCATGAACTGAGGCTGAGTGAGCGGAGAAGAACCAATAAAACTTTGGACCCAGTAACAGTAACAATGGGTGATGATCAGCTATGATGAATTGGCTCATTTTAACAATACAATAATCCAAGACAATTGCAAATGTCTTGTGAGGAAAGTATTATCTCTATCCAGAGAAGGAACGATGGAGTTGAAATACAAACTTACTGTTTTCAATTCATATTGTTGTCTTCTGTATTTTATTTTTTGGTTCGATTTGATTCTTCTTTCACAACGTGATTATTATATATTTGGAAGGCAGAAACATGTGAAACTCAACACCTTCGGCAAAAAAGAAATTGAAAACCATGATTACATATAAGTCAGAAAGTTAATATATATAAAATCTATATCTCCATGCATTTGTACCACGTTCTGCTGCTTCTGTCACCTCAATGAGCATCTGGTCATGTCAGTCATGAAGTCCAATCGCTCATGATTTCTTCAAGTGAGGTGATGGACTCGTTCATTTCAGCAGTCGAGATGCTTTTGGTCCTTTGCTGCCGTACTCCAATCAGCTCTTGCTCGGAACCTTTCACGACTCTTGGGGGTGGAGGTGAGGGGCGGTTTTTAAATAGGGGTCCACTGCTGGTCGAACAATGAGTCCCAGAAGCTTCCGGAGAGCAGACCTGCCTAGTCGCGCTCCCCGCATCGGCCTTCGTGGACTTTGGCATTTTCAGCACTTTGACCCTGTGTCTTTCAGAATCGGGATTTCGACCCATCACCGCCTTGGACGGGCCGCTCTTTAGGAACCATCTCTATTCCCGAGCCTTCCCAGCCTGGGCCTGTCCTTCCTCCCCCTCCGGGGCACTCTGCACCTGAAGGGAAGATACCAAAAAACTTGTGTCCGGAGCTCTCCGGCGTCCTGAAACCATTTCGCATCTGTAGCCGCGTGCGATGGCTGAGATGAAGTCACGCAACATGGGTCGGTTCCTTGAATGGCTTAGCAGGAGCACCCCACGCCAGCTGGAGCTTCAAGGACTCCGTCACAGATTTTTGCCTCTTCCTTTCCAAGGCCAAGACTTGTCCCCCCAGTGCAGCAGAGATGGCAGCAGCAGCGACTCCGGCATGGACAGGTTTGGCATCCTCAGGCCGTGACTGGAGAATGCTGGAGCAGAATCCTCTGGATCCCACCGACCCACGTTCCCCCAGAAACTTTCAGAGTACGGAGGGAACATGAAGCGTCAGGTGCTTCTTCGGATTCTTGCTGTCGCCAGGGTCCAAGAAGTGGAGCTCATCAACCTGCTTTCTAAGGACCCGGAGCAGCCAGAGGACCTGGAGAAGCTGGCAGACCATAGATCAGTGCTCTTGGGCTATTAGGAAAGAGTCATCCTCGCTGACATCTGATCGTCCGAAGGGTAAACCGTGAGCTAGATTCTTTAAAAGAATGATTGAGGGGTCAGAGCAACTGAGGCAGCATTCCAATCCTGTGAAGCCAGAGCACATTCAGCACAGGCTATTGGTAGTATTGGACCTGAGCACTGCCTTCATTGAGACATTGCTTGAAAAATTTTAAAAATCCATTCAGCTTTGAGCTTGATGGGAAGGTGGGAACCTTGGCAACAAATTAGAGGAACCCTTGAAATCAACCTTGACCTGTGACCAGCAGTTTCTGATTTGTCTAGGAGACCTGGTCATGGACCTCATGCAGAACAGGAGCACCGCAACTTTGGGAAAGCACAAAGCTGGTTATTTGCTGGTTCAACAGCTGGATCCCTCCAATCAGTGCCCCAAAGCCAGCTGGTACTGTTGACAGTGTATACCAAGAGGAAAATGGATGCAGTGTGCCACCTCATGAGGAGCTTAGCTGTGACCAAACTGAGTGTCTCAAATGAGAAAAACCTGAGGAAACTGAAGCTACCAAGTGCAAGGTAGAAGAGTGACACAAGCTGGTCATCCACAGCAGGCTGGGCCCTGGGGATCTACAGCAAAGTTTCATCCACAGGTTTCTCCAAGCTCACAAGATACTTTTCACTGGGGTTGGGATGGAGACATTTACTACAGGGGCTGAGGAGTACTCAAGAAATTGCAGCTCCTGCTCCAAAGGAGTCCAACTGCTATGGGTAATCAGCATATTGTTAGCCTCATGACCTTCAACACCTCCTCTGCCCACAATTTCACCCATAAACAGACTTCTTCAGAGCCACTCTCCTCTTATCCAGAGGGAATATACAGGCCTGGGATTGTCTATTTTGAACCTGCTGGTAAGTTGCTGCATCTCTTGGCTTTAGCAGTGCCCTAGAGTTCTTGCTGAGAGCCCTGGGGAGAGGAGGTGCATGAGGATTAACCTGGTCAAACACTGGTTTCCTCCTGCCATTCTGCCTTGTAAGTATTGCTTTCCAGTGTGAGCACTGGGTGTCATTGGCTGCTTTTCTCTAGACCTTCCTGGACCCATCTCTTTACCAGAGCTTTCCAGGGAGCTATGGGAAACTCTAATTCAACTGGGTCAAATATTGAGGAATTTCTCTTTCTTCTCTTATTGCAAAAGCTATCATTTATTTTTTTTATTTTAAAGATTTTTATTTAATTTGCCTTTCCTTCTGCCCCTCCTTATTCAGAATTATACTGTTTTTCAATTTTCTTTTGTAATCCTAACCTTCTGGAATTCATAGTTTATGCTCCTTCAACATAGAAACTGCTGAATCTAGTGTGATAATGACTGGTTCCACTATTTTGAACTGTTTCTCTCTGACCACTTGCAATATTATCTCATGTCCTGAACACTGTAATTTGCTTTCAATATTTTTCAGGGGTTTTAACTTTGGAATATCTTTCAGGATGTGAAGAGAGTATTCTTTTTCTTTCTATTTCTCAGGTTCTAGTATATCAGAAAAATTTTCCTTGATAATTTCTTGAAAGATGACCTCTCGGGTCTTATTTTGATCTTGGTTCTCACAAATTCTTAAATTATCTCTCCTCAATCATTTTCTGGGTCAGTACTTTCTACTATGAGATATTTCAGATTTTCTTCTATTTTTCCATTCTTTGGATTTTGTGTTGTTTTCTAATGTCTCATGAGGATCTTAACTTCCACTTGACCATTTCTGCTTTTTTTTAGAGATCTTCAGTGATTTGTTTTCTTTTGCAACAAATCCCCCTCCCTGCTTTTAACACGTTTAACATTTTCTTCATTTTAAGGAGTTCTTCAGTGAATTTATTTGTAACTCTTATTCAAATGGTCAATTTTGATTTTAAAGTGCTAATTTCTTTACTATTTTTGTATCTCCTTTGTAAACTTGTTGACTCTATTAATTTTCTTGCATCGCTCCTTTTTTCTCAATTTTCCCTTTACCTCTCTTATTTGACTTTGAATATTTTAATTTCTTCCAGTAATTATTCTTGGATTTGTTTTTCACTTCTTTTTCCTTTAAGGATTTGTTTGTAGAATTTTTGACATCATCTTCTGAATTTGTGTTTTCATCTTTAATCACAATAACAGCATTTCAGTTAGACTGTCCTGACTATCTGGCTTTCCTAAATTTCAAGTCTTGACTTAATTTTATATTAGCGGTGGACTTTACTTTCAGGTTGGAATGGACACTGTCTCAATCTTCTTGTCTTTATTATGCTTTGAGTCAGTTCTATGGAGTACTTACTGTAGGATTTTTATGCTTCCAGGGTGTTATTAAGGACAAATATGGTCCCTGCTCTCTTGGCATGTGCTCTGCATTTACCTAAGACAGAACCTTGTTTCCCTATAACAACATCTGCTAGAACTTCTTTTAAGTCTGGAAGTACATCCAGAACCTTGCTTTCCTGCAGCCTCAAGTGCTAATTTCCCCCTCTTTTCCCTTGGAAATACTCGAGGTAGTAGAGCATGGTCTTGACTCAGTAACAGCAAAGGGTCACCTATAATGGCTTTCTGATCACTTGTCTAACCAACATAAATGAGAGTTGCCAAAGCTGTTGCTGATCCTGATTCAGACATAGACTTCCCTTGCCAATCGCCTCAGTGGTTTTGAGTTGAAAATTTTTCTCACCAGAGCTTTTGTTTGTTCTAACATTTCGGAATTTAATTTGAGGCATTATTTTAAAGTTATTTAGAAAGAAATTTGGGGGAGTTCAAGGGAGTTCCCACTCATATCTGCCTTCTTGACTCTACCTCTGACCATTCATTTAAAAAAATTGCTGATTTTATTTTTATCTGATTTTTTCTCCAAAGATAAAGATAAAAAATGGATGAAATTGTGTTTTGTTTAAATGAATGGAAGGGGATAGGATGATGTACTAGGAACAAGTTATATATTGAGCCTTACTTTCCTAATATCTAAAACTATGAGGTGACTCAACTTTATGACTTTTAAGGCCTGTTCCAACTATAAGATCTATGATTTATAAGAGGTAATGAATCATTTTTAGAGCAAATAAACCCCAAATTTTGATTTCAGTTTCACAAAGCTTTTCTCCAAAGATAAGGAAAAATAAAATCAAATTGTAATTTGGTTTAGTGAAAGTTATTAGGTATTAAAGGGTGAATTAGTGAAAGGCATTTGAAGGTATTAGTTCCTCATCAATAGTACTAAAATGTCATACCTGAAGACAATTTTAGCTCTACCTCTATGAACTGAAGAAGAAAGGCACAACATTTTTTAGAGGTGAATTGATTTTTACAAGATCTTTTTCAAAGAGAAGAAAAAACATGTAACTATTGTTGAATTCATTGAAAGATATTAGATTTATAACATGTAAATATTATAAATAATATAGTCTACTGGCCTAGATGGCCAATAAAACATTCAAAATCATAAAGGGCTTAAAGGACTGATAAATCCTAAATGGCCTCCCTGGTTATCCTCCAGAAAGTCATTGCTGTAGAAACCACTGGAATGTCTTGTCATATGCCCCTTCTCCTTCCAGTACAAACCTGCCAGTGTTCCAGTGTATCCAGGGGATAGAAGTGGATATCCCTCAGATAATAAAAGAACTTAGTTTTACATTCCTAAATGAACCCATTCACTATCAGTTCTCATATTTGACATGCAAATAATATATGAGAATATATCTTAACTATCAGACATTTTGTTCCTGAGGATAGAAAGGAGATACCTTTTCTCCTAATGATGTATCCAAGATTACATTATATGTGAATGATACAGTTCTTAAACCTCATATTTTGTCTGATGATTTAACTGGCCAACCTGATGGGAACCACTTCTGCAATTATTACTGTCCTAGACTTTTGCTCTCCTACATAGTTTTTTTTTTTTCTGAGCAATATCTCTTTACTATCTACTCATTCTTAACAAATTCATTGTATCATCTGTGAGCGGCTGTCCTATCATCCTGTTTGTCTGCCCAGCTTAGGTCAACTTCCTTCTCTTCTTGGATGGCACAAAGTTTATCTTGCTTTTGACCTTCTATTATCCCCTTCAACATGGTTTCACCGTGATGCTAGTATAATGTCTTTCAGAAACAATTAGACCATCATGTAGAGCCTGAGCAATCAGATATAGTCATGTGATCAAAATAATTCAGAGAACATTTTTCCTAAGAAAGAAATATTAATCCTTGGAAACATAAAAAGATAAGAAATATGTCTTTGGACTATTATATGTGCAAGATGATATAAGAGGATGGGTTAAATGGGTAGACAGGGAACCAAAACAATGCTACTCAGAAAAGAACCTCCAAAGACATAATTTTAAATCAGAGAAAATGAATCAACTATTTTCTTTTATCATATCTACAAATGGTTATTGTCTACAGTGTAATTGTCATGATACCAGCCCATTGACTTAGGGCAATAATGTTAATAGAAGAATGAATGCAACGCTAATTTATGTGCTGGAGCAATATTAGATATGTTTAGCCAAAACTTGCTATCAGTATGATAGTGTTGTTTCTTTACCATCACAGAGTGTGCCTTCATGTCTTCATGCCTTTTGTTTCACTCACTATTATACTGGTTATGTCCTTTTCCTATCTCTGCAATTCACAGACAACTCTTCAGGCAGTCTTAGGTTCAAATTCTACCAAAAAATTTTATATTTCCCTGGGTAAGTGACTTTCTCTTTTGACCTGTTCCTCATTTTTAATGAAGATGTTGGATATGATGACCTTCAACTTCTAAAGCATTGTATCTAAATCTATTTTTCCCCAAAGCAGTGACTCAATGTGAATTCACTCTCTACATAGAATAGAGTTCCAAAATAGTTTTTGTCCATCTAGGAGAAAAGAAAGATTAGTCTGTCACTCAAAAAACCATTTAATAAGCCCGTATCATACAACAAATTCTCCAGGAAGCATGGCAGATTTAGAAAGGGCCAAAAACAATTCCCGGTCTCAAGAAACTCACAGTCCAGTGGGGAAGACAATGGACATGATAGTTCATATAGATAGATAGAGAGATAGGTAGATAGGTAGATAGATAGATAGATAGATAATAGAGATAAAGAGAGATTATGAAGGTAGAGCTAAATAGATGGATAGATGGATAGATGTGCTTCTCAAAAAAACAATAAACTCCTACATGCAAGAAGCTTACTTTCTAATAGAGGGAGACAACATATTAATGATATCTAGAGATAGATTCACTATGTGTTGATCAAACCTTCCCCAATTCATGATACCTGAGGAAGGGGAATAGTGAGAAGAATAGCTGAGACACTCTCAACCATTATATTCTTCTAATGACTCACCAATTTAAAGAATGAATTCAGGATAGCATTATTCCAAGATAGGTGTCATGAAAGCTCTGGGGAAATGTATAAAATACAAGAGAGGGAGCTAAGTACAGTCAATTGGATAGCCTGATTAGGACTTCCTTAAGATACAGTGCCTTGAAAAAAAGTAGGTGTTCTTGGATATCATGAAATCCCTCAGAGCTTTGGAAACATCCTTAAATGTTTCAATTGTAAATACCATTACTGTAGACTTGCATTAGTAGAGGAACTTTGCTCATGTTCCTCATGCCAATGAAACTGAAGACTCTTTGCTTACTCCATTCAACTACAAGGGCATTGCTACTTTTGTTTAATTTGACCCCATTTGGGATTGCCTTGGCAGAGATAATGAAGTGATTTGTCAATTCTTTCTTTAGTTCATTTTTCAGATGAGGAAGCTGGGGCAAAGAAGGGACAAATTTTTCAACATGTTGTTTATAAAATAAACTCTACCCTACATCAGTATTCTCAAGGGATTGGGTAAAGAATCCACAGGAACCAAAGGAATGATGACATTCACTTTGAACACTCTGGTGATTTCACAGCACCTTCTCCAGAGGATGACATATCTCAGCAGGTTCTACAATATAAGAATCACCAACAAAATTTTCCATAATGATGTTTAGGTTCAGAGGTCTAAGACATCAATATTTGCCATGCTTTTGAGTAGGAAAGTGAGAATGGAATTAATTGATGAGAAAAGAAATGATCTCCTGGTTGTAGAACAGTAAGTAACTAGAGAATCTAATGACAATCATATCATATATTGGAATGTATGGACATAAGAACAAATAACTCCCTTATCTTCATGATGATGATAGTTATTTTTTGGTGACTGGTAAGTTTGCTCGGTTGTATAATTTGGGAACATAAAAATCAGGGGAATGATCTCAGTGTAAGAGAATCTATTTTGGGTGAGATTGTCTTACTTCACCTCTCTATTTCATTCATTCCCTCATCTTTATTTAATTTTGTTGCCACAATGATGGATTGGACTTTTGAACAACTTCAATGGAGAAAGTGCTGACTTTGAAAGCACAAGAGAGTTATTTGACCCTTACTTTTTTTTCCCCCAAACAGGCAAACAGGAGTGAGTTGCTGCCTATCTCTCTCTCTGCCTCTTTCTGCCTCTGTCTGTCTGTCTGTCTGTCTGTCTGTCTATCTGTCTCTCTCTATCTCTAGCATTAATAAAGGGCCTTGGTAATTGGGCTACATCCAGTTTTAAGTTTCTCCTGCTAGGATCATGGATTATAATTGAACAACACATGAATGCAGGGATGATTCCCTTCTCTGAGAACTTCAACTATTCACTATTTGTTTTCAATAGATTATGTACCACTTTTAGGTGGAGGCCACTTTTGAATGACTTGAAGTAGATGTTAGATCTCCCAGTTTTTTCAGACTACCATTTAGATATTCTGAAAATAAAACAAATATTACTCTTTTACTGATAAGATAATACTATGTCTAAACGTTTGATATGTCTTAAAACCCTTCAATGAGAATTCTAGATCTCTGATTTCTTTTTTCACTTTAGATTGTAATGAGGAAAAGAGAAGCATGGAGAACAAGAATTACAAATGCATATTTGTGTGTGTGTGTGTGAGAGAGAGAGAGAGAGAGAGAGAGAGAGAGAGAGAGAGAGAGAGAGAGAGAATATGGATCTTGTATAGGTATATTTCTTCTGGAGGTTGATAAATATATATGCATATATGTATGTATATATATATATATGGGTAGATGTGTCTATGTATAGGTCAGGAATCAGACTATGCTAGGTCTGAGAACTCAGGGGCGTTAAATTTGTTACTATGCTGTTAAAATGGCTCAATTTTTGGGATATTAGGAAGTTTGGAAAATGAATTTTAATGCTGAATTTGGAGTTCAGGTTTTTAAGGAGACTGAAACCTAAATTGATATTTGCTTTTAAGTGGAAGGTTAATAAAGGGATATCTGTCTATCTAGCATGTATTTATCTGTATTTCTCTATAAATATATTATCTCTATCTCTCTAAATATGCAGACATATAGGCACATATATATGAGCATATAACAGTATTTTAGAAGTATAAATATGTTTTATATGTAAACATACTTCCATATAGAATAAAGCACATGTTTGTATATCTATACACTGTTATATCTATATCATTCCATCAATATCACTATTGCTTGTAACATCCATACCTGTCTATTCATTTGTCTACCATCTATTTATTTATTTATTTAGTTTTTGCAAGGCAAATGGGGTTAAGTTGCTTGCCCAAGGCCACACAGCTAGGTAATTATTAAGTGTCTGAGACCGGATTTGAACTCAGGCACTCCTGACTACAGGGCCAGTGCTTTATCCACTGTGCCATCTAGCCGCCCCTACCATCTATTTATTATATGCATGCTTGTGCATTATTTTATCTTTCTATCTCCACCTCCATCCCTCCATCGTTCTCTGGCTCTAACATCTCCATCTCTATCTGTATCTTTATTTTTGTTTTGCACCTCTGCCTTGCTAGGTACAGTTTTTTCTTTTGCAAATGTCTATAGAATAAAATCACAACACCAGCCTTAATTTCTTCTCAATGTTAATTAGTTCTTCCAAGAGTTTATCTTCATGGTAGTAGATCTGGGGAAATGAATTCCTTTCACACAATAAGAAAAGTTTACTAGGGGCAGTGCTATCTAATACCTTAATTTTACAGATACTCAGAGGAACCAAGAAGTGAGCTATGAACGAGTAAGTGACACTAAAGGTGAAATGTCTGTGATGATGCAAAATCGATGCTTAAAATCGGATTTCTTGAAGTACTAGATCCATTGTCTGATGATTAAGTTAGATGGAAGACTTTTGGTAGCCTCAGCCCAGGTCTTGTTTCAGTAGTGGTAAGATATCCTCAAGGAACAAAGAGAAACTGTATTCACCTCATTTAGAATAAAGAGTCTCAGTGAGTGAGAATAAAAAGGGAATTTATTCAGGTGGAACTATTTCAGCCTGGATGACAAAAAGGCCTCTGCTTGTTTTTCAAATTCCTATTTATTTTCAGAAAAAAAATACTTATGGAGACAGTCTTATCAAGTATGTGGAAGTACATCTAAGCAGTAAAATTTGGACCAGTTACTTACCTGTAAACTCATAATCAGAAGTATTGAAATGTCTGGTAAGTGTAAAAAAGACCAGATTGCAGAGATGAAGGTAGCACAGGAAAAGTCAAACTAAAATATGAGGAACATTTTGTATGGGATAGCATTTCTAGTCTTTCAAGTGTTTTTTTTTGAAGTCTAATACATCAATCTTAATATGTATATGTATATTCATACAAACATGTAAACATATATATATATATCATTTGAATAGTTATATAGAAATAGATGTATATATAAATATAGATATCATTTGAACAAGGGAAAGAATGATTTATTGCCTATTTAGCACAACTATGTAGTAACTATGTAATGTGTTAGACCTGAAGTCAGGAAGACTTTTTCACGAATTTAAATCTGGTCTCATATTCCTTTTAATTGTGTGATTTTGGGCAAGTCACTTAACCCTATATACCCCAACTTCTTACCTATGAAATGAGTTTGTGAAAGAAATGGCAAACGACTACCATATGCTTGTTAAAAAACTCAAATGTAGTCATGCATAGCTAGATTCAATTAAAAAACAGTAACATCAGAGTAATTATTCTTACTGGTTTCAAAGCATCTTTCATTTCTACTTTTTTTTAATGGGGAAACTGCATTTAAATTCAAAATAATTGGTTTCAAATTCTGAATATATTTCTACTTGTCTATATTACAATATACAAAACACTGAATCAGTTTGGGGCTTGCTTTATCTTTCTATGAAAACATATTATCATTAAAATAAGATTATTTGATATGATTTTTTGAATGTTTTCAGATCATTTTCCTAAATATAACCATTTGAAATTTAGTCTTACTCTTTCTCTCATCCTCTTCTTTCTCTCATTCTATCAGTATCTATAGATAAACATTGATCTAAAGATATATGTACAAAAACATATAAACTTAAATCAATATAACCAGTGTTTATATAAATAGATATATTTACATATATGTATAAAATGTATATATGTATTCATAAATATTGGTGTATGTCTGTGTAAATTTATATACTAATGCATGTTTACAGATGCATGAAATAGTTTTCATCCTTGATGGTGATAATCCTCTATATTAAATTTTTATTGATATCATTCACTTTGCTGATGTTCATCTTATACAACTTCCTCTGGTCATTCTGCACAGCTAGGTATCTGTAACTCTGTTCTAGCATTTTATACTTATCATTTCTACTGTCAGCTCTTACTTTAGCTGTTTGGGTTATGAAACTAAGTCTGAATTTTCTTTTATTTAAGATTGGTTGGACAGAGTAGGTTTCAAGTTTTATTTGGAAAAAAAACATTCATTCTTTTCAACACTCTTTTCTGTTATTAATATTATTAAATGATGTCAGTTAAGTTCCAGAATACCAGCAGGGATGAACAACTTCATCATCATCACACAGTTCCTACTCATGGAGTTCTCCAGTATGAGGGAGTTTCAGGGCTTCCATGCTGTGCTGTTCCTGATGATTTATCTAGCAACCTTGATGGGAAATCTTCTCACTATTGCTGCAATTATTACTGATCCACAACTTCACTCTCCTACGTATTTTTTTATGAGCAGCTTATCCCTTCTGGATCTCTGCACCATCTCGGTTACAATTCCAAAATTCATTGTGAATTCTTTGTTGGCATCCAGTCCTTGTCCCTCTTTAGCTGTGCTTCTCAGATCTTCTTCGTTCTTGGCTTTGGAACAGCAGAGTTTGCTTTGCTTGTGGCTGTGTCCTATGACTGCTATGTGGCCATCTGCCATCCCCTACACTATGGCATCATCATGAGTCCAGTACATTGTATCTTGGCAGCAGTTGGCTCATGGCTCAGTGGACTTGTGTATTCAGCTGTCCACACAGGCAACATGTTTTGGCTGCCCTTCTATGGTTCAAATGTGATCCACCAGTTTTTCTGTGATATCTCTCATGTACTGAATGTCCTAACCTCTGACGTATTTCATACAGTTTCCATTAATTGCAGTAAGTTTAAGTGTTTTCTTCTTCTGGTTTGGCCTTTTAATTGCTTCATATGCCTGCATTTTCTTCAATATACTCAAGATTCCTTCTGTGGATGGGTACTATAAGGTCATTTCAACCTGCTCCCCACAGCTGATTATCATCTCATTTCTAAAATGATTGTGGTTCTCAAGGACACATTGGATACCTCACCTATCCAGAACCTTTTAATTGCAATGATCTACACAGTACTGCCTCCATACATGAACCCCATCATCTACAGTCTGAGGAACCAGAAAGTCACAGTTGCTATGGCGAAGATGATCAGAAGAATGTTTACCACATCCTTGAAAAAATAAAAAAAACCCTGAAGATTATCTATTTGGACTGCAAAATATTCAAGATCATTCATGAAGTAGCCTACATCAGGAAAGAAGTTTATCTGAAAACTTTCCTATCCTGAAAAAAATGACTCTTTAGATTAAATGTTACATAGAATGGAATGATTTAGTCATTGATTTTAGCATAACCTTCAGCCATCTTACCAGTGCTTATGGTCTGCAATGCAAATATCATGGTACTGGCTCACTGTCTTTGGACAAAAGTGCCATCAGAATAACAAATAGGCCACTAATTGATCCCTTGCAAAAATTTAGATACGCTTAATCAAAGGCAGTCATCACAATGCTCAACATGAAGCTTGATTTCTCACTTTCATGTTTTTGTTTCCATTCATCTTTCTGATAGTATTTATTTTTTCCTCCTCTTGATGTTGAAGATGAACTCACCTTTCCAAACAAATATTAAAATGTATATATTAACATATATAAAAGATTTACATGCAAAAGTGTATTTACATATGTGTGTATTTGCTTATGTGTATATTTTAGGTACCTGAATCAGAAATAAAACTCTTTATTCCTAACGTTTTTCATTTGTAAATTGAAGGTTTTGAATTGATCAGCACCATAGTGCCTCCATCTCAATTTTGATGATTTGATTTTCCACAAAGTCTTTCCTCATTCCTCAAGCTAGAATTAGTTTTCATTATACCTAAATTTATATATCATTTGTCTTTTTTTTTCCTTAGGTGCTTCTTACAGTTTATTTTCTACTAAATCTAGAATTATAAATAAATGTCTTATCTCTCCTGATGGCTAATGTATGCCCTTTTTAATAGCATATCTCTAGGTCAATTGTCAAAAATAATGCCTCTATTTTAATGACCATGTCTATTTCATTTGGAAAAATTTGAGTTTACAATTATTCATAATATGATCTTTGATTCTAGTCCAAGAGAATTCTCCTAAAAATGGAAACACTCTTGGTTGTAATTATTTACACTAATTGGCAGCTAAGTAAACTTCTTTTTGGCAAAGACTTTTATTTTTCCTTTAACATCTGTAAGACCTAATACATTCTTTTGCTTTCAATCGGAACATCATTGATTTTTTTAATTTTAATCATTTTGAAAACTAAAACTTTCTTTTACTTATCTTTATATTTATCTACCACCTAGCACAGGTGGGCCACAGTTGTGGTTGCATTGTTATCAGCTTTTTGGTATATAACTATTTAGCAAAAATTGTTTGGCGGTCTGTAAATTGTTTTTCAAACCAGTATGTTTAAAGTAACATCTCACATTGTATGTCAAGAAAAGTGAAAATGGGTTCATTTAGACAAAAAGGGTGCCATCATAAGCAAATTTCAGGAGAATGAAATATTATAACTGTCAGATGTGTTGCTGAGATAAGAATTCATGAAAAAAAACCTAAAATGAATTATTTTGATTAAATTTTATTAAAATTTTGATTGATTAACACAATGTAACAACATTAGATTTAAAAAAAACAGGAAACTGGGGTGGGGGAAATTCCAAAAATTTTCTTTGTTAAAGGACTCTTATCAAATATGTAGAGAAATAAGTCAAATTTATAGACATACAACTGATTCTACATTTGAAAATGGTCATTATTAATTAGTTAAAGCACTGTGAGGTTTCATCTCACACCCACCAATTTGGCTAATAATGCAGAAAAGAAAAATGATAAATATTTGAAGGATTGTCAAAATATTTGGCATACTAATGCACTGATGGTGGAGTTGTGAACTAGTCCTGCTATTCTGAAGACAAACTTGGAACTATTCCCAAAATTGTGCGTATCCTTTTTACCCCTTGTTGAACCATAAAAAGTGATGGACAAGATGGTTTCAGAATATTGTATCCAGTACTAGCAATATTGTAAGATGACCTAATATGAATGATTTAGATATTCACAGTATTTCATTGATTCATGATTTATCCTGAGCAATGATATCTACCTGTAGATATTGTATTAATGTAATAAATTTTAAGATCAAATCATCCTTTTTCTTAATTCCTTTATATCTCTTGTTTTGTTTTATTTTTTTACAGAACATAATTATTTATTTTATGTTATGTTTAAAATTTTTTAACCTGTAACTAATTTTTAGAAGGATTTTATTTATATTGAGTTTTACAATTTCCCCCCCATTCTTGCTTCCCTCCCCCACCCCCACAGAAGGCATTTTGTTAGTGTTTACATTAGTTCCATGTTATACATTGGTCTCAGTTGAATGTGATGACAGAGAAGTCATATCCTTAAGGAAGAAAAATAAAGTATAAGAGATAGAAAAATTACATAATAAGATAACTTTTTTTTCTAAGTTAAAGGTAATAGTCTTTTGTCTTTGTTTAAAAACCCCAGTTCTTTCTCTGGATACAGATGGCATTCCCCATTGCAGAAAGTCCAAAATTGTCCCTGATTATTGCACTGATGGAATGAGCAAGGCCATCAGGGTTTATCATCACCCCCATGTGGCTGTTAGGATGTACAATATTTTTCTGGTTCTGCTCACCTTACTCAGCATCAGTTCATGCAAATCCCCCCAAGCTTCCCTGAATTCCCATCCTTCCTGGTCTCTAATAGAACAATAATGTTTTATGACATACATATATGAAGGTTTGTTAAGCTATTTCCCAAATGAAGGACATTCACTTAATTTTCAATTCTTTGCCACCACAAACAGAGCTGCTATGAATATTTTTGTACAAGTGATGTTTTTTACCCTTTTGAATAATCTCTTCAGGGTACAGACCCAGTAGTGGTATTGCTGGTTCAAAGGGTATGCAGATTTTTGTTGCCTTTGGGCACAATTCCAAACTACTCTCCAGAAAGATTGGATGAGTTTTCAGCTCCACCAACAATGTATTAGTGTCCCAGATTTCCCACATCCTTTGGAACACTGATCATTGTGCTTTCTGGTTATATTGGCCAATCTGAGAGGTGAGAGGTAGTACCTCAGAGATCTTTTAAATTACATTTCTCTAATAAGAAATGATTTAGAGCAATTTTTCTTATGACTGTGGATTGCTTTAATTTCCTCATCTATAAATTTCCTTTGCATACCCTTTGACCATTTGTCAACTGGGGAATGTCTTTTTTTTTTGAAACTTTGACTCAGTTCTCTGTATATTTTAGAAATAAGTCCTTTGTCAGAAATACTAGTTGTAAAAATTGTTTCCCAATTTACTACATTTCTTTTGATCTTGGCTACATTGGTTTTGTGTGCCAAAACCTTTTTAATGTAATGTAATCAAAATTATATAGTTTGTTTTTAATGATGTTCTCCATCTCTTCTTTGGTCATAAATTGTTACCCTTTCCAAATATCTGACAAGTAAACTGCTCTTTGATCTTCTAGTTTCCTTAAATATTTTTTTTATGTCTTGATCATCTAAGTTTCTTCCATACTAAATTCCAATTTTCCCAACAGTTTCTATCAAAGAGAGAGTTTTTATTCCAATAATTGGAATCTTTGGGTTTATCAAATAGCGAATTACTATAATTACTATAAGCATTTCCTACTCTTGCACCTAGTCTATTCCACTGATCCACCTTTCTATTTCTCAGCCAAAACCAGACATTTTTGATGACTGATGCTTTATAATAAAATTTTAGATCTGGTCAGGCTAAGCCACCTTCTTTTGCATATTTTTCATTGAATCCCTGGAAAGTCTTGACTTTTCACTTCTCCATATAAATTTACTTAGAATTTTTCTAATGCATTAAATTATTTTTTGGAATTTTGATTGGTAGCACATTAAACAGGTAGTTTACTTTTGGTAGAATTGTCATTTTTATTACATTAGTTTGACCTATCCATGAGCAGATGATGTTTGCCCAGTAATTTAAATCTGATTTTATTAGTGTGAGAACTATTTTGTAATTGTTCTCAAAAAGTTTTTGAATCTGCCTTGGCAGGTAGATTCCCAGGTGTTTTATATTGTCTGAGGTTACTTTCTATGGGATTTCTCTTTCCAGCTCTTTCCTAATACAATAGGGAAGGTGCCCCTTTGTAGGTACCTCCCATTACAGTTTAATTTATCTTTTAATATTCTTTATTAGAATGAAATAAATTGGAAATGCATGGATTTGTTATGTTTATATCTCTGCCTATTTTTTTATTAAGAGATAATTCAAATATTCAAATATGTTTTTCTACTTAGTTACCATAACATTTTTTAAAGTTTAAATGCATAATTTTAATTGAATTTGTAATCTATAGAATAAAAAAGATGTATTTCTAAACATAGTGAAAGAAAAAATATTACATAAGAAAATAAAAATATACTTTGCATATCTTGCCAATCCTTTCAAATATACAGCAAAATTATCATATGTATCTTTCTTTTTTGTTCTTCCTTCCACTCATCCCAGGGATGGCACCCATTAGAAAGAAATATGTAGACGTAAATCAAATAATCTACACATACTTAAATCTATTAGTTCTTTCTCTGACTACAGATATTCTTTTTACCCTTATGTCCCTTATAGTGAATTTGGGTATTCATGATAGAAAAAATAAATTATTCTCTAAAACTTATCTCCAAAATAATGTTGCTGTTACTGTATATAATGTTATGTTATTTTCAAAAGGCATGGGTGTCTTAATAACAACATAATCCCTGATTTCTCTCTAAAATTATTTCATTATTTCATTTTTCAATTTATCCATACCTTCTGCAACATTTGTCACTTTACACCTCAATTTGATAGATACAAAAGGATATCTTAACCCACATATCTCTATTCAGAGCATTTTTAGATGATTATATATTGTTTAGATTTCTTCATTAGAAAACTGCCTATTCATATCCTTTGATTATTTTTTATTTGAGGAATGACTTATATTCTTAAAGATTTGACAAATTTCTAATTATCATATATGAATTTCCCTCCATCTTATTTTTACTCACTATTTTCCTTCTTGCCCTCTCTTTTTCTCTAGTCCTCTTCCTTTATCTTTTCCTATTAACCTCTTATTCCTCATTTTATCCACCCCTCTAAAATTCCTTCCCTATCTTCTTTTCCACTTCCTTAACTTTATTCTAATTTTTTAAAATCCCTCTCCTCATTTTTTCTAGAAATTTAGATGACTACTAAACCCCTTCAAATAAATAATTTATTCCTCTTCAGCCTAGATAAGACTAAAGTTCCAACATAACCAGCCCTCCAGTCTTTTTTTATGACCCATTCATGAGATTTCCTACCAGATTTTAATTTTTAGAATTCTCCCATCATACACAATTCAAAAATAACTTGTATTTCAAATTATTAATAATTATAATTTTTAATATTCTAAATTTTTTTGAGTTCCAAATACTCTCACCTTCTCCATTCCTCCTTTGTACCTCTTTAGAAAGTTAAGTACTTTGATAGAGATTAAAGTAATTGCTGTAGTGGAAAATATAGTCCCATATTAATCATGTAATGGGAGAAAAGAAAAATAAATCACAAATCAACTAAAGAAAGCAAAATAAGACACCTCCAGAGTCATATGAATAATTGCTCTAAATCACTACTTATTAGTGAAATGCACATTAAAGTATCTCTGATATACCACCTCACACCTCTCTGAATGGACAATGATCAATGTTGGAAGGGAGTGGAAAATCTGGGACATTGGATTCACACTGGAGCTATGAACTCATCTAACCTTTCTGGAGATCAATTTGGAATTAAGCCCAAAGGGCAACAAAAATGCACATACCTTTTGATCTAGCAATACCACTACTGGGTCTATATCCTGAAAAGATTACAAAAAAGGGTAAAATAAACACTTTTTCAAAAAATATTCATAGCAGCCCTGTCAGTGGTGGCAAAGAATTGTAAATTAAATAAATGTCCTTCAGTTGGAGAATGGCTTAACAAACTGTGGGATATGTGTGTCATGGAACACTATTGTTTTATTAGAAACCAGAAGGGATGGGAATTCAGGGAAGCCTAGAAGGATTTGCATGAACTGAAGGTGAGCAAGATGAGCAGAACTATAAAAACATTGTAGACCTTAACAGCAACAGGGGGGTTATGATCAGACTTAATGGACTTGCTCATTTCATCAGTGCAACAATCAGGGACAATTTTAGGATATCTGGGATAGAGAATACCATTTGTATCCAAAAAAAAGTATTATGGAGTTTGAACAAAGACTAAAGACTATTATCTTTAATTTAAAAAACACTATCTTACGTAATTTTGCAATCTCTTATATTTTATTTTTTTCCTTAAGGGTATGAGTTTTCTCTCATCACATTCAATCTAGATCAATGTATATCATGGAAGCAATGTAAAGACTGTAACAATGTAACTGCCTTCTGTGGGGAGTGGGGGGAAGCAAGATTAGGGGGAAAATTGTAAAACTCAAAATAAATAAAATCTTTCTTTAAAAAAGGAAATCTTAAGTTTAGGGATAGCTTGGTGGCACAGTGAAGAGAGCACTGGCTCTGGACTCAGTAAGAACTGAGTTCAAATCTGCCTTCAAACAGTTAGTAATTACTTAGCTAAGACAGATAGATGGATAGATAGATAGATAGATAGATAGATAGATAGATAGATAGATAGATAGATAGATAGATAGATTGAGAGAGAGGATAGATAGCTCAATAGATGGGTGGATAGATAGATCAACAGAAGTGCTTCTTAAACTTTCTAATAGAGGAAGCAATACATAAATCGTATCTTGACATAGATTCACTGTGTCTTGTTCAACTCTTCCCCAATACATGATACTTGAAGGAGGAAAGAATTGAGTAGGACAGCTGAGACTCTCTCGAAAATTATATTACTGCAATGACTCTACAATCCAGAGAAGAGAATTCAGGGTAGCATTACTCTTGAGATAGGTGTCAAGAAATCTCATGGGTTGGATCAAAGACAAGAGAGGGAGCTAAGCAGTGTTAAAGTGGATTGTTTGATTAGAACTTTTGTTAAGAAATACTGCCTTCAAAAAAGTAGTTTAAATTAAATTCCCTCAGAAATTTAGAAAAAAGTCCTTAAATGTTTAAGTTGCAAAGATATTATTGTGGGCTTGCATTCACAGAAAAACTTTAATTTTGTTCATCACCCCAATGAAATTGAAGACCCTTTCCTTACCCCATTCAACTATGATGGCATTGCTGTTGCTTTTGTTCTTTTATTTGCCTCGATCAGGTGTTGCCTTTGCAAAGATAATGGCATTATTTATCAATTCTTTATTTGGCTCATTTTTCAGATGAGGAAACTGGGGCAAAGAGGGTGAAGTGCATTGTCCAGGAATGTGGAGACAGTAAATATAGGGGGCCAGATTTAATGCCACCTCCCTACTCTAACACCTAAGTCTTTGAAAAAACAAGGTGAGATGATCTATTTGGAAATATAAATAATTAAAAATGCAGTTGAAGTAATTAATACTCAAAAAGGCATGGTTAATTGCTTTATTTAGTAATTTATAAAATTGAATATTGGATTACTTTGGTCTTACTATCCAGTCATTTTTCATAGTTGTCATATGAAACAAATTTTAATCACTATTAATTAGAGAAATGTAATAATGAAATACCTAGAAGTCCCTTTTAATATTTATCACATTAAAAAACTTGACAGAACAGAAAAATAGCAAATGCTGGAAAGATTGTGGAAAAATAGAGACACTAAAACACTTAATTGAGTTCTGAACTTGTTCAACAATTCTGGAAAAAAATTTTTTACTATCATCCTAAACCTGCATTTTCTCTGAGACAGCAACACCACTTTTAGGGCAATTTCAAATAGAAATGAAAGAAAATGGAAAAGAATATGGATATGTTTTCATACAGATACATATATATATATATTCATATAGATAATATTTCCAATTTTTTTGTGATGACAAAATATTAAAAGTTAAGACAATGACAATCAACTGGGAAATGACTGAAAAATTCATTTAAAAATATAGCGAAAGAAATGCCAGCTTATGTAGAATATCATGAGCAGAATTAGAAAATGGGATTTAAATATTTATAACAGTAAAAATATTGACTTCCAAATTCTCTCCCTCATTTGCTTTTCTTTTTCATTGGGAAAGCTAGCAACATGCTTTCAAGCATACAAGAAAAGTCAAGGTATTTTACAGAAAGCATGAAATATATGAAAGTGAGAATGCTCTATTTCAATTTGTACTCAAGTTCAATAATTCTTTCTTTGGTAATAGTATTTCAACATGAATTCCTTTGGAACTTTCTACAATTTTTTTATTGAGCAGATTAATTATTTTTTCACAGTCGAACATTATTACAATATTCCTTTTATCATGGGCAATCAGCTCATGTTTTTTTTCTTTTCACTTTTTCAAGTGCATCTAAATCTCATTTTTTCCTGAAATTATCCCTTCACCATTTCTCATAGTAGAATAGTAGTCCATCACATTCATATAGCACAGCTTGTTCAGTGATTTCTTAATTGATGAGCATCCTACAAGTTTTTATTTCTTTGACACCACAAAAGAGCTTCTAATGATAATTTCATGTAATTTTTGTATATTTTTGTATAATTGTATTTATATTTTCATGTGTTTTTATAAAAACCCTTTTCCTTTTTCTTTGGAGTATAGACAAAAAAGAAATGCTGAATATTGCATTTTTAAATTGAGTTAGGAGTTTTGAAAAATGGAACTATTTAAAAAACAAAATCATGAAATGACACACTGCTTAATATTATTTGCTAACACTCTCATTGGACACTCTGACAGGAAAGCAGAGGCATGATCTCTAATATCTCCATTTAATGGAGGAGCCTAACACAGTATTTCCCTCATTTACTATCAGCTGCACTGCCTTTATTCTTCTCCCTCATTTCGTTTTTCCTCCTGCTGTCTCCCCCTTCATCTCCCTGCCTCTATTTCTTTTTCACTTTCCACAGAGTTTAACAGAGAACATGTATTCAGTGTTTATTTAATTGACTAAGACCCTCATGGATTGAGAGACTCCCAGTAGCATATACTTTTTGGGGGTGATATTTTAATGAGACTAAAGGGACAAAGTTTTTCACCATGTTGTTTATAAAATAATTTCTACCCTATATAAGTATTCTCAATGGACTGGGTAAAGAATCCACAGGAACCAAAGGGATGATGATATTCACTTTGAACACTATGGTGATCTCACAGCGCCTTTTCCAAATGATGACATATTTCAGCAGGCTCTACAATATAAGAATCACCAAAACAACTTTTATAATGCCTGTGTAAGTTAAGAAATTTAGACTTTAATACTTTGCCATGTTATTGAGTAAGCCAGTGAGAATGGAAATAATTGGTGAAAAAAGAAATAATCCCCAGATTGTAGAACTGTAAGTAACTCAATATATATTGGAATGCATGCACATAAGAACAAACAATTCAGGTATCTTCATTATGATGATGATTATTTTTCTTTGTGACTAGTGAGTTTGCTCCGTTGCTGAGCACAAAAATCACAGGAATGATTTCAGTGTAAGTGATTCTTTTTTGTTTGAGGTAGTTTGGCATCACACAATGAATAGTCTGGTGGGTAGGAATCAAGTAAGACTTTAGATCAAATTCTGCTTTTAGCTCTTATGCATTCAGTAATTCTTTTGTTTTTCCCCTGAGATTATCTCCAAATCTCTCTCTCTCTCTCTCTCTCTCTCTCTCTCTCTCTCTCTCTCTATATATATATATATATATATATATATATATATATATATATATATATGTATATATTGCTTACACACACACACACACACACACACACACACACATATATATATATATATATATATATACATAAATATGATATTATGTATGCTCATTTATCCTTATTTGCTATGAGTTTGTTGAGGTCAGGGGATATCTTGTGCCTTTTTTTGTACCTCTAGTGCTTACCACAATATCAGGGACATAGAAGACACTTACTTCATAAATGATTTAATGTGATTTGATTATGAGTCAGTCTCAGCATTGCTGTTCCCCCTTTCATGTGCCTATTTTATGTAGACAAATTGATCTTAGCTGACAGAATCCTTTTGAGGCTCCTCAGAGATGATCCATGTAAAATACTCCACAAATCTCAGGAGTGTAATATAAATGTCAAATTTATGTTTCTAATCTATAAAGATAGAAAGTAGTTCTGCCTTCAATTAATTTCAATTTTGTGCTACTTATCAGGAGAGGAGATGGTTAGTTGGTGAAGTTTCTTGATGCATTTTGTCTCTAGCTTATTCTTTATGCTGGAGTGCAACAAGATACCTGGAGGACAAAGTTTCTGTGAGACGATGTACTTCACCTCTCTGTTTCATCCATTCCCTCCTCTTTATTTAATTTTGTTGCCATAATGATGGATTGAACTTTAGAACAAATTCAATGGAGGGAGTGCTGACTTTACAAGATAGTTATTTGACCTTGATTTTATTTTTTCCAAATCGGGCCACCTGGAAGGAATCACTTCCTCTCTGTCTCTCTGTCTCTCTGTCTCTTCTGTCTCTCTGTCTGTCTGTCTCTGTCTCTGTCTCTGTCTCTGTCTCTGTCTCTCTCTGTCTCTCTCTCTCTCTCTCTCATAAATAAAGGATTAGATAATTGGGCTTCATTTAGTTTTGAGTCTCTCCTCCTAGGATCATACTTGAATGGTACATGAATACAGGGATGATTTACTTCTCCAAGAGCTTCAGCAACTGTCTGTTGTTTTCAGAAAGTTGTGTGATCTTCACTCTCTTTTAGGTGGAGGTCACTTTTGAATGGATTGAAGTAGATGCCAGATCTCCAAGCTTTTTCAGACTAACATTTAGAAATTCAGAAAATAGAGCAAATTTTACTCTTAATGATAAGTCCTAAAACTGTGTCCATACAATCGATATGTCTTAAAACTCGTAAATTTGAGTTTTATCCAGTTTTTCTCTGAGAAATCTAGGTCTTTTGTTTATATTGAGGGAAAGAGAAGCATGGAGAACAACAATTACAATTGCATGTTTGTGTGTGTGTGTCTGTGTGTGTGTAAATATAAATCTTGTATAGATGTATTTCTTCTACAGACTAATATATATGCATACTGAAATACATATGCATATTTTTGTAGACACACATATGTCTATGTGTGTTTGTATGTAATTATGAATCTTGTATAGGTATATTTCTTCTACAGATTAATATATATGTATGTTGAAATACATATACATACTTTTGTAGACTCGCCTGTGTGTGTTTGTGAGTTTATGTATATGGCAGGGGTGAAACTGCTAAATCAGAAAACTCAGGGGCATTGGATTTTTTATTGTGCTACTAAAATGATTTAATTTTGTGACTATATGTTGGGATATTAGGAGTTTAGAGAATTAATTTTAATTTTGAACTGGGAATTCAAGTTTGGTTAGGATGTTGAAATCTAAAATAATCTTTGTGGTTAATTGTAAGATTTATAAAGGGATATTATTCCATCTATCATCTAATCTATATTTTTGGCTATACATGTATTACTTGTATTTCTGTACATATGCATAAAAATATGTACATATATGAGTATATAACACTATTTTAGATACACAAATATTATGCATGTGAAATATCTCTATATAGGAAAAATATATATTTGTATATCTGTGTTATTTCATCAATATCTCTATTGCTTTTAACATCCATATCTATTCATCTATCATCTATTAATTATATGGATGTTTGTTCATTATTTTATCTTTCTATCTCCTCTCCTCCATCTTTTTCTGTCTCTAATATCTCCAACTCTACCTCTATCTTTATTTTTATTTTGCACATCTGCAATGGTAGATGGAATTTTCTCTCTAGCAAATGTCTGTGGAATAAAATCCCAACACCAGCCTTAATTCTTTTCAATGTCAATTATAAGGATATTTTATATAATTCTTAAATGTTTCAGACCATTTTCCTAAACATAACCCATTGAAATATAGTGTCACTCTTTCTCTCATCCTCTTCTTTCTCTCATTCAATCAATGTTTATAAAAATTGATCTAACAATATATATATATATATATATATATATATATGTAAACTTAAATCAATGTACCTGTGGATATACAAATAGATATATTTACATATATTTGTAAATTGTATGTATATATCTGTTCATATATGTTTATGTTTAATGTGTATGAGTATGTGTGTTTATGCATGTGCACAGATGTATGAAATAATTTCCATCCTCAGTGATGATAAGCCTTTATAATAACTTTTTACTTGCATCTTTCGCTTCACTGATATTCATTCTATTAAACTTCATGTCATCATTCTGTACAGATAAGTATTTAAATGTTCTCCTATTTTAGACTCATTGTTTCTATTGTCAGCTCTTCCTTCAGCTGGTTTGGGCTATAAAACCAAGTCTGATCTTTCTTGAGTTCAGAATTGATGGGACAGAGTAGTTTCCAAGTTTTATTTGGAAAAAAAGCATTTTTCTTCATTCTTTTTAAAACTTTTTCTGTTATTCACAGTATTATTTGATGTTAGTTAAGTTCCAGAATGCCAGCAAGGATGAACAACCTCTCCATCATCACAGAGTTCCTCCTCATGGAGTTCTCCAGCATGCGGGAGCTGCAGGTCTTCCATGCTGTGCTGTTCCTCGTGATTTACCTAGCAACCTTGATGGGAAATCTTCTGACTGTTGCTGCAATTATTACTGACCCACAACTTCACTCTCCTATGTATTTTTTCCTGAGCAACTTATCTTTTGTGGATATCTGCACCATCTCAGTCACAGTTCCAAAATTCATTATGAATTCTTTGTCTGGTATTCAGTCCTTGTCCCTCCTTGGCTGTGCTGCTCAGATTTTCTTTTATCTCGTCTTTGGAACAACAGATTTTGCTTTGCTTGTGGCCATGTCCTATGACCGCTATGTAGCCATCTGCCACCCCCTTCACTATGGCAATATCATGACTCCAGTACGTTGTGTCTGGGCAGCAGTTGGCTCATGGCTCAGTGGAATTGTGTATTCAGCTGTCCACACAGGCAACATGTTTCGACTGCCGTTCTATGGTTCTAATGTGATCCACCAGTTTTTCTGTGATATCCCTCATGTATTAAAAGTCTCAACCCCTGATGTATTTCAAACTGAGTTTCTATTACTTGTACCAAGTTTATGTATAGGGTTGTGTTGCTTTGCATTTTTAAGTGCTTCATATGCTCGCATCTTCTCCAATATACTCAAGATTCCTTCTGAGGAAGGACGCTACAAGGCAATTTCAACCTGCTCCCCTCAGCTGATCATCCTTGTATTGTTTCTCATTTCTATAATGATTGCTGTTTTCAGTGACACATCAGACAACTCACCTATCAAGAACCTTTTAATTGCAATGAGCTATACAGTACTGCCCCCATTGATGAACCCTATCATCTACAGTCTGAGGAATCAGAAGGTCACAGTTGTTATGGGTAAGATGATCAGGAGAATGTTTTTCCCACCTTCTTGAAAACATAAAAAAACCCCTGAAGTTTATGTATTTGGATGGTCAAATGTTCAAGTTGATCCATAAGTTCACCTAAATCAGGAATGAAGTGAATCTACAGCCTTTATCATCCTGGAAAATGCTTCTTCAGATAAAATGTTACATGGAATGGAATGAATTAGTCATTTATTTTAGCATAACATTGACCCATCCTAACAGTGCGTGTGGTATCATGATACTGACTCATTGTCTTTGCACAACAATGTCATCAGAATAATAGAGCACTAATCAATCCCTTGCATAAATGTTGTTAAGTGTAATCAAAGGCAGCCATCAGTACGCTCATTGTGTAACTTGTTTTCTCACATTCATATTTTTGCTTCCACTCATCTTTATGATATTATTGGTGTTCTCCTCTGCATGATGAAGATGTACTCACCTTTCCAAATATATGTTAAAATTTAGATACTAATACATATAATAAAATTACTATATATAATATATGCATATTATATATAATATATAGGAAGAGAATTACATATATATATATAATATATATTGTATATGTATTTGTATAGATGTATATTCTAATTTCCAGCCTGGTAAATAAAACTGTTTATTTTGCTCATTTGTAAAATGAAGGGTTTGGATTGATAACTGCTATAGTGTGTTCATCTCAAATTGATGATTTGATTTTGCGAAAAATCTTTCTTCATTCCTCAAATTAGAATTGGTCTTCATTATACCTATTTTTTATATCATTCATCTTTTTTCCTTAGGTGTTTGTTATACTTTTTTTTCTGCTAAATCTGGAAATTTAAATAAATGCCTTATATCTCCTGATGGATACTCTGTGTTCTTTTCATTAGCATAGAGCTAGGTCAGTTGTCAAAAATAATGGCTCAATTATACTGATCTTGTGTATTTCAATTGGCAAAATTTGTCATTGCAATTATTTATAATATGGTAATTCATTCTAGTCCAAGACAAATCTCCTAAAAATGCAACCACTCAAGGGTGTATTTATTTGTACTAATTAACACTTAGCTAAACCTTTTGGCAAAGACTTTTATTTTTCCCTTTACATCTATAAGAGAACACAATATTGTGAAATTTATAGGAACCATTAATTTTTTTTACCAATTTTTAATGTTTTGACAACCAAAACTTACTTTTACATGTCTTTTTATTTAATTACCACCTAACACAACAATTTTTTCTTACAAGACAATTAATGAAAATTAATTTTCCTGACCACCTGGAGAGAGAGAGACAAACAGGCAGACACTCAGACTCCCAACCAGACCCAGAGACAGAGTCAAAAGCAGTGATATTGACAGAGACAGAAACTTAGAGGCAGAGAGACAGACAAATGTAATATGGATAGATAAATGGATGCATGAACAGAGAAAAAAGTAATATATGTTCACTTCTTTTGCCTTCTAAAGAGTTAGAGATGAACACTTGAGTAATGACTGAAAGTATCTGAGCTGTCTCAAATTATCTGCCAAGGAGCTTAACATGATGTATGAGAGAGAGAGGGACAAGCAATAAATTTCAGCATAAAAATCTATTATAGAGCAAGTCTGGAAATTAAATTGGCAGTAAAGGTCTGTCTGTCCAAAATGATGGCTTGGCCTGGAGTGCAGTACAGTTCAAACATCACATTGCAAAACCAGTTTTGAATATCTTGACCTCAAAATCTTTCCATTGTCTCTCTTCTTCAGGTTTCCTTTTTTTCTGACCAAGTGGGAAATTCTGGGGGTGGGGATGGCCAGTGGGTGGGTATGCTGCAATCACTCAGAAAAATGCACAGAAACTATGGATGCAAAGCCAGGAACCAGACACCAACTGAGTTAGAAGCTGCAGTTGTACAAAACACCTCAGGAACCTCTCTAAGGGAGGCTGGAGTACCCTTTTCTTGAAGGACAATGCTTTTGTATATAATATATATTTTCAATTTTGGGAACTCTTCTTGAATAAATTCAATAAAGATTATACACAAAGGTTGGGAAAAAAAGAAAGCCTGTGGTGGGCCATAGGAGTGGTTACATTATTACTTGGTTTTTGGAAAAGAACTCAGAATTTTGTAAAAATTATTTGGCAATCTGGAAAGAATTTTTCAAGACAGTAGGTATAAAACTACATCTCACATTTTATGTCAACATAAAGTGAAATTGGGTTCATGATTTAGCTAAAAAGGATGATATTATAAGCAAATTACAGGAGCATGGAATATTTTAACTGTCAAATGTGTTGATGAGAAAAATATCATGAAAATGAGGCAGAGTACATTAAAAACATAAGATGAATAATTTTTATTATATTCAATTAATTTTTTTTAATTATTAAGACAAGTGAAACAAGATTAGGAAAATAAACAGAAAATTGGCAGGTGGAGGAGAAATTCCAGAAATGTTCTTATTTAAGGCCCTCATGTAGAGAAATGTGCCAAATTTATAGGAACACAAATCATTCTTCAATTGAAAAATGCTAAATATTCATTAGTTTAAGCAATTCTGAGGTTTCATCTCAAACCAAATTGTCCGATATGAAAGAAAACAAAAATGACAAATGTTGGAAGGATTATTAAAATTTTTGGCACACTAATGCACTGATGGTGAGCTAGTCCTACCATTCTGAAGAAAATCTGGAAATATTCCCAAAATTGTGCATACCCTTTTACCTAACAAAGAGGTATAAAAAGTGATGAGTGAGATAGTTTAAGGAAAAAAATCTGGGAAAATTCATATCACCTGATGAAAAACAAAGTGAGAATGAGCAGAAGAACATTGTACCCAGTAATAGCAATATAGTAAGATGACCTAATGTGAATGACTTAGAAATTCTTGTCATGTTATTGATTCACAACTTATTCTGAGCAATGGTATCTACCAGTAGAGACAGAACTGTTGGAATAAAAATTTGTATTAAATTGTACTTTTTCTTACATCCTTTATTTCTCCTTTTGTTGATTTGTGATTTATTTCTCTTTTCTCCTTGTACGTCATTAATATGGAAATATATTTTCCATTACTGCAATTAGTGTAATCTCTATCCATGTACTTCCCTTTCCAAAGAGGGAACAAAGGAGGAATGAAGAAATTGAGAGTGTTTGATAAACCTCTTGTCAATATGATTAAAAAACCAAGAGAAAAAAACCAAATTGTTAGTATCATAAATGAAAAAGGTGAACTCACTGCCCATGAGGAGGAAATTAAAGTAATAATTCAGAATTATTTTGACCAACTCTATGCCAATAAATTTGATAATATAAGTGAAATGGATGAAAATTTGCAAAAATATGTTACCCAGGTTAAATGAAGAGGAAATTAAATACCTAAATAACCATTATTGAACTCCCTAAGTAAAAATCTCTAGGGCCAGAAAGATCCACAATGAATTCTATCAAACATTGATGGAACAATTAGTTCCAATTCTGTATGAGCTCTTTGTAAATGTAGGTGAAGACAAGAACTCTGACTAACTCTTTCTATGACACCAATATCATTCTGATACCTAAACCAGGAAGAATTAAAACAGAGAAAGAAAATTATTGACCTATCTCCCTGATGAATATAGATGAAAAAATCTTAAATAAAATCTTAGCAAAACAAATACAGCAAATTATCACTAGGATAATACATTTTGATCAAGTAGGAGTGATCTTACTTGAATGGAAAGCAGGGTTGGTTCAATATTAGGAAAACTGTGAGTATAATTAATTATATCAATAACAAACCTATCAGAAATCCTATCATTATCTCAACAGATGCTGGAAAAGCTTTTGAAAAAATACAGCATCCATTCCTACTAAAAGCATTAGAAAGTGAAGGAATAAATAGATTTTTCCTTAGAATAATAAGCAGTATCTATCTGAAACCATCAACAAGCATTATATGCAATGGGGATTTGCTAGAGGCTTCCACAATATTGTCAGGGGTGAAGCAAAGATGCCCGTTATCACCATTACTATTCAATGTTGTCTTAGACAACTTAGCTTCAGAAATAAGAGAAAAAAGAAATTGAAAGTATTAGAATTGGGAAAGAAGATACAAAATGCTCATTCTTTACAGATGGCATGATGGTATACCTAGATAATACCCCCAAATCATCTAAAAAACTACTAGAAATAATTAGCAACTTTAGTAAATTTGAAGGACATAAAAACAAATCCTCATAAATACTCAACGTTTCTATATAAGACTAGCAAGATACAGCAGAAGGAGCTAGAAACAGAAATCCTATTCAAAGTGACTTTAGACAATATAAAATACCTGGGAATCTACCTGCCAAGGAAGTGTCTGAAACTTTTTAAAAACAATTACAAAACACTTCTCAGAAAAATAAAATCAGATTTATATAACTGGGAAAATATGAAATACCAAAGTATAAACGGATAAGGCAGCGCTAATATAATAAAAATGACAATTATACTGAAGCTAAACTACTTGCTTCATGCCCGACCAATCAAAATTCCGTAAAAATATTTTCACGAGTTAGAAAAATTGTATGTAAATTCATATGGAAAAATAAAAAAGTTGATCATCTCCAGGGATTTTATTGGAAAACATTGCAAAAGAAGGTGGCTTAGCCCTACAAGATCTAAAATTATATTATAAAACATCAATCAAAAAAACTGCCTAGTTCTGGCTAAGAAATAGAATGGTGGATCAGTGGGATAGACTAGGTGCAATAGCAGAAAATGATTATAATAGTCTACTGTCTGATAAACCCAAAGATTCCATCTATTGGGATAAAAACTCTCATTTGATAAATACTGTTCTGAAAATTGGAAGTTAGTATGGCAGAAACTTGGGTTGGACCATCCCCTCACACCCTATGCCAAGATAAGATCAAAATGGATACAGGATTTATAAATAAAACTAGCAGATCAAGGGATACTTTACCTGTTATTTGTATGAAAAGGGAAAAAGTTTATGACCAAAGAAGAGATGGAGAACATCATTAAATCAAACTAGACAATTTTGATTACATTAACTTAAAATGCTTTTGCACATAGAAAACCACTGTTAACAAGATAAAAAAAATAGTAAATTGGAAAACTTTTTACAACTCGCATTCCTGACAAAGGACTTATTTCTAAAATATACAGAGAATTGTGAAAATTTTTTTTATAAAAAACAAGCCATTCCCCAATTGACAAATGCCCAAAGTAAATGGAAAGGCAATTTACAGATGAGCAAATCAAAGCAATTCATTGTCAGTTGAAAAATTTCCCAAAATCACTACTTATTACAGAAATGCAAATGACAGCATCTATGAGATACCACCTCACACCTCTCATACTGGCCAATATGTCCAGAAAGGACAATGATCTATGTTGGAAAGGATGTGGAAAATCTGGAACACTAATACATTGTTGGTGGAGCTGTGAACTCACCCAACGTTTCTAGAGAGTGATTTGGAATTATGCACAAAGGGCAACAAAAATGTGCATACCCAACAATATTACTACTGGGTCTATACTCTGAAGAGATTAAAAAAAAAAGGGTAAAAATGTCACTTGTACAAAAATATTCATAGTAGCCCTGTTTATTGTGGGAAAGAATTGGAAATTAAGGGAATGGTCTTCAATTGAGGAATGGCTTAACAAACTGTTGTATATGTATGTCATGGAACACTATTTTTCTATTAGAAATAAGGAGGGATGAGAATTCAGGAAAGTCTGGAAGGATTTGTATGAACTGATGCTGAGGGGCATGAGCAGAACCAGAAAAACATTGTCCATCTTAACAGCAGCATTGGGTTGATGATCAACCTTAATGGACTTACTCATTCCTTCAGTGCAACAATAAGACGCAAATTTGGGGTATCTGTGATGGAGAATAAATACCATCTGTATCCAGAGAAAGAATTGTGGAGTTTGAACAAAGACTAAAGACTATTAGATTTAATTTAAAAAGGTTATCTTATTATGTAATTTTGCTGTCTCATACTTTATTTTTCTTCCTTAAGGATATGATTTCTCTCTCTCATCATTCAACTTAGATAAATGTGTACCATGGAAACAATGCAAAGACTAACAGACTGCCTTCTGTGGGAGTTGGGGAGGGTAGGGAGGGAAGCAAGATTAGGGGAAAATTTGTCAAATTCAAAATAAATAAAATATTTATTTAAAAAAAGAAAAAAACAAATTCATTGTGAAATCACATTATCTTGTGAATCAATCATAGTATTTACTTCTTATTATTACTCTTTATTCCTCTCATTGGACCCTCTGAATGGGGACCTCTAATACCTCCATTTAATAGGGTATCCCAACATGGTCTTCTCCTCTTTTCCTACTACTTGAACTTCTTTTGTCCTTCTCCTTCAAATCTTTGTTCTAGCTGTTGCTCCCATCTTCATCTTTTCCTCTTCCCCCCTCCCACTTCCTTTACACTTGGCACAGTACCTACAAAACAGCAGGCATTTAATAAATGTTTATTCTTTATTGATTATGACCATGCTATATTGACAGTCTTCCAATAGTTTAATCTTTTAAGGTTGATAATTTAATGAGACCTAAGGGAGAATATTTATCACTATGATGTTTATGAAAAACATACCCTCTCTAATTATTCTCAATAGATGAGTCAAAGAATCCCTTAGAAACCCAAAGGATGATGTTCACCTTGACTACTGGTGATTATATAGAAATTTCTCCAAAGACAATGGTCAATATGTTTTACCTATCAAAATAACTAAAAATCTACATAGGTTTAGACTTCAGTGCCATGCTATATTATCAGTATGTCAGTGAATATGAAATTAATTGTTGAGAAGAGAGATAGTGTTCTGCATTAGGTATAGAACTCTTAATAGCTAGAGAGCCTAATGACAATAGCAACAGATGCTGGAACAAATACACATCAGAACAGATAATTCAGGTATTTTCATTTCATTGTGTGATTATTTTTCTTTGTGATTTGTCAGTTTGCTCAGGTGCTTAACGTGTGAATTAAAAAGCATGGGGATGATCTCAGTGTAAGTGATTATCTTTTGTGTGAGGAAGTTTAACATCATCCTGTGGATAGCATGATGGGTTGGAATTAAGTAAGAATTTTGTCCAAATTCTGTTCCTAGTTCTTATAAGCTGGGTAATCCTTTCAGTTTCCCTCTGAGGTGATCTCCAATTCTTTCTTTATACATATCATGTGTTCCTCCTTATTTACTTACTTTATCTTCCTCACTGAAGGTCAGAATGTTGAGGTCAGAGTTTGTTTCATTGTAAGCTCTGTGTTTACTATAGTGTGTGGGACATACTAGACATTTAAATGTTTATTGTCTTGGCATGAGTTGACAATGGGTAAACCTTAAGCTCACTGATACCACTTCAATTTGTCTGTACCGTGTGCATTTCATGTAGCTTATAGAGTCATTTTGAGACCCATTAAAGATGATATAGGTATCCATTCTGAATCTCAGGAGTGTTTTATAAACCTATAAATCATATTTATTTTTCTGATCTATGATATTATACCTATGATATTAACTAGATATTTCTACCTTCAATTAATTGCAAATTTTAGTTTCTGAAAACATGGAGAACTGGATAAAAGCTCAAGTCCTTAAGTGGACATTTTATATAGCTTATTCTTTATGATGGAGTACTACAAAGGAACCTGGAGGTTTAGAAGCTACATGTCACTTCTAACTTCACTTTTGTGTTTCCTCCACACCGACATCTGTAATTTCATTTTGTGGCAGGAAAGATGGGCTGGACTTTTGAACTAATTCAATGGAAGGAGAACTGACTATGGAAGAAGTTATTTGATCATGACTTCTTCATTTCCAAATTGGGTAATGTAGACCTGTCATTGCATGTCTCTGTTCTTCCTTTGTAAGTACAGGAGCTGGAAAATTAAGATGTATTCTTCTTTGTTCCTGTCATCCTGCTTGAAAGAGACAGACTTATAGACATGATTGATTTCAATGAAAGCCTTGGCAATTTCCCAGCAATTTTCAAAGAAAGTATTTGAACCTTTAGAATCTCTTTTACGTGAGGCCACTTTTGATTGATGTGAAGAAAATTCTAGATCTAATTTCTACTAACTAGAAAATGGACATTTAAAAGTTCTCAAAATAAAGCAAATATTGCTAATTTCTCAGTAAAAATTAAAATTGGTAACTTGCTGATATGACCTTAAACAATCTAAATTTGTATTATGTCCTTTTTCCTCTTAGAATTCTTGGTCTGTGACTTATTTTGTTTCATTTTTGGTTATAGAGAGAGAACGAGAAGCTTGGAGCACAACAATTATTTCACTTGTATGTCTGTGAGTGTGTGTATGTGTTTACATGCATTTTGTGTGTTAATATGTATAACCATGAATATGAATGGATACCTGTACATCTGTTACAGGTGAATATCTATTTCTATATCTATATCTATGTATATGTCAATCTAATGTTGATTATTTAGTTCACTGACTTCAGGAACATTGAGTTTTGACAAGGATAGTTGAACTTTGAGATTAAATGATGGGATATTTGGAGTTGGAGATTGAATTCTAATATTCATTTGAAAGCTTACATTTGGGGCAAAGTTGGGATACAGGCTGAATCTAGAAGGATATTTGTGAATAAGTGGAAGGATGTTATAGGTTTATCCATCACTTCTTTCTCTATCTCTCTTTATAAATATATACATGCATGTACATATGTGCAAAACATATAAAAGTATACTCCACATATGTAAAACACAGCAGAGTATATATAGCTATATACATATATATGTGGATCTCTATAAGACTCTGTCAATATCTACCAATAACTGTCTTTAACATCTTTCCATATATTCATTCATTTATTCCTCTATCATCTATCTCTCTTTGTATATTTCTTGATCAGTATATTATCTATATTGGCTGACAAAATTTTCTCTCTAGCAGGTGTCAGTTGAAATAGAATCACAACACCAATCCTACTTCCTTTGTAGAATCAATTTAGCTCTTGCAGTAGTTCAAAGTCATAGTAACTGATCTAAGGGAAAAAATACCTTTCACATGAGAAATATTATACAGAGATTACAGGAATCACAAATCTTAGAACTAGTGGGGATAATGCAGATTATATTGTACAAACTGCTAATTTTATTGATTCTGGGGCCAGATGTACAGAAGAAACAGAAGAAATGAGGGGGTGACACTCAAGGTGAAAGATTAAGAAAGGGGCAAAATAAACTCTAAAAGTCAAATCTCTAGGGGCGGCTAGGTGGCGTAGTGGATGAAGCACCGGCCTTGGAGTCAGGAGTACCTGTGTTCAAATCCGAACTCAGGCACTTAATAATAACCTAGCTGTGTGGCCTTGGGCAAGCCACTTAACCCCATTTGCCTTACAAAAACCTAAAAAGAAAAAAATCAAATCTCTTGAATTCCTAGTTCCATCTTCTGATCATTGAACCAGATGGAAGATATGCCCTCACCTTAGGCTATTAAACTTATTTTCAGAAAAGATTTTCAGTGAGTGAAGACAAAAATTCAGGGGGAAATTCTTAAGTCTTAAGAAGAAAATGACCTTCTAGTGATTGAAGTTTGGGGGTACAAATGGAAAATCTGTTTCGTTTCAGAAAGCAAAGTGATTCATGTGGACAGTCTTAGTAACAATAAGGAAGCAAATCTGAACACTGACATGTAGACTAGTTGCTTACCTGTAAAATTGCAACCAGAGCCCATGAAATTTTTGGCAAGCATGAAAATGACTGGACTGCAGAAATGAGGTATGCAAGGGTAACAAAGAAACAAAATATAAGGAACATTTTGGAACAGATAACCTTTTTTTCCTGTCCCATACTTTTGAATCTAAGTCTACTAAATTAAATTTTATTTGTATCTCTATCTACTATCTATCTATCTATCTACCTACCTACCTATTTGTCCATTTATCTGTCCCCCTATCTTGATTTTTTGAATAATAGAGTAAACAAGCAGCTAGATAACACTATAGAGAATGCCAGACCTGAAATCAGTAGATTCTTTTTCATGAGTTTAGATCTGGCCTCAGGCACTGAATGATCCTGGGAAAGTTACTTAACCCTATTTGTCTCAGTTTCTCATCTGTAAAATGAACTAGAGAAGGAAATGACAAACCACTCTGGTATCTTTCTCAAGAAAGCCATAAATGATGCCATTGATAGCTTAGACATATTTAAAATGTCACTTAAAAACAGAGGGTCACTGGACTGGTTTCAAAGCTATTTGTATTTCTATTTTTCTATTTGAGGAAAAATGCATTAAGCCAGTATAATTTATTTCAAATCCTGACTTAGCTAGTAGAAATCTTTGTTATTTTGTTGAAAAGACCTAAATAAGTTTAGATCTTGCTTTACCATCCTGTAAAGAATACCATGAATTAAAGTAATTTATATAATGTCCTAATATATTCAAACCACCCTTTTATACACAACCCAATGAAACATGCATTGTTAATCATTCCTTCATTGTCATGTTTCTCTCATTCTTGTCTCTCCTTCTTTCTTTCTCTTGATCTGTAGATAGATAAATATAAATAACAGTTATATGTAGAGATATGTGTAGACAAATACATGTATTTGGTTGAGTGGAGATATATGTGTATAAATGCAGCTATATATTTGCTCACATACTTATGTCTTTGTTAACTTTATTAATATTGTACTGGTACTATTCACTTTCCTACTATCCATCATGTTTAATTCCCTCTGGGTCACTCTTCAGAGTTAAGTGTTAAAAACTATTACAGACTACTGAATGCATCTTAGACCAATTATTTTCTATTGTAAGCTTTGCCTGAAGATGGTGTGATTTTTCTTTTGCTCAGGTTTATTGGGACAGAATAGTTTTCAAGTTCAATTTGAAATAGTTTCGTTGATTCTCCTACTCGACACTTGTTTCTGCTACTCATGGTGTTATCTGATTTTATTTAAGTTCCAGAAGACCCACAGGGATGAGCAACTACTCCATCATCACAGAGTTCCTGCTCATGGACTTCTCCAATAAGCGGGAGCTGCAGGTCTTGCATGCTGTGCTGTTTCTCCTGATTTATCTAGCAGCACTGATGGGGAATCTTCTCACCATGGCTGCAATTATTACAGACTCACAGCTTCATTGCCCTATGTATTTTTTTCTGAGCAACTTATCCCTCCTGGACGTCTGTACCATCTCAGTCACATTTCCTAAATTCATTGTGAACTCTTTATCTGGCATTCAGTCCTTGTCCCTCCTTGGTTGTGCTGCTCAGATCTTTTTCTTTCTCTTTTTTGCAGCAACAGAATTTGCTTTGCTTATGACCATGTCCTATGACCGCTTTGTGGCCATCTGCCACCCCCTCCACTATGGCATCATCATGACTCCAGTACGTTGTGTCTGGGCAACTGTTGGGTCTTGGCTCAGTGGACTCATTTATGCAGCTCTCCACACAGGCAACATGTTTCGGCTGCCCTTCTCGGGATCCAATGTGATCCACCAGTTTTTTTGTGATATCCCTCATATCTTGGAAGTGTTAGTCTCTGATGTTTTTCATACTGAATATATTTTAATTATTATAAGCTCATCTTTTTCTGTATTCTGCTTTGCCTTTTTAATAGGCTCATATGCTCGTATTTTCTCCAATATATTCAAGATTCCTTCTGTGGAAGGGCGCTACAAGGCTATTTCAACCTGCTCCCCTCAGCTGATGATTCTCATGTTATTTCTCATTTCTATAATAACTGCAGTCCTCAGGGACACTTCAGACACATCACCTATTCAAAACCTTTTAATTGCAATGACCTATACAATACTTCCTCCACTGATAAATCCCATCATCTATAACCTGAGGAACCAGAAGGTTAGAGTTGCCATGAGCAAGATGATCAGGAAAATGTTTCATTTTCCCAAGACAGAATTGTCCATTCATGAAAACACAAAAAAGATGAAGAATATTTATATATGACCCCTCAAATATGTAAGATATATATTAGGTAATCCAACCTGGACAGAAATGCACTGAAAGCAATATAAACTAACAAAACACATTCTTAGATAATATGTTACATGTGAGAGAATGCATCAATCATTTATTTTATTTTATTTTTTTAGGTTTTCCAAGGCTAATGGGGTTAAGTGGTTGGCCCAATGCCACAGAATTAGGAAATTTTTAAGTGTCTGAGGTCGGATTTGAACTCAGGTACTCCTGATTCCAGGGCCAGTGCTCTATCCACTGTGCCACCTAAATGCCCCAAATTTTCAGATAACATAAACACAATTCACTTTTCTTCGTGCAACAGTGTCATCAGAAGAATGGATGGAACATTAATTGATCCCAGAGAAATGGCAAAAAAGTTTCAACAAAAGCATTAATCTGGAAGAGTTTCATTTTTTCTCACATTCAAACTTTTGCTTCCACCAGTTTTATGATGATAATGTTCCTCTTTTTTGCATGGTGAAAATCTATTCATCCCTCAAGTATATTGTATATAGAATACATATTTATGTATGAATAACATACATATCCAAATACAAAATACACATGTGTGTGTAAATATTTAGTAGGTTCATGGGACTTAAACTCTTTTTTCCTTAGTTTGTTCATCTATAAAATGTTGGGATTGGATATGATCCCTATAATCACTCTGACTGGAATGTTGGTGTTGTGATCTTGCACAAATTATTTCCTCATCCTTCAAACTGGAAATAATTTTTCATTGTACCTAATTTTACATATCATTTGGCTTTTTTATGCACTTTTTAAATTTTATTTTCTATTATTGCAAGAATTGTAAATGCCTTCTTTTTCCTAGTTGATTTTTCTGTTCCCTTTTCAATAACACATACTCAGGTCAATTGATACAAATAATGGCTCCCTTGAAGTGATCATGTGCATTTCATTTCGCACAATTTGAAGTTACAATTATGCAAAATATGGTATTTTGTTCTAGTATAAGTGATAATTCTTCAATGAATTTTAAATATGTAACCACTACAGGTAATAGATTGCCTGCACTAATTAGGAATTTGCTAAATTTCTTTTTTTAATTAACATTTTATTTTCTCATATACATGCTGTGAATGCTTTTCAACATTCATCCATATGCATATGTATATTTTTTAACAGATTAATCACTTTCAGCATGAGGATTTAAGATTAAGGGAAAGAAATATATTAGTGATTTTTTTTTAAAGGTGAATGTGGTGGTCATCAGCTTCTAAGGGATTTTTTTTGGTTGTTTTGCTTTGCTTTGCTTCCTCCTAATAGGGATAACATTGTGCAGAGCTGGTCTAAGAAGGTTGTTCTAGCTCTCTGAACTGCTGAGAACAGTTACAACCATCAGGGTTTATCAGCTCACAGTGTTGCTGTTATTATGTACATTGTTCTCTTGGTTTGCTAAATTTCTTGATGACAAATATTTTAAATTTTTTTAATATCCCTAGCAGCAAGCAGAGTCTTTTCAAGAGTAGATGCAATATTATATTATTATATATTAATTTCAAACTTCTTGAGAATAGAAACTTTCTTTCACTTAATTTTAAATTAAATTACTATCTAGCATAATATCTCTTTGTTAGACAATTAGTGTAATTTTTTAAAATTTAATAGCTGGAGGGATGGGGGGAGTAGCATGCCAGAAACAGTGAGAGAGAGAGAGAGAGAGAGAGAGAGAGAGAGAGAGAAACAAAGAGTCAGAGACAGAGAAACAGAGACATTGGGACAAAGGAAGGGATACACAAAGACAATGAAATTCACACATATGCAGAGAGTTTGTAGTAAGAGTGGCTAGATTAATGGATGAATGAACTGATGGATGGTTTGATAAATGCTTAGAAAGCATTTATTATGTGTTCATTTATTGCCTACTAATAATATATGGAAGAGTACAGGTTGCAACTCAACTGACTCTCCCATATTTCTCTACAAAAGACTTTAAAATGGCAGATCAAAACAAATTCTAGATAAACATAAGCAATAAAAGTTCAGAGTGCAAGGATGTTTGAGTCCAAGATTGGAAAGTTGGCTTTTAGTTAAGGTTTATCTCAACAAGGTGATAATCAGACCTGGGGTGTAGTGTGGTGTATCTGTACCTAGAATGGCAGAATGGGCCATGGGTTTAGCTGTATTTTCCCTGGATTTTGGGACTCACTATTTAACAAAAAATTGCTTAGAAAATTGAAAAGAATTTTGTCATAAAATTTATTTTGTATATGACCACTTAGTGAAGATGGGTAAACGATTTATACGTAACGTCTGGTATCATAAGCCAATAGCAGGAGCATGGTATATATTACTTATAAGATCAATAGATAAGTACTGATTTGATGAGAAAATAAGAAACAGAGTAACATAGAAAATAAAATGAAGAATTGATTATATTAATTTTTTAGATTATCCAATCAAAAGCAGTGTAGCCAAGATAAGAAAAAAAAGGAAACCTTGGAAAAATTACAGCCAGTTTCTCTGTTAAAGACCTCATTTCTCTAATATGTAGAGAAATCAGTCATATTTGTAAGAGTAGGAGTCATTCCCCAATTGAGAAATGATCACTGTTGATTAGAGAAAACAGCAATGACATGCAAACTCAGATCTATCAAATTGGCTAATATGACAGGAAAAATGATAGGTGTTGCATGGTTATTGAAAAATTAGAATATTATGGCATTTTTGGTGGAGCTGTGAACTAGTCCTAAAATTCTTGAGAATAATTTTCAAATATACCCAGATGGCAATAAAACCATTAATGCCCTTTAATCCAGTATAACTCCTACTAGGTTTTTATCCAAAAAGTTTAAAAAACAAAGTAAAAACAAATATGTAAAAATATTTATACCAGTTGGAAACTGAGGGTAAGATCATTATTGAGGAATGACTAAACAAATTGTGCATTTTGATTTGTATGTAATACTATTGTGCTCATGAACTGACAGTAAGATTGTTTCAAAAAAATCTGGGAAATTTCTATAAATTACTTCAAAGTAAAGTGAGCAGAACCAGAAAATATTGCACACCGTACGAGTAATGATCAATTGTAAATAACCTCATTACTCTCAGCATTTAATGATCCAAGATTTTTAATGAAGAATTTTATCTTTCTGCAGGGAAAGAATTGATGGAGTCCAAATGTTGGTCAAACTCTGCTTATTGATGTGCTTTATTTCTCTTTTTTCGTGAGGGTATGTTTTCTTTTGGAAAAAGGGTATTATGAAAAATATTTTGCATGACTGAGCATGTCTAATCTATATCAAATTGCTTGCCTTTGCAAGGACTGGATAGGGAGGTACAGAGAGGGAGGAAATTTGGAATTCAAAATTTTTTACAAAATATGTAAAGTATTTTAGTATGAAATTGAATAGGAATACAGCTAGAACTAATCCAGGTATTTTTAGGGTATGCCATTCAAATAGCAGAAACAAATTATGAAAGGAAATGGAAAAGAAGGTGTCAACAAAGGTGGAGTGATGCTGGGAAATAGCTAAAGAAGTCCAGAGAATGAGACTCTCATCAAATTTTTGACCATTTTCTCCCCATTAGCTTTTCCCTCAGATAATAAACAAACTTAGTTTTATAATCCCAAATGAACCCATTCACTATCAGTTCTCATATTTGTCATGCAATAAATATCTGAGAATATGTCTTAACTATTAGATGCTTTGTTCTGAAGGGTAAAAAGGAGATTTCAATTTTTTCTTAATGATTCAGCCAAGGTCACATTATATGTGAATTATATAGATCCTACATGCTATATTGTGCCTGATGATTTACCTGATCATCCTGATGGGAACCATTGCTGCAGTTATTACTGTCCAACAGTTTTGTTCTCTTATGTATTTTTCCTCTGAGCAATATCTCTTTACTAGTCATTCTTAAAAAATACACTGCAATGTCCATGACTGATTGTCAGCATATCTCCATGATTTTCTGCCCAGCTTAGGTCAACTTCCTTCTCTTCTTAGATGGTGCAAAGTTTATCTTACTTTTGGCCTTCTATCATCCCCTTCAACATGATATCACCATGATGCTAATGTGTTGTCTTTCAGAAGCAATTAGACCATCATGTCAAGCCTGAGCAACCAGACAGATATAGATATATGGTCAAAAGAATTCAGAGAACATTTTTCCTAAGAAAGAAATGTTAATCCAAAAACATAAAAAGATAAGAAATGCGTCTTTGGACTATTATATGTGCAAGATGATACAAGAGGATATATTTAATGGATAGACAGGGAATCAAAACAATACCACTCAGAAAAGCACCTCCAAAGGCATAATTTTACATTGAAGAAAATGAATAAAATATTTTCTTTTATCATATCAACAAGTGCTTATTGTCTACTGTGTAATTATCATGATGCCAGCCCAGGTATTTAGGGCAATAAAGTTAACAGAAGAATAAATACAACATTAATTGATAGCAATAATAGATATGTTTAGCCAAAAGTTGCTATCAGTATGATACTGTTGTTTCTTTACCAATATAAATTTATATTTCCCTGGGTAAGTGACTTTCTCTTTTGACCTGTTTCCTCATTTTTTTAGGATTTTGCAAGACAAATGGGGTTAAGTGGATTGCCCAAGGCCACACAGCTAGGTCATTATTAAGTGTCTGAGGCTGGATTTGAACTCAGGTCCTCCTGACTCCAGGGCTGGTGCTCTATCCACTGCGCTACCTAGCCGCCCCCTTTTTGCTCATTTTTAATGAAGAAGTTGGGCAAGATGACCTCTAAATTCTAAAGCATTTTATCTAAATCTATTTTCTCCAAAGCAGTGACTCAGCCTAAATTCACTCTATACTTAGACTGGAGTTCAGAAATGGTTTTAGTCCATCCAGGAAAAAAGAGAGATTAGTATGTCATTTGAAAACCATTTAATAAGCGCATGTTATATGACAAATTCTACAGGAAGTGCTGAGGATTAAAAAAGGGTAAAAAACAATTGCTGTTCTCAAGGAACTCATAATCCACTTGGGAAGACAATGGATATGATAGTTGAGAGAGAGAGAGAGAGAGAGAGAGAGAGAGAGAGAGAGAGAGAGAGAGAGAGAGAAAGAGAGAGAGAGAGAGAGATAGCTAAATAGAAGGAGGGTTGGATAGATGGATAGCAGTGCTTCCCCCCAAAAATAATAAAGCTCCTAAAGTCAAGAAACTTACTTTTATAATTGAGGAAAAAAGTGAGTAGTATAGCTGAAACACTCTCAAAACTTATATTCCTCCAATGACTCACCAATCTAAAGAATTAATTCAGGGTAATATTACTCCAAAATAGGTGTCAAGAAAGCTGGGGGGAAGGAATAAAAGACAAGGGAGGGAGCTAAGTAGAGTCAAGTGAATAGCTTGATTAGAACTTTCTTAAGTAATAGTGCCTTGAACAAAGTAGGTGATCTTGGATATCATTAAATCCTCAGAGCTTTGGAAACGTCCTTAAATGTTTCGGTTGTAAATAAATTACCGTAGGCTTGCATTAGTAGAGAAACTTTGCTCATGTTCCTCATGCCAATAACACTGGAGACCCTTTAATGACTCCATTCAACTACAAGAGTATTGTTACTTTTGTTAAATTTGACCCCATTTTGGACTGCCTTTGCAAAGATAATGGTGCGATTTGTCAATCCTTTCTTTAGCTCATTTATCATATGAGGAAACTGGGGCAAAGAGGGTGAAGTGCTTTGTCCAGGCGTGCAGGGCCAGATTTAAACTAAGGAAAATGAATTCCAGTCTATAGCTCCTCTTTTTCCTAGCTACTCAAGCACCTAACTCTTTGAAAGGGCAAGGAAAGATGATATATTTGGAATTACAAATAATAAATAATTCAAATTATTTAATGAATATTCACAAAGAAAATGGTAAATTATTTTATTTATTAATTTAGAAAATGGCACATTAATGCCACATTGCTCTTTTTATTCGGTCATTTATCAGAGTTGTCATATTAAAAAATCTAAATCACTATTAAATAAAGAAATGTAATTATGAAATACTCAGAAGGATCTGTTAATATTTATTTATCTCATTAACTTTCATGTCACAAAAGCAAAATAACAAATGCTAGAAAGGTTGTTGGAAAATAGACACTATACACTGTTAATTGAATTCTGAACTTGTTTCAGCATTCTAGAAAATCATTTTACACTATGATCCAAAACATGTATAGTCTCTGAGGCAGCAATACCACTTATAAGGCTATTTCACAAATAAATCAAAGAAAATGGAAAAAAATGCCAAAATGTATACATGCAGATACAGATATAAATTAATATATATATATATATATATATATATATATATATATATATATATATATATATAGAGAGAGAGAGAGAGAGAGAGAGAGAGAGAGAGAGATATACATAGATAAGATATTATAATATATTGATATAGATAATTAGGGCAGTTTTTTTGTGATGACAAAAAAGAAATAAACTTAAGTGGATGCTAATCAACTGGGAAATGACTGAGAAAAATATGGTATATGAATGTGATGGAATATTATTTTGAATATGAAATGATCAGAAGGATACTTTTAAAAAATAAAGGGAAAAGCATAACAGCTTATGCGGAACATGATAAACAGAATTGGAAAATTTGATTTATATATTTTAATACTGAAAATATTGAATTCTAAATTCTCTCCCTCATTCCCTTTTCCTGTTCCCTGGAAAAGCAAGCATTATGATATCAAATATACATGAGGAATCATGTAATATATATATATATATATATATATATATATATATATATTCTTTTTAGCTATTTTACAAAAATTAAGAAAAATAAGAAAGTGAAAATGAATTATTTCAATTTGGTCTCAGAGTTCAATAATTCTTTCTTTGGAAGGAGCTAGCAAATTTCATCATGAATTCCTTCGGAATTGTCTTAGACAGTTCTATTGACCAGATTAGCAATTTTTTCACAGTGGAACATCATTACAATATTGCTTTTACCATGTACAATCAGCTCATGGTCCTTTTCATTTTTGGTAGTTCATCTAAGTCTTATGTTTCTTTTTTTCTGAAAACATCCCCTCACCTTATTGCATAGCATAATAGTTCTTTATCACATTCCTATGCCACAGTTTGTTCAGTCATTTCTCCATTGATGAGTATTCTCCCAATTTTCAACTTTTTGCCATCACAAAAAGAGCTTCTATAGATAAATTCATATATATATATATATATATATATATATATATATAATGTATATACCTAAATGTTTGTATGTGTATGTGTGTGTGTATAAAAATTCTTTTCTTTTTTCTTGGATAAATTTGGAGTATAGACAAAAAAGGAATAATAAATAATGCATTTTGAAAGTGAGTCAGGAATTTTGAATAATAATATTAAATATTGAAAAACCAAAATCATAAAATGACATTACCTTTTGAGATTGAATCAACTATACTATTCACAAATTATTAATATTTTTCTAACCCTGTCATTGGACCCTCTGCCTGGAGGGCAGAGAAATGATCTCTAATATCTCAATTTAATGGAGGAACTTAATACAGTATTTCTCTCTTTTCCAACCACCTACACTGCCATTTTTCTTTTCCCTCATTTCCTTTTGCTATATGCTGTCTCCCCTTCATCTTCCTCCCTCCATTTCTTTTTCACTTAACATAGTGTAAGACTGAGAACATGTATTCAATAAATGTTTATTGAATTGACTAAGACCCTCATGGATTGAGAGATTCCCAGTAGCCTATACTTTTTGGCCTGATATTTTAATGAGACTAAAGGGAGAAAGTTTTTCACCATGTTATTTATAAAATAAACTCTTCCCTATTTAAAGATTCTCAAGGGATGGGGCAGAGAATCCAGAAGAACCAAAGGGATGATATTCACTTTGAACATTGTGGTGATTTCAAAGCATCTTCTCCAGATGATGACATATTTCAGGAGGTTCCAAAACATGAAAATCACCAGAAAAATCTCCATAATGCCTAGAGGCTTAGAATTCAATACTTTGCCATGCTTCTGAGCATGCCAGTGATAATAGAATTAATTGATGAGAAAAGAAATAATCTCCATGTTGTAGAACTGTAAGTAACTACAGAATCTAATGACAATAACAACATATATTGGAATGTATACACATAAGAACAAACAACTCAGGTATCATCATTATCATGATCGTTATTTTCTTTGTGACTGATGAGGTTGCTCAGTTGTTTGATTTGTGAATATAAAAATCAAAAGAATAATCTCAGTGTGAGTGATTCATTTTTGTGTGAGAGAGAGTTTGGCATCACACAATCTCTATTGCTTGCAACATCTCTATTCATTTGTCTATCATCTATTTATTATATGGATGCTCGTACATTATTTTATTTTTCTTTCGTTTCCTCCATCTTTTTCTATCTCTAACACCTCCATGTCTACCTCTGTCTTGATTTTTGTTTTGCACATCTGCCTTGGTAGATATAGTTTTCTCTACAGCAATTGTCTGTAGAATCAAATCACAACACCAGCTTTGATTTCTTTTCAATGTTAATTAGTTCCTCCAAGAGTTTATCTTCATAGTAGTAGTTCTGGGGAAATGAATTCCTTTCACACAATAAGAAAAGATTGCTAGGGGCAGTACAGATTATGTTATCCAATGCACTAATTTTACAGATACTCAGAGGAATGAAGTGAGCTGTGAATGTTGACCCTAAAGGTGAAATGTCTGTGATGATGCAAAATTGACTCTAAAAATTAGATCTCTTGAAGTACTAGATCCATTATCTAATCATTGAATTAGATGGAAAATTTATGTTACCTTCAGTTCAGGTCTTATTTCATTAGGGGAAAGATATCTTCATGAACATAGACAATGTGTATTCACCTTGTTTAGAGTAAAGATGCTCAATGAGTGAGGATAAAAAGGGAATTTATTCAGGTGGAAGTGTTTCAGCCAGTAGAACAAAAAGGCCTCTGCTTACTTTTCAAATTTCTATTTCTTTTCAGGAAAAAAGCACTTATGTCGACAGTCTTAGCAAATATGAGGAAGTATATCTAAGCAGTAGAATGCTGACCAGTTACTTCCCTGAAAACTCATAATCTGAGGTACTGAAATGTCTGGTAAGTGTAAAAAAGGCTAGACTGCAGAGATGGAACCAGCATAGGAAAAGTCAAACTAAAATATGAGGAACATTTTGGAAGTGATAGCATTTCTAATTTTTCTATTTCAAACATATACACATTATATATATTCATACAGACATAAAAACATATATTTATATCATTTGAATAGGTATATAGATATATATAGAAACAGATATAAATATAGATACAGAGATCACTTGAATATGGAAATCTATATAGCTCTGTATAGGGTTTTAGACCTGAAATCAGGAAGTCTCAGTTTCACAAATTTAATCTGGTATCATGTTCCTTTTAATTGTGTGATACTGAGCAAGCCACTTAACCCTATATGCCTCAATTTCTTACTTACAAAATGATCTGGTTAAAGAAATGGCAAATGACTTCAGTATGTTTGATAAAGAAAACTGAAATGGAGTCATGCATAGATAGATACAACCAAAAAAAAAGCAACATGAGTAATTACTCTTCTTTTTTTCAAAGATTCTTTGTTTTCTACTTTTTTAAGGGGGAAAACTACATTTAGAGTCAAATCATTGGTTTCAAATTCTGATTTTACTACTTGTGGTCTTTGTTACTATACACGTAAACTTGAATCAAGATGGACTTTGCTTTACCTTTCTGTGAAACAATGTTATCATTAAAATAAGGTTATTTTAAGTAATTTTTGAATGTTTTCAGACTATTTTCCTGAATATAACCCTTTGAAATATAGTGTTGCTCTTTCTCTTGTCCTCTCCTTTCTCTCATTCTCTCTATCTGTATCTACAAATAAGCAGGATCTAATGATATATGTATAGAAATAAACAAACTTAAATCGAAGTACAAATATATACAAACAGATGTATTTGGACATGTGAGTAAAGTGTGTATGTAGAAATACATACATATATATATATATATATATATATATATATATATGCTCATACTTGTTGGTGTATTTGTGTGTAAGTTTGTATGTATATGCGTGTGCACAGATGCATTAAATAATTTCAATCCTTGGTAGTGATATTCCTCTATATTACCTTTTTATTTGTATCATTCACTTTGCTGATGTTCATCTTATATAAATTCCTCTGCTCATTCTGAACAGATAAGTATTTGAAAATCTGTTCTAACACTTTAGACTCATCATTTCTACTGTCCACTCTTACTTCAGCTGGTTTGTGCTATAAAACCAAATCTGATTTTTCTTTTGTTTATGATTGATAGAAAAGAGTAGTTTTCAAGTTTTATTTGAAAAAAAATTATTCAATACTTTCCAGACTCTTTTCTGTTATTCATGGTATTAATTGATGTTATTTAAGGTCCAGAATACCAGCAGGGATGAACAACTTCTCCATCATCACAGAGTTCCTCCTCATGGAGTTCTCCAGCGTGCGGGAGCTGCAGGTCTTCCATGCTGTGCTGTTCCTGATGATTTACCTAGCAACTCTGATGGGGAATCTTCTCACTGTTGCTGCAATTATCACTGACCCACACCTTCACTGTCCCATGTATTTTTTCCTGAGCAACTTATCCTTCCTGGATGTCTGCACCATCTCAGTCACACTTCCAAAATTCATTGTGAATTCTTTGTCTGGCATCCAATCCTTGTCCCTCCTTGGCTGTGCTGCTCAAATCTTCTTCTTTCTCGTCTTTGGAACAACAGAGTTTGCTCTGCTTGTGGCCATGTCCTATGACCGCTTTGTGGCCATCTGCCACCCCCTCCACTATGGCATCATCATGAGTCCAGTACGTTGTATCTTGGCAGCAGCTGGCTCATGGTTCACTGGACTTGTGTATTCAGCTGTCCACACAGGCAACATGTTTCGGCTGCCCTTCTATGGTTCCAATGTGATTCACCAGTTTTTCTGCGATATCCCTCATGTATTGAAAGTCTCAACCTCTGAAGTGTTTCAAACTGAGTTTCTACTAATTGTAGCAAGTTTAAGTATTTTCGTATTCTGCTTTGCTTTTTTATTTTCTTCATATGTTCGTATCTTCTCCAATATACTCAAGATTCCTTCGGTGGATGGACGTTATAAGGCCATTTCAACCTGCTCCCCTCAGCTGATCATCCTTATGTTGTTTCTCATTTCTATAATGATCGCGGTTCTCAGGGATACATCAGACATCTCACCTATCCAGAACCTTTTAATTGCAATGATCTACACAGTACTACCTCCATTCATGAACCCCGTCATCTACAGTCTGAGGAACCAGAAAGTCACAGTTGCTATGGGTAAGATGGTCAGGAGAATGTTTCCCCCATCCTTGAAAATGTAAAAATCCTGAAAATGATCTAATTGGATTGTCAAATAATGAAGATCATCCATGAGGTAGCCTACATTGGGAAAGAAGTGAATCTGAAAACTTTACTATCCTGAAAAATCTGTCTATAGATTAAATGTTACATAGAATGGAATGATGTAGTCATTGAATTTACAATTACCTGGACCAATTCTCCCTGTGCTTATGGTCTACAATGCAAATATAATGGCACTGGCTTATTGTTTGGACAAATTTGCCATCCTAATATTGAATAGCACTAATTAATCCCTTGCAAAAATGTAGATAAGCTTAATCAAAGGCAGTCATTAGAATGCTCAACATGAATCTTGCTTTCTCACTTTCATATTTTTGGTTCTACTCATCTTTCTGATAGAATTTATTTTCTCCTTCTCTATATGTGGAAAATATACTCCCCTTTCTTTTAGATTTTTTTTCCAAGGCAATCGGGTTAAGTGGCTTTCCCAAAGCCACAGGGCTAGGTAATTATTAAGTGTCTGAGGCTGGATTTGAATTCAGGTACTCCTGACTCCAAGGCCAGTGTTCTATCCACTGTGCCACCTTGACACCCCTATACTCCCCTTTCTAAACAAATATTAAAATGTATATACTATCGCATATAAATTATATACATTCCAAATATATTTATTTATGTGTGTGTGTGTATTTCCATATGTGTATACTTTAATTACCTGAACCAAAAATAAAACTCTTTGTTCCTAAGTTTGCTCATTTGTAAAATGAAGGCTTTGGTTTTATCAGCACCATAGTGCCTTCATCTCAATTTTGTTGATTTGATTTTGCACAAAGTCTTTTCCCATTCTTCAAGGTAGGATTAAGTTTCATTACACCTAATTTTATACATCATTTGTCTTTTTTCTTAGATGCTTCTTAAACTTTATTTTCTACTAAATCTAGAAATATTAATAAATGTCTTTTCTCTCCTTATGGTTACTTTATCCCATTTTCAATGGCATTGCGCTTGGTCAGCTGTCAAAAATAATGGCTCTATTATAATGATTTCAATTGCTTTTGGAAAAATGAAAGATCATTGTTTATGGTTCTAGCAATATTGATTTAGAGACAAATTTTAGAGAGTTATTTATTTTGTCTATCATGAATTCCCAAATTCGCTGTAAGGGACATAAGGGAAAAGACAATATATGAAGTCAGAGAAAGAATGGATAGATATAAGTAGGTGTAGATCAATTTGATTTATACCTACATATTTCTTTCCAATGTTTGCCCTCCCTGGCATGAATGGAAGGAAGAACAAAAAGAAAGATAATTATGATAATTTTGTTGTACATTTGAAAGAATTGGCAAGTTATGGAAAGTAAATTTGTATTTTCATGTGTATTTTTTTTCTTTCATTGTTTGGAAATGCTTGTTTTTTATTCTATACATTATAAATAAAATTAAAGATTATGCATTTTAAACTTTAAACAAAAATGTTATTACAACTAAGTAGAAAATACATTTAAATCATATGATAATAAAAAGAGGAAGAAATATAAATATAACAAATCCATCCATTTTCAAGTTATTTCATTCTAATAAAGGAAGCCAAAATATAAATTAAATTGAAAGAGGAGGTGCCTACAAAGGGGCACTGATTCTGATAAGGAGTTAATGAAATTCAGAGAATGAACTAATTACTATTGTTAACATTTGGGGGGGGGTCTTCATTAAATAGTTATCACTTTCCTCCCAATTACCATTTCCCTCTGACATTAAAAGAACTTACTCTTTCAATTTCAAAAGCAGCTCTCTTGTCATTTTTTGTATTTGCCATGGAATTATTTATGTAAGTCATATGCAATAATACAACTTAAACATTTATTAGACTGATACTCTGCCAGGAAGGGAAGGAGATTTTCATATTTTAATGGAGCATTCTAGGTCACATGACACATGGAGATGCAGGTCTTATACACTGTGCTGTTCCTCCTAATTTGTCTAGGAGATCTGCTGGGGAATTTTTCACCATTGCTGCTTTTCTTACTGCTCCACACTAATCACTCTACTTTGTATTTTTTTCTTAGCATAGTTCCCCACTGAATATCTGCAACACTCACAGTCGACTCATTTCCTGCTTTGTCTGCACTCTTCAGGTTTTCTTTCTTCTCTTCTTTGAAGCAACAGAGTTTGCTTTCTGAGTGACCATATACTAAGATTGTGGCCACCTTTCAACCACTATTGTATGAGGTCAGCATGATGCCTTGATGACAGCATATTGCTCGTGAGGAGCACTACTCTATTTTCCGTGACGTGAAGAACTAGAAGGTTATAGGTTCAACTGACAAGTTAATTCAGAGGAAATTTTACCCAAGAAAAAATGTCTATTCTTGAAAATATAATAAATCTAAGGAATATGTCTTTGATATTTTATCTGTGCAAAATAACATAAGAAGTGGCTAAATATGGTTAGAAATAACACTAAAATAACACTCCTCAGAAAATTACACTTTACCTATAAGGTCACACTGAATGGAATGAAATAATGATGCATACGATCCTACAAGTGTTTGTATAAAATGGAAATATCATGACACCTGATTATTGAGTTAGAGCAGTAATAACATCAAATGAACATGTGTTTCCTGATCCCATGAGCAGCAATAGATAAGTGTATTTTTTTTCTCAACCAACACATATAATGCCTTGATGTTTATTTTATCTCTCCTTCCACTCAGTGTTGAAGGACAGTCATTTAATTATTAAGATCAATTAGTTCCTCCAACAATTTATCTTTATAGAATTAGATCTAGAGAAATGAATTCCTTTTGCACAATGAAAAAGGATTGCTAGATGCAGTGCAGATTATGTTATCCAAAGTCCTAGTTTTACAGATACTCAGAGAAAGCAAGAAGTGAGCTATGAGGTGGTGACGCTAAAGGTAAATGCCTGTGATGATGCAAAATTACCTCTAAAAATTAGATCTCTTGAAGTACTAGATCCATTATCTAATGATTGAATTAGATGGAAGACTTATGTTACCCTCAGTTCAGGTCTTATTTCATTAGGGGAATGATATCTTCATGAACATACACAAAGTGTATTCACCTTGTTTAGAGTACAGATGCTCAATGAGTGAGGATAAAAAGGGAATTTATTCAGGTGGAACTATTTCAGCCTGTAGGACAAAAAAGCCTCTGTTTACTTTTCAAATTTCTATTTCTTTTCAGAAAAAAGCACTTATGTTGACAGTCTTAGCAAATATGAGGAAGTATATCTAAGCAGTAGAATGCTAACCAGTTACTTCCCTGAAAACTCATAATCTGAGGTACTGAAATATGTGGTAAGTCTAAAAAAGGCTAGACTTCAGAAAAGAAACCAGCATAGGAGAAGTCAAACTAAAATACGAGGAACATTTTGGAAGGGATGGCATTTCTAATTTTTTCAATTTCAATCATATATACAGTGATTATATTCATGCAGACATACAAACATATATGTATTTCATTCGAATAGGTATATACATATAGATAGAAATAAATAGATAGATAGATACAGAGATCACTTGAATATGGAAAAGAATTTTTTAGCATCTCTATAGCGCTGTATGCAGTTTTTAGTCCTGAAATCAAGAAGACTCAGTTTCACAAATTTAAATCTGGTCTCATGTTCCTTTTAATTGTGTGATTCTGAGCAATTCACTTAATCTTGTATGCCTCAATTTCTTACTTGCCAAATGAGCTGGAGAAAGAAATGGCAAATGACTTCTGTATGTTTGACAAGAAAATTCAAATGTAGTCATGCATAGATAAATACAACCAAAAATAGCAACATCATTGTAATTACTCTTACTGGTTTCAAAACTTATTTCATTTCTACTTTTTTAATGTGGAAAATTGCATTTAGAGTCAACATCATTGGTTGCAAATTCTGATTTTATTACTTGTGGTCTTTGTTACTATACACATAACACTGAACCAATTTGAACTTTGCTTTGCCTTTCTGTGAAAAAATATTAACATTATAATAAAGTTATTTTAAAAAATTTTTGAATGTTTTAGACTATTTTTTTCTGAATATAACCCTTTGAAATATAGTGTTACTCTTTTCCTCATCCTCTTCTTTCTCTCATTCTCTCTCTCAGTATCTACAGAAGACATCATCTAATGATATATATGGAGAAATATATAAACTTAAATCAATGTACAAGTGTGTATACAAATAGATGTATTTAGATATGTGAGTAAAATGTGTATGTATAAATATATTTATATATGCACAAACATATACATGAATATGCTCATAGTGGTTGCTGTATGTGTGTGTAAGTTTTTACGTATGTTTGTGTGTGTGCACAGATACACGAAATAGTTTCCATCCTTGGTTGTGATAGTACTCTATATTAACTTTTTTTGTATCATTCACTTTGCTGATGTTTGTATTATTTTTTAGGTTTTTGCAAGGCAATGGGGTTAAGTGACTTGCCCAAGGCCACACAGCTAGGAAATTACTAAGTGTCTGAGGCTGGATTTGAACTCAGGCCCCCCTGACTCCAGGGCCAGTGCTCTATCCATTGCACCACCTAGCCTCCCCTGCTGATGTTCATAATATACAACTTCCTCTAGTCACTCTGTATAGCTAAGTATTTGATACTCTGTTCTAGCATTTTAGACTTATCATTTCTACTGTGAACTCTTACTTCAGCTGGTTTGTTCTATGAAACCAAGTCTGATTTTCCTTCTTTTTATGATTGATGGAACAAAGTAGTTTTCAAGTTTTATTTGAAAAAAAAAATCAATCTTTTCCAGACCCTTTTCTGTTATTCATGGTATTAATTGATGCTATTAAAGGTCCAGAATACCAGCAGGGATGAACAACTTCTCCATCATCACAGAGTTCCTCCTCACGGAGTTCTCCAGCATGCGGGAGCTGCAGGTCTTCCATGCTGTGCTGTTCCTGATGATTTACCTAGCAACCTTGATGGGAAACCTTCTGACTGTTGCTGCAATTATCACTGACCCACACCTTCACTATCACATGTATTTTTTTCTAAGCAACTTATCTCTCCTGGATATCTGTGCCATCTCAGTCACACTTCCAAAATTTATCGTGAATTCTTTATCTGGTATTCATTCCCTGTCCCTCCTTGGTTGTGCTGCTCAGATCTTCTTCTTTGACTTCTTTGCCTCAGCCGAGTTTGCTTTGCTTGTGGCCATGTCCTATGATCGCTTCGTGGCCATCTGCCACCTTCTACATTATGGCATCATCATGAGTCCAGTATGTTGTCTCTGGGCAGCAGCTGGCTCATGGCTCAGTGGGTTTGTGTATTCAGCTGTCCACGCATACAATATGTTTCGCCTGCCCTTCTATGGTTCTAATTTGATCCACCAGTTTTTCTCCTCCCTCCCTCCTCAGTCCCTCCAGGTTTGAGAGAGGTTTTCAGTGACACCAGAAAAAGCAACCAGCTTCTCCTACTGGCCAATCCTTGGAATTACTAAACCAAGTGAACAAAATCTCTAGGATCTTCAAAAGCAAACCTCTGTGAGCCAGTCCCTCCTGAAACACATGATCCTAGAAAAATGAAGAAAAACCATCAAGAAGTGGGACCCATCGAAAAATACTAGGAAAAACCACATTCTAATCAAGAGAGACTTAACACTTCTTGGGAGAAAATGAATTGGTCTCCAGCACAGAAATACTTCATGGAAGAAATCAGGAAAGAGTTTAAAAATCAATTGGAAAAGTTGGGAAAAGAAACTCAAGAGAAAATAAACACATTCCAAGAGAAAATGGACATCTCACAACAAGAAAACAAAACAAAAATAGAATTGGACAAATACAAAATGAGAATAATTCTCTCAGATCCTCAATTGGGAAAATGCAAAAAGTAAGTGATTCTCTCAGAATTACACTTGGGGAAATGGAAAACTACTTCAAAAATAGAATTGACTGATTGGAAAAGGAGTTGCAAAAGATAATTGAAGAAATGTCTTCTCTAAAAACAGAATGTATATGTGGACACTAATGGCTTCATGAGACAAAAAAGATTCTGTTAAATAAAACAAAAAGATTGAAAAAATAGAAGAAAATGAAAAATACCTCATCATTAAAACCACTGACCTTAAGAACCATTCGAGAAGGGACACCTGAGAATTACAGGATTTCCTGAAAACATTGAAGAGAAAAAAAAGATTGGATTTAATATTATAGGATTTAGTGATGGAAAACTGCCCTGTTATCATGGAACAGTGCAAAAAATCTTATTGAAAGAATGCATCAGTCCCCTCCAGAAAGAGATCTTAAAACACCAAGAAATGTTGCAGCCAAATTCCAGAACTGTCAGATAAAAGAGAATATCCTGCAAGCAGCCAGAAAGAAACACTTTAAATACCAAGGAGTCACAGTAAGGATTATGCGGGACCTCTGCATCATCATTAGGAGATCGATGGTCCTGGAATGAGATATTTCAAAGAGCAAAAGAGCTTGAAATGCAGTTAAGAATCCATTATCTGGCAAAACTGAACCTTCTCTTTCAGGGGAAAAGATGGACATTTAATGAACTGGGAGACTTCCAACATTTCCTGATGAAAAGACAAGAGCTAAATAGAAAATTTGGACAACAAACAGGAGGCTTAAGAGACACGCATGAAAAGGAAAAAAGGGGGGGAGAAAAAAAAAACTGCCATCCATTAAGATGAAACTGGCTGTATCCTCACTTCAGAGAAAGAGTCTCATAACTCCTGAGAATTGTATTTCTATTAGAGAGAATATATTTTGCCAGAAGTGATGGACACTCATGACTTATCCATGAGCCTGCTATCTTTTAAGATGAAATTGGCCATATCCCTACCTTGGAGAAAGACTCTAATGACTCTCATCAAGTGTAATTCTATTAGAGAAATATTCTTAGCCAGAAGCGATGGACACTCATAACTTTTCTGTGACTCAGATAGAATGATTAAAATATATATATATTTAAAAAGTGGGGCAGTAAGGAGACAGAAGGAGAGAGGAGATAGATTGGTGTAAATCATATTACATTAAGAGGTACAAAAGACCTTTTGCAATAGAGGGGAAGAAAGGAGGTGGTTAGAACCAATTGAATCTTCTTATCATCAGACTTGGCTTAAAGTTAACTTACAGCTAAATTAACTAAGTTAAGAAATGTATCTTACCTTTCAAGTATTAAAAGGGGAAAAGGGGAGGGATGGGATGGGTAGGGGGAGAAAAGGGGAACTAACAGAAAGAAGGGAAGGAGGAGGGGGAAAAGGGTAAAGAAAGGGGAGGGGGTAGATATAGGAGGGCAAACACACAAAAGGTAGTGGGATTCAGAAAAAATCACTGGGTAATATGGATAAAAGGGAAAAAGGGGAAAAGGGAAAAAATACAAACAGAGGGAAGATAGCATAGAGGGCAATAAAGAGTTAGTAATTGTAACTTTGAATGTCAATGGGATGAACTCTCCCTTATAATGTAAGCAAAAAGCAGAGTGGATTAAAAACCAGAATCATGCAATTTTCTGCTAACAAGAAGCTCATTTGAAGCAGAGAGATAGATGTAGAGTAAAACTAAGAGGTTGGAGGAAAATATATTTTGCTTCAGCTGAAGTGAAAAAAATCAGGTGTTGCAATTCTTATTTAAGACACAGAAGCTGCAAAAATAGATGTCTTAAAAGATATAAGGAAGGAAACTATATCCTTCTAAAAGGTACCATAGACAATAAAGTAATTTCAATATTCAATACTATATATATACCCAAAGGTATAGCATCCAGATTCTTAGTGGATAAGTTGAAACAGCTAAAGGAACACATAAAGAAAAACTCTACTAGTTGGAGACCTCAAGCTCCTGCTCTCCGATTTAGATAAATCTAATCATAAAATAAACAAGGGGGAAGTTAAGGAGATAGATTGATAGAAAACCTAGGCATAATAGACTTTGGAGGAAATTGATTGGGGACAGAAAGGAATATACCTTATTTTCTTCAGTACATGGTACTTACAAAAGAATTGCCCATGTGCTAGGGCATAAAAAACTAATAATCAATTGCATTAAGGCAGAAATTGTGAACATATCTTCCTCAGATCATAATGCAATGAAAATCATATGCAATATTGGGCCGGGGAGATATAGACCCAAAATTAATTGTAAAGTAAATAACCTCATTTTAAAGAATGAGTGGATCAAACAGCAAATTACAGAAAGATTTAATTATTTCATCTTACTTCATGACAATAATGAAACAACATACCATAGGAAATAATCAAGGTGGCTGTCAAGGGATATATTAGTTCTTTAAATGCTTGCATGAATAAAGGAGAGAGAGATGAAATCAGTGAACCAAACATGCAACTAAAAAAATTAGAGAAAGAACAAATTTAAAGCCTCCAATTAACTACCAAATTACAAATTCTAAAAATTAAAGGAAAAATTAATGAAATTTAAAGCAGGAAAACTATTGAACTAATAAACAAAAGCAAGTGTTGGCTGTATTAAAAACCAATAAAATTCATAAACCTCTTGTCAATGTGATTGAAAAAGAGACAGTTGAAAACCATACAGCTAGTATCATAAATGAAAAAAGTGAATTTACTACCAATGAGGAGGAAATTAAAGTAATAATTCAGAATTATTTTGGCCAACTCTATGCCAATAAATTTGATAATGTAAGTGAAATGGATGAATATTTACAAAAATTTTAAGTATTCCAGGTTAATTGATGACTAAATTAAATACCTAAATAATGCTATCTCAGAAAAAGTAATTCAACCAGCCATTATTGAACTCTCTAAGAAAAAATCTACAGGTGCAGAGGGATTCACATCGGAAATCTATCAAACACTTAAGGAACAATTGATTCCAATTATATGTAAAGTCTTTGGAAAAATAGGTAAAGACGGAACTCTGCCTAACTTTTTTCTATGACACCTCTATGGTACTGATACCTAAACCAGGAAGAGTTAAATCAGAGAAAGAAAACTATAGACCTATTTCCCTGATGAATATAGATGCAAAAAATTTAAATCCAATCTTAGAAAAATGATTGCAACAAGTTATCACTAGGATAATACGTTATGACCAAGTAGGATTTATCTCAGGAATACAGGGTTGGTTCAATATTAGGAAAATTGTAAGTATTATTAATTATATCAAAAACAAAACCAATCAAAAATCATATGATTATATCAATACATTTTGAAAAGACCATTGATAAAATAGCACCCATTCCCATTAAAACACTAGGGAGTATATGAATAAATGGATTGTTCCTTAGAATAATGAGCAGTATCTATCTGAAACTATCAGCAAGCATTATATACAATGATAGGCTTGATGCATTCCCAATAAGATCAGGGTGAAAGGAGGATGCTTATTATCACCACTAGTCTTCAATAACATATTTGAAATGTTAGTTTCATCAATAAAAGAAAAAAAGAGATTGAAGGAATTAGTATTGGAAAGAAAGAGAAAAAAGTCTCACTCTCTGCAGATGACATGATGCTATACCAAGAGAATCCCAAAAATCATCTAAAAGGTACTAGAAATAATTAGCAACTTTAAAAAAGTTGCAGCATATAAAATAAATTCTCAAAAATTCTCAACCTTTCAATATATGTCTAGCAAGATGCAATAGAAAGAGTTAGAGGGGGCAACTAGGTGGCGCGGTGGATAGAGTACTGGCCCTGGAGTCAGGAGTACCTGAGTTCAAATCCGGCCTCAGACACTTAATAATGACCTAGCTGTGTGGCCTTGGGCAAGCCACTTAACCCCATTGCCTTGCAAAAATGTAAAAAAAAAGTTAGAAAGAGAAATACCATTCAAAGTACCTTCAGACAATATAAAATACCTGGTAGTTTACCTGCCAAGGTGAACTCAGAAACTTTTTGAAAACAATTACTAAACACTTCTCACACAAATAAAATCAGATTTAAATAACTGAGGAAATATCAACTGCTCATGGAAAGGCTGAGCTAAAATAATCAAAATGACAATTCTACCAAAATTAAACTACTTGTTTAGTGCCCTACCAATCAAAATTCCCAAAAAATTACTTTAATGCTTTATAAAAAATTATAAGTAAATTAATATGGAGAAATAAAAAAGTTGAAAATTTCTAGGGATTTAATGAAAATAAGTTTAATAGATGGTGGCTGAGCCCTACTAGATCTTAAATTATTTTATAAAGCAACAGTCATTAAAACTGTCTGGTATTAGCTAAGAAATGGAGTGGTGGATCAGTGGAATAGACTAGGTACAATAGTAGGCAAGAATTCTTATTATATACTATTTGATAAAACCAAGGATTCCTGCTATTGGGAGAAAAACTCTTTTATAAAAAAACTGTTGCAATAATTGGAAGCTATTATGGCAGAAACTTGGATTAAATCAACCCCTCGCACCATATACCAAGATAATTCCAAATGGATACCAGATTTAGGTATAAAAATATTATAAGCAAACTAGGAAATCAAAGAATAGATTACCTGTCAGAACTATGGAAAGTGAAGCAGTTTGTGACCAAGGCAGAGATGGAGAACAGCATTAAATTCAAACTAGACAATTTTCATTACGTTATATTAAAAAGCTTTTGTACAGACAAAACCACTGGAACCAAGATCAAAAGAAATGTAGTAACTTGGGAAACAATTTGTACAACTAGTATTTCTGACAAAGGACTCATTTCCAAAATAGACAGAGAATTGAGTCAAGCTTTTAAAACAACGATCCATTTTCCAATTGACAAATGGTCTAAGGATATGTAAAAGCAATTTATAGATAAGGAAATCAAAGAGAACTATAGTCATATGAAAAATTGCTCTAAATCACTACTTATTAGAGAATTGCAAATTAAAGCATCTCTGAGGTACCACCTCACACCTCTCAGACTTACCATAATGACAAGAATCCAATGATCAATGTTGGAAGGGATGTGGGAAATCTGGGACACTAATACATTGTTTGTGGAGCTGTGAACTCATCCAACCTTTCTGGAGAGCAATTTGGAATTAAGCCCAAATGACAATAAAAATGTGCATACCCTGTGATCCAGTAATACCTTTACTGGGTCCATACCCTAAAGAGGTTATGTAAAAGGGTAAAAACATCACTTGTACAAAAAATATTCATAGCAGCCCTCTTTGTTGTGTCAAAGATTTGGAAATTAAGTGACTGTCCTTCAATTAAGGAATAGCTTAACAAACTGTGGTTTATGTATGTGATGGAAAACAGTTGTGCTATTAGAAACCAGGAGGGATCAAATTCAGGGAAGCCTGGAAGGATTTGCATGAAGTGATGATAAGTAAGTTGTGTAGAACCATAAAAGCACTGTACTCCCTAACAGCAACATGGGGTGATGATCAACCTTAATGGACTTGCTCATTCAATCAGTGCAACAATCAGGAAAAATTTTGGTGTATCTGAGAGGGAGAATACCATCTGTATTCAGAGAAAAAATTGTGGAGCTTGAACAAAGAACAAAGATTATTAACTTTAATTAAAAAAAACATTATCTCCTTATATAATTTTCCTCTCTCTTGTATTTTGTTTTTCTTCGTTAAGGATATGATTTCTCTCTCATCACATTCAAATTAGATTGATGTATACCATGGAAGCAATGTAAAGACTAACAGAATGTCTTTTGTGGGGGGGGTGAGGGTAGGGAAGCAAGAATGGGGGAAAATTGTAAAATTCTAAATAAATAAATAAAATCTTTTGAAAAAATAAAGAAACAGTGCCTTGAAAAAAGATGGTGATTTTGGATACCGTTAAATCCCTCAGAGCTTTGGAAATGTCCTGAAATGTTCAAGTTGCCATGATATTACTGTAGGCTTGCATTCGCAGAGAAACTTTGCTCTTGTTCCTCTTGTCAAGGATATTGCCGTCCCTTTACTTACCCCATTCAACCTCAAGGGCCTTATGGTTGTTGTTGTTGTTGTTGTGCTCTCTTTGACCCAATTACGTGTTGTCTTTGCAAAAATAATGGAGTGATTCTGTCAATTCTTGGGGGCAAGATTTAAACTAAAGAATTTCAGCTCTATAGTTCCTAAACCACCTACTTACTCTAACACCTGACTCCTTGAAAAAACAGGATGAGATGATACATTTGGAAATAAAAATAATTTAAAATTCTTTTGAATTAATCAATATTCAAAAGGAACATGATTGTTTAATTTATTCATTCAATATTCATCTTACGTTGATCTTAATATCCAGTCACTTTCAGAGTTGTCATGTGAAAAAAATCTAAATCATTATTAATAAGAGAAATGCAATTTTGAATTAATCTGAGGTCCAATTCCATTTGTTATTTATCACATTAACAAGCTTGACAGGACAGTAAAATAGCAAATGCTAGAAAGATTGTGGTAAAATAGAGACACTAATACACTGTTAATTGAATTCTGAATTTTTCCAACAATTCTGGAAAGTAATTTTGCACTATCATTCTAAACTTGTATTTTCTCAAAGAAAATGCAAAAAGAATAAAGTTAGGTGTATACCTATCTCTATCTCTATCTCTATCTCTATCTCTATCTCTATCTCTATCTCTATCTCTATCTCTATCTCTATCTCTATCTCTATCTCTATCTATCTCTATCTCTATCTCTATCTCTATCTCTATCTATCTCCATCTCCATCTCCATCTCCATCTCCATCTCTATCTCTATCTCTATCTCTATCTCTATCTCTATCTCTGTATCTGTATCTGTATCTGTATCTGTATCTGTATCTGTATCTGTATCTATATCTATCTCTATCTATCGATCTCTATCTCCATCTCCATCTATCTCTATCTCTATCTCTATCTCTATCTCTATCTCTATCTCTATCTCTAACTCTATCTCTATCTCTATCTATAATCTCTATCACTATCTCTATCTCTAATCTCTATCTCTATCTCTATATCATCTATATCTACATCATCTATATCTATATCATCTATACCTATACCTATACCTATATCTATATCTATGTCCATATCCATCATCTACATCTATATCTATATCATCTATATCTATATCTATATCTATATCTATATCTATATCTATATCTATATCTATATCTATATCTATACCTATACCTATACCTATACCTATACCTATACCTATACCTATACCTATACCTATACCTATACCTATACCTATATCATCTATATCTATATCCATATCCATATCCATATCCATATCCATATCCATATCTATATCTATATCTATATCTAAATCTATATCTATATCTATCATCTATATCTATATACATACACATAGCCATATATACATATATATTTATAGAGCTAATTTTGGCAGCTCTTCTTCTGATGGCAAAATATTAAAATTTAAGGCAATACCAATCAATAGGGAAATCACTGAAAATTTCTTTTATAAAATCAAGGGAAAGGCATACCGGTTCATGTAGAATATCATGAGCAGAAGTAGAAAATGGGATTTAAATATTTTTATCAGTAAAAATACTGAGTTCCAAATTCTCTCCCTCATCTGCCCTTCCAGTTCACTACAAGCAATATGATATCAAGTACACATGAGAAATTATGTAAGATATATATCCTTTTTAAGTATTTTATAAAAATTAAGTTATATATGAAAGTAAGAATGTTCTGTTTCAATTTGGACTCAGAGTTCAAAAGTTCTTTCTCTGGTGGGAAATACTATCATTCATCATGAGTTACTTTGGCACTGTCTCAGATTGCTATATTGACCAGATTATTTTTTCAAAATTGAACATCACTGCAATATTGCTTTTACCATTTACAATTCATGGTTCTTTTCTTTTTAACTTTTTCTCAGCTCGTCTAAGTCTTCTCATGTTGTTATTCTTTCTGAAAACATTCCCGCACCATTTCTCATAGTAAAATAGTTCTCCATCACATTCATATACCATAGCTTGCTCAGTCATTTCTCAATTGATGAATATCCTGCTATTTTTCAGTTCTCTGCCATCACAAAAAGAGCCTTTAGAGGTAATTCCATAGAAATTTTTCTATATTTTTGTGTGTGTATATGTATGTATGTCTACATAGAGAGGTGTGTGGGTGTATATATAAAAATAATTGTCTTCTTTGATCTTTTTGGATTATAGACAAAACAAGTAATGTTAAATAATACATTTTAAAAATGAGTTAGGAATTCTGAATAATGGAAATACATATTTACAAAACAAAATAATGAAATAACATCGTTTTTTGAGATAGAATCAACTATACTACTCACAACTTAATATTATTTTCGAACACTCTCATTGGACCCTCTGACTGGAGGGCAGAGCCATGATCTCTAATAGCTCCATTTAATGGGGGAGTCTAACATAGTATTTCCTTCATTTAATAATGGCAACACTGCCATAATTCTTCTCCCTCAGTCCCTTTTGCTGCATGCCGTCTCCCCTTCATCTTCCTACCTCCATCTCTTTTTTACTTTCCACAGAGTCTGACAATGAACATGTATTCAATAAATGTTTATTGAATTGACTAAGACCCTCATGGATTGAGAGACTCCCAATAGCCTATACATTTTTAGATATTTTAATGAGACTAAAGGGAGAAAGATTTTCATTGTGTTGTTTATTTCATAAACTCTACCCTATCTATGTATTCTCTAGGGATGGGTCAGAGAATCCACAGGTATCAAAGGGATGATGATAATCATTTTGTGAACTCTGGTAATTTCACAGCACCTTTTCCAAATGATGACATATTTCATCAGGCTCTACAACATAAGAATCACCAAAAAATTCTCAATAATGCCTGTGTAGGTTCAGAAAGTTAGATTTCAATACTTTGCATATGGCAGTGAGAATGGAAATAATTGGTGGAAAAGGAAATAATCTCCAGATTGTAGAACTGTAAGTAACTAGAGAATCTAATGACAATAACAATATATACTGAAATGTGTGCACATAAGAATTATCAACTCAAGCATCTTCATTATGATGATGATTATTTTTCTTTGTAACTGATGAGTTTGCTCCATTGCTTAATGTGTGAATGCAAAAATCACAGGAATGATCTCAGCATAAGTGATTTCTTTTTATGTCAAAGACTTTGTCATCACACACTACATAGCCTGGTGGGTAGGAACAAAGTAAGACTTTAGATCAAATTCTGCTTTTAACTCTTATGAACTGAGTAATTCTTTTGTTTTTCCCCTGAGATTATCTTCAATTAAATATATATATATATATATATATATGCATATATATATACACATATGTACATATATGCATTGCTTACATACAGTTATATACATATAAAGTTGCATATATATATATATATATATATATTATACAAAATGTGTGCCTATTTTTTTGTTTGTTTCTCTTCCTTATTTACTATGAGCTTTTTGAGGTCAGGGGATATCGTGTGCCTTTTTAGTATCTCTTTGTGCTTACCACAATATCAGGGACATAGAAGACACTTTATAAGTGATTTAATGTGATTTGATTATGAGTAAGTCTCAGCATTGCAATTCCCCCTTTCACATGCCTGTATTATATAACAATATGATCTTAACTGACAGAATCATTTTGTGGCTCCTCAGAGATGATCCATGTAAAATACTCTGCGAATCTCAGGAGTGTAATATAAATATCAAATTTATGTGTCTTATGTATAAAAATAATCATCAGTTCTGCCTTCAATTCATTTCAGTTTTGTTCTTCTCATAAAGAGGGGAAATGGGTCAGTTTCTTGTTGCATTTCGTCTCTAGATTAATCTTTATTCTGGAGAGCAACAAGATACATGGAGGACAAAGGTTCTGTGAGACAGGACTTACTTCACCTCTCTGTTTCATCCATTCCCTCATCTTTAATTTTGTTGCCACAAAGTGATGGATTGGACTTTTGAACAAATTCAATGGAGGGAGTGCTGACTTTAGAAGTAGAAGGCATTTATTTGACCCTGACTTTATTTTTTCCAAATCAGGTCACCTGGAGTAAATCACTGCCTTTCTGACTCTGTCTCTCTCTGTCTCTCTCTGTCTCTCTCTGTCTGTCTCTCTGTCTCTCTGTCTCTCTCTGTCTCTGTCTCTGTCTCTGTCTCTCTCTCTGTCTCTCTGTCTCTCTGTCTCTCTGTCTCTCTCTCTCTCTCTCTCTCTCTCTCTCTCTCTCTCTCTCTCTCTCTCTCTCTTTCACACACACACACATAAATAAAGGACCTAGATAATTGAGATTCATCAAGTTTTGAGTCTCTCCTCCTAGGATCATACTTGAATGATACATGAATACAGGGATGATTTACTTATGCAAGACCTTCAGCAACTGTCTGTTGCTTTCAGAAAGTTGTGTGATCTTCAGTAATTCTTTTAGGTGGCGGTCACTTTTAAACGGCTTAAAGTAGACACCAGATCTCCAAGCTTTTTTCAGACTAACATTTAAATTCAGAAAACAGAGCAAATATTACTCTTAATGAGAAATTCTAAAACTATGTCCAACAGTTAATATGTCTTAAAACTCATGAAATTTGAGTTTTGTCCTGTTGAAATCTGAGAATTCTAGATCTTTGACTTCTTTTTTTCACTTTTAGTTATATTGAGGGTAAGAGAAGCAAGGAGAACAAGAATTATAATTGCATGTTTATGTGTATGTGTGTGTGTGCAAATATGAATCTTATATATCTATATTTCTTCTACAGGTTAATATATATGTATATAGAAATACATACATATATATCTATATATATAGATATATAGATATAGATATATAAATCCACACAGACATATATAGATTGCTAGATAGATAGACTGATAGATAGATGTGTGTGTGTGTGTGTGTGTGTGTGTGTGTGTGTGTGTGTGTTTGTGTGTGTATGTGTCTACGCGTAGGGCAGGGGGGATTATGTTAGGTCAGAGAATTCAGGGGCATTACATTTTTTTAAATGGTTACTTAAAATGGTTTAATTTTGAGATTATATGGTGGGATATTAGGAAGTTTGGAGAAGGAATTTTAATGTTGAATTAGAAGTTCAGGTTTGGTAAGGAGGCTGAAACCCAAAGTGGTATTTGTGGTTAAATGGAAGGGTAATAAAGGGATATTAGTCTATCATTTATTTAACTTTATCTCTGTCTATAAATGTTACCTCTATCTCTCTACATATGTAGACATGTATGCACATATACATAAGTACATAACAGTATTTTAGAAATATAAATATGCTCTATATGTAAACATACTTCTATATAAAGACAAAACATATATTTGTATAACTGGATCATTCCATCAATATCTCTATTGCTTGTAACATGCATATCTGTCTATTCATTTTTCTATCATCTATTTATTATGTTGATGTTTGTACATTATTTTATTTTTTTATCCCACCTCCATATTTCTCTGTCTCTAACTTCTCCATCTCTACATCTATCTTTATTTTTGTTTTGCACATCTGCATTGGTAGATGGAGCTTTCTCTCTAGCAATTGTCTGTAGAATAAAATCACAACACCAGAATTAATTTCTTTTCAGTTTCAATCAGTTCCTCCAAGAGTTTATCTTCACAGTAGTAGATCTGGGGAAATGAATTCCTGTCACACAATAAGAAAATACTACTATGGGTAATGCAGATTATATTATACAATATGCTAATTTTACAGATACTCAGAAGAAGCAAGACGTGATCTAAGGTGGTGATGCTAAAGGTGAATGCCTGTGCTGATGCAAAATTAACTCTAAAAATTAGATCTCTTGAAGTACTGGATCCATTGTCTGATGATTGAATTAGATGGAAGATATGTGGTAGCCTCAGCCCAGGTCTTGTTTCAGTAGTGGAAAGATACCCTCAAGGAACAAAGAAAACTCTATTTACCTTATTTACAGCAAAGAGTCTCAATGAGTGAGGATAAAAAAGGAATTTATTTAAATGGAGCAATTTCAACTTCTGCTTGCCCTTTAAATTTCAATTTATTTTCAGAAAACAAGATCATTTATGTCAACAGTGTTATCAATTATGAGGAAATACATCTAAGAATAAAACACTGACCAATTACTTACCTGTAAATTCATAATCAGATGTATTGTAATACTCCATAAGTATAAAAAAAGGTTAGATTGTAGAGATGAAATTAGAAAAGGAAAATAAAATAAGAGGAGCATTTTGGAAGAGCTGGCATTTCCAATCTTTCAAGCTTTTTAAAGTTGCAACCTAATACACAAATATTAATATGTGCATATATATCATAGAGACATGCAAACATATATACAAACACAGAGACATACATACAAACATACACACACTTGAATATGTCTATTATTAAAAATTTAGAGATATAAATGTAGATATGTAGAACATTTGAATAGGAAAAAGTCTAATTTAGCATCTAGACAGCATTGTGTATAGAGTGTTAGACCTAAAATCAAGAAGATTCCGTTTCAAGAATTTAAACCTGGTCTCACATTTTTTTTAATTGTGTGATCCTGGGCAAGTCACTTAACCCTCTTTGCCTCAGTTACTTACTTGAGATATGAGTTGGAGAAAGAAATGGCAAACGACTTCAAGACTATTTGTTAAGAAAACTCAAATGGAGTCCTGCATAGTTAGATACAACTGTAAAATAATATCACTAAATACTGTTACTTGTTTCAAAGTTTCTTTCATTTCTATTTTTTAATGAGTAAAAATGAGCATTTAGAGTCAAGTGAATTGATTTCAAATTCTCAGTTTACTACTAATTGTCTTTTTTTTTTACTATAAACAAAACATTGAATCAGATTGGACTTTGCTTTACCTTACTGTGAAGCAATATTATCATTAAAACGTGGATATTTTATATAACTTTTGAATGCTTTCAGACCATTTTCCTAAACATACTCCTTTGAAATATAGTGTTATTCTTTCTTTCATCCACTTCTTTCTCTCATTCCCTTTTTCAAGTTCTATGGATAAACATTGATCTAAGGATACATATATATGTACATATGTATAGATGTGAAATTAAATCAATGTACATGTGTGTAAACAAATAGATGTATTCATATGTATTTGTAAATTGTGACGATACATTATATGTAAATGTATCTATTCATACATGTTCATGTTTAAGTGTGGGAGTATGTGTGTTTATCCATGTGCACAGATGCATGAAATAATTTCCATCCTTAGTGTTGATAATCCACTATAAAAACGTTTTAGTTACACCTTTCATTGTATTACACTTCCTCTCATCATTCTTCCAGCTAAGTGTTTAAATGTTCTCCTATTTTAGATTCATCATTTCTACTGTCAGCTCTTCCTTCAGCTGGTTTGGGCTATAAGACAGTCTGATCTTTCATGACTTCAGAATGATGGGAGAGAGTAGTTTTCAAGTTTTATTTGAAAAACAATTTTATTTTCATTCTTTTCAATACTTTTTCTGTTATTCACAATATTATTTGATGTTAGTTAAGTTTCAGAATACAAGCAGGGATGAACAACTTCTCCATCATCACAGAATTCCTCCTCATGGAATTCTCTAGTGTGCGGGAGCTGCAAGTCTTCCATGCTGTGCTGTTCCTGATGATTTACCTAGCAACCTTGATGGGGAATCTTCTGACTGTTGCTGCAATTATTACTGACCCACAACTTCACTCTCCTATGTATTTTTTTCTGAGCAACTTATCTTTTCTGGATATCTGCACCATCTCTGTCACAGTTCCAAAATTCATTGTGAATTCTTTGTCTGGAATTCAGTCCTTGTCCCTCCTTGGCTGTGCTGCTCAGATTTTCTTTTATCTCGTCTTTGGAACAACAGATTTTGCTTTGCTTGTGGCCATGTCCTATGACCGCTATGTAGCCATCTGCCACCCCCTTCACTATGGCATCATCATGACTCCAGTACGCTGTGTCTGTGCAGCAGCTGGCTCATGGCTCAGTGGACTTGTATATTCAGCTGTCCACACAGGCAACATGTTTCGGCTGCCCTTTTATGGTTCTAATGTGATCCATCAGTTTTTTTGTGATATCCCTCATGTATTAAAGGTCTCAACCTCTGATGTGCTTCATACTGAGTTTCTATTAATTGTAGCAAGTTTATGTGTAGTGATGTGCTGCTTTGCCTTTTTAAGTGCTTCATATGCCCGCATCTTCTCCAATATACTCAAGATTCCTTCTGAGGAAGGACGCTACAAGGCCATTTCAACCTGCTCCCCTCAGCTGATCATCCTTATGTTGTTTCTCATTTCTATAATGATTGCTGGTCTCAGTGACACATCAGACACCTCACCTATCCAGAATCTTTTAATTGCAATGAGTTATACAGTACTGCCCCCATTGATGAACCCTATCATCTACAGCCTGCGGAATCAGAAGGTCACAGCTGCTATGGGTAAGATGATCAGGAGGATTCTTCCCTCACCTCCTTGACAACATAAAAAATTGAATATTAAATATTTGAACTGTCAAATATTCAATATGATCCATGAGGTAGCTTAAATCAGGAATGAAGTGAATCAAAAGTATTTACCATCCTGGAAAATAGTTTTTCAGATAAAATGGTACATGGAATGGAATGAATTAGTCATTTATTTTAGCATAATATTGACCCATCAGACCAGAACTTATAGTCTACAATGCAAATATCATGATACTGAGCCATTCATTGTCTTTGGACAACAATGCCATCAGTATAATAAAAAGAACACTAATTGATCCTTTACATAAATGTAGATAAGCTTAATCAAAGGGAGTCATCAGTATGCTTATCATGAATCTTGCATTCTCACCTTGAAATTTTTGCTTCCACTTATTTTTATAATATTGGTTTTCTCCTCTGTATGATGAAGATGTACTCACCTGTCCAAATATATTTTAAAATTTAAATATCAGCACATATATTAGACTTATATACAATATGTGTGTGTGTGTGTGTGTGTGTGTGTGTGTGTGTGTGTGTGTGTGTGTGTTCTAGTTTCCTGAATGGGGAAAAAACTCTTTGTTTCTAAGTTTGCTCATTTATAAAATGAATGTTTTGTATTGATAACCACTATAGTGGCTTCATCTCAAATTGATTATTTGATTTTGCACGAAATCTTTCCTTATTCCTCAAGTTAGAATTAGTCTTATTACACTTAATCTTTATATCATTTGTCTTTTTTCTTAGGTGCTTCTTAAACTTTATTTTCTAGGAAATCTGGAAATTTAAATAAATGCCTTATATCTCCTGATGGATACTCTCTGTCTTTTTCAATAGCATTGAGCTAGGTCAATTGTCAAAAATAATGACTCTCTTACAATGATCATGTGGTGTTAAGTGGCAAAATTTGACAATGCAATTATTCATAATATGGTTATTGATTCTAGTCCAAGAGGAATCTTATAAAAATGCAACTATTCAGGAGTGTAATTAATTTTAGTAATTAGCACCTGACTAGAATTGTTGCCAAAGACTTCTATTTTTCTTTACATCTATAAGACTTAACACAATATTTTGTGATTCATAGGTTCATCAATTTTTTATTAATTTTAAGTTATTTGAGAACTTAAACTTTCTTTTAATTATCTTTATATTAAACTACTACCTAGCACTTCTTCTTCTTTGGAGGTAAATAATGCAAATGAATTTATATGACCTCCTGGAGAGAGACAGATAGACAGAGACCCAGATGCAGACCCAGAGATAGGGTCACAGATAGTGATATTGACAGAGAGAGAAACTTAGAGATAAAGATGGAGGCAGAGATAGAAAAATAATAGAATGGATAGATAGATGGATGGATGAACAGAGAATAATGTATTACCTGTTCTTTTCTTTTGCCTTCTAAAGAGCTAGAGATGAATAATTGAGTAATTACTGAAAGGTATCTGAGCTTTCCCAGATTGACTAACAAGGAATTTAACATGGTGCATGAAAGAGAGGGACAACCAATAAATGTTCAGGGCAAAAGTCTTTTCTAGACCAAGTCTAAAAAGTAAGTTGCCAGGAAAAGTTTGTCTCTTCAAAATTATGGATTTTCTGGAGTGCTGTACAGTTAAAAGTTCATGTTGGAAAACCAGTTCTGGGTTTCTTGGCCTCAAGATCTTTCTAGGAACTCTCTTCTTCAGGTTTCCTCTTTTTTCTGACCAAGTGGGAAATTTTCTCAATGGTATGAGTGAGGAAAGTGACAGGGTGGGCATGCTGCCACCATTAATAATGAAACTACAGAAACTATGGAGGGCAAGGCCAAGAACCAGGCATCAAGTGACTTAGCAGCTGCAGCTGTATAAAACACCTGAGGAACCTCTCCCAAGGAGACTGGAGAACCCTTCTCTGGAAGGAAGGACAATGATTTTGTATATAATGTATTTTTTCACTTTTGGGGACTCATTGTATAACTTCTATAAAGATTGTAAGCAAAGATTGAAAAAAAAGAAAAATATCAGTGGTGGGCCATAGGAGTGGTTGCATTATTACTGGGTTTTTTGGAAAAGAACTCACTATTTAGTAAAAATTTCTTGGCAAACTGGAAATCATTTTTCAAGACAAGAGATATGAAGGAACATCTCACATTTTATATCAACATTAAGTGAAAATGGGTTCAGAATTTAGACAAAAAGGGTGACATTATAAGTGAATTACAAGAGCATGGAATATTTTACCTGTCAGGTGTGTTGATGACACAAAATCATGACTTACTGAGGCAGAGAACATTAAAAATATAAAATAAATAATTTTTATTATATTCAATTAAAATTTTTGAATGATCAAGAACAATGTAACAAGATTAGAAAAAAAAGCAGGAAGCTTGGGTAAAATTCCAGAAAGTTTCTTTGTTAAAGGCCTCATTTTTCAAGTCAAACTTATTGAAATACAAATAATTCTTCAATTGAAAAAAATGCTCATTACTAATTGGTTACAACAATTCTGAGGTTTCATCGCAAGTCAATCAAATTGGTTAACATAAGAGAAAGCAAAAACGATAAATATTGGAAGGATTGTCAAAATTTTTGGCAAGCTAATGCACTGATGGTGAAGTTGTGAACTAGTCCTACCATTCTGGAACCAAAAAATTGGAAATATTCCTCAAATTGTGCATGCCATTTTATGTATCACTGAAGTATTAAAAGTGATGTGCAAGACGGTTTAAGAAAAAAATCTGGGAAAATTTGTATGACCTGCAGCAAGGTAAAGTGAACATATGCAGAAGAGCATGGTACCCAGTACTAGTAATATTAGAAGATGACCTAATGTGAATGACTTAGAAATTCTTGGCATTTCATTGATTCACAACTTATTCTGAGCAATGGTATGTACCAGCAGAGTTAGAACTGATGGAACCAAAATTTGAATTAAATCGCACTTTTTCTTACTTCCTTTATTTCTCTTGTTATGTTTCTTTTTGTTGACTTGTGATTGTTTCTCTTTTTTTCTCTTTACATGGCTAATATGGATATATGCTTTTAATTTCTGCAATTAGTATAATCTATATCAAAGTGCTTACCTTTCTAAAGAGGGGACAAGGGAGGAATGGAGAATGTGAGAGCATTTGGAATTCAAAATATTTTAAAATGTTGAAAATTGTAATTACTAGTAATTTGAAAGAAAGTTTGCGTTTGAGTTGTTTATAATGGGGTAATTCTAAAAAACAAAAAATTGGTAGGAAATCTCATAAATAGGCCACAAACAGAAGAATTAAAAGGAAGCAAGTGGGAGTAGAGGGCTGGACATGTTGGAACCTTACTCTTGTCTGGGTTGAAGAGCAATAAATTGTTCATCTTAAAAGGTTTAGAAGTCATGTGAGTTTCAAGAGGGAAGTGAAAGAGAAGATAGGGAAATAAATTGTGAAGGGATGGGTAAAATGTGAAATAAGAGGTTAAGAGGAATAGATAAAGAAACATGTATAGGGCAAAAAGAGAGGGTGAGAAGAAAAATGGTGAACAAAAATAAGACGTAGGGAAATCCATGTATATAGTAATTAGAAAATTGTCAATTCTATTATAATACAAGTCATTTCCCAATTGAAAAATGTTCAAAGGTTATGAACAGGCAGTTTTCTAATAAAGAAATCAAAACAACTTATAATCATATAAAAAAATCTGAATAGAGAAATGCAGATTAATAGAGCCTTGAGATATCATTTTATATCTATCAAACTGAGTGGTAAAATGATAAATATTGGAGAAGAGATGGAAAAACTGAACAATGAAATAATGCCATAATTTTAGAGAGCAATCAATTATTAAAATAACTATGCAGTTTGGAATTAAAAGAACATTATATACAGTAGTAGCAATATTGTTTTAGAGAAAACTTTAGAGAATAATTTATTTACCATGAACACACAAATTCACTATAAAGGACATAGGAAAATAGACATGGTTTTCAGTCGGAGAAAGAACTGATAGATATAAGTAAGTGTAGATTAATTTTATTTCTACCTACTTATTACTTTCTAAAGGTTGTCATTCCTACGATGGGTAGAAGGAAGAACAAAAAGAACGTTATATTTCATAATTTTGCTGTTCATTTGAAAGGACTGGAGAGATGTGCAAATTAAATTTGTATTTTCTTGTGCAATATGGTTTTCTTTCACAGTGATGGAAATACTTGTGTTTTTTATTCTAAAAGTTAAAAATGGAAAATTATGCATTTTAAACTTTAAAGAAAGATGTTATTAGAACTAAGTAAAAATATATTAAAATTATCTCTTAATAAATAATAAAGAGGTAGAGATAAAAACATAACAGATCCATCTCCAAGATATTTCTTTGCAATAAAGGACACCAAAACATAAATTAAACTGAAAGGGCAGGTGCCTATAAAGGGGCAATGATGCTAGTAAGGAGTTAAGGAAGTTCAGGGAATGAACTGAGTAGTGATGTCAGCATTGTTGGAGTCCTTCATTAAATAGTTATTGCTCTCCTTCCATTGACTAATTCCCTCTGACATTAAAATAAATTAGTTTTTCAATCTCAAATACACCCATGCTGCCATTTTGCATATTTGTCATGTAATTTTTCCTGTAAGTCATATCTACAAATATGACTTAAGCATTTATTAGAATGAATGACCTGCAATGGAGGGAAGTAGATTTTACTATTTTTAATGGCATATTCTAGGACACATGACACATGGGAGATGCAAGTCTTATACACTGTGCTATTCCTCCTGATTTACCTGGGAGCTCTGCTGAGGAATATTTCACTATTGTTGCATTTTTGCTACCCCACACCTTCACTCTACTATGTATTTTTTCTTTTCTAAACAAAGTACCCCTCTGAATATATGTAACACTGACAGTCCACTGAATTCTGGCCTTGTCTGTACTGCTCAGGTTTTCTTTCTTCCCTTCTTTGAAGCAACAGAGTTTCCATTGTGAGTGACCAAATACTATAACTGTGGCAACCCTTCACTTACTATTGTATGACATCACCATGATGCATTGATGACAGCATATTGTCTGTGAGAATCACTAGTCTATTATCCATGACCAGAAGAATGAGGTTATAATTGTCACTGCCAAGGTAATTCAGATGAATCAGAAAAAAGAGCTAAGAAATATGTCTTTGGCATTTTATTTGTGTAAAATATCATGATAGAAAACTTAACATGGGTAGAAATAACACTAAAATAATATTCCTCAGAAAATTACCATCTTAGATATGTTACACTGAATAGAATGAAACAATAATGAATACCCATCCTAAAAGGTTTTGTATAAAATGGAAATATCATGACACCAGATCATTAATTCAGGGCAACAGCAACATCAGATGAAAATGTTTACCATTATCCCCCGAACAATAATAGATATGTGTAATTGTCTATTTTTTCAACCAACATATATAATGCCTTGATATTCTCCCATATCTCCTTCCACTCATCGTTATGATAGCCATGTCCTTCCCCTTCTTATACAACTTTAAATATTAATAGGTCACCATAAAATCTATCCTTGGTTCCAATCCCCGAAAATATTTCTATTTCTTAGGGCAGTAAAAATTAAAAATTACTTTTGACTTAATTTTCCTTCTTTTTAAATGTAAAAGTTGGACATGATTAATGCTAAAGTCTAGAACATCTTATCTCAGTCTATTTTCTGTAAACCTTACTGAATTCATACTCTGCCCAGAAAAAAACTGCAAAATGAAGTAAAGATTAGTCTAAAAATCATTAATCCCTTATTAAGCACAATGTATGTCCCAATTTCTGTGTTAAGCACTGGGAATAAAAGAAAAGGCCAATCTCTATGCTTTGTTCTGGCCCTAATTATTTATAGTTCTATTACTTATGTTTTGTAAAATACTCCTTTTACTAATGCAGTTCTGAGATTGTTAGGATGTCGTCTAGGGAAACACTATTTCATTCTGTTGTCTTATCTCTAATGAACTCTTGACATTGAAGAAAAGAATTATCAGAATACTTATCAGGTTTTTATTTTCTCATATTTCAATTTTCTGGTGCTCTCAAATGGAAATACTCAAGTTCTATAAAATAAACCAACTGGAAATGAATACAACTTACCAAAAAGTAAAATCAACCAAGTGGAAAATGAAATGTAAAAGCTAACTGAAGAAAATAAAGCCTAAAAAGTTGAATTGGACAAATTGAAACCAAAGAAATTGGGAAACAATTAAATTCCATCAAACAAAGAAAAAAGATGGAAAAAATTGAAGAAAAAGGAAAACCAAACAAACTGGAATATAAACCCAGAAGAGATAATTTGTGAATTAATAGACCTCAGGAAAGCCTAAATGAAAACAAAAACTATCTTTCAGGAAATTATCAAGGAAAATTGCTCAAATCTGCTAGAATAAGAAGACAAAACAACCATTGAAAGACTACACGGAACACCCCCAGAAAGAGACTCAAGGATAGAAATGCCAGGGGCCATCATCGCCATATTCCAGAATTCTCAAATACAAGAGAAAATACTGCCAGCAGAAAAAAGAGCAATATAAAATCAATGGAAACACAATAAGACATACATGGGACTAACCATCTTCAACACTGAATGACTGGAGGACTTGGATTACTATATTTTGAAGGGCAAATGATCTTGGATTCCAACCAAAAATTTACTACTCTGCAAAATCAGAATATTTTGTCAGGGGTAAAGATGTATGTTCAACCCAATAGAGGACTTACAAAATTTCCAGATATAAGATCAGAACTGAACAGAGAATTCAATCTTCTAAAACAAGACTCAAGAGAGTCATAAAAAGGTAAATGTAAAGGTGAGTGGAATAATCTTAATAAAAACCATTTCTGGGTTAATATTCCTAGTGAAGCCCTCTCAGGGTTAAGAAATATTAAAGAAAGAACAAACTATTATTCTTCAACTATTTCTAGAAGAAAACACTTTGTATTCCTGGCTCACTCTCGTAACTTGATAAGACAACTTTTACTGACTACTAGGAGGATAGTAGACTTTTTCCCATGAGGAAAACCTTGTATTACAAAGAAGCTCTTAAGACTCCTCTTGTTTGATGATAAGTAGACTTTCTTAAACCTTGCATTCCAAGGCAAGTAAGTTATATTACTTCAATAAAACAGTAATAATCCTGAAGGTTATTCTTACCATCTGGAAGGTGAGGTAATATTTTATGAAAACCTTTTATTTTTGTTGTTGCTGTGTTAGATTTTCACAAATAGAATGTAACTCTGAAGACTGACTAATGCTTCCACAAAGATGGTTGATACAGAAGAGGAAGGGATTGAGTTAGATCATATAATCTTGCTTGACTGTCAATTCAGGGCAGCTCCTTTATCTTCCCTAGCTTTGCTAGACTTGAAGTGTGCCCTTTTCTCAAGAAAAGCCAAAGTAAACCTTTTTATTTTTCTCAAAGTAGTCTCTATATATTTTAAAGAGAATTTTTTTTCCCACACAAAGGGAAAAACAAATAAAATGAATGTTAACCAAGAATATTCCATTTTCTTCTTATAAGGGAAGATATAGCACTTACAATTCATGAGAATTGTATCTCTCTTAGCATAGGTAATGGGTTGAATATAGTTCAGGAAACATGATTTGGAGAATATGACTATGATTGAATCTTGTTTTTCCATTGAAGACAACAAAGATGGCATCACTATGTTTGACATAAAGAACCCAGGTGACAAACTGGGATGTTCACCCAAAACTAAAGTGCTTCACATTTCCTTTGATTTACTTTAGTTTTGTCTTGCTCACTTTCTCTGATGAGGGTGTTCTATGATGGGCCATCCTGAACCATACATTACAATCAATTGTAAAGTTCTTAAAAGAGACCTTCAGAGTATTCAAGTCCTTAAAGTACTTAGAGACTTTATAGTTAATAAAATCAGGAGAGACACTAGAGTGTAAAGGAGTATAGATAATCAGTATATATCTAAAACCATCAAAAAATACTATATTTTATTGGGATAAGCTATGAGCTTTTTCAGCGAGATCAGGGATGAAACAAGGATGCCAATTATCAACATTACTTTTCCATATAGTATCAGAAATATTTGATTTAGGAGTAGCTTGATGGCACAGTGCAGAAAGAACCAGCTCTGGAGTCAGTGAGGCCTAAGTTCAAATCTGACTTCAGACACTTAATAATTACCTAGCTTAGATAGATAGATACATAGATAGATGGATGGATAAGAGAGAAACAGAGATAGAGAAATGGAGACAGAGACAAACACACATACACACAGAAAGAGAGAGAGATAGAGAGATAGAGAGATAGAGAGATAGAGAGAGATAGGATAGATAAATAGCTTAATGGATGGGTGAATAGATGAATAGAGGTGGTTCTCAAAAAAAATTATAAATATACTCAACTCAAGATGCTTACTTTCTAATAGAGGAAAATAATAAATTAATGATATCTAGAGATAGGTACACCATATCTTGTTCAACCCTTCCCCAATTCATGACACCTGAAAGAAGAAAGAAATGATAGGCTAGCTGAGACACTCTCAAAAATTATATTACTCCAATGACTTAACAATCTAGACCTGTATCCTAAACCTGTATAGTCTCTGAGGCAACATATCACTTTTAGGCCTATTTCACAAAGAAATTAAAGAAAATGGAAAAGGATATGGATATGTATATGTACACACACACACACACACACACACACACACACACACACATATATATATATATATATGAATAGATAGATAGATAGATAGATAGATAGATAGATGATAATTATGGCAGCTATTTTTGTGATGACAAAAAATTAAAATTGAATGGGTGCCAATCAACTGGGAAATGACTAAAAATTATTTGAAAAAATAAAAGGAAAGGCATACCAGTTCATGTAGAACATGGTGAACAGGATTAGAAAATGGGATCTAAATATTTTAACAATAAAAATATTGAGTCCCAAATACTCTCCTTCATACCCTTTTCCTGTTCACTGGGAAAGCACACAAGGTGATATCAAGCATACATGAGAAATCATGTAAGATATATATATCCAGTTTAGCTATTTCACAAAAGTAAGAAAAATTTGAAAGAAAAACTGTTCTATTTCAATTTGGACATAGAGTTCAATAAACCTCTCTTTGGAGGTAGATGGTATTTTTCACCATGAATTCCTTTGGAACTATCTCTGCTTGTTATATTGACCAGATTAATTAATTTTTCATAGTTGAACATCATTACAATATTGCTTTTATCATACAGTCATCTCATGGTTCTTTTCTTTTAACTTTTTGGCAGTTCATCTAAGTATTCTCAAGTATTGTTTTTTCCTGAAACATCTCCTCACCATTTGTCATAGTGCAATAGTTCTCCATCACATTCATATACCACAGCTTGCTCAGTCATTTCTCAATTGATGAGCATCTTCCCACTTTTCAGATCTTTGCCACCAAAAAAAGAGCTTCTATAGATACTTTTGTGTAAACATATATGTGTGTGTGTATATATATATATATATATATATATATATATATATATATGTATTTCTGGTATGTGTATGTACGTATATATGTGTGTGTGTGTGTTTTATAAAAATCCTTTTCATTTTATCTCTTTGGAGTATAGACAAAAAGACAATCTTAAATAATACATTTTTAAAGCAAGCTAGGAATTTTGAATAATGGAACTAAATTTTTAAAAAAGCAAAATCATGAAATGACATTACCTTTCACATTTGAAATAACCATACTACTCAAGCTTAATATTAATTTTTAACACTCTCATTGAACCCTCTGACTGAAGGGCAGAATCAAGATCTCTAATATTCCATTTAATGGGGGATGCCAACACAACATTTCTCTCATTTCCTATGAACTATGCTGCCTTTATTCTCTTCCCTCATTCCCTTTTTGCTACATGCTGGTTCCTTTTCATCTTCCTCCCTCCATTTTCTTTTCACTTAACACAGTGTCTGACAGAGAACAGGTATTTGATAAATGTTTATTGAATTGACTAAGACCCTCATGGATTGAAAGACTCCCAGTAGCCTATACTTTCTTGGGTTATATTTTAATGAGACTAAAGGGAGAAAGTTTTTCATTATGTTGTTTATAAAATAAACTCTGCCCTATCTAAATATTCTCAAGGGATGGGTCAGAAAATCCATAGGAACCAGAGGGATGATGATATTCACTTTGAACACTGGTGTTCTTACAGCACCTTTTCCAAATGATGACATATTTCAGCAGGCTCTACAACATACGAATCACCAAAAATTCTCCATAATGCCTGTGTAGGTTCAGAAATTTAGAATTAAATATTTTGCCATTCTTTTAAGTATGCAAGTGAGAATGGAATTAATTGGTGAGAAAAGAAATATTTTCCAGATTGTAGAACTGTAAGTAACTAGACAATCTAATGATAATAACTATATATATATATATATATATATATATATATTGAGATATATGTGCACATTAGAACAAACACATTAGAACAAACTAAACAAATATGGTCATTATGATGATGAGTATGTGCCTTTGTGACTGGTGAGTTTGCTCAGTTGCTTAATGTGTGAACACAAAAATCACTGGAATGATCTCAGTGTAAGTGATTTTTTTTTTGCGTGAGATAGTTTGGCATCACATACCAGATTGCCTGGTGGGTAGGAACCATGTAAGACTTCAGATCAAATTCTGCTTTTAACTCTTATGAACTTGGAAATTGTTTTGTTTTTTCCATGAAATTATCTCCAATCATATAATATATATATATATATATATATATTTGCTTACACACATATATACATATACATTTACATCGAAATAATATATATATATATACATATACATATATATTCAAATATATGCATATATTTAAAATGTGTGCCTATTTTTTGCTTGTTTCTCTTCCTTATTTACTATGAGCTTGTTGAGGTCAGGGGTTACCGTGTGCCTTTTTTGTAACTCTAGTGCTTACCACAATACCAGAGACATAGAAGACACTTCATAAATGATTTAATGTGATTTGATTATGAGTCAGTCTCAGCAGTGCTGCTCCCCCCCTTCACATACCTATATCATGTACATAATATGAACTTGGTTGACAGAATTTTGAGACTCCTCAGAGATGATATATGTAAAATACTCTGTGAATCTCAGGAGTGTGATGTAATTATGTCAAATTTATCTTTCTGATCTATAAATATAGACACCAGTTCTGCCTTCAATTAATTTCAATTTTGTGCTACTGATCACAAGTGTAGGCATTTCCCTGTTGCATTTTGTCTCTAGCTTAATCTTTATGTTGGAGTGTGATAAGATACAGGGGGTGAGGTGGGGTAGAGGATCTGTGAGTCAGGTCTAACTTTACCTCTCTATTTCATCCATTCCCTCATCTTTATTTAATTTTGTTGCCACAAAGATGGATTGGGCTTTTAAACAAATCCAGTGGAGAGCATGCAAACTTTGGAAGGAGAAGACAGTTGACCCTGACTTTGTTTCCAAATTGGGTCACCTGGTGTGAGTCACTGACCATTTCTCTGCCTCTGTGTCTCTCTTTTTCTCTGTCTCCCTCTGTCTGTCTCTGCCTCTGTCTCTGTCTCTGTCTCTGTCTCTGTCTTGTCTGTCTCTGTCTCTGTCTCTGTCTCTGTCTCTGTCTCTGTCTCTGTCTCTGTCTCTATCTCCCTCTGTCTCTCTCTCTCTCTCTCTCTCTCTCTCTCTCTCTCTCTCTCTCTCTCTCTCTCTCTCTTGTAAATAAAGGATCTGGATAATTGGATTTCATCCAGGTTTGAGTTTCTTCTCCTAGAAATCAGACTTGAACAATACATGAATGCAAGGATGATTCACTTCTCTGAGAGGTTCAGCAGTTCTCTGTTTACAGGAAGTTGTGTGATCTTCACTCTCTCTTTTAGGTGAAGGTCACTTGAATGGTTTGAAATAGATGCCAGATGTGCAAGCTTTTTTAAATGAACATTTGGATAGTCACAAAATAAACCAGATATTACTCTTTTAATGATAAGTCCTAAAGCTATGTCCATATTCTTGATAAGTATTAAAGCTCTATAAATCTGAGTTTTGTCCTGTTATTATCTGAGAATTCTAGGTTGTTGATTTCTTTTTTTCACTTTTGATTATATTAAGGGAGAGAGAAGCTTGGAGAACAAGCATTACAATTGCATATTTCTGCGTGTGTGTGTGTGTGTGTGTGTGTAAATATGAATCTTGTATTAGTATATTTCTTCTACATGCTAATATATACATAAATATTTAAGCAAATACATACATATTTATGTGTGTGAGTGTACATGTGTGAATGTCTACATATACAGCAGGGGTGACTCTATGCTAGATCAAAGAAATCAGGGGCATTGAATTTTTTACTATGCTATTAAAGCATTTAATTTTGAGATTATTGATGGGATATTAGGAGTTTTGAGAAGAATTTTAATGTTGAATTGGGTATTCAGGGTTGGTAAAGAGTCCTTCACCTAAAATAATATTTTTGTTTAAGTGGAAGGGTGACAAAGAGATTTTAGTCCATCTATCATCTATCTATCTATCTGTATCATTACCTATCAGTTACCTCTATCTCTGTGCATATGCAAAGATACATGCAAATATAAATGAGTATATAACACTATTTTAGGCATATAAATGTATACATTTATATATAGAAATGTAAACATTTATATATAGAAAAAACACACTTAAATGTGTATCATTCCATCAATGTCTCTTTTGCTTGTAACTTTCATATCTGTCTATTCATTTGTCTATCATCTATTTATATATGGATTTTTGGATGTTATTTTATCTTTCTGTCTCTACTTTCATCTTTCTCTGTCTTTAACATTGCCATCTCTACCTCTGTCTTTATTTTTCTCTTGCACATCTGCATTGGTAGATTTAGTTTTCTCTCCAGCAAATGTCTGTAGTATAAAACCACAACACCAACCTTACTTTTTTTCCCAACATCAATTAGTTCCTCCAGGAGTTTGCCTTCATAGGAGTAGATACGAGTAAATGAATCCCTTTCACACAGTAATCAAATGTATGCAGAAGTTATAGTTATACTGAATATTGACTTTTCTAGGACTAGTGTAGATTATGCTATCCAAAGTCCTAATATCATAGATACTCAGAGGAAGCAAGAAGTGAGCTATGAGGAGGTGACCCACAAGTGAAATGCCTATGATGATGGAAAATTAACTCTAAATATCAGATCTCTTGAAATACTAGATCCAGCTTCTGATGATTGAATTAGATGGAAGACATGTGCTAGCCTCAGCCCAGGTCCCATTTCAGTAGGGGGAAAGATATCCTCAAGGAACAGAGAAACTTTATTCACCTTATTTTCAGTAAAGTGTCTCAGGAGTGAGGATAAAATTGGAATTTATTCAGGTGGAACTACTACAGTCTGGAGAACAAAAAGACTTCTGATTGCTTTTCTAATTTATATGTCTTTTCAGAAGAGCAAAATCACCAATGTTGACAGTCTTAGCAAGTAGGAGGAAGTACAGCTAAGCATGAGACATTGCCCTGTAAAATCAAGATCAGAGGTGTTGAAATACGTGGTCAGTGTAAAAAAAGGCTGGACTGCAGAGAGGAAGCTAGCAAAGGAAAGTAAATAATGAGGAACATTATGGAATAACTGGCATTTCCAGTCTTTCAAGATTTTGAAAGCCTAATACATAAATCTTAATAACTATATATATTCATAGAAGATAGGTATAAATGTATATGTAAATCATTTGAATAAGTATATAGATATGGATATATGGATCATTTGAATAGGGAAAAGAGTAATTTAGCATCTAGACAGCATTGTGTAGAGTATTAGACCTAAAGTCAGGAAAATTCAGTTTCAAAAATTTAAACCTGGTCTCATATTCTTATTAATTGTGTGATCCTCGGCAAATCACTTAACCCTGTTCATTTGTTTTTTCCGTATGATATGAGTTGGAGAAAGAAATGGCAAACAACTTCAGTATATTTGTTAAGAAAACTCAAAAGGAGTCATGCATAGTTCGATACAACTGAAAAATAGCACCAGAGTAATTACTGTTACTGGTTTCAAAGCTTCCTTCATTTCTATTTTTTAATGAGAGAACTGCATTGAAAATCAAAATAATTGATTTCAAATTCTGAGTTTACTTCTAATTATCTTTGTTAATATACACAAAGCACTGACACAGTTTGGGCCTTACTTTACCTTACTCTGAAGCAATATTATCATTAAAATGAGGATATTTTATGTAATTTTTGAATGTCTTCAGACCATTTTCCTAAACATGACTTTGAAAAATAATGTTACTCTTTCCCTCATTCTCCTCTTTCTCTAATTCTTTATTTCAGTTTCAATACATAAATTTTGACCTAACTATACACATGTATATAAATATATAAAATTTAATCAATATACAAGTGTCTATACAAATATGTGTAGTTATATATGTATGTGAATTGTAAATATAAATGTAATATATCTGCTCATACATGTTGGTATTTATCTATGTGTGTGTGTTTGTAAATGTATGTGCACAGATGCATGAAATAATTTCCATACATGGTATTTATAATCCACTATAATAACCTTTTAATTATACAATTCACTTCCTGATGTTCATCGTATTTAAAACACTCTTCTCCTATTTTTAGACACATCATTTCTACTGTCAACTCTTATTTCAGGTAGTTTGGGATATAAAGCAAAGACTGATTTTTCTTTTGTTCAGGATTGATAGTTTTCAAGTTTTATTTGAAAAAAAAACATGTCTATTCATTCTTTCCAACGCTTTTTCAGTTATTTACAGTATAATTTGATTTCAGTTAAGTTCCAGAATACCAGCAGGAATGAACAACTTCTCCATCATCACAGAGTTCCTCCTCATGGAATTCTCCAGCATTCGAGAGTTGCAGATCTTATACGCTGTGCTGTTTCTGATGATTTACCTAGCAACCTTGATGGGAAATCTTCTCACTGTTTCTGCAATTATCACTGACCCACAACTTCACTCTCCTATGTATTTTTTTCTGAGCAACTTATCGCTTCTTGATATCTGTACAATCACAGTAACACTTCCAAAATTCATTGTGAATTCTTTGTCTGGAATTCAGTCCTTGTCCCTCCTTGGCTGTGCTGCTCAGATTTTCTTCTTTCTTGTCTTTGGAACAACAGATTTTGCTTTGCTTGTGGCCATGTCCTATGACCGCTATGTAGCCATCTGCCACCCCCTCCACTATGGCATCATCATGACTCCAGTACGTTGCTTCTGGGCAGCAGCTGGCTCATGGCTCAGTGGAATTGTGTATTCAGCTGTCCACACAGGCAACATGTTTCGGCTACCCTTCTATGGTTCTAATTTGATCCACCAGTTTTTCTGTGATATCCCTCATGTATTGAAAGTCTCAACCCCTGGTGTATTTCAAACTGAGTTTCTATTAATTGTAGCAAGTTTATGTGTAGTGTTGTGTTGCTTTGCCTTTTTAAGTGCTTCATATGCTCGCATCTTCTCCAATATACTCAAGATTCCTTCTGAGGAAGGACGCTACAAGGCCATTTCAACCTGCTCCCCTCAGCTGATCATCCTTATGCTGTTTCTCATTTCTATAATGATTGCTGTTCTCAGTGACACATCAGACACCTCACCTATCCAGAATCTTGTAATTGCACTGAGCTATACAGTACTGCCTCCATTGATGAACCCTATCATCTACAGCCTGCGGAATCAGAAGGTCACAGCTGCTATGAGGAAGATGATCAGGAGGATGTTTTCTCCCTTCCTTGAAAACATAAAAAAGCTGAAGATTATGTATTTGCAATATTCAAAATGATCCATGAGGTAGCCTAAATCAGGAATTTAGACCCTAGAAAATAGCTGTTCGGATAAAATTTTAAATAAAATGCAATAGATTAGTCATTTATTTTACCCTAACATTGACCCATCCTACAAGAACTTATGGTCTATAGTGCAAATATTAGTATACTGACCCATTGTCTTTGGACAACAATGCCATCAGTATAATAAATAGAGCACTAATTGATCCTTTCATAATGTAGATAACATTAATCAAAGACAGCCATCAGTATGCTCATCGTGAATCTTGGTTTCTTCTGTTGATATTTTTATCTCTACTCATCTTTGTGATAGTATTGATTTTTCCCTCTACATGATGTACTCACCTTTTCAAATAGGTTAAAATTTAGTTGTTAACACATATAACAGCTTTACAAAAAAAGATATATGTGTGTGTGTGTCTCTGTGTGTGTGTATATATATATATATATATATATATATATATATACATATATATATATATATATATATATTTGTATGTTTATATTCTAGTTTACTGAAAGGGAAAAAATCTTTTTTTCTTAAGTTTCTTATTTGTAAATGTGGGCATTAGATTGATCACCATTATGGTGTCTTTGTCTCAGTTTTGATGATTTGATTGTGCACAAAACCTTTCCACATTGCTCAAGTTAAAATTAGTCTTCCTCACTCCTAATTTTACATATCATTTGTCTTTTTTCTTAGGTTCCTTCTTATACTTTATTTTCTGCTTAGTCTGGAAATTTAAATAAATGCTTAATGTCTCTTGATGGATGCTTTGTGTCCTTTTCAATAGCATAGAACTAGGTCAGTAGTCAAAAATAATAGTTCTAGTATAATGATCATGAGTTTTTCAATTGGCAAAATTTGATGTAGCAATTATTCATGATATTGGAATTGATTCTAGTCCGAGAGAAATCTCCTAAAAATGTAACCAATCAGGGATGTAATTATTTGTATTACTCATCACCTAACTAAATGTCTTGTTGTCATAGACTTCTATTTTTGCCTTTACATCTATAAAACTTAACACAATATTTTGCAATCGATAGGAGCATACTTCATTTTTTAAAATTAATTTTAAGGTTTTTGAGAAACAAAACTTTCTTTTACTTACCTTTATAGTTAACATCTTTTTCTTAGGAAACACTTAATGAAAAATAATTTAACTGAATTAGTGGAGAGAGAGAGAGACAGAAAGACATGGACCCAGGCACAGACACAAAGTCAGAGACAGTGATATTGACAGAGAGAGAAACTTAGAGATAAACACAGAGGCAGAGAGACAGAGAAATTTTAGTATGACTAGATAGATGGATGGATGAGCAGAAAAAAAGGTATTACGTGTTCATTTCTTTTGTTTCTAAAGTGCTACAGATGAGCACTTGAGTAATGACTGAAAGGAATTTGAGCTTTCCCACATTGTCTACCAAGGAACTTAAGATGATGCAAGATAGAGAGGGACCATCAATAAAAGGTCAGGGCAAAAATCTTTTCTAAACTGAGTCTAGAAAGTAGTTTGGCAGGAAAGGTCTGTCTCTCCATAAGGTTGATATGGACTGGAGTGCAATGCAGTTCAACTTTCTCCTTGGAAAACCTGTGGTGGCTTTCTTGGCCTCAGCATCTTTCCAGTGACTCTATTTTTCAGGTTTCCTCTTTTTTTATTTTGACCAAGTGGGAAATTCTGTCAGTTGTAGGGGTTGGGGATGGCGACAGTGGTGGGAGTGCTGTCACACACAGAATGAGGCTACAGAAACTGTGGAGGCCAAGGCCAGGAACCAGAGACTACCTGAAAAGGCAGCTGCAGCTGAACAAAGCACTGAATGGAGTTCTCCTAGGGAGACTTGAGGATCCTTCTTTTGAAGGACCATGTTTTTCCATATAATGTATTTTTTCAATTTTGGGGACTCTGTGTACAACTTCAATAAAGACTGTATGCAAAGGTTGAACAAAAAAAAAAGAAGACTACTGGTGGGTCATAGGAGTGGTTGCATTGTTACTGCGTTTTTGGAAAAAAAACTAACTACTAATCTGGAAAACATTTTTAAAGACAGTAGGTATAAAAGTAACATCTCACATTTTATATCAACATTAAGTGAAAATGGGTTAACGATTTAGACAAAATGTTGACATTATAAGCAAGTTACAGGAGAATGTAACATTTTTGCCTGTCAGATGTGTTGATGAGGAAAAAACTTCAAGACTTAATGAGACAGAGAACTTAAAAAATATATAATGAATAATTTTCACTATATTCAATTAAAAATTTTGAATGATTCAGATCAATCTATGAAGATTACAAAAAAGTAGGAAATTAGGGGAAAATTCCAGAAAGTTTCTTTGTTAAAGGCCTCATTTTTCAAATATGTAGAGAAATGAGTCAAATTTATGAGAAGACAAATCATTCTTCAATTCAAAAATGCTTATTATTGATTAGTGAAAGCAACTCTGTGGTTTCATCTAAAACCAATAAAATTGGTTAATAGTGGAGAAATAAATGGCAAATTCTAAAAGAATTCTCAAAATTTTTGATACACCAATGCTTTGATGGTGGAGTCATGAACTACTCCTACTATCCTGGAGAAAAATTTGGAAATATTCCTAAAATTGTGCATACCTTTTACCATCATTGAAGTATAAAAAATGATGAGCAAGATGGTTTCAGAAAAAAATCTGGGAAAAATCACATGACCTCCTGCAAAGTAAAGTGAACATAAGCAAAAAGAACATTATACCCAGTAATAGAAATATTATAAGATGACCTAATGTGAATGACTTAAATATTCTCAGCATTTCATTGATTCACAACATATTCTGAACAATGATATCTACCAACAGATATAGAAGTGATGGAAGAAAAATTTGGATTAAATCTTACTTTTTCTTTCTTCCTTTATTTCTCTTGCTTTGTTTTCCTTTGTTGATTTGTGATTTATTTCTCTTTTCTCCTTTTCCATGAATAATAAGGGAATATATTTTCCATTATTACAATTGGGGACAAAGGAAGAATGGAGAAAAAGAGAATATTTGAAACTCAAAAAGTTTTTAAATGTGAAAAATTGTAATTATTAATAATTTGAAAGAAAAGTTGTATTTGAGTTGTGTATAATGTGGTAATTCTTTTTTTATTTTTAATTTATTTATTCAATTTTGAATTTTACAATTTTTCCCCTAATCGTGTTTCCCTCCCCCCACTCCCAATTAAGGCAGTCTGTTAGTCTTTACATTGTTTCTATACTGTACATTGATCTAAGTTAAACATGTTGAGAGAGAAATCATATTCTTAAGGAAAAAAATAAAATATATGAGATAGCAAAATTACATAATAAGATTCCTTTATTTAAAAAAAAATAGAGGCAAAAGTATTTGGTCTTTGTTCAAACTCAACGATTCTTTCTGTGGATACAGATGACGTTGTCCATCACAGACACCAAAATTGTCCTTAATTGTTTCACTGATGGAACAAGTAAGTTGGTTAAGATTAATCATCAACCCTGTGTCGCTGTTATGCTGTACAATGTTTTTTTCTAGTTCTGCTTATTTTTTTTTTTTTTAGGTTTTTGCAAGGCAAATGGGGTTAAGTGGCTTGCCCAAGGCCACACAGCTAGGTATTCATTAAGTGTCTGAGGCCAGATTTGAACTCTGGTACTCCTGACTCCAGGGCCAGTGCTCTATCCACTGCACCACTTATGCTCCCTTGGTTCTGCTTATCTCGCTCAGGATCAGTTCATGCAATGCCTCCAAGCTTCTCTAAATTCCCATCCCTCCTGGTTTCTTATAGAACAATAGTGTTCCATAAGGTACATAAACCTCAATTTGTTCAGCCATTCCCCAATTGATGGACATTCACTCATTTTCCAATTCTTTGCTAACACAGAGCTACTATGAATATTTTTGTACAAGTGTGTTTTTACCTTTATCATGATCTCTTCATGACCCAGCAGTGGTATTTCTGGATCAAAGGGTATTCACAATGTTATTGCCTTTTAGGCATAATTCCAAATTACTCTACAAAAAGATTGGATGAATTCACAGCTCCACCAACAATGTATTAGTGTTGCAGATTTCCCAAATGTCTTCCAACATTGATCATTGTACTTCCTGGTCATATTGGCCAGTCTGAGGGGTTGTGAGGTGGTACCTCAGACATACTTTAATTTGCATTTCTCTAATAAGTAATTATTTAAATCAATTGTTCATTTGATTATGGATCACTTTGATTGCCTCATTTGTAAATTGCTTCCACATAGCTTTTACCATTTGTCAATTGGAGAATGGCTTGTATTTTTTTTTTTTTTTATAAATTTGACTCAGTTCTTTATGTATGTTTTAGAAATGAGCCCTTTGTCAGAAATACTGGTTGTAAAGATTGTTTCCCGGTTTACTACATTTCTTTTGATTTTAATTACAGTGATTTTGTCTATGTAAAAGCTTTGTAATTTAATGTAATCAAAATTACCTAGTTTGTTTTTAGTCATGTTTTCCATCTTTTACTTGGTCATAAAACTGCTCCCCTTTCCATAGATCTGACAGGGTAAAAGATTCCTTGATCTCCTAGTTTGATTATAATGTTGTCTTTTATGTCTAAATCTTGTATCCATTTTGATTTTATCTTGGTATAGGGTGTGAAATATTGGTCTAATCCAAGTTTCTGCCATACTAACTTCCAATTGTCCCAAGCGTTTTTATGGAAGAGAGAGTTTTTATCCCAAAAGCTGGACTCTTTGGGTTTATTAAACAGCAGATTATTATAAGTATTTATTTCCTGCTATTGCACCTAGTCTATTCAACTGATCCATCACTCTATTTCTTAGTCAAAACCAGACAATTTTTAAAGAGTGATGCTTGAAAATATAATTTTAGATCTGGTAAGGACAAGTCAGATTCTTTTGCCCTTTTTCAACTTTTCATTTCTCCTTATGAATTTATTTACATTTTTTCTAAATTATTAAAGTAATCTTTTGGAATTTTGTTTGGTAGGGCACTAAATACGTAGTTTAATTTAGGTAGAATTCTCATTTTTATTATAATGCCTCGGCCTTTCCAAGAGCGGTTGATATTTCCCCAGCTATTTAAATCCAAATTTATTCATGTGAGAAGTGTTTTGTAATTGTTTTCATAGTTTATGAGTCTGCCCTGGCAGACTCCCAGTTATTTTATATTTTCTGAAGTTACTTTGAATGGGATTTCTCTTTCTACCTCTTTCTGCTGCATCTTGCTAGTCAAATATAGAAATATTGAGGATTTGGGAGGGTTTATTTGATATCCAGCTGCTTTACTAAATTTGCTAATTATTTCTAGTAGTTTCTTATATGATTTATTTTGGATTCTGTAATTACATCATCAAGTGATGTACAAAGAGTGAGAATTGTCTCTTCTTTCCCAATTCTAATTCTTTCAGTTTCTTTGTATTCTCTTTGCTGAAGCTAAAATGCTGAGGCCAATATTCCTAATACGATATTGAATAGTAGTGGTGATAATGGGCATCCTTGTTTCACCCCTGATCTTATTGGGAATTCCTCTAGCCTATCCCCATTGCATATAATGCTTGTTGATGGTTTCAGATAGATACTGATTCTAAGATATCACTCTAAGGAACAGTCCATTTATTCCTATGTTCTCTATTGTTTTTAGTAGGAATAGGTGTTGTATTTTGTCAAAAGATTTTCAGCATCTATTGATATAATCATATGATTTCTCATAGGTTTGTTGTTGATATAATTAATTATACTAACAATTTTACTAATATTTGAATGAACCCTGCATTCCTTAGATAAATCCTACTTGCTCAAAATGTATTAACTTAGTAATAACTTGTTGTAATCATTTTGATAAGATTTTATTTAAGATTTTTGAATCAGAGAGGTAGGTCTATAATTTTCATTCTCTGTTTCAACTCTTCCTGGTGTAGCTATCAGCACCATATTGGTATCATAGCAAGAGTTAGGCAGATTTCTGCCTTACCTATTTTCCAACAGTTTATACAGAATTGATACCAATTGTTCCTTAAATGTTTGATAGAATTCACTTGTGAATTGCTCTGGCCCTGGATATTTTTTAGTTAGGGAGTTCAATAATGGCTTGTTGAATTTCTTTTTCTGAGATAGGATTATTTAGGTATTTAATTTCCTCTTCATTTAACCTGGGCAGCTTATATTTTTGTAAATATTCATCGATTTCACTTAGATTGTCAAATTTATTGGCACAATTTTGAGTAAAATAATTCTGACTTTTGACTTTAATTTCCTTCTTTTTGGGGGTGAATTCAATTTTTTCATTTATGATACTAGCAATTTCATTTTCTTCTTTTTTTAATCAAATTGACCAGAGGTTTAATAATTTCATTCATTTTTTTTCATAAAATCAGCTCTTGGTTTTATTAAGTAATCCAATAGTTTTCTTTCTTTTAATTTTATTAATTTCTTTGTTTAATCTTTTTTTAAAAACATTTATTTAAAGCAATGAAGTTAAGTGACTTGTGTAAGGTCACACAACTAGGCAATTATTAAGTGTCTGCAGTCAAATTTGAACTCCAGGGCTGATGCTCTATCCACTGTGCCACCTAGCTGTCCAGCAAACTATAATCTTTTTTAAAAACATTTTATTTGTTTTCCAATTTTCTCAAGGCTCTGAATTCTACAATTTTTCCCCCCTCCTCCCTCCCCCCCCACAAAGACTGTCTGACAGTCTCTACATTGTTGCCATGCCATACATTGATGTAAATTGAATGTTATAAGAGTAAACATAGGAATAAACATAAACCCCCTCCACCCCAAGATGAGAAACCTCAAGAATAGAGGAAGAGAAAACAAACTTGTACTTCATTCTGTGTTCAGATTCCAATGGCTCTATCTCTGGGGTGAGTTGCTTTCCCTAACATAAATCCACAAGAGAAGTTGCTTCAATATTTTTCCCTCAGTTGCTATTACTAGCTATGCCACCACTCTATTTCTCCCCACTCTCATTTATTCTATTCTTTCTTTCCTTTCATCCTGGCCCTGTTAAAAAGCGTGTTGCATCTGAGTACCCTTTCCTTCCATCTTTCCTCTCTTCTATCGCCTATCCGTCTCCCTTTCCTCCCCCCATTCCCCCCTCATCCTGTCCCTTTCCTCCCATCCTTCTCCAGGGCAAGACAGATTTCCTAACCCTATTAAGTGTGATGCCATTTCCTCCCTGAGCCATTTCTGATGTGAATGAAGGCTCAACTCATTCCCCCTTGCCTTCCCCCTCCCCTACATAGTAAAAGGGGTTTTTTGACTCTTATATGAAATCTTTCAGCTTCTTCATCTCCTTTTCCTTCCTCCCAGTATTTCCCCCATCACCTATTGACTCCATCCCTTTACCACATCATACCATTGTATTCCACTACTATGTGTTTTCTATATATGCTCCTAGTAAATGAGAAAATTCATATGATTTATTAATATTTTCTTCCCATACAGGAATATAAACAGTTCAACATCATCAAATCCCTCATAGTTAGGTCCTCTCTTCCACACCCTCTATGGTTCACCAGCTTCCTGTACTTGGAGATCAAACTTTCTGTTCATCTCTGGTTGTCTCCTTAGGAAAGTTTGGAAGTCCCCTGTTTCATTGAAAATCCATCTTTTACCCTGAAAGAGGATGTTCAATTTTGCTAGGTACTTGATTCTTGGTTGTAAAACAAGATCTTTCGCCTCCTGGAATATCATATTCCAATCCCTACGGGCCCTTAATGTAGACCCTGCCAGGTACTTTGTATTCCTGACTATGGGGCCTCAGTAGTTGAATTTTTTCTGTTTCTGGCAGCTTTTAGAATTTTCTCTTTGGTTTGGGAGTTTTGGAATCTGGCTATAATATTCCTGGTGGTTTTTCTTTTGGGATCCTTTCAGGGGTTGACTGGTGAATTCTCTTGATTTCTATTTTACCCTCAGCTTCTAAGATCTCAGGGAAATTTTTGTGTATTATTTAGTGAAAAATGAAGTCTAGGCTCTTTTCCTGGTCGTGGTTTTCAGATAGTCCAATAAATTTCAAATTATTTCTTCTGGATCTGTATTCAAGATCAGTTGTTTTTCCAATGAGATAATTTTTGGCTTTTCTGGAAGAGTTTTAGTTCTTCCTGATTTCTTGCAAAGTCATCAACTTCCTTCAGTTCCATTTTGCATTTGAAGGAGTAACTTTCTTCAGAAAGCTTTTTTTATCTCTTTGTCCAGCTGGCCAATTCTCCTTTTTTAAGGCCTTTTCTTTTTCTTTTTTCCATTAGGCCTAAACTTGTTTTTAACATATTATTTTCTTCAGTATTTTTTTGTATTTCTTCCACCAATGTTTTGACTTGGTTTTCATCATTTTTCTGCATTACTCTCATTTCTCCTCACAATTTTTACTCCACCTCTATTAAATGCTTTTCAAAGTCTTTTTTGAGCTCATCTATAGTCTGAGCCCATTTTTCTATTTCTCTTGGAGATTTTGGATACAGAGGCTTCAATTTTGCCATCATCAAAGTATGTGTTTTGATCTTCCATAGGACTGAAGTAATTCTCTATGGTCAGATCCTTCTTTTTCTGTTGTTTACTCATTTCCTCAGCTCAAAGCTAATTTACAGCATTTCCAAGGCTTTGGGCTTGTTTTTTTTTGGGGGGTGCACCCCACTGGAACCTTTATTCCTCCAAGGTCTTATGCTCTTTAGGCTGTGAATTGATTATGTAGATGACCACAGCACTGCCCTCTGCCCTGATGCTATAAGGCAGAATCCATCTATCTTAGTATGAAAGCCCAAACTGCACCCTGGGTCTGAGTGTAGGCAAACAGCAGAGTCCTGCCCTAGGAAGAGCAGAGAGATCTCTGCAGACTTCCCTTACCTTCTCTGGGGGTGCAGGCTGCTTTCTCCCAATTCTCGCTGCCGGTTCTGTGGCCGGTGCTCCTCACTCCACACTGACCCAGGTCCAGCAGAGTTCTCTCACCACCCCTTCAAGCTGTTGTGTGTGATCTCTGGGCTGGACTGGGCTTTGTTGAGCTGGGCTGGGCTTCGCCAAGGCTTTTTTTCCAACCCTTGGTCCTGGTGAAGCACACCTTTCCTGTGGAGGTTCTAAGTTATCTTGGATTGGGAAAATGTACCACTCAGTCTTTCTGTGGGTTCTGCCCCTCTAAATTTTGGCTTGAGCTCTCATTTGTTTGTGTTTTGGGGGTTTGAGGGTTGGAGTTGTCTTGGAATGCTTCATTCACACAGCCATCTTGGCTCCACCCTCCCCAATTTTATTGATTCCAACTTTAATTTTTAGAATTTTTAATTTGATATTCAATTGATGTTTTTTAATTTGTTTTTCTCTAATTTTTTTAGTTACCTGTTCAGTTCATCGATTTCCTCTTTCTCAATTTTATTCCTGTATGCATTTAAAGATATATATCACCTGAATACTGCCGTGATTGTACCCCATAGGTTTTGGTATGTCGTTTCAATATTGTAATTATCTAGGAAGAAATCATTAATTCTTTCTATAATTTGGTATTTGATCCATTCATTCTTTAAAATGGGGTTATTTAGTTCCAATTAGTTCTTGATCTATATCTCCCTGGCCCAATATTGCATGGGATTTTTATTGTATTGTAATCTGAGAAAGATGTATTCCCTATTTTTGCCTTTCTGTACTTGATCAATAGGTTTTTTTATGCCCTAAGTACATGGTCAATTTTTGTATAAATGCCATGTACTGCAGAGAAAAATATATATTCCTTTCTACCCCCATTCAGTTTCTTCCATAAGTCTTTCATACCTAGGTTTTCTAACAATCTATTTGCCTCCTTAACTTTCTTTTTGCTTATTTTAAGGTTGGATTTATGTAAATCTCAGAATGGGAAGTTGATGTATCCCACCAGTAGAGTTTTGCTTTCTGTGTCTTCCTGCAACTCATTCGATTTCTCCTCTAAGAATTTGGATCCTATATCAATTAGAGCATACATATTTAATATTGAAATTGCTTCATTGTCTATGGTACCTTTTAGGAGCATATAGTTTCCTTCCTCATCTATTCCTCAATAGATTTTTTTCAGCTGCTTTTTATGAGAAAATGATTGCTACCTCTGCTTTTTTCACTTCAGCTGAAGCAAAATATATTTTGCTTCAACCTTTTACTCTATATGTGTCTCTCTGATTCAAATGAGTTTCTTGTAGGCAGCATATTGTAGGATTCTGGTTTTTAATTTTTCCCTTTGCCCCTTCTTCCTTCCCTTCCTTCTGTTAGTTCATGTTTTTCTCCCCTCCCCCTTTCCCCATTTAATAATTGAAAGGTAAGGTAAATTTCTTGACTTTGTTGAGTGTGTGTATGTTAACTTTAAGCCAAGTCTGATGAGAGTAAGATTCAGGCAGTTCTCACCTGCTCCCTTCTTCCTCTCTATTGCAGTAGGCCCTTTGTATCTCTTTATGTAATGTATTTACCTCGTTAAATCTCCTCCATCCTCCCATCTCTTTACTAACCGCGTTTTTTAGGAGTTATTGTTTTTAAATCATTATATCAGAGTCATGATTAAGTTATGAGTGTCTATTATTCCTGGCTAAGTATTTTCTCTCCAAAAGTTACAATTCTTGAGAATTAAGAGAGTCTTTCCCTTAAGTGAGGCTATAATCAGTTTTATCTTATTGGATAGCAGTGTTTTTGTCCTTTACCCACCTCCCCGGTTTTTACCTTTCCATGTGTCTCTTGAGTCTCCTGTTTGAAGTCCAAATTTTTTCTTTAGGCAATGGTTCCTTGAAAAAAAGTAGGTGATCCTGAATATCATTAAATCCCTCAAAGCTTTGGAAAAGTTGTTAAATGTTTAAGTTGGAAAGATATTACTATAGGCTTGCATTAGTAGAGAAACTTTGCCCTTGTTCCTCACCCTAATGAAATTGAAGACGCTTTACTTACTCCCTTCAGCTACAAGGGTATTGTTGCAGCTGTTTCATTTGACCCCATTTGGGATTGCCTTTGCAAAGATAATGGAGTGATTTGTCAAATCTTTCTTTACTTCATTTTTCAGATGAGGAAACTGGAACAAAGAGGGTGAAATGCTTTGCCCAGGAGTGCACTATGTGGCACGAGATTTCAACTAACCAAAATTAATTACAGCTCTTTATCTCCTATTCCACCTTGACACCTAACACTTTGAAAAGGTAACATGAGATGATATATTTGGAATTATAAATAATAAAAGATTCAAATGAATTAATTAGTCAAAAAGAAAATGGAGAATTGTTTTATTTATTAATTTAGAAATTACATATTAATTTTACTTTACTTTTTTAATTCAGTCACTCCTCAGAATTGTCAGATGAAAAAATCTAAATCACTATTGATTAGAAAAATGCAATTATGAAATTCTCAGAGGTACCATTTTATATTTATCACATTAGCTAGCATGACAGAAAAGCAAAAATAAGAAATGCTTGGAAAGGTTGTAGAAAAATAGACACTAATATGCTGTTAATTGAGTTCTGAACTTGTTCGACTATTCTAGTAAATAATTTTGCACTATGAAAATCAATCTCTATGGTCTCTGAGGTAGCAATATCACTTTTAGGACTATTTAACAAAGAAATAAAAGAAAATGGAAAAAGACATGTATATGTATACACACATATATATGTATATATAAAGATAGAGAGATATAGATATATATTCATATAGATAAATAATTATGTCAGTTCTTTTTTGTTGGCAAAAAAATTAAAAGTTGAGGGAATGTCAATCAACTGGAAATGATTAAAATAAGCTTTTAAAAATACAGCAAAAGGCATAGTAACTTATGTAGAAGATGATGACCAGAATTAGACAATGGGATTTAAATATTTTTAATAATAAAAACATTGAGTTCTAAATACTCTCCCTCATACCCTTTTCTTGTTAACTAGGAAAGCAAGCAATATGGTATCACGTACACATGAGAAAACATGTAAAATATATATCCTTTTTAGTCATTCTACAAAAAGTAAGAAAAATATGAAAGTGAGAATGTTTTATTTCAATTTGAACTCAGAGTTCATTAAATCTTTCTTTGGAGGTAGATAGCATCTTTGCTCTTGAGTTCCTTTGGAATTGTCTTATATTGTTCTATTGAGCAAATTAATTATTTTTTCACAGTTGAACATCATTACAATACCACTTTTAACATGTAAAATTAACTCATGATTCTTTTCTTTTCATTTTTGGCAGTTCATCTAAGTCATATTTTTGTTTTGTTTTGTTTTTTTCTGAACATATCCTCTCACCATTTCTCTCCTCATATTATTTCTCCACCACAATCAAATACCATAGATTGTTCAGTCATTTCTCAATTGGTGACCATCCGCCCACTTTTCAGTTTTTTGCCACCACAAAAAGAGCTTCCAAAGATAATTTCACACACACACACACACACACACACACACAAACACACACACACACACACATAAGTGTGTGAATAAAAATCCATTTCCATTTATTTTGATCTCTTTGGAGTATGGACAAAAAAGGGAATGTTAAATTATATATTTTTAAAGTGAGCTAGGAATTTTGAATAACGGAATTACATATTGAAAAACCAAATCATGAAATGACTTTACCTTTGGGGATTGAATCAACCATACTACTCACAACTTCATATGATTTTCTAACCCCCTGAGTGTAAGGCACAACCATGATCTCAAATATCTCCTTTTAATCGGAGAGTCCAAAAGTCTTTCCTACTAACTACTTTGCCTTTATTCTTCTCCCTCATTTCCTTTTGCTACATGCAGTATCCTCTTCATCTAGCTCCCTTCATTTCCTTTTCACTTAACACAATGTCTGACAGAGAACAGGTATTCAATAAATGTTTATTGAATTGACTAAGACCCTCATGGATTGAGAGACTCCCCAAAGTCTATAGTTTTTTGGGTGATATTTTAATGAGACTAATGGGAGAAAGTGTTTCACCATGTTGTTTATAAAATAAACTCTACCCTATCTAAGTATTCTCAAGGGATGGGTCAGAGAATCCATAGGAACCAAAGGGATGATGATACTCAGTTTGAACACTCTGGTGATTTCAGAGAACCTTTTCCAAATGATGACATATTTCAACAGGTTCTACAACATAAGAATCACAAAAGCAACCTCTATATTGCCTTTGTAGGTTCTGACTTTTAGACTTCAATACTTTCCCATACTTTTGGCTAAGCCAGTGAGAATGGAATTAATTGGTGAGAAAAGAAATAATCTCCAGATTTCAGAATTGTAAGTAACTAGAGAATATAATGATAATAACAATTTTTATTGAAATTTAAGCACCTAAGAATAAACAACTCAGGTATCTTGATTGTGATTACGGTAAATTTTCTTTGTTACTGGTGAGATTGCGCAGTTGCTTAAAGAGTGAACACAAAAATTATAGGAATTATCTCAATGCAAGTGATTCTTTTTTGCATGAGATAGTTTGGCATCACACATTGGATAGCCTGATGTGTAGGAACCAAGTAAGACTTTAGGCCAAATTTTGCTTCTAGATCATATGAACTGGGTAATTATTTTTCCCCTGAGATAATCTGAAATTATATCATATATATATGTGTAATTCATGCCTATTTATTTGCTTGTTTTTCTCCTCGTTATTTACTGTGAGCTTGTTGAGGCCAAGGGCTATTTTTCTCTTTTTTGTAACTCTAGTGCCTACCATAATATCAGTCATAGAAGACACTTCATAAATGATTTAATGTGATATAGATTATGAGTAAGTCTCAGTATTGTCGATCCCCCTTCACATGCCTGTATTATATAACAATATGATCTTAGCTGACAGAATCATTCTGAGGCTCCTCAGAGATGGTATATATGTGAATTTCAGGCATGCAATGTAAATATGTCAAATTTATCTTTCTGATCTATTAGGATTTACAAAAGTTCTGCCTACAATTAATTTCAGATTGATGCTTTTGATCAGGAGTTGGGCAGTTGAGCTGGTCGTTTGTTGTATTTTTGTCTCTAGCTTAATCATTATGCCATTCATCTCTCTGTTTCATCCATTCCCACATCTTTATTTAATTTTGTTGCCACGATGATGCATTGGATTTTTGAACAAATTCAATGGAGGGAGTGCTGACTTTGGAAACAGAAGACAGTCATTTGACCCTGACTTAATTGTTTCCAAATCAGTCCACCCAAAGTGAGTATTTGCCTCTCTCTTTCTCTCTGTCTGTCTCTGTCTGTCTCTCTGTCTCTCTGTCTCTCTATCTCTTACTTGAAAATAAATACCCTGGATAATTGGTCTTCATTCAGTTTTGAGTTTCTCCTTGTAGCATCACACTTGAAATACATGAATGCTGGGATGATTCACTGCTCTGAGAGGGTCATCAGCTTTCTGTTGTTTTCAAAAAGTTGGGTGATCTTCAGTGACTCCTTTAGGTGAAGTTCACTTTTGAATGGCTTGAAGTAGGTCTACAACTTCAAGCTTTTTCAGACTAATATTTAGAAATTCAGAAAAAATATGATTGTTACTCTTTTACGTATGAGTCCTAAACCATGCCCATACTGTTGATACGTCATAAAACCCCTTAAATTTGAGTTGGTCTTGTGGTTTTATGAGAATTTTAGTTTTGATTTCTTTTTTCACTTTTGATTATTCTGAAGGAAAGAGTATCATTGAGAATAAAACTTAACATTACAGTTTTGTTCGTGTTTTAAATATGAATCTTGTATAGGTATATTTCTTCTACAGGTTAATGTATAGTATAGATAAATACATATACTTATATACATATATGTGTGTGTCTATGTATAGAGCAGGGATGAGACTATGCTATGTCAGAACTCAGAGCTCATTGAATTTTTGCTATTCTATTAAAATGGTTTTATTTGAGACTCTATGATGGGATATTGGGAGGTTTAGAGAATCAATTTTAATTTTGAATTGGGAGTTGAGGTTTGTAAGGAGATTGGAAACTAAAATAATATTTGTAATTAAGTGGAAGGTTGAAAAAGGGATATTAGTCTATATTATCTATTTATGTCACTGTGTATCCATCTATTACCTCTATTTTTCTACATATCTATGCATATATGTATATATGAATATATATCTACATATATCTATGAATATATGCACACATATATGAGTAAACTATTTTAGATATATAAATGCATTATACTGTATACATACTTCTATATATCAATAAAAGCATGTATTTTTACTGTTTCATTTAATCAATACCTCTATTGCTTGTAACAGCCATATTTATCTATTTGTCTAGCATCTATTTATTATATGGATGTTTGTACATTATTTAATTCTTCTATCTCTATCTCCATCTTTCTCTATCTCTAACATCTCCATCTCTAGCTCTAACTTTATTTTTGTTTTTCACAACTGCATTGGTAGGTGGAGTTTTCTCTCCAGCAAATGTCTGGAGAATAAAATAACAATACCATTAATTTCTTTTGATGTCAATTAGTTCCTCCAAGAGTTTATCTTCATAGTATTAGATCCAGAAGTCATAGGAATAAATAATAATGACACTGGTAGGGGCAGTGCAGATTGCACTATCCAAAGTACTAATTTTATAGATACTCAGAGGAAGCAAAAAGTGAGCTAAGAGGAGGTGATGCTAAAGGTGAAATATGCCTATGATGATGCAAAATTAACTCTAAAAAGATCTCTTGAAGTACTAGTTACATCATCTGATGACTGAATTAGATGGAAGACATGTGCTAGCCTTGGCCCAGATCGTGTTTCAGTAGGAGAAAGATACCTTCAAAGAAGAAAGAGATGCTTAAATCACCTTATTTATAGTAAAGAGTCTCAGTGAGTGAGGATAAAAAGGGAATTTATTTAGGTGGAACTATTTCAGCCTGGAGAACAAAAAGGCTTGCTTTTCAAATATCTTTTTCTTTTCAGAAAACAAAATCATTTATGCCAATAGTCTTAGCAAGTATGTGGAAGTACATAAAGCATTGACCAATTAAATACCTGTAAAGTCATAATCAGAAATATTAAAATACCTGGTTAAAGTAAAAAAGGCTAGACTTCAGGGATGAAGCTAGAAAAGGAAACGTTTAACTGAAATATGAGCAACATTTTAGTAAAGATGTCATTTCTAATCATTCAAGCTGTTTTTAGTTAAAGCCTAATACACAAATCTTAATATGTATATATACATATAGATTGATACAGAAATACATGCAAACATATGTTCATTATGTAAATAAGAATAGATTGATAGAGATATAAATCTGAATATGTAGGTCATTTGAATAGGGAAAAGAGTAATTTAGAATGTGGATAGCACTGTATAGAGTGTTAAACTAAGGTCAAGAAGAACCAGTTTCAAGATTGTAAATCTGGTCTTATATTTTCATTAATTGTGTGATACTAAGAAAGTGACTTAAGCCTGTTTGTCTCAGTTTCTTACTTGGAATATAAGTTGGAGAACAAAAGGGCAAATGACTTCAGTATATTTGTTAAGAAAACTCAAATGGGGTCATGCAGAGTTAGATACAACTGAAAAATAACATCAGAGTAATTACTATTACTGGTTTCACTATTATCATTCAAATTAGCTTAATTCATATAATTATTAAATGTTTTCAGATCATTTTAGTAAACATAATCCTTTGAAGTATATTGTTACTCTTTCATCTTCTTTCACTAATTCTATCAGGATCTATAGATAAACATTGATCTAATGCTATATGTACAGAAATAAATGAACAAAAATCAATACACAAGTGTATACAAATAGATGTATTTACACGTGTTGAAAATGTATATGTATATATAAATATAAATTCATACAGATGGTGATAGTCCTCTATTTTAACTTTTTAATTGTATTATTCACTTGCTGGTATTCATCTTATCTAAATTTCTCTGTCATTCTGCATAGTTAAGTATTTAAAACCTTGTTCTAGAGTTTTAGACTCATCATTTCTACTGTCAACTCTCACTTCATCTGGTTTGAGCTATAAAGCTAAGTCTGATTTTTCCTTTGTTCAGGATTGATGGGACAGAGTAGTTTTCAAGTTTTATTTAAAAAAAAAACATTTTTCTTCATTCTTTTCAGCACCTTTTTTCTGTTATTCATAATATTATTTCATGTTAGTTAAGTTCCAGAATACCAGCAGGGATGAACAACTTCTCCATCATCACAGAGTTCCTCCTCATGGAATTCTCCAGCAAGTGGGAGCTGCAGGTCTTACATGCTGTGCTGTTCCTGATGATTTACCTAGCAACCTTGATGGGAAATCTTCTCACTGTTGCTGCAATTATCACTGACCCACAACTTCACTGTCCCATGTATTTTTTTCTGAGCAACTTATCTCTCCTGGATATCTGTGCCATCTCAGTCACACTTCCAAAATTTATTGTGAATTCTTTATCTGGTATTCATTCCCTGTCCCTCCTTGGTTGTGCTGCTCAGATCTTCTTCTTTGACTTCTTTGCCTCAGCCGAGTTTGCTTTGCTTGTGGCCATGTCCTATGATCGCTTCGTGGCCATCTGCCACCCTCTACATTATGGCATCATCATGAGTCCAGTACGTTGTCTCTGGGCAGCAGCCGGCTCATGGCTCAGTGGGTTTGTGTATTCAGCTGTCCACACATACAATATGTTTCGCCTGCCCTTCTATGGTTCTAATTTGATCCACCAGTTTTTCTGTGATATCCCTCATGTATTGAAAGTCTCAACCTCTGATGTGTTTCAAACTGAGTTTTTATTAATTGTAGCAAGTTTAGGTGTTATGTTATTCTGCTTTGCCTTTTTAATTGCTTCATATGCTCGCATCTTCTCCAATATACTCAAGATTCCTTCTGAGGAAGGACGCTATAAGGCCATTTCAACCTGCTCCCCTCAACTGATGATCCTTATATTGTTTCTCATTTCTATAATGATTTCAGTTCTCAGGGACACATCAGACACCTCACCTATCCAGAACCTTTTAATTGCAATGATCTATACAGTACTACCTCCATTCATGAACCCCATCATCTACAGTCTGAGGAACCAGAAGGTCACAGTTGCTATGAGTCAGATCATCAGGAGGATGTTTCCCCCTATCCTCAAAAACATAAAAAACTGAAGATTATGTATTAGAACTGTCAAATACTCAAGATGATCCATAAGGGATCCTAAATCAGGAAAGAAATGAATCTAAAAACTTTACCCCCCTGAAAATGACTCTTCAGAAAAAATGTTATATGGAGTGCAATGAAGCAATCATTCATTTTAATATAACATTTCCCCATCCTACAAGTGTTTATGGTCTACAATGCAAATATCATGACACTGGCCCATTGTCTTTTGACAACCATTCCATAAGAATAATGAATAGAGCACTAACTGATCGCTTGCATAAATGCAGATAAAATTAATCAAAAGCAGCCATCAGTATGCTTAACATGAATCTTGCTTTCTCACTTTGATATTTTTGTTTCCACTCATCTTTATGATTGCATTTATTTTCTCCTTCTCTGCATGTTGAGGATGTACCGACCTTTCCAAATATATGATAAAATGCATATATTAACACATATAATAAATATGCATGCAAAAAAATATATATATGTGTGTGTGTGTTTGTGTATGTGTATATTCTAGTTTCTTGAATGGGAAATGAAATTCTTTGTTCCAAAACTTGCTTCTTTTCAAAATGAGGGTTTTGGATTGATAACCACTATAGTGCCTTCATTTCAAATTGATGATTTGATCATGCACAAAATCTTTCCTCATTCTTCAAGTTTGAATTAGTTTTCATTATGCTTAATTTTTATATCATTTATTTTTTTCCTTAGGTGTTTCTTATATTTTATTTTCTACTAAATCAAGAAATTTAAATAAATGCCTTATATCTCCTGATGGACACTCTGTGTATTTTTCTATTACATTGAGCTAGGTCATTTGTCGAAAATAATGACTTTATGGTTTTAAAGTGGCAAAATCATAAGTTGCAATTATTCATAATATGGTAATGACTTCTAGTCCAAGAAAAATATCCTAAAAATGCAACCATTCATAGTAATTATTTAGATTAATTAGCACCTAACTAAACTTCTTGATGGCAAAGACTTTTATTTCTCCCTTTACATCTATAAGTCCTAATACATTTTTTGCTGTCAATAGAAGCATCATTAAATTTTATATTAATTTTATGCCTTTTATGAATTAAAAACTTTCTTTTACTTATCTTTACATTTACCTACCACCTAGCACAGCATCTTTTTCTTAGGAGGTGATTAATGAAAATTAATTTAATTGAATTCCTGGAGAGAGAGAGGAAAGAAACAGAGAGACAGAGACAGATCAGAGAGCCTGAAAGACAGAAAGACAGAAAGATATAGACCCAGACCCAGAGCAGAATCAGAGACAGAGACAGTGATTTTGACGGAGAAAGAAACTTAACTTAGAAACAAAGACAGAGGCACAGAGACATATTAGTATGAAGAGATAGAAGGATGGATGAATAAAGAAAAAAGGCATCTTTTTTTAAACAAAAATTTGCCTTCTAAAGAGCTAGAGATAAACATTTCTGAGCTATCACAAATTCTCTTCCAAAGAACTTAACACGAGAGAGAGCCATAACCAATAAAAAAGTGTGATAAAAGACTTTTCTTGCCCAAGTCTAGAAAATAGGTTGGCAGGAAACATTTGTCTGTTTCCAAAGTAATGGCTAAGACCTGGAGTACAGTACAGTTCACCTTGGAAATCCAGTGGTGGGCCATAGGAGTGTTTGCATTGTCACTGGGTTTGGGAAAGGAACTCACTATTTAGCAAAAATTGCTTGGTAACCTGAAAAGTATTTTTCAAGACAGTAGATGTAGAGCAACATCTCACATAGTATATAAAAATAAAATGAATATGAATTCATGATTTAGACAAAAAGGGTAACATGATAAGTAAATTACAAGAGCAGGGAATATTTTACCTGTCAGATATGTTAATGGAAAAAGAATTCATGAGCAAATGAAAGAGAGAACTTTAAAAAATATAAAATGAATAATTCTGATCATAATTTTAAAAAATTTAATGATTGTGGTGGCTAGGTGGCACAGTGGATAGAGCACCAGCCCTGGAGTCAGGAGTACATAAGTTCAAATCCAGCCTCAGACACTTATTAATTACCTAGCTGTGTGGCCTTGGGCAAGCCACTTAACCCACTTGCCTTGCAAAAAAAAAATGAAACCTAAAAAAATTGAATGGTGAAGATTAATGTAACAAGATTAGGGAAAAAAAGGAGGAAGCAGGGGGAAATTCCAAAAAAATTCTTTGTTAAAGGCCTCATATCTCAAATATGTAGAGAAAGGAGTTGAATTACAGGACTGTAAGTCACTCTTCAATTGAAAAATGTTCATTGATTAGATAAAGCAACTCTGAGGTTTTATCTTATTCCAATCAAATTGAATAAAATGAGAGAAAAGGAAAATGAGAAATGTTGGAAGGGTTGTCAAAATTTTGGAGTACTAATGCACTGATGGTGGAATTATGAACTAGTCCTACCATTCTGGAGGAAAAATTTGGAACTATTCCCAAAATTGCGCATACCATTTTACTCATCACTCAAATATAAAAATTGATAGTTTTTGGAAAAAAATCTAAGAAAATGAATATGAAATGTTGCAAAATTATGTGAACATAAGCATTTATACATTGCACCCAGTAATAACAATAATGCCAGATGATCTATTGTGAATGACTTAGATCTTCTAGGGATTTCAATGATTCAAGACTCATCATGAGCAATGGTATCTACCTGTAGAAAAAGAACTGAAAGAATAAAAATTTAGGTCAACCCACAATCTTTCTTTCTTCCTTTATTTATCTTTTTTGTTTTGTATTGTTGATTTGTGACTTTTATCTCTTTTCTTCTGTTACATAGTTATTATGGCAATATATTACTGCACTTGGTGCAGTAATCTATCAAAATGCTTACATTTCCAAAGGCAAATCAAGGAGGAATGGAGAAAGTGAGAGTTTTTGTAACTCAAAAATTTTTTAAATGTGAAAAATTGTAATTACTAGTAATTCAAGTAAAGGTTGTATTCGAGTTGTATATGATGGGGCAATTCTAAAAACAAAAACTTGTTAGGAACTCTCATAAATGGGTCATGAAAAGAACTAAAAGGAAATATGAGGGAGTCACGGGCTGGTTATGTTGGAACCTTACTCTCATCTGGGTTGAAGAGTAATAAATTGTTCATTTTAAGAGGTTTAAAAGTCATCTGACTTTCTAGAGAAATTGAGGGGAGAGGCTTTTAAAATTAGAATAAGATTAAGGGAATGGAAGAAAAGATAAGGAAGGAATTTTAGAGGGATGGGTAAAATAAGGAATAAGAGGTTAAGAGGAAAAGATAAAGGAATAGGTTTGGGCAAAAAGAGAGTATGAGAAGGAAAATAGTGAGCAAAAATAAGATGGAGCGAAATCTATCCATAGTTATTAGAATTTTGCCAAATCTATAAAAAAAAAAATTGCAATTCATTCCCCAGTTGAAAAATTCTCAAAGGATATGAACAGGCTATTTTCTAATAAAGTAATCAAAACACATATAATCATATAAAAATGCTCTGGAAAGAGAAATGCAGATTAAGAAAGCTTTGAGATAGAATTTTACATCTACCAAATTGCCAAAATTAGGGGTAGAGTAATAATGTTGGAGAAGATATGGAAAATTGAAAAATGAAATAATGCAAAAGTTTTAGAGAACAATCAAGGAATTCAAAATACCTATGTCTTTTGGAAATAAGAGTAAATTGTATACAGTAATAGCAATATGGTTTTAGAGACAAATTTCATAGAATAATTTAATCTACTATAAATACCCAAATTCACTATAAAGGATATAGGGAAGAAAGATACTGTCTGAAGTGAGAGAAAGAACTGAGATATATATATATATCTCATATATGTATATGTATATGTATATGTATATGTGTATGTATATGTATATATATATGTAGATTAATTTTATTTCTACATGCTTATTTCTTTCTAAAGTTTGCCATCTAGGATGGGTGGAAGGAAGAACAATATACATATATATATATATATATATATGATAATTTTGCTGTGAATTTGAAATGATTGGCAAGATGTGCAAAGTAAATTTGTATTTTCATGTACAATATTTTTTTCTTTCACTACCATGGAAATCCTTGTTTTGTATTAGATAAATTAAAAATAAAAATTAAAAATTATGCATATAAAATTTTAAATAAATATGTTAAAATTAGCTTGTAATAATTAATAAAGTGGTAGAGATACAAACTTAATAAATCCATCTCCAGGTTATTTAATTCTAATAAAGCATAAATTAAACTGAAAGGGCAGGTGCTAAAGAAGGGGCAATGATGCTGGTAAGGAGTTAATGAAATTCAGAGAATGATCTGAGTAGTGACATCAGCATTTTTGAGGTCCTTAGTTAAATAGTTATTGCTCTACTTCCAATGACCATTTCCCTCCTACATTAAAAGAACTTAGTTTTTCAATCTCAAATACACCCATCCTGTCATTTTTCATATTTGTCATGGAATTTATCATTTAAAACATATCTGAGAATGTCACTTAAGTAGTTATTAGATTAAATACTTTGTAAGGGAGGGAAGGAGATTTTAATATTTTAATGGGGTATTCCAAGTCACATGACACATGGGAGATGCAGGTCTTATACACTGTGCTATTCCTCCTGATTTACCTGGGAGCTTTGATAAGGACTCTTTTCACCATTGCTGCATGTGTTACTGCCCCACACTTTCAATCTACTATGTATTTTTTTTCTGAGCAAAGTGCCCCTCTGAATATCTGTAACACTGAATATTTGTAATACTTTCTGTCCTGGTAGTCAACTCATTTCCCACCTTGTCTGCACTACTCCAGTTTTCTCCCTTCTCTTCTTTGAAACAACAGTGTTTGTTTTATAAATGACCCTATCCTATGATTGTGGTCACCTTTCACCCACTATGGTATGACATCACTAAAATGCCTAGATGACAGCATGATATCTGTGGGGAGCACTACTCTATAAATCCATGACTGAAGAATGACAAGTATATAATTGTCACTGGCAAGATACTTCAGAGGACATTTTCCCCAAGACAACATGGAAAGCTAAGAAATATGTCTGTAGTATTTTATTTGTGCAAAATGACATGAGAGGTAGCTTAACATAGATAGAAATAGCACTAAAATCATACTCCTCAGAAAACTACTCTCTTAGATATAATTTTACAATGAATGGAATGAAACCATAACAAAGACCCATCCTACAAGTTTTTGTATAAAATAGAAATATGCAAACACCAGACCATTCACTTAGGGCAACACTAACATCATATGAATAAGTGGAGAAAGATCCCCTGAGCAATAGTATATAAGTGTGCTTGTGTTTTTTTCTCTAGAAGCACATATAATGCTTTGACATTTTTCCATCTCTCCTTCCACTCATTTTTATGATGACCATAGCCTTCCCCTACCTATACATTTTTATTCATTTATTTAAGGCAATGGAGTTAAGTGACTTGCCCAAGATCATACAGCTAGGCAATTATTAAGTTTCAGAGACTGGATTTGAACTCAGTTCCTTTTGACTCCAGGACTGGTGCTCTATCCACTGCACCTACCTATACAAATTTACAAATTAATAGACCACTCTACAGGCTATCATTGATTCATATCCCCCCAAATATTTCTATTTCTCAGGGCGAGAAAAAGTAACAATACATTTTGACTTAATTTTCCTTCTTTTTAATTGAGGAAGTTGGACATCATTAATTCTTAAATCTAGAACCACTTATCTCAGTCCATTTTCTGCAAAATAGTAACTCAACATGAATTAACACTCTACCAAGAAAAATCTACAAAATATTTTTAGTCCACTGAAGTAAAAAAAAAAAAAGCTTAGTCTGTAAATTATTAATTATTTATCAAGCACATTGTATGTCCCAAGTTCTGTGCTAAGCAATGGGAATAAATATAAGGCCAATCTCTATGCTTCCTTATGATTCAAATGATGTATAGTTCTATTAATTATGTTTTGTAAATTATACTTCTTTTCTAATACCAATCTAAGATTGTTAGGCTGTAATTGAGGCAAATACTATTTCACTCTGATGTCCTATCTCTAATGAACTCTTGCCATTGAAGAAAAGAAAAATTAGAATCCTTATCAGATTAATATTTTCTCCTATTTCAATTTTCAGTGCTCTCACTCTGGGCATCATCCTGTTTTTTATATTGCCACAGTTTCAATGCGCGTTTTGATAGACATTTGAATCTTTGAGAACTTAATGTTAACTATCGTATTTCTATTTACAAAATAACTGACAGAGCTAAGATGGTGGCATGAAGCTAACATTCTCCTAGCACTTTTTCCTTCACAATGCTAATTGAAATATCTACATATACATTAAATCTACAGATTCCACCAAAAAAGGAAAAGATTGAAACAAGTTTTCAACTCTAGACATCATAGAGGATCTTCAGTGAAGGCCTGTCTCTTTAGGGGTAAAAGGAGAGGTAAAACCCAGCTAGGTGGGAGAACAGGAAAGGCAGCAGGAAGCTTTTAGCCACAGTGCAGTCCAGGTCCCAACATCTTGACAACAGCATAGACCTTTTGAACTTTATAGGAAGCCAGCAGGGCGAGTCCCAACCCCAAGCAAAGCCTAACTCTTGGAGCACTGGTTTAAAAGAAAGGACTTTGTTGGGAACAAACCACTTCATAGCCAGAAGCTGGACACAAAGGAGGAAACAGACCTCTGCAAAGGTAATGCCTGGACTGCATAGACAACATCTTGGTCAATGATAAACCAGGGTTCAGACCCCAGTCCTAGTACAAAAAGCTTGGATCTTTACTCTCTTTACCCCAGGAGCAGGGCTTAAACAATCAAAATGAGAAAAAAAAAACTAAAAGAGTGCTTACCATAGTAAGTTACCATTCAGATAAAGATGATAGCAGTTCCACCTCAGAAGAAGAAAGCAATGAAAAATTACCTACAGAAGTCTGAAAAACATCTATCTATTAATTGGTCTCAAATTCACAAACTCGTAGAACTTAAAATAATTTAAAAATCTAGGAAGAGAGTAAGAAGAAAAATGGAAAAAAAGAAATGAGTGTCTTGCCAGAATATTATGTAAAATTAACTAAAGAAATCAACTCCATTAAAAGTAAAAAATAACCAACTAGAAAAAGGATGTAGCTCTTCAAAAATAAAATCAAACAAGTGGAAAATGAATGCAACTCACCTAAAACTCCAATTATACAACTGGTATGGATATGTAATTCATCTATACCTCAAATCAATCAACTGGAAAGGAAAACCAACTCAGCAAAAAGTAAAATAAGCCAATTGGAAAATAAAATGCAAAAGTTAACTGAAAAAACAAAAGTTTAAATATGAGAATTGGAAAAATTGAAAGCAATGAAATTATGAGACAAAATTCCATCAAAGTACAAATGCTGAAAAATTGAAGAGAATGTAAAGGACCTTTGATGAAAAACAAAGGAAATGGAAAGTAGAGACAGGAGAGATAATTTATGAATTAGTGCACTACCAGAAAGTCTAGATTAAAAAAAATAAACAACAACATATCTTTCAGGATATTATTAGGGAATACTGTCCGAATCTGTAGATTAAAAAGACAAAATAACCATTGAAAGGATACACAGAACTCCTCAAGAAAGAGACTTCAGGATAAAACCTCCAAGGACTATGATATCTAAATTCCAGAATTCTCAAATAAAAGAGAAATTACTGCAAGCAGCAAAAAAGGAGCAATTTAAAATCATAGGAAACACTATCAGACTTTTCAGCTTCACACTGAAGGACTGGAGGACTTAGAATACCATATTTTGTAGTGGAAAGTATCTTGACTTACAACCAAGAATTTATTACTCTGCAAAAATTTAACATATTCTTTCAGGAGAAAAGATGAATGGTCAACCCAAAAGAGAACTTACAAAATTTCCTGAGAAAAAGATCAGAACTGAATAGAGAATTTAATATTCAAATTCAAGGCTCAAGAGAAGCATTAAAAGGTAAATGGAGGGGCAGCTAGTTGGTGCAGTGGATAGAGCACTGGCCTTGGAGTCAGGAGTACCTGAGTTCAAATCCGGCCTCAGACATTTAATAATTACCTAGCCATGTGGCCTTGGGCAAGCCACTTAAACCCATTGCCTTGCAAAAACTAAAACAAAAAAGGTAAATGGAAAGGGATAGAAGAAAAATCCCAACAAATGTTAGCCAAGGACATTTAAATTGTTCTTCCTACAAAGGAAGATATAATACTTATAATTCATGAGAATTATATTTCTCTTAACATAGATAAAGAGATTTGATGTAGAGGATATGGGTATGGTTGAATCTTGTATTTATATTGAAGAGGACAATGGATACATCATTATCTTTGAGATAAGTAACCCAGATGAAAATCTGGGATGCTTACTCTGAACTAAAGTGTCTCACATTTCCTTTGATCTACTTTAAATTCTGGCTTTTTCATAAAGCTTAGCAGTTTCTCTGATGATATGCTGTGCCATCTTGAGTCATACATTAGAATCATTTATAAAGTTCTTAAGAGAGATCTTCAGAATTTTCAAATCCTTAAAGTACTTAGAGACTCTGTAGTTGATTAAATAAGAACTGACTTTTCTGAATTCTTAGGGGTTTGTAGTGCCAAGAGAGCAGAATTTGAGAAACTACTTAGATGCACAGGACATAAAGAGATTAGGAATTGATTTTTATCTTAATCCTTGCTTTAGTTAACCAGTTTTTACATACCATGGTTTGGCAACTAAAAGAGGAGAGTGTGGGAAAGATTATGATAGTTCATGAAATGATTAGGCTTTGCATGATGCTTTGGATTGTGAGAACTATATGTCCATGGAGTATCCTTAAAAGGGATTAAGTTATAAAGTGATTATAATTTGATGTGTCACAAGACTCTTGAGAAGTATATTTCTAATGATATATAAGGGCAAAGGAAACTTAATGACAATGAGACAATGTGACTTTTCAATCCATCAAGTAATCAATCAACCTTTGTTGGAGCTTTGAATGATAGCACTTTGAACCTATCAGACAATCAATCAATTTGAAGCAAAGAGAGACACAAAGTAAAGGTAAAAGGCTGGAGCAAAATATATTATGCTTCATCTTAAGTATAAAAATCAGGGGTAGTAATCTTAATCTCCCACAAAACAAAAACAAGGGTCAATTGCAGGAAACAGAATAAAGAAGGAAATTACATTTTCTTTAAAAGCATCATAGACAATGAAGCTATAACATTATTAAACATTTATGTGACTATGGATACAGCATCCAAATCCTTAGAGAAGAAACTGAGTGAATTTCACAGAGACATAGCAAAATTTTAATAACCGGAAGCCTCAACTTCCTTCTTTCAGAACTAGATAAATCTAACCAGAAAATAAACAAGAAGAAAGTTAAGAAGGTGAATAAAACTTAGAAAACTGATATATGATAGACCTCTGTAAAAAACTTAATGGGGATAAAAAAGAATATAACTTTTTTTTTCTCTGCAGTACATGATACCAATGCCAAAACTGGCCATGTACGAGGACATAAAAATCTAACAATCAAATAAGAAAAGCAGAAATAATAAATGCATACTTTTCAGATCATGTTGCCATAAAATTGTATGTAATAAAGAGTCATGAAAAGATGAACCAAATATTAATTGGAAAGAAAATAACAATTTTAAAGGTCAAGTAGATCAAATAACAAATCATAGAAATAAATCATTTCATCCAAGGAAATGATAGCAATGAGGCATCATATCAATATTTATGGGAATAGGAAAAGCACTTCTGAGGGCAAATTTCACATCTCTAAATGATTATATGAATAAAAGAGAGAAAGAGGAGGCCGATGAATTCAGTATACAACTAAAAAAAGTTAGAAAAAGAACAAAATAAAGACCCCCCAATTAAATACTAAATGTGAAATTCTGAAAAGCAAACCAATGATTATCAAAAATTAAAGCAAGAAAACCATCGACCTAATAAATAAAATTAAGAGTTAATTTTATGAAATAAACCAATAAAATAGATAGAGCTTTGATTAATTTGATTAAATAAAAGAAAAAAGAAAACCAAATTACCAATAACAAAAAATGAAAAGTGTGAACCAACAATCAATGAAGAAGAAATTAAAACGTTAAATTGGATCCTTTTTGCCAAACTGTATGACACCAAATTTGATAACCTGGGTGAAATGGATGAATATTTACAAAATTACAAACTGTCCAGATTAACAAGAAGTGGAAATAAAATACTTAAAATAACTCCTTTTCAGAAAAAGAAATTGAAGAAACCATCAATAAACTCACCAAGAAAAAGACTCTAGGTCTAGATGAATTTACAAGTAAATTCCACCAAGGAACAATTAATTCCAATTCTACATAAACTAATTTAAAAAAAAATAGAAGAAAGATTTAGGCCAAATTCCTTTTATGACTCCAACAATTTTTTGTTAGCTAAACCAAAAAGAAACAAAACAACAAAGAAAATTATAGATCAATTTCTTTAATGAACATTGATGAAAAAGTCTTAAAATAAAATTTTAGAAAAGAGATTATAGCAAGTTATTAATATGATAAGATACTATAATCAGGTAGGATATATATCAGACTGCTAAGGATAGTTCAGTATCTAGAAAACATTCAACATCATTGAAAATATCAATAAAATCCATTTGATTACCTTAATAGATATTGAAAAAAACTTTGACAAAATACAGTAATCCATTCCTATTAAAAACACTAGGGCTTATCGGAATAAATAGCATTGTCCTTATAATAAGCAGTATCTATCTAAAACCATCAACAAATATTATATATATTGGGGATAAATTTGGAGCATTTACAATAAGATCAGGGTGAAAAATGATACTCATTATCACCATCACTATTCAATAGATTATTAGAAATGTTAGGCTTATGGGTGGCTAGGTAGCACAGTAGCGAGAGAACTGGCTCTGGATTCAGTTGGACCTGAGTTCAAATCTGACTTCAGATACTTAGTAATCACTTACCTGTTTGACCTTGGGTAAATCTCTTAACCACACAGCAACAAAGAGAAAAACAAAACAAAAATAAATTTAAAAAAAGAAATGTCAACTTTAGCAATAAGAGAAGAAAAAGAAATTGAAAGAATCAGAATTGTCAATGAGGAAGTAAAGTTTTCATATTTTATAGATGACATGATGATATACTTAGAGAACTGGAGAAAATTATCTAAAAACTTCTTGAAACAGTTAATAATTTCAACAAAGCAGCAGGATAAACTGTTACTTTAAAATTCACATAAATCATCATAACTTCACATAAATTATCACTATATATATATACACAAATTCCAAGAGCAAAAGACAGAAGAAAAATTCCAATAAAAGTAATTTCAGACAACATTACATATTGAGAATATATCTTACAAGATAAACCAAGAAAGGGTATGAACAAAATTACAAAGCATTTCTTACACAAATAAAGTAGATCTAAAAATTGAAAAAATGTCAATTGCTCATGGTTATGTTAGGCTAATATAATAAATAATAAAAATGATAATTCTAGGCAAAATAAATTACTTGTCACTGCAATAAAAATCAAACTAACAAACATCAATTTTACCAATCTAGGAAAAAATAGTAAAAATTCAACTGTAGTAGAAAAAATCGGTCAAGAATATCAAGGGAACTAATGAAAAAATGTAAAGGAAGGTGGCCTAGTTCTACCAGATCAAAAGCTATATTATAATGTGCTGGTTATCAAAACTGCCTGATACTGGTTAAGAAAAAGAGTAAGTGGGGCGGCTAGGTGGCATAGTGGATAAAGTACCAGCCTTGGAGTCAGGAGTACCTGGGTTCAAATCCGGTCTCAGACACTTAAAAATTACCTAGCTGTGTGGCCTTGGGCAAGCCACTTAACCCCGTTTGCCTTGCAAAAATCTAAACAAAAAAAAAAAGAGTAAGTGATCAGTGGATTAGAATACTCTTTCAAAGAAACATTATCTACTACTAAGACAGGAACTCACTATTTGACAAGAATAGTATGGCAAAAGCTAGGCAAAGGGCCAAATCTCATACCCTTTACCAAAATAAGGTAAAAATGGGTAAAGGATTTAGACACAAAGTGTGATACAATAGACTAATTAACTGATCAAAAAATACTCTATCTGTCAGATAGTGGAAAGAGGAGAAATGTATGACCATCAAGAAACAGAGTACATTACAAATCGCAAAATAGATATTTTGATTATATTAAATTAAATTTATTGCATTAATGAAACATGCTGCTTAAATTAGAAGAATTCTAAGAAAGAATTTTCACAGCTAGGCTTCTGATAAAGATCTTAATTTTAAAATATGTAGGGAATTGCATCAAATTTGTAAGGATGCAAGTCATACTCTACTTCATAAATGATCTAAGGATATGACCCATCAATTTTCAAATGAAATAAAGCTGTTTATAATCATATGAAACAATACTCCAAATCATTACTGATTATAGAAATGCAGATTGCAACAACTATGAGATTCTACCTCATACCTAACAGATTAATTAAGATTACAAAAAGAGAAAATGGTCAATGTTGTAGATATTGTGGGAGGATTGGCATATCAATGCATTGTTGGTGGAGTTGTGAATTGATGAAATCATTCTGGAGAGCAATATGTAACTATCCTCAAAAGCAATGAAACTGATACCTTTTGACCTAGCCATACCAATACTAGGCCTATATCTGAAAGAAATAATATAAAATGAGAAAAGCACCAAGTGTTCCAAAATATTCATAGCAACTCTTTTGGTAGTGACAAAGAAATGGAAATATAGGTAATGATTGAACAAGTTATGGTATATGAATATTATGCAATAATATTGTTCTATCAGTAATTATGAATGGACAAACTCTGGAGAAGCATGGAAAGAATTATATAACTGATGCGGAACAAAAGGAACAAAAACAAGAGAATGTTGTAACACATTAACAACAACATTATGAGTAAATCATCCTTGATAGATTCAGCTTCTCTGTGTAGTTCAGAGAGCTAGTATGACCCTGGGAGACTTGCTTTGGACAGTGTTATCTACATCTAGAGGAAGAAAAATAACACCAAACCAAACCAAAAGAACTCCTACAGAATGAATGCTTCATTCATTTAAAAAAAAATTCTCTTACATTTTTCCTTCCTATCTCATGATTCTCTCTTTTCGCTTAATCTACTGCCCCATAGAGGAAATGACAAATCTGTAAACAAGTTAAAAATGTATATTTACAATGTTCATCTGACTGTTCACTGCTGAGGAAAAAGAAGGTGGGAAGAGAGGGTAGAAGGAAATTATATAACTTAAAAATATGCACATACATATGGATGAATGTTGAAAAGCCTTCATAACATCTAATTCAAAAAATAAAATATCAAGTGAAAATAGTCTAGTTACTACGTGATTTTTTGGTTATTTTTTTGTGGAGTTTCTCATTCTTCATTCCTTATTTTAATCATAGCATTTTATCTATACTAATCCTAATTCCCTCAGTGTTAAAGACTGGGTCTCAATATTAGTTTCCTTTAAATGAGAAAACAAGGAAAAGTGTCTTCAGTGTTCTAGAATGATTTCTGAATGGCAAAATTGGGGAAAAGATGCACTCAAAAGGTCATTCAGTTATAATACTTTTATATAAGAGATCCTCTATGTGTCCTACATAAAAGCATTATAATTGAATGACCTTTTGAGTCCATCTTTTCCCTAATTCCCCTCTATGTGGGGACATGAAAGTAGAGTTGTTAGGATGGTGATATCCAGATACCTATGCTAGTCTGACTTTGATCAATAGATCTCCAATACATTATGATATTTTTTTAAAATTTCATTTATTTAAGGCAATGGGATTCAGTGACTTGACCAAGGTCACACAGCTGGGCAATTATTAATTGTAAAAGTCCCAAATTGAACTCAGGTCCTCCTAACTCTAGGGCCAGTGATGTATCCACTGGGTTGCCTAGCTGTCCCAGCATCATAGATTTTGAATAGAAACATTCAATGGCCAGATTTTACCGAGGCAAGGAACTTAGAGGAAGAGTAAGTTTAGAAATATTCAAAATTTTAAGAAAAAATTTTGATTATTAAAAGTTTTAGTGCTTTCCAAGCAGGTAGGGCAGTCATTTCTTTCCTGGCTGGTGTTTACCCAGGAAGAAATACTGAGCATTTGAGCCTGAAAGTGATATTGTTCCTCAGTGATTTCACTCAGCATTGATAAATAATGCTCCTTCTTCTCCATGTGATATAATCCAGGAATCATTATATGCAATTGAATTGCCAAGGAATGGCTGGTTCTGCATTCAACGCTAGACCTTGAGTAACTTTCAATTGTCATATTCCCTTAATATCTCTGACATAAGACCTTGCAAAGTTACTACAGTTACTGATGTCAGCCATTAGTCCTACTAGTGGAGCTTCTTCCATATTGTCTCTGACTCAGTCTCCAATCCTATACCACAGGTATCTCTTTGCAAAATCCAAATTTTACTTGGTATGGAAGAATTGTTTTCTCAGCCACTCCAGGATATGGTCTAAAGAGTTATTTTTTTTTTTTTTTAGTTTTTTTTGCAAGGAAATGGAGTTAAGTGGCTTGCCCAAGGCCACACAGCTAGGTAATGATTAAGTGTCTAAGGCCTCATTTGAACCCTGACTGCAGGGCTAGTGCTCCATCCACTGCAACACCTAGCTGCCCCTAAGGAGTTATGTTTGATTTGTTTGGAAAGAAATACTTGGAAAGCTCAGGTGAGTGCTCTCACTACCAAGTTGACTCTGTCTCTATAAGTGTCCTGCCTTCTTTTTGAGGTATAAGCCTCTCCCTCAATTTTTTTTTTTGTCTAAGGGTTAGATTTGACTTCAACTAGCATGGTGCTTGGAAGAGGAAGAAAAAGTGAAATTTTTAACATAAAAGAAGTTTCAATCATATTTCATTCATTGCCAATCTCCTTAAGCAGTAACTATTGTCTGCTCCACAAAAAAAAAAAAACAAAAAAACAAAAAACTGAATGGGTTTATTTAGAGTCAGGCAAATTGTTCTCAATTTATGAGGTCACTGCATGATATACATCAAAATAATGAAATCAATAACAACAAAAAATAAATAGATAGAAATATAACCCTGTCTGAGAGAAAAAATCAAGTGAAAAATGCATTACAATAAAAATTCCTGGGGACAGAGCCAAGATGGCAGTGGGTAGGCAGGAATTTCTGAAAATTCATTGCCCCCAAATTCCAAAAACCATAACTTTATGACTCTAGCCAAAATTTGGATGGGAAGAACCCATAGAAAGACTGAGTGAAACAATTTCCCAGTTCAAACAACTTAGAAATTGCACAGGTGTTTCACCAGGACCGGTGGTTGGAAAAAAGCCACCATCACAGCAGCCCAGATGAATGACAGGACCCTAGAAGACATGGACAATTTTGCCATCATCATGGAATTTTTTCTTATGGAGTTTTCCAGCTCTTGAGAGCTGCAGGTCTTACAGGCTATTCTTTTCTTGCTGATATATATTGAAGCCCTGGTGGGGAATCTCTTCATTATCACTGCCATTGTCACTGAGTCACACCTTCATTCTCCAATGTATTTTTCCTGAGTAACTCATCCTTCTTGATTCTTGGCTTCATTAGTCACTGTTCCCAATTTCATGGAGAATTCCCTGACAGGTAAGAAGTCCATTTCTCTTCTTGGCTGTGCTGCTCAGGTATTCTTCTTCATTTTCTTTGCTGCAACAGAAATTGCTTTGCCTGCGGCTACATCCTATGACCACTTTGTGACCATCTGTCACCCCTTGAACTATGGGGTGACTGTGACACCACTGTGCTATCTTTGAATGGCAACTGGTTCATGGGTCAGTGGTCTCATCTAACTCAGTTCTACACATAGGGATTATGTTCTATTTGCCTATCTCAGGATCTAAGATTATACATCAATTTTTTAGTGATGTCCCTCATGTCTTAAAGTTATCTTGTGGCATTCATGATACTGATTATGTATTATGATTATGAAATCTGTCTTACCTAGTTTGAAATTGCAATGTAGACTTCAATATCTGATCCAAATGATGATTAACATAGGCATATTGACCTGCTTCATTTATAACTTGGGCTAGTTTACCTCTTCAGGGTAACCTGCTATCCCCAACTCCAGCCTACAGATTCATCTTATTTATATCAGATTTAACACAGATGCAGAATTGTTCTGAATTCCATTGTAGCTTCCAAAACTCAAGCTAGCCATTAGTCTCAGAATACTTTTTTAGCTAGATTAAAGGCCTTACCCCAGTATACCCTACTTGCATGATCTTTTCAACATAAATTAGCATTTTATTTCTCCTTTTCTAACACATAATTTTTATTGTATTTGTATCTTCTTCACTTAAGAAACTTTCAACTCTTTGAGACTAAAAAAGAGTAATTACATCTGATCAATATAGCATCCCTTGTTTCCCCCAGTGTGCCCAGATCAAGATTAATAAGTGCTCCTTATATTGAAAATGTGATTTCAGGCAATAAAAGAAGCATAATTAGTGGAATTAACTTTTTTTTAAACATGGCAATTGCATGAACAAGATATGATTTTATTTAAAGGATTGCATGTTGTTTATCTAAGTACAATATTATTTTATCATTTGTTTTGTTTTGTTTAATTGTATGTTTGGGGTCCGTTGGTCTTAGCACAATTCTTCATCTATATTATGTACCTACTGAATGTGTCTTTAATCTGAATCATGATTTGGTTAAGATATTCTTCAGACAAGAACTGCTACATGGCACAGTGGGCAACTCTATTTAGGCCCAACATATTGCTAAACAGACTCAGAATATCAAATAGCTTTTCTATTCAATCACAAGTAGACTTTATACCTTTGACTAAATTGTCCTAGCCACCTGCCCTCGATTTTAAAATAAAGAGCTCAAAGTGAATAATAGACACAGTTGCTCCCAGAACTCACGTTGCCCGATTCCTTAATTGTTTTGTTTTGTTGTTTTTCTTTTAAATATTTGTGTTCCTAGTTAGATTTTCTTCTCAATTCAATCTTTAGGATTTCAGGGGCAAGTTATGATTTGCAATCCTATGTATCTTCGCCTTCCCCCCACAAAAATATCAATTGATAAATTATTTTTTGATTTTTAAGTCATTTATATAATTTTTTCATGTATGTATTCACTGAAACCTTTTCAAGTGGTATCACTTTGGTCATAAGAAAATATATAAGCCATCAAACCTAGATGATAGAATTCTATATTCCACATTTACTAATTTTGAGACTCTTTTTTTACCCTGATATTTCATTTCTCACTTTTACCTTTTCACAGGCTTCCTATCACAAGCAGGAACTTCCTATCTCTCCCAGGCCTCTTGAAACTCCAAGCTGTACTTGCTGAAAAGCTATTCAGTACTTGCTTATAAAAGCTATTCTCAGTACTTGATGAAAAATATTCAACCAAATATTGTTTATGAAATGAATAAGATTTTGAAACTCAGACAAGTGAGGACAAAACAGAGCAGATAACTATAAGTTGAAGTTAGCAATCAATATTGATTGATTTTTCTCTGCCTAGAACTCTAACAAAATCCCAATATATCTTTTTCATATGCAAACTTATATAAATAGCATATATTCATGGTAGGAAGATGTGTTTATATAGTTATAATTATGTGTATGTGCAACTATGAGTGAAATCAAGAAATCAATAGAAATCTAAATAGATAAAAAATGAAAATGTAGGAGAAAATGAGAGAAATACAGGGAGAGACAGAGTGAACCAGAGAGAGGGAGATATAGTGTGGCCTCCTCAAGCAAGAGCAGTCTTTGGAATTAGGTAGTCCAGATTTAAAGTTTTGACTTCTCTACATGCTGATAATAAGACGATGGGCAAATCATTTAGTCTCTTAGTAACCTAGGCACTTTTAAATTCTCAAAATGACACAGCAGGTCGTCTACATTGGAAAAAAGTAGAATAGGTCATTTTTTTCAAAAGAATATTTCCCTGCTATGGTTATTGACCTGTCTAAATCCATACATAAAAATGTGTACTTGAATCATTTGTAGATTGTTGCAGAAATTGCTATAAATTTGTGCCCAGAATCCTTCTTGGCCCCTCCCCAATACCCATTCACACTGAAGGGTTGAGTCCTCAAGAAATGGCTACTAATAATCTTGTCAGAGTTTTGGGAATTGGAGAGCTAGAAGACTGATAATCATGTTAATTCAAAAGCCCTGATAATGTGCTTCACTATCAAGAAGGCAAAGACATGAATTGTTGCTGAATATGTGTGAATATGTGTTTGTGTATGATCCATGTTTACAGTTATTCATATGCATTATTTCATTCTGGTTATCATGATCCTAGTTAATATTTTATTTATAATACTATATATACATGTGTATTTGAATAAACTATTCTATTTCCTTTGGTTAATAATTTTAAAAAACCCAAATAATTTAAAAAACAAATTAGAAAAAGCAAACATTGATATATGTATGTTTCAATAATTAAATTATGTGGTATGTGTATGTATCTGTATGTGATAGATAAATGCATATAGACTTGTCTAGAATATAGATGTTTATTTACATATTGGTGTGTATATATTTGCTTTCACAGATATACAGATATTAACATACATATTTGATATGTCTATACCTGGAATATAAGAGACATTTGCATATTCTTTCTCAAATTCAAGAAAATATCTACTTCTTCATACTTTTGACCATGTTTCTGTAGATAAAAAATAGCCTTACACTTTGCCATATCTTTCTGGTTGTTCTCCTTACCTCCTCCCCCATTTCAGTTAATCCTTTACTCAGCTATCATATTGTCATTCCAAAGAACAGATCTGACTAAAATAACCTCATTTAATAAAGTTGTTAAAAGCATCCCTCATATATTCCTCATTCCTATGACCCAAAAATGACCCTCACAGTACTGACTTTCATTCCATTAGCAGCTATATGCATTTTGCATATATTTATGTATATTTGTATATATTTACATAATTTATTTACATATATAAATAGATATACCTATATAAATAGATATATCTATATTTACATACATATATTTACATAAATACAAATTCTATCTACTATCATTTAATTAATGTCTGTATGTGTATCCACACAAACACACACACACACACACACACACACACACACACAGAAACACACAGAGGTTACTAATGATAGGTAGTTGGCCCCCCAAATATCCCTATTTTTCTAATGTTTTTAATTAAATATATTATGTTGATATTCATGTATATCCCTATATACATAAAGGCATATATAAGTGATTGGACAGGTAGATAGAAAGACATATATAATCTCTGTTTACTCTATATATTTTCCCATAAAGACCAAAGTCTCTCCCTTAAAGAACACTTAAAGGAAACCAAGGTAAGTGTTCTCCCATTTTGGACAAGAGTGAAGACTATATGGAAGATCTGCATGGACTACAGAAGTCCTAATGACGGTCTAAAATTAAAGGGTAAACTTCTTTCTCCATGTTATTAAAAAGGGACCTCTATTTTAACTAATTATACTCAAAGGAAAGGTCGGAGAATCAGTGACTAATAAGGATGAGATTAGAACCTTGACTCCTCTGGGGCCCTCAGGAAACATTTCTCCAAAGGACATTGGACAGTATATAACTATTTGTCTAATGTTCATCAAATATTTGAGTAAATCTAGTAGCTTGACATGGTATAATTTCAGTTGCTTTTGCCCTCTGATGTTCCAAATGAGAACAGATTCAATTTAGTTCACATAGAGATAAATTTTGTTTGCTGTTTAGTTCCAGTGATTTGGTGAGGTGAAAAAAAAATCACATACTTTGGAAAATTGAAATGCCATAATTTTTCCACCAGATATTTTATTTTTTTTTGATATTCCATTTTTAGGGTTTTTTTTGCAAGGCAAATGGGATTGCCCAAGGCCACACAACTAGGTAATTATTAAGTGTCTGAAGCCAGATTTGAACTCAGGTGCTCCTGACTCCAGGGCTGGTGCTCTATCTACTGTGCAACCTAGCCGCCCGTTGATATTCCCTTTTTAATGGTCAATTTATTTAGTTAATCAAGTGGGTGTTAAAAATCTTGGGTTTGATCTCTGCAAATGGCATTACCATTATAAGAGAGATATTATTGTGGAACTGACATGAATTAAATAAAACTACAGTTTAAATCCTTCTTCTAGGATACAGAGGCTTCATAATTTATCGTCCCATAATATAATACCTCTAGCATATCACAGAGTTTGTTTAAGGCAGCACATGGTATTTTAAAAATACTTGGCCAATAGTGCCAAGATAGATTGCCTAATATTATTATTGAACTACCATCCATAATAAGGTTTCACTTCTAACTCAGGTAACTTCAGATATGCTGATTGGGATAAATTGTACAGATTTCGATCAATGGGGGATAAAAATCTGCTCTGTCTCTCTCTCAGGGTTATAGGTAAATACATACTGAAAGAATTCCTTTGAAGAAAGTGTTTTGAAAAGTCTAATTTATAAACATATGTTGTGCTAATTAAACAATTGCTATAAATCTTAACATTATAATGAATATTATCACTAACATTGCTATTTAACAGGCAGCAAGACAGGAGCGAAAGAAATGACTCTATATGAAGAAAGACCTAGACTCAAATCCAGAAAGTGACAGAAACTCTTTTGTGCCTCTTGCAAAATCACTTAACTTCCCAGGGCTTGAAGGAACTGGAACTGATATTACTTGGGATTGATGAATTTGTAGGAGAGATGTTTCTTTCTTTGTATTTTCATCTTTTGATAAAATGATAGATCAGGTGAAATATTATTATTATAGAATGAATATCATATATAAAGTTTTCACAAGTCCTATTATGGCCTTTTGAAACAGTCTGTTTGTCTCTCTTATGCGGTGAACAAGAATAGGTTGGTTTATGGTCCATGTAATAAAATGCTTCTATGCTCTCCTTTTCAATTTGTTTTTCTCTACTTATATATACACCATGCCACTCTCTTTGGGTGGCAATTGGTTCATGGGTCAGTGGGATCATCTCTTCAACTCTCCATACAGAGAAAATGTTCTGTTTGCCTTTTTCTGGATCCAGTATGATCCACCATTTTTTTGTGATATTCCCCATGTTTTGAAGGTCTCTTCTTCTGAGGTTCACTACACTGGGTATGTACTTCTTGCCAGCAGCACAATTTTGGTTTTATTCTGCTTTGTTTTTTTTTTTTAATTGTATACTATTCTTATATCTTCTCAACTGTGTTTAAAATGCCTTCTGTGGAAGGACACCGCAAAGCTTTAACTACTTGTTCACCACAAGTGATAATCTTCCTCTTATTCCTTCTTGCTGGCTTGATCTCAGTTTTGGGTCCTCTATCAGACACTTCACCAGTCCAGAATCTCCTGATGTCAATGACCTATCCAATTCTTCCTCCGTTCATGAACTCTATTATTTATAGTCTGAGGAACATGAAAATCAAGCTTGCGCTGGGGAGGATAATGAAAATTATCTTTTATCCCAAAAAGGAAATGTCCATCTTTGAGAAAATAAAAAATACAAAAATGTATGAATGAGATATTGTATGCAAAAAGGTAACAGAAGAAAAAAATAAATTAATGGTTAATGTTTTATCCACAAATAAAAAATAAAACTACATAATAGTGAGTTTGGACAATCATTTCATTTCAACAAAGGAATCATTCATTAAAATTATTTGAGTTTAGATAAATCTTAGGGGACCCTATAAACCCATAACACTATTTAATAATTCATTTGATTGTCTACCTAATAAAGTATATAAAAGCCAGTCTACAAAATGAGAGGAATTTTAATTGTTTTCAAAGGATGAATTTTTTTGAATAATTCTGAATGATTGAAGGATATTCTTTTAAAAACTAACTTTGCCTTCTCAATTAAATTTCTTTATAGCTTCTTCTTAGGTGCCCAAAGTGAATGGTACTACCCTTAAATGTTCACAATTTATTTCTATGTCAAAATTTAGTTCAGTTGTTACTGCCTTTATGGAGACTTCTATGTTCCCCCTTAACAAATATTTTTTAATGCATTTGCTAACAGAGTATTCAAATTTCAGTTTTAGCTTATGCAGTACGTGCTGGGGGCTGTTCAAGGATGCTTTATGAACTGTTTTCCCGTAAACAAGTTGTTAGCATTAGAGAATGTGAGGGAGCAATTAACAGAGGCAATATGATCCTCAGGTGATGAACAAATTGCAAAGTTGGGCCTAGCTCTGTTACTTTTACCCTTAGAACTTCTTTAACTGATGAGTCCTTCACATAAGCTTGATGAAATTAGAAGGTCCTTCAATCATTATTCTTTTGTGGTCTTCTAAAGAGTGACATGAAATTCCCTACAAAATCATTTCAGAGAGGAGACAACCTTGAGGTATGTGCTGAACTCTAGTATTTAAGCAGGATCTAACAACTGGAAAACAGGCCCATTCTTGAAGGAGAATATGTTCTTAGAAGTACAAAAAATGGAGTACATGTGGATTTCTGTAATTTTTACTCCTTCTAATTAGCTAATGGTGTTCTATAATGGAACAACGGGCCAAAGGGGAAACATCATGTCTAGCAAAGGATAGGTTCAGAGAGTGTGGGCTGAGGACAACTCTGCATTAGACTTCTGTGAGTGAAGAAGAAACCAGCCTTTCCTCTTGGGAGATGATTTAAGAATAGGAAAAGGCTCAGGAAACTGAGGTCACTAACTTCTCAGCAGACACGTAGCTACCATTTAGAAAATGAAGTTGAGGGAGCCAGCTATTCCTGAGAAGTGGGTGGCCAAGAACAAATGTTTTTCCAAAGAGCCATGCCTCTATTACTTTATTCTTTCTGTGCAAATTCAATTCCCCACCCCACCCCCAAGTTTTACACAGTTGTTGGAGTGTGAACCTCAGATTCAGTGATGAGTAAATTCCTGTACTTTGAGCTAATTATGCTTGAGTCTTCTAAGTCAACAAACTAGAATGTGTTCTGGATGTCAAATTTTAAAACTCTGATCACATGGAACATCTTGATCCTTGAGCAATCATCATTTCAGAGACTTTAATTCTGCATTTGGAGAATAATAAATTGAAGTATTATGATTATATACAAGGTTACTAAAGTGAAGAGTCCTTATCTTAATTGTCTCTATTAATCACGTTCCTCTTCTTTTGCATGATAATTTTTAAAGTTATTATTTATTTTAATTTTTATTCTGGATCTCTCTTACTCGGGTTGAAAATACAATGTGTCTCACAAGTCAGACTCAAGTGATGGTTAACAAGGAAGCTTCTCCTGTTTCATTTCTAACTTGGGCCAAATTGCCTCTCCAGGGCAGCCTAACCTTCCAAACACCATTCTAGAGGCTCTTCATATTGGTACAAGATTTAGTTCAGATGCTCAGTTGGTTTGAACTCTACTGTAGCTCATATCTTCACAGTTCGGGGTAGTCACCTTCTCATTACCAAGTCAAAGGTCCTTGCCCCAACAGAACCTCCTTGCATGATCTTTTTTCTTCTGATTAAATAGAGCACTTTATTTGTGCTACTCTAATACTGAATGATTGGATCTTAGTCTTATCTTTGTATGTGTCTTATTCACTTATGAAACTAAATACAAAATGTGGAATTCAAAATCTTAAAAATAATAATTGATTAAAACTGTCTTTACATGTAAAAATAAAATGAATAATTTAATTTGTTTTAAATCCCTGTAGTGAAATTTATCAAATCTAAAACTTGTATCTTTGCTCTTGAACACCTTAATAAGTGTTTTCTATATTGAAAAATTTATTTCTTGGAAGAATAAGGACATAATTTGTGGCATTTAACTTTTTCTTTCTTTTTTAAATTTGGTTTTGTTGTATTGTCTTCTACCATAAGGTAATTGCATTTAATTTAAATGTTTTCAAATTGTTTTACAAATTCTACTATTAATATTTTTGTTAGTGAGTGTATAATTTTATCCTATTTTATAGTCCTCTGATCTTAGCAAAATTCCTCACCCATTCCAAGTTCATCCTGAGTGTTTGTTTACTTTGAATCATGAATCAATTAGGAAACTCTTTAGATGATACATGCTGTATGACACAACAGGTAATTCTATTTTGGTCCAAAATAGTTTTGATAGGCTCAGAAACCCAATTAGATTCTAACCTCCAATTTAGTCACAAGTAGATTTTGAGCCTGAAGAAAGTTTTCATTTTGCTCACTTGTCTTCAACTTCAAAATGAAGTTCTTGAAGTGAATAACCACCAAAGTCCCTCCCAGAATTCATTTTTTTTCCATTCCCTAAATTTTTGTTTTGCAGTTTGTTTTCCCATTAAATTTATGGGTTTAGTCTGATTTTTTCCCAATTCAATCCTCAGCATTTCAGGAGTCATTGAGTCCAGCCAGGTAATGTTTGCAGCTATACTTCCCTCAACCCTCAACTACAGCAATGTTATATGTGATTTTTTTTTTAAATTTTAAGTTATTAATCCAGCATTTTTTTCATTTATGAATTCCTTAAAACTTTTCCACATAGTCTGGTCTCATTCATAATAGTCCCTGGAAAATGATACATTATCAAACCTGTATTCTATCTTTCACCCACACTGAACTGCTGTTTGATCCTGATATTACATCTACTATCTTGAAGTTTCCGCAGGATGCCTCCCAAAGAAGAAATTTTCCTCCCCCAGGCCTCTTGAAATCTCAAGCTGCTTTCAGTGATCTCCTACCATACCCCCTCTTTCCTGATATGTTGTCATTTCTTTCTTCTGCATGGATTATTGATAGTTTCATTGTATGAGCTTCCTATTAATATGCTTTTGTAGATGTTCTCTTCTACCAGTACAATGTTAACATGTGATGAATCAGGGGTTATACTGGTTTTTGTTTTTATTACAATCACATGTACTTAATAATCTTTGTTGGATTATTAATGATATGAATAATCTTTGATTTTATTTTTATAACTATCTCCACTTTCATATGATATTCCTTCACAATTTTATAGAAAATAATTATTAAAATTGGTATTAATTTTTCTATTTATGTGATTATTTATTTCCTTTTCTTTGGTTATCAATACTTTTGCCTCCATGGATCTCATTTTTTTTTATTTAATAGATCCTGAGTCAGATTGTCTTAGTTTTGTTTTATACTTGGCTTTGGCCTTTCTATTCAGCCAAATAGGGGTTAGATGAAGTTGTTTTCAGAAATTCACAGATTTTGACAAGTCCAAAAAAGAGGAAAACATGAAATCCGTGGAACCTTGTACTAGTCACTGACCAGTGAAGAACTGAAACTGTGCTAGTGGAAGGAATGTTCAAAAAATTTTAATTTTGGACCCTGTAAATCCTTGTAGCACTATAATTGTTCAGGGCCTGAGATAAGCATGGCAGAATATTGAGTTGTCTCCCAATTTCAGTGCCTTTAAGAATAAGAGGGAGAAGGAAATAAGATGTGATGAATCTGGTATATTATGATTTGCTATTCGGATATTTTTTGTTTCTTTATTACTTCAACTCAAATTTGTCTTTTTTATCATATGCATTTTCTGTGATAGTGGAAATAAAAGCTTCTCTGCATCTTCTATCTATTGCTTCTGTTAAATGGTTAATGAGGGCTATGGGTGTGAACCAACCTTGAAACTTTATTTTCAATATTGCTCCATAGTAAAACTATAGGGTGCGGGCATGAGCCAAGGAAAGACTTTGACCCTTTGAATTCCTTTAATAAAATTGATTTTGGTCTCTGTGAATTCATCTTTTGGTACCTTATGGCACGGTTTAAAGTTATATTTTAGTAAACACTAAACCCCTCCTCGTATACATATCCCAATCCTCTCACAATCTCTGCAACATTGATCTTTTTCCCTTTTTCTCATCTTAGCCAAGCTGATAGGTGTAAGGTGATATCTCAGAATGCTTTAATTTACATTTTTCTAATCAATATTAATTTGAGCATTTTACACATGGTAATATCTATAGCTTTAATTTCTTCATTTGAAAATTGTCTATACACTTTGACCATTTATCAATTGTGCAATGAATTGCAACCTAATAAATTTGATGCAATTCTCGATATATCTTAGAAATAAGACTTTTATCAGAACTTCTGTTGTAAGGATTTTTCCCAGCATTCTACTTTCCTTCTAATTTTGGCAGCATTGATTTTATTACTGGAAAATGTTTTACTTAATATAATCAAAATCAATCATTTTCCAAATTTATATTGGACTCTACTTCTTCTTTGGTCTTAAATATATCCCATTTCCAAAGATCTGATAGAATATTTCTTGGTCAATTAATTTTTCTATGGTATCACCCTTTATGTCTAAATCCTGTATACATTTTGCCCTTAGTTTGATATAGGGTAAGAGATGCCTGGTTGTTGTCATACTATTTTCCAATTTCTAATGATTCTTGTCAATCAGGGAGTTCTTATCCCAGAATCAAATGTCTTTGGGTTTGTCAAACAGCAGATTACTGTAGTTACTCACTGCTATTTCTTTTGAACATATCCCAATCCACTGATCCATTCCTCTGTTTCTTAAGCAGTGCCAGGAAGTTTTGATGACTTCAGCTTTACAGTATAATTTTAGATCTGGTAGAGCTCTGCCAAGGTCTTACAAGGGGTTATGACTATCCTCCTTGCCTGGGGTCTAAGCACTAACCTTTGCCCTTGAACTGGAGGGAAGAATCCCTGCTCTGCTTAGGCAGTAAACTCTGTTGTGCTTCTTTTCCTCTTCCTGGAAATGCAACCCATATCAGAGTATGGGCAAAAACAAGAGTCCTACCTCAGTGATAGCAAAGAGATACCAGTAATCTCCTTTTGATGGCTTTATCATCCATCAGCTGCATGCTTTGGAAGAAGCTGTCACTGCTGTTTTCTTGGCTCCCAAGATCTGTTCCTGGACTACTGGGATTCAAACTATGGTGTTGAGGTCTGTGCTGGACTATGCTCCAATATCATCCTAGGGCAGCAGACCTTCCCTTATGATACTGCACATTGTCTTGGGCAGGGAAATTGTTTAACTCAGTCTTTTTTGTGGGTTCTTGCACTCTAGAATTTGGTTAGAGGCATTATTTCAAGGTATTTGTAATGTTTCGGGGAGAGCTTGGGTGAGTCCCTGCATCTACTCCACTATCTTGGCTGCCCCTGAACCAGGTATAAATACATATAAGAAATAATTTCCAAATAAATATGAGAAATTCTGTCCAAGAATTGATGGATCCAAAATTTGAGAGGGACTGAACAAAAAGGACCAAGATCAAAAATCAATAATCTACTATATACTGTTCTAAGTAATAGATTTCACACAAATCAACAGCAAAAAAAGTAACAGAAACACTATACCAATAAGAACCAATGGAATTAAGTTGCACAAACAAGAAGAAAAAATAGCTCATTTGTCTTTAGTCACATTTAATCGTGCTAAATCTCCTAATTCTTTGAACTGTCCTTATGTGAATCATTTACTAGACTCCTTTTCTTCTTCCTAAACATAAGAGAGATTACCATACATAATGTTACATCTTTAACAGATTCACTGAAATCTCATGTTAGCATCACTTTTTCCCTTTTCTTCCTTAGGGATTTCTTCCATGATCATGGTTTTATCTGTCATAAGTTTTAGGCTCATTCTCAATTTTGCATAAATGTATGAGCAAATACAATTCACTACATTATTTTGTTTAATATCATGAAATAACAATAGTCACAAGGGGGATACGCTAAAATATAAACTGTGTCCAAGACAGAGGCACATTCAATTAAAAGAGATTTCTAGGAGAGGGAGTTGAGGTTATTCTTAGGATTTTTAGGACTTAACTCTTCTGGCAGCCTTCTTTGGGAATTCTGTCCACATGAGTGTATTTTATTCTCTTCCAAATCCATCTCTCCTCAAATTCCCATTTCTGTGAATGTCATCGCATTATTTGAAGTCATTGTTATGTATGAATTTCACTCATCTAGGATTCTCAATCCCCTCTCAATAGGAAAAGGTTTCCCAATCTTATTTCATGAATATACTAGTTATTGCTTTTGTTTACTTCCATATTCAATTTTACATTGAACATCATCGTCATCATCATCATCATCATCATCATCATCGTCATCATCATCGTCATCATCGTCATCATCGTCATCATTGTAAGAATGTTTTATAATACCTATAATGTGCTAGGAACTCTACTAAGTAATTTAAAAATATCACATTTGGTTCTCCCAACAACCCTGGGAAGTCCATCCTATGAATATCCCCATTTTGCAATTGAGATAAGCAAAGTTAAATGAAGTGTCTAAGGTCATTCAGTTAGTAAGTGTCTCAGGGGACAAATCCTCCTGACTGCTGATCTTTTGTTGCGTGTACTTAGGTCATTTCTTACTTTGATATGACCAGCCCCCTAAAATTTAACCTGTCTCTTGTCTCCTCATTCCCTTGTCCATCTACTATATGGCTGCTAAATTTATGCACCCCAAACCCAGACCTAAACATTTCACTCCCTTATTAAAAATCTTTAATGTTTTCCTCCAACCTTTAGAATATAATGCAATGTCTTCTGTCCAACTCAAATAGCCCACCATATATAGTTCATTTTGGGGTGGCTAGGTGATGCAGTGGATAGAGCACTGACCCTGGAGTCAGGAGTACCTGAGTTCAAATCTGAACTCAGACACTTAATAATTACCTGGCTGTGTGTCCTTGGGTAAGCCACTTAATCCCATTGCCTTGCAAATAAAAAGAAAATAATATAATTCATATCTATCTTTAGAATCTGATTTCATATTAATTCCCATTAAAATTAATATACATATATATATATATATATATAATTTAAATTAACTTAGTCAGTCTGTAAGCAAGCATTTTTTAAGTTCTTACTATCTGTCAAACACTGGAAGATATTTTGAAATAGAAATGAAAATAAAAAAGAGCTGATTCATTTCACATATATGTAATGTAAAGGTCAGATTTTCTCAGAGGACAATCACTATTAATTGAAAGAGTTGTAGCAGAAGAAGCGACCTGTCAAAAGCTTAAGGAAGACAGTGGGGCTTGAGGTGACTCTTTAAGGAATCAAGGGAAACTAAGAGGTGAAATTGATAAGGGAGTACTTTGAAGATAGGTAGAAAAGCCAGTGAGAGTGTTCAGAATCTGGTGATGGGATTTCCTGTGTAGCATCATCTGCTCCTTTTAAACTGATGTGGTAGCTATTCTATAAAGTGAAATGGCAATAATCATTACAATTCTTTTTCCCATGGTAGCTACCATGCCACCTAGTCTTTCTTCTTACCTATGCCCTGCATGCACATTAGCTTGCTTCCAAGTTCAGCTCATTCTTTCTGTCCTTATAGCCAATCATTTTTATCCTTTCAGTTACTGGAATACACTTCCTCTTCAAATTATTTTTTCAAAATACTTTATTTAATAGACATGAATATTACCTCTTTTATGGCATTGTCATGCTATGTCTTTCCATTTTACTATCAATTTCTGAAAGCATTAAATGTTTAATTGTTCATTTTTTTGCCTTATGAAACATGATTTTTTGTGAGGTTAAATGATTCAAATTATTTCTTATCTTATTTTACACCTAACTGGTTTCCTTCAGAATTAATCCAGAATATTCTTCCTGTATAACTTAAACAAGCATTCATCTCTTAACACTTAACCATCTGGCAGGACCTATAGAGATACTTATATCGATAATTGTAGATATAAGTTCTATATAGTATAGTATCTAAATAGTAGAAAATACATCACATTATCATATTACATCATATCATTTACAATATATTACATCACATTCTATCACCTTACATTACATTACATTACATCATACCACATCACATGACATCATCTTATCATTTACTCCACTACATTGTAATAACTTCCATTACATCACATCACATTACATTATATTTATTATGTTATATTGTTATGCTACATTATGTTACTCTATGTTTCATTACCTTATGTTACATTCCTTATATTACATTTTATCCTATCCCAACTTTTTCTTGTCCTTTACATTACATGTCATATCAAATGATCATAAAATATCATATTTTATATATATATATGCATGCATATTTTAAGTTAAACATTCTATTTCATTTGGGAACTAATTTAAAATAATTTAGAATATATTTATTTATGTTTTAAATATACATAATAAAGCTATTATGTGTAAATATGTATATGTATGTGGTTTTCTATACATGTATGTGTGCATATATGCACATGGAGCTTACTATTTTAATCCATACACACATAGATGTATACATATGTTTTGCTACAGATACACATATTCTTTGCTAACGTCAAACAGAATGTTATTTGAGAGCAGTGATTATTTTTATGACAAAAATAAATCTTATTGAAATTTTCTTCTGATTGTTATCAAGGCCTTGTTTCTCCCCACTCTGGTTCATTCTTCCCTGAGATATCTTGTCTTCCCAAAGCACAGATCTGACCGTTTTGTCTCCATATTTAATAAACTCAACAGAAGGATCTATATGGACAAAAATGTTTGTCAGTTTTTCAAAAGAAAATTACTTTTATGCCATTAGAGCCATTATGTATTTGTATAATTTGTTTTGACCCAAAACTTATTATACTTTAATTAGAATATGTAGATATGTATACAGACACACATACCTTTAAACATGAAATGATAGTAGATTTTTGGATCCCCAAATGTGTATAAAATAACTATATTATATTTGTATACTTAAAGATACATGCATAGATAGATGGATAGATAGATAAATTCATAGGTAGGTCATACTTAGATAGACAGATACGAGGTTGGCTGGCTACCTTGTTAAAATACCAGACATAGGTTTTCCAAAAAAACTATTTTAGGGAGACCTCCCGCAGAGCAAGCATTCACAAGCAGATCAGAAGAAATGATACCAAGACACCCTAAATGTCTCATTGAAGAACTTTAGAACCAATTGTACAATATGGGAGACACTGCTCCAGGACCATCCAGCACGAAAGGCCTTCATCAATGAGGGTGCTGTACTCTATAAGGCAGGCAGAATTTTATCAGCTCAAAGGAAACATGGCCTTCATAAGTATAGAGTATCCACACGAGGGGTTCACATGAACAATTTGGACCCAACATATGTAGAGCATCCCAAACTCTTAGTGATCCGGTCAGCACAGTCGAACTTCACACTGTAATTTGCTTCAGACAGAGTAATTTTGTTTTAGTCTTCTTTGAATAATGAAGGATAAGAACCAAACCAACTAATCAAGGTAGGCAGAGAGATAGACAAAAATGCATATCCTTGCATACTTAAAAGCTTTTTCCTATGAATGTAAAAATACACTTAAAATATATCTAGTTAAATTGATTTGTATTTTGGACCAGGTCAAAGGCTACATGAAAGATCGTCACATAATACAGAAGTCCTATGTAACCTATAAGATAGAAGAATGAATGTCTTTGTCCATATTAATAAAGGACTTATACATTAGCTAATTATACTCCAGGGAAAGGTCAAAGATTCTGTCACTAATAAGGATGAGTTCATAACCTTCGCTCCTCTGGGGACTTTAGGAAGCCTTTCTCCAAAGGACAATGGGCAATCTATTTCAATTCACCTAATGTTCTTCAAATATTTAAATAAATCTAGTAGCTTCAATGGTACACATTCAGCCCATTTTGCCTTCTGAAGCTCCAAATGAATACAGAATCAATTTAGTGAGTGCAGAGATAATTTTTGAATGCTACCAAGTACCTGTGATTTCATAAGGAAAAATAAATCAAGACTTATTTGAAAAATCAAAATGACACAAAACTTCACTAAGGTATTGTTTTGTTTAACATTCCATTTCTGAAGTCATTTTGTTTAGATAAGTGAATATTGGAATTTTTGTATTTAATCTCTAGATATGAAATTAGCCTTTAAAAAGTCATTATGGTATGGTAGACTTAATTATGAAAATCTGGTTTCAATTACTCCTCTAGTCTAAGAGGACAAATCATTTAACCTCTCTGAGCTTTGATTTCACATTCATAAAATTGAGATAATACCTGCAACATCTCACATGAACCATGAACATTGTATTTTAAAAATTTTTGAAAAATAGAACTGGTAAACATTAATTATTATGTTCTATCCTACATTAATAGATACCATGGGTAGGTCAGGTTAGATGAAGAAGAACTAGAATTAAGAAGAAGAAGAAGAAGAAGAAGAAGAAGAAGAAGAAGAAGAAGAGGAGGAGGAGGAGGAGGAGGAACAAAAACAAGGAGAGAGGAGAGAGAGAGAGAGAGAGAGAGAGAGAGAGATTTTCCCCAATTAAAATGAAAAAGGACAGTCTGATATTCTCAGTCTTTTTATGCCTTTTTCTTTTGCTGCTTTGCCTTGAACACAGAAGCCTCCTATCACCATAAACTGGATTTATATGTGTATATAGGTATAGATATAGATTCAAAAAATTTAAGACAAAAACTTATCGTAGAATTATATGTCAAAATACATGTGGTGATTAGTGTTACTTACAGAAAAGAATACATCAACATCAATTTGAAATAGTAGCACTAAATTTTGGGAAACCAATATTTTTTATAGCAAATCCTTAGTGATTGTTGATATAAAACAGAGGAAAGTGGGAAAAAGTAGCAAAACAGCTTTTAATCAGTAATGAATTTTTGTTACTATAACTAAAAAATAGTGAAATGAGTTCACAAGAATATAGATCCTTAAAGTTTGCAAAGATGTATTTTTTTTTTTTCCTGAAGACTATTCCCATTTCTAATTATTGTCAAAATACTTAAAGGATTCTCAAGGACTTAAAGCAACTTAAAGCAACTATGTCTGAACTAGCTTTGCAATCTGAAGGTCTATTGCAAACTGGCTTTGCCATACACCATCTCTGTTAGACCAAGAACATTCTGTACCTGCAGGAGTATAATTTAAGGAGTTGAACATCGCCCTTTAAATCCAAACTGTTCTGTGTCTATAATCCTGTGGTTTTATTTTTAAAAAAATCTCTTCAAATCATAAGAAATTCACTTTTTCCAGGTTCTCAGCCATTCTTCAGTTGTGTATTAAGAAACTTCTCCCATTCAGCAGAGGTTTTAGGAAAGTCTTTCTGGCCTTTCAAGATGTTTAAACAGACACTAGAAATTTGACATCGTAGAATACAGAAATACATTTGTGCACTGAATACATAGTCTATATATATATATATATATATATATATATATATATATATATATATCTAAAAACAAAAGTTTGTTTTGATTCAGGATGTGCTGTTATCTGACAAAACGCAGTCAATCCAGGGATGACTACTACTACTACTACTACTACTACTAGTGTGTGTGTGTGTGTGTGTGTGTGTGTGTGTGTGTGTGTGTGTGTGTGTGTGTATGGTATAGGGGAAGGTCCTATTGAGTAAGTCAGCTCAAGGAGGGTCCAGATGTACACTGGAGTGAATATTTTCAATTTATTGAATGAATATGTAAAATGGTAAGTGACAGCATGACCTTTTAAAATGGTCTGATGACCTCTCTAACATGGTGAGTCAAATGAATTGAAGTTCATGACCTTTCTATGTAATAAAGGACTTCAATGTTCCTTTTTTCAGAATTTGTTATCCTCTGCTCATATTATTTCAAGATGAGATACAGGACCCTGAAAAACATGAGAAATAATACCATCATAAATGAGTTCTTCCTTACAGAGTTTTCCAGCACCCGAGAGCTGCAGGTCTTACATGCTGTTCTTTTCTTGCTGATATATATGGCAGCCATGATGGGCAATCTCCTTACTATCACTGCCATTGTCACTGACCAGCACCTTCATTCTCCAATGTACTTTTTTTTGAGCAATTTATCCCTGTTGGATCTTGGCTGCATAACTGTCACTGTTCCCAAATTCATTGTTAATTCCCTGATAGGCAATCAATCCATTTCTCTTCTTGGCTGTGCTGCTCAGATATTCTTCTTCCTTTTCTTTGCTGCAACAGAAATTGCTTTGATTGTGGCTATGTCGTATGACCGCTTTGTGGCCATCTGCCATCCCTTACACTATGGGATCACCATGACACCAGTTCACTGTCTTTGGGTGGCAATTGGTTCATGGTTCAGTGGGCTGGTTTATTCAACTCTCCATACAGGGAACATGTTCCGCTTGCCTTTCTCAGGATCCAATATGATCCATCAGTTTTTTTGTGATATCCCTCACATCTTAAAAGTCTCATCTTCTGAGGTTTGTGATGCTGAGTATGCACTCCTTGCCGCCAGTTCAACTTTAATTTTATTCTGCTTAGTTTATTTAATTATATCCTATACTTATATCTTCTCCACTGTATTTAAAATGCCCTCTGTGGAAGGTCGCTATAAAGCCTTGTCTACTTGTTTACCACAATTGATTATCTTCCTATTATTCTTCCTTGCTGGTCTGGTCGCAATCTCTGTTCCCATATCAGACACTTCACCAGTCCAGAATCTTCTGATTTCAATGACCTACGCAATATTGCCTCCATTTATGAACCCTATTATTTATAGTCTCAGGAACAGGAAAATCAAGATTGCACTGGCAAGGTTAATCAGAACTACCTTTTTGTCCAAGAACAAAATGTCAACCTTTGAAAAATTTTAAAATTCTGAGAATATTTGAATGAGATATTGCATGCACCCGGGAACCAAACAAGTACCTAAAACTATTTGATAGTTAATGTTTTGTTTATAAATAAATTGAAAAATACCAAAATATTCATTTTGGATAAATGTTTCATTTCAAAAAATTAATCATTCAATAATTTTTTATTATACACAGAAATCCTAGCGACCCCCTCAATCCTGTATCTTTTTAATAATTCATTTTACAATGGACCTGAACAAAACATGGTTTTCCTAGTTTTTGTCAAAGTCCATTACATCAGGGAGGTGCTGCCATGACAAGCACATGAATTGGATTTGAGGAAGAGGGTGCTGTGCTAAGTCACTAGTCTATCTTTGTCCTCTAGAGTCATCTGGGTCCAGTGGCCAGATAGGAATTGAGATGACTGGAGATGGCCCTAGATGACTGATAAAAAGGTTTTAGGATGGAAGCCAGTATATAAGTGAAAGTTCTTATGGGACAAAATCTGATTGCATGAACCTGAAGGATGATCGAGTGCTTCTGTTCCAAGAACCAATTTTGATTTCTTACCTAGCTGTCTCGTAAGCTACTTTTCCACATGCAACATATGATTAGCAACTTCATTCATTGTTTAACATTTATATCTGTTTCCAAATTCAGTTCAATTTCATAGATACTTGAAATTATATTTATTATAGCATTTTCTGATTTCTTTTTTTTTTTTACATTTATTTGTATTTGTGTAGTAAGGGTTGGGGATTGTACAAAGGATCCTTAATGAAATGATCTCCTCCAGACAAGCTGATAACATTGGAGAATGTGAGGGAGCAACTAGCAGAGTCAATGAGAATCTCAAGTCTTAAAATGCAAAGTTGTGTCTATACTCCCTAACTTTTATTGCTTTGACTTCTGTATAATGGGAGTTCTTCAAACAAGCTTGATGGCATTAGCACTTTAATCATTATCTTTTAGAAAGTGGGATAAGATTTCCATAAAAAAAAACAATGGAATGAGGAGAGATACCTTGAGGAATGTAAGCAAATTCTAGCATGTTACAAGGGTACTAGTAAAGGAAGAAAAAAATGTGATTCTTGAGATAGAATATCTTTTTTTTTAAGGTTTTTGCAAGTCAAATGAGGTTAAGTGGCTTGCCCAAGGCCACACAGCTAGGCAGTGACTGAGACCAGATCTGAACCCAGGTACTCCTGACTCCAGGGCCCTAGAATATCTTTTTAGAACAAGCACAAGAAGGGACCACATGGAGATTTCACTATTTTTCCATTCCTTCTAAATAGCTAATGGTGTTTTCTAAAAGAACAATTTGCCAAGAGGAAAACAGCATGTCTGACTAGGAAAGTTCAGTGAATGGGGGCAGAAGTGAGCTCTCAGTTAGAGTTCTGTGACTGAGCAAGAAACTGGCTTTTCCTATTGAGAGGTAAATTAAGATTAGGAAAAGACCCAGGAGGTCTAGATGACTGAACTTTCCAGAAGACACTTTGCTTCAGGGAAAACAGTATGAACATATCCTTGGTTAGGAAGGGTCAGAGGGAGCCAGCTCTTCCTGAGAAGTGGGTGGCCAAAAACCACACATCTTCCCTAAATGACAGGCTCTCTACCATATCTACTACCATGTACTACTGTATCTGCCCATTTACTTTACCAGTGAGGTGTACAATTGTTGGACAATGAACCTCAGACTTATGGGAGGGGAGATAATTTATTATGGATGTTCATAGAATTTTATCTCAGTAAATACCTTTCTTTAAGCTAATTATGTTTCATCAGTAAGTGACAATTCAAAATCAGCATCAGAACATGTTCTTTATGCATAACTTTTAAATTTTGGTCACATGGAATAGATATTGATCTTTGGGCAGTTATCATTTCAGCGACTTAAATTCTGATTATAGGAAAGAGCAGATAGAAGCACACTAATTATATGTTATATTATTAAAGAGAAGAAACCTTATCTTCATTCTCATTAGAATCACATTCCTCTTTCTTTGTATGACCTTTTAAAAATCATTTATTTAATTTGTAGTCTAGCTTTCCCTATGCTATGTAGGCTGGAAGTGAAGTATTTATGTTCAAGTCTGACCCAATGTGATTAACTGATTCATTGCTTACTTGAATCAGCTTGCCCCTTCAGAACAGGCTGGTATCATGAACCCCATCTTAGACTTACTTTAGATACTCAATAGGCTTGATCCCTTTTGTAGGTCAGAAATCCAAGGTTCAAGCTAGCCAGTAGCCTCAGTCTTCTCATTAGCAAATTTAAGACCCTGGTTCCAAAGACCCTGCTTGTATGTTCTTTTCCCTTGGTTTAAATAGAGCATTTTGTTTATAATTCTCAAACATAGATATTCTAAATGATGGGACCTTAATGTTCTCTTTATAGGTTTTCTCTCTACATATTAAACTTGCAATTCCTTGAGAGCAAGGAGAACTGTTAAAACACATCTAACCACGCTATCTGCTCTATTATCCAGTACAGTGTTCAGATCAAGTACAATAAGTGCTTTTTATATTGGAAAAGTTATTTCAGGCAAAAAATAGAGGAAAATTCTGTGAGATTAGCTCTTTCTTTTAAAAAAACATGGTCATATTGTACTGTTTATTACCTCAATATGGCTTGATTTTATTTAAAAGTCTGCATGCTGTTTATCTAATTACAATATTATTTCATTGACAGAGATTATTCTGTTTTATCCTATGTTTAGAGTATCTTGATCTTAACACAATTGCTAATCTATATCATGTAACTACTAAATATTTATTTAATCTGAATCATGAGTCTTCAGAATGAGAATTGCTTTATGATAAGGTGGTTCGATTTATTTAAGCTGAACTCAGTGAATGGCAGGTTGAGAACACCAACTGCCTTCTAGCCTCCTATTCAGGCTCAGGTAGAATTTATGCCTTTCTCCAAATTGTTTTTCTTGGTCCTTTACTCTCAACTTTAAAATAAAGAGCTTAAAATGAGCAATAAGCAAAGTTCCTTCCAGAACTCCCATTGCTCAATTCCCTAATTGCTTGGTTTCAATTTGTTATTTGCTATTGTTCTTTTAAATATATGTATCCTTAGTCTGATCTTCTTTTTGGATATATTTTTGTTTCTGTATTTCTTCAATCCATGTGACTATTTTGCATCATATACCTTTTCTACGATGATGGAAATAAAGGTCTTTCTATATTCTGTATAGAGAGTATCTGGTTTGTGCATTATAGAGAATTTGGGACATGTTCCAATCTGAAATTTTTGAGTCTTGCTCCATAGCAAAACTCTAGGGAGTGGGCATGAGCCAAGGAAAGTTATTGACCCTTTGATTTCATCAATAAAATTGAGTTGCTTCTGTGTTAATCCAAAATCTGTGTGCCATGAGTTAAGGCTTTATGGTAGTATCTGTCTGTATACAGTGATCCCCTCTTCATAATAAGTAAACTCCCTGAAGCTACTTTCTATGTCTCTCTTTGTTTTGTATTTTATTCTATTTACCTTAAAGACTTATTATGCTTTGATTTATTTTTCTTTTTATACACTTGATCACACAGGAAATAGAGTAGAAATGGAGATATAATTTATTCCAATCTAACAATTAGACACATTGTCATTCTATTTTAAAATGTTTCCACAAATCCCTTTTAAAAGGTTTGTTTTCTATCACATGCTTTCATGAGGTAGCTCTTGATATAAAGATGAAAAAAAGTATCCAAGATCATCAATTCAAAATATGGGAAGGACTGGAACAATGAGGATTTAATCAATAAATACAAAGTAGGTGATCACTACTAGAAAGGAACTGTACTAAGCACTGAATTACACAAGGAAGAACAATGAGAAAGGAACACAAATATTTTACCAAAAACAAGAGAAAGAGCTAAAATTCACAAGCAAGATTAAAATAATGACTCACATAGTGTTAGTCACACTTTATTATCCTAAGTCTCCTAATAACTTTAAACTCTCCTTGTATCTAACCATTTACTAGAAACCTTTCCTAATTGCTAAACATATGGAAGATTGCTATCCAAAAGGGGAGTATAATAGTCATTGAAATCTGTTCTCAGCACCAGTTACCCTTTCCCTTTTCTTCCATAGTGAATTCATTCATGACCATATTTCAACCTATCAATATGAGACTGACTTTAAGTTTTGCATAAACTTCCATCAGATAATGCAGTGCCCAACCTTATATGCTTTATATTATGAAATACCAATAGCAGTTAGACTCAAGAGGAATATGCCCAATATAAATGGATTCAGAGATGGAGGCACATGAAATTAAAAGGAACTTCTCAGGAGCAATTACTGAGGTTATTCTTAGTGCTAAATACTGCTTGCCTCTTCTGGACACTCTTATTTGGCAATGTTGTCCTCATCAAAAAATTCTCTTCTTTTCCCAAGCCATCTCTACTTATGATATTCCCATTTCTAGGAATATCACCCCCATCTTTGAAGTCATTCTGATTTATAAGCTTGACTTTTCAATTACCCTCAATTTCCATTCTCTAATCAATTAGAAAATTCATGATAATCTTAATTTCTTGAACTCTGTTACATCTTATTACATTTATCTACAATAATAAAAAGAATTCTAATTGAACATCATCATCATCATTACTAGCAAGTTTTTAGAACTTATCCATGTGTCAGGCACATATTAATACTTTCCCTAAATTATCTCAATTGGTCCTCATAACAATCCTGGGATGTAAGTGTTAATATTGTAATATTGTTCCCATTTAACAGTTGGGGTAAAGAGAAGTTTAATGGCATGCCTAGTCTGATTCTGGCTAGGTGGGAATGTATGTATAAATGCGTCATGGAAGGAAAGTCTACATTCACTCTGAAGGAAACCAGTCATAATCATCCCCTACGAAAGACATGTGAATTAGAGATTATTTGGTAAGTGTCTGAGGACAGATCTGAACTCAGTCCTCCTCACTGCAGGCTTTTTGTTCTATATATTTTAGATCATTGTCATCACTCCATTCTTTGATATAACCAATCTCCTAAATTTTACCTGTCTCTGTATTCTCCAAACCATCTAACACACAGCTGTTAAACAGATATACCTAAAATGTAATGAATATGAATATATAATTTAAATTAATTTAATCATTCAGCAAACAATTTTAAAATTATTCCTGTTTGTCAGATATTGCAAGAAGTTTGGAAATAGAAAAAAGGCAAAAGAGGGACGTCATTGAGCTAATATTCTAATGAAGATGACAATACGCAAAGAACTCATTTCAAATTATGTTTATCTTTCATTTTTTTTTCAATTTTATTTATTTGAGGCAATGGGTTTAAGAGTGACTTGCCCAAGATCACACAACTAGGCAATTATTAAGTGTCCAAGATCAATTTTGAACTCAGGTCCTCCTGACTCCAGGGCTGGTGCTCTATCCACTACACCACCTAGGTGGCCCCTGTCCTTCATTCTTGAAGAAGATCATGGCATCAGGGAGGTAATACCATGACAAGAACATGAATTGGATTTGTGGGAAAGGTGCTGTGCTAAGTCCTCAGTCTTACTTTTTTCCCCCTCCGGAGCCATCTACATGTAGTGATCAAAAAGGGATCAGCATGACTGGAGATGAGTCTGGAAGGAAGAAAGTCAGACTTTAGAGATTTGTCCAAGGTCACAGAGTTAGCAAGGGTCAAGTGACTGAGGCTGAATTTGAGCTCCTATCCTCTTGATTCCAAGGCAAGTTTTCCATCCACTGCACCTTCTTCTCAGATATATATGCAGTGTCAATGAAAGATTTCTCTCTGTGGACAGGCAATAACTATTGGTCAAGATATGTCATGAAAGAATTGACAAAGAATTCTTGCAGAAGGAAAGAAACAGGAGTCCAAATTGAGAAAAGAGTATGACGAAGGTGTGAGGAAAAACCAGTGAGAATGTATAGAATCAGATAATGGGATGCCTCATGCAGGATCATGTGTCCCAAGCAAAATGGCCTGCGAACTATTCTTTAAAGTGAAATTATAACTCTCATTTCAATTCTTCTTCCCAGGTTAAGCCCCATCCCCCTTAGACTCTCTCTCTCTGTACCTTGCTCAGACCCTTGTTTGTTTCAAAGTATGGCTCAGGTGTGCTATCCCTGTTGCGATCATTGTTATCCTTCAGTTATTGAAGCATTTTTGTTCTTTAAAATATTTTTCACCACATTTTATTTAATTAACCTTTATAGGACCATACATGTGACATCATAATTTTGTACTTGTCATTATATTTTAAAGCATTGAAGGGAAAAATGTTTCAAAATTCATTCTTTTCCTCTTCAAATCAAGATAGTTTGTGAAGTTTAATGAAATGACTTACTGTGCCTCTTTTTATACACCAGTCCACAAGTCATTTGGAGGGGGATAATTCAATAGGTTTTCTTGATTGGTAAAAATAGAACTTTCTTTGAGAACACTTTATAAATACATTCTCACTTACAAGCATCTCACAGGATTCATGGGTTTAAGGCACATGAAAACACAGAACAGTTTTCTGTCTAATCTCTTATCTCCAAACTGCTCTTTTCATTGCCAGACATCTTATCCAGTCACTCCCTAAGTGATGTCTGGAGTAATGAAATAAGCAAAATCATACTTTCTTTTTTCTAGCAATCTTATGCACTCCTTTTAATTTTATAAAAAAATTTTCTTTACTTTATTTACACATTGCTAAAATATTCTTGTTGTAGGAGTATGCCATGGTTTAAGGATATGTTTTAGCATATACTTGTAAACACTATACCCTTCTCAGTAAGAAGTAAGTACCTAGGACCTACTTAACAGGAGTTCCACTTTCCAGGAGTCCCATCGTTCTCTTTTTCCCTTAAAGCCTTAGTATGCTCTATTTATTTCCTTTTAATACACATAACCACACATTGTAGAACAGAGGAGGAAGTAGAAGCATATTTTATTCCCATCTAGCAATAAGCTATATAGCATTCCATTCAAAAAGATTCTGAAACTTCTACAAATAATTAGCTTTTTGTGAGTCAGTGGACCAAGTAAATGTTCATATTTTCTTATTTTATCTTTTTCCAAATAAAAGTAAAGATAGTTTTCAACATTCATTTAAGTGAGATTTTGAGTTCTGTTTCCTTTCTTGCATCCCTTCATCCCACCCAATGACAGCAAGTAATCTGATAAAGATTATGCATTAACGATGAAGTTAAATATATTTCCATATTAGTCAGGTTGTGAAAGAAGAATAGCAATGAAGGGGATAATTCATGAAAAAGAAAAAAAAGCAAAAACAATTAAAAAAGTAAAATAGTGTGCTCTGGTCTTCATTCAAACTTCAAAAATTCTTTCTCTTGATAGGGAAGGCATTTTCTATCACAAGACTCCTGTAATTGTCTTTAATCACTCTATTGCTGGGAAGAGGCAAGTCTATCATAGTGGATCATGACACAATGCTGCTGATAATGCAGACAATGTTCCCTGGAAGACTTTTCTGTGCTTCACTTGAAATCACATTTTCACATCTTCTCTGGTAATTTTACCAGAAAAGTTTGGAACTCCCCTACTTCATTATATGTCCATCTTTTCCCTTGAAGGAGTATGTTCAGGATTGCTCAGTACTTGATTCATGCAATATAAGCTCTTTTGTTTTCTGTAATATCATTTTCCAAGTCCTACAATCTCAATCTAGGATCTTGTTTTATCCTGCCTGTGGCACCATAATAGTTGACTTCATTATTTCTGCTGACTTGCAATATTATCTCTTTGACATTGTAGTTCTGAAATTATACTGTAACATTGCTGTCAGTTTCCATTTTGGGATGTCTTTCAGGAGGAGATCAGAGGATTCTTTTAATTTAAATTTAATTGATTAAATTCAAATTTAATTCTTTTCATATAGAATTAAAAAACAGGGCAATTTTGTTTGATAATTCTTTGATAGATGATAACCAGTCTCTTTTTGTGGTCATGGCTTTCAAGTAGTCCAATAATTTTTAAATTATTTCTCCTGGATCTACTTTCTTTTTTTGACTTTAGAAAGATTGTATTTATTTTTAATCATACATTTTTTCACCCATTCTTGCTTCCCTCCCACCTCCTTATACAGAAGGTATTATGTTAGTCTTTATATTATTTCCATGGCATACATTGATCACAGTTGAATGTGAAGAGAAAGAAATCATATCCTTAGAAAATAAAAATATAATAGCGGATAGCAAAATTACAAATTAAGAAAACTTTTTTTTTTCTAATTTGAACGCAATAATTGTCTTTGTTCTTTGTTGAAACTCCACAGTTCTTTCTCTAGATACAGATGGTATTCTCCATTGCAGATAGTCCAAAATTGCGCCTGGTTGTTGCACTGATGGAATGAGCAAGTCCATAAAGTTTGATCCTCAAATCCATGTTGCTGTTAAGGTGTACAATGTTTTTCTTGTTCTGCTCATTTCACTGAGCATCAGTTCATGCAAATCCTTCCAGGGTTCCCTGAATTCCCATCCCTCCTGATTTCTAATAAAACAATAGTGCTCCATGACATACATATACCACAGGTTTTCTTTTTTTTATTTTGTTTTATTTTTGCAAGGAAAATGGGGTTAAGTGACTTGCCCAAGGCTGCACATCTAGGTATTTATTAAATGTCTGAGGCTGGATTTGAACTCAGGTATTCCTGACTCCAGGGCCAGTGCTCTATCCATTGTGCAAACCTAGAGGCCTCTCTTATACCACAGTTTATTAAGCCATTCCACAATTGAGGGACATTCAGTTGATTTCCAATTCCTGACCACCACAAGCAGGGCTGCTATATTTTTGTATGAGTGATATTTTTGCCCTTTTTCATCATTTCTTCAGGGTATAGACCCGGTAGTTGTATTGCTGGATCAAAGGATATGCACATTTTTGTTGCCATTTGGGCTTAATTCCAAATTCCTCTCCAGAAAGTTTGTATGAGTTCACAGCTCCTCCAACAATGTATTAGTGTCCCAGATTTCCCATATCCCTTCCAACATTGATCATTGTCATTTTTGATCATATTGGCCAGTCTGAGAGGAGTGAGGTGGTATCTCAGATATACTTTAGTTTACTTTCCCCTAATAGTAATGATTTGGAGTAATTTTTCATGTGACTATGGATTGCTTTGATTGTCTCAGCTGTAAATTGCCTTTGCATAACTTTTCACCATTTGTCAATTGGAGAATGGCTTGCTTTTTCCAAAATTTGGCTCAGTTCTCTGTATATTTGAGGAATGAGTCCTTTGTCAGAAATACTAGTTGCAAAATTTTTTTTTCCCAATTTGTTACATTTCTTTTGATTTTGGTTACAGTGGTTTTGTCTATGCAAAAGCCTTTTAATTTAATGTAATCAAAATGGTCTTGTTTGTTTTTAATGATGTTCTCCATCTCTTTTTTTCACTTTAGCTGAAGTAAAATATATTTTGCTCCAACATTTTACCTTTTCTCTATATGTATCTCTCTGCTTCAAAAGAGTTTCTTGTCAGCAGCATATTGTAGAATTCTCATTTTTAATCACTCTGCTTTATGTTTTAAGGGAAAGTTCATCCCATTATCATTCAAAGTTATCATTGCTAACCCTTTATTGTCCTCCATGCTATCTTCCTTCTGTTTGTATTTCCCCCTTTTTTGCCTTTATCCATGTTCCCTAGTGTTTTGTTTCTGAATACTGACACTTTCAATGTTTTTGCCCTCTCAAATTGACCCCTTCCCTTTCTATTCCCCCCCTTTTCATTTTCCCCTTTTTCCCTTCCATCTGTTAGTTCCCATTTTACCCCCCCCCCCCACCTGTCTCTACCTCCCCTTTTCTCCTTTTAATGCTTGAAAGGTAAGGTAAGTTTCTTAACTTAACTGAGTCTGTCTAAGTGAACTTGAAACCAAGTCTGATGAGATGAAGATTTATGTGGTTCTCATCTCCTCCCTTCTTCCCCTCAATTACAGTAGGTCTTTTGTACCTCTTGATGTAATGAGATTTATCCCATTCAGTCTCCTCCATCATCCCATCTCATTACTGTGCATGGTTTTTAAGGGTGTATTGCTTTTAAATCATTCTCTCTGAGTTACAGAAAACTTACGAGTGTCCATCACTTCTGGCTAAGTATATTCTCTCTAAAACAGTTACAATTCTCAAGAGATATGATACTCTTTTTCCTAAGCAGGTATATAGCCAGTTTCATCTTATTGGATAGCAGTTTTTCCTTTATCTCCCCTTTTTTTCTTTTACCTTTTCATATGTCTCTTGAGCCTGCTGTTTGATGCCCAAATTTTCTATTTAGCTCTGGTCTTTTCATCGTGGAATATTGGAAGTCTCTCATTTCATTAAATGTCCTTTTTCCTTGAAAGAGAAGGTTCAACTTTGCAGGGTAGTGGATTCTTGGCCTCATTCCAAGCTCCCTTGCTCTTTGGAATATCTCATTCCAGGCACTTCAATCCCTTAATCTGCCTGTGGCTAGGTCCTGAGTAATCCTTATTGGGGTTCCTAGGTATTTAATTATTTTTCTCTCTGGATGCTTGCAAGATTTTTTCCTTTATCTGATAATTCTGGAATTTGGCCACAACATCCCTTGGTGTTTTGATTTTAGGATCTCTTTACAGAGGGGATTGATTTATTCTTTCAATAATTATTTTGCCCTCTATTTTTGTCACTCTCTTTCCTTTGAGTGAACTCTGTTGACCACACCTTAGCCCGAGGGGGTAGGGGCTGTTTGCTGTTTTTTTCTCTGCAAAGGGTTCCACTGAAAGTATGGAGCTCAGGGTCAGGGTACTGCTGGTTGTTCTCTAGACTTGCTCTGAAAATCTATGCTGGAACTCACCCTCCTGTAGCTCCTCTCCCCCCACCTAAAGACTCCACATCTAAAGTTGGATCTCAAACCTGCCACTCACCAAAGTCTCTACAGCTGAGACTGGCCCTCTGGCTTCCCCATGCTGCTGTGCTGATTCTCCACTCCTCTCTCCTGCTTCACCCATGGTCCCTTGAGACATACCTTCTTGGTAGGTGTTCTTCTTCTAGCTTCTCTTTCTGGGTTTCGTTGATCGAATTTCTGTCAAGAGGTTTCTTTCATGTTGTTTCTGAGGGGAAAGAGGAGCACTTAACACAGTGCCTGTATTCTCTCTAGCAGCTTAGTCAGAAGTTTCTCCTGGATCTATTTTCCAGGTCATTTGGTTTTTTTTTTTTTTTCAAAGAGATATTTCATATTTTCATATAGTTTTTCATTCCTTTGTTTTTATTTGTTTGTGTCTTGATTTCAACAATGCCATCAGCTTCCATTTGCTCCATTCTATATTTTAAGGATTTATTTTCCTCAGAAAGGTTTAGTATCTCTTTTCCATTTGGCCTATTCTTCTTTTGAAGACATTCTTCTCTTTGACTTTCCATTTGATCCAATCGGTTTTTTAAGATGTTATTTTCTTAGTATTTTTGAATCTTCTTTACCAAGCTATTGACACAGTTTTCATGATTTCTGAAGACATGTGGAAAAGCCAGTGAGAGTGTATAGAATCTGGTGATGGGATTTTCTGTGTAGCATCATCTGTTCCTTTCAAATTGACATGGTAGCTATTCTATAAAGTGAAATGGTAACAATCATTACAATTCTTGTTCCTATGGTAGCTCCTATGCCCCCTAGGCTTTCTCCTTACCCATGCTGTGCATATACACTAGCTTGCTTCCAAGTTCAGCTCATTGGTGTTTGCCCTATGACAAGTCATTTTTATCTTCTCAGATAATGGAATACTCTTCCTTTTCAAATTATTTTTGAAAATATTTTTTACTAAATCTGCATAGGACCTCATATATGGCATAGTCATACTGTCTTTCCATTATACTATCAACTTCTTGAAGGCATTAAATGTTTCAATATTCATTTTCTTTGCATTCTGAAACATGATGATTTGAGAAGTTTAATGACTTGAATTATTGTGCCTCTTTTTATACACCTAGTCTCTATATCACCAGTCTTTTGGAAAGGATAATTACAACTGGTTTTCTTCAGAATTAATCTCGATATTTTTCCCTGGTATAATTTAAACAAGCACTCTTCTCTTACACTTAACTGCCTGGCAGGACTTATAAGTATTCTTAGTCACCTGAAAATATATCACATCATCATATTTCACACACATAATATATCATATCATATACATATACATATATACATAATATATCATATCATACCATATACATTATATTATATTTTATTGCATCACATCACATCATCTTATCTTTTTATTATATTATATTACAGTTCCTTTCATTACATCACATCAAATCACATTACATCATATTATCATGGCATATTATCTCATAGCATATTATTATAGCATATTATCTAATATGACTATATATTCTATCAAATTATATTACAACACATTATTATATCATGTTATTATTATATCATATTATACCATTACATTATACCATAATTCAGCCATCACATTATATTTATTCTGCTATATTATGTTACATTATGCTATGTTACACTGTTATGTTACCTTATCTTCCATTTTATCCTATGCCATCCTTTCTTAAGCTATCCTAGTGTATCATATCAAATTACATTACATGCCATACCACATGATCATATCATATTATACATACATACACACACATACATACATACAAGTTTTAAATCAAACATTCTTTTTCATTTGGGAAATAATTAGTTTAAATGTAATTTTAAAACTATATATATATATGCATACATAGAGCAGATATGTCTATATGAATATATGCAAATGTGTTTGTGTATGTGGTTTTATATTCATGAATGTGCACGTGTGTGCATATGAAGCTTATCATTCTAATTCATACATACATGTGTTTGTGTACACACATGCACATATTCTTTGCTAAGTCAAATAGAATGCTGTTTGAGAGTAGTGACTATTTTTATGACTTTAAATCTTATTGCAATTTTCTTCTGGTTGTTATCCATGCCTTGATCGTCTCCATTCCAATTCATCTTTCTCTCAGTTATTTTTTTGTCTTTTTCCAAAGCACAAATCTGACTTTTATTTAACATTTAATAAAACTAACAGAAGGATCCCACATGTATAAGTTTTTATATGGATAAAAAAATGTCAGATTTCTGCCCACAATAATGACCTTTATCCCATTAAGCCCATTATGTATGAGTATACATTTGTCTTTGCATGTTTTGACCAAAATCCTATCTATTAAAATTTCATTAGTTTCTATATACACATACACACATGCATACATACATGTGTGTATGTATACACACATGCATATCAATATATAATTAATAATAAAAATAAAAACTGTTGGACCCCTAAGTGTTCATACTATTTATGTATATGAAATAACTATATTATGTTTGTATATACCATATAACTGCGCATATATCTATACAAACAAATGCAAAGACAGTTGGACACACTGCAGTTTGTTTCAAAAATACTGATTCATAATATTTTCCTATGAAGCTAAAAGTACACTTAAAAAATATAAAGATAATTTGACTTGATTTTTTGGACCAGACTGAAGGCCAATTGAAAGTTTGTCACCTACTATAGAAGTCCTAATGTAAAATATAAGATTGGAGAGTGAATGTCCTTGACCATATTGTTAAATAAGGCACCTCTGCATTAACTATATAAACTCAAGGGAAAGGACAGAGAATCTATCTATAATAAGGATGAGCTCATTACCTTCACTTCTCTGGGGACTTTCAGGAACCATTTCTCCAAAGGACAATGCGAAGTATATTTCAATTCACCTAAAGTTCTTCAAATATTTCATCAAAACTGGTAGCTTCAAAGGTATATTTTCAGTCCACTTTGCCCTCTGAAGCTCCAAATGATAACAGAATCAATTTAGGGAGTGCAGAAATAATTTTTGGATGCTGTTTAGCACCTGTGATTTGGTAAGGAAAATAAAATTGAGACATATTTTAAAAAGTTAAAAGGAAATAAGTCTTCACTAAGGCATTATTTTGTTGAATATTTTTTTCTGAATAGTCATATTGTTTAGTTAATTTGATATTAGAATTCTTGTATTTTATCTCCACATATGAAATTAGCCATTAAAAATCATGATGTTATACCAGACTTGAATTATGGAAATCTGGTTTAAATCGTTCCTCTGTTCTAGGATAGGATTAGCTATCTCCCTGAGGATAAGTCATTTAGCTTCTCTGAGCTTTGATTTCACATCTATAAAATCCATATAAAATTTCAACATCTCAGAAAGTTTACTTGTGCCATGAACACAGTATTCAGAAAATACCATGTAAATATCACTTATTATCAATGGACTATTCTACATTAATAGACACCAACTGTAGATCAGGTAACTTCACATTGCCTCAGTAGACATTGCAATAAAATAAACAAAATTTTAGTCAAAGCTGCAAAAGACCTGCTTTCCCTCTCTCTCATCAGTGTGGGTAAGTACCCAGTGAAATGAATTCCTTTGGAAAAAAGAGTTTTGAAAATTCTAAGTTATTATGACTATATTTTGTGCCAATAAAATAATTGCCTTAATAAATATTTCGTTATAATACATGTTAGAATTATTATTGTTATTTAATAGGAAGTATGACGGGAGCTAAAGAAATGATCTTAGAGGAGGAAAGACCTGGATTCAAATCCAAATTGTGAAAGGAGCTAGTTTTTGTTTCTCTTGCCAAATTTCTTAAGTTCTCAGTGCTTGAGGAGACGAAGAGTATTATTAGTTAATATCTTTGGAGTTTAAGGACAGGTTTTCTCTCCTGGAACATTCCTACTTAAGGAAAATCAAAGACCTCATGAAATGATATTATGAGAGATTTCTTTTAATATACAGATTTTATATGGAGATAGAAGAGAAAGGAGAAGAAAGAAGAATAAGATGATGAGGAAGAAGAAGAAGAGAGAGATAGGGACAGACAGAGAGAGAGAGAGAGAGAGAGAGAGAGAGAGAGAGAGAGAGAGAGAGATTTCCACTAAGTAAATGAATGAAAAGGGACAGTCTGATATTCTCAAATTCTCAGTCTTTTTAGTGCCTTTGTCTTTTGTTGCTTTGGCTTGAAAACAGATAACTACTGGAAATTAGAGAGAGAGAGAGAGAGAGAGAAATAGAGAGATAGAGATAGAGAGAGATATAGATTAGATATATAGAGAGAGATAGAGATAGAGATGATAGAGATAGAGATAGAGAGAGAGATATAAAGATAGACATAGATCTAGAGATAGAGATAGAGACAGATATATAGATGTCCAACCTTATTAAGATAAAAATATTATCATAGAAGTATATCTGAAGATAAATATGGTGATTAGTGTTACTTAGAGAAATGAATATAGTAATATCTATGAGTAATTTAAGAAAGGATTAATTTGAGATAGCAGGTTTAAATCTCTGGGAAACAAATGTTTTTACAGCAAATCCTCAGAGATTATCAATAGACAGTAGAGGACAATAGGTTATGCTATCAAAACCATTTTTAATCAGGTAATTAATTTTTTGTTATTATAAAAATAATTCTGAAATGGGTTCCTAAGACTCTATCTAATTCTTTAAAGTTTGCAAAGATTTATGTTTTTTCCCTGAAAACAGTATCTCCATTTCTAATTATTATCAAGATTTAAAAGACTTAAAGGAACTAATTCTGATTTACTTTTCTAAAGGAAAGAGTATGACATTTATTATCTGAAGGTCTATTGTTAACTGGATTTACCAAGCACAATTTCTCCCAGTCCAAGAACATTCTGCTCTTCCCTTGCTATAAATAAGGGAATTGAACATTATCTCTAAAATCCATGCAGCTCTGTGTCTATCATTCTGTGATTTAATTTTAACAATGTCTACCATTCAAGACAAATTCAGTTCTTCTAGTACCTCATAAAGTCTTCCATTGTGTGTTAAGGAACTTCTGCCATTCTGTAGAGCTTAGGGATAAGCCTTTCAGACATTTTAAGTGGGTTTAAATGTACATCAGAAATCTGACATCCTAGAAAAATGGAAAAGCATGGGCATCGAATAGATAGTATCAAGATGTCTAAAGGCTCACAGAAAACAAAAGTATTAGTTGGCACACTGTGTCTGGCAATAGAAAGTATTCAACAAAGTGTGCATGGAACTATCTTCTATCATCTATTAGTATTAGTATTATTATTATCATTACTAGTAGTAGTAGTAGTATATGTGCATATATGTGTGTGTTTGTGTTTGTGTTTTTTGGGGAGACCAAATCAGGATTGTTGGTCCTATGGAATAAATCAGTCCAAGGAGGGTCCAGATATACAATGAAATGGATATTTTCAATTTATTGCCTGAATATGTTTGCACTAGAATGGTAAAAGACATTATGTTCTTTTAAAATGATCTAATGGCCTCTCAAAAATGGTGATAAGAATGGACTAAAAGTCATGGTCATTCTATGTAATAAAGGACTTTTATGTTACTTTTATAGAATTTGATGTTGTCTACTCATATTATTTCAAGATGATTTACAGGACCTTGGAAGACATGAGGAATAATAGCATCATTACTGAGTTCTTCCTTATGGAATTTTCCAGCAGCCGAGAACTGCAGGTCTTACATGCTGTTCTTTTCTTGCTGATCTATATCGCAACTGTGATGGGCAATCTCCTCACTCTCACTGCCATTATCACTGACCCAAACCTTCATTCTCCAATGTATTTTTTTCTGAGCAACTTATCCCTCCTGGATCTTGGCTGCATAACTGTCACTGTGCCCAAATTTGTTGTGAATTCTCTGGTAGGCAATCAATCCATTTCTCTACTTGGCTGTGCTGCTCAGACATTCTTCTTTCTCTTTTTTGCTGCAACAGAAATTGCTTTGCTTGTGGCTATGTCCTATGACCGCTTTGTGTCCATCTGTCACCCCTTACACTATGGGATTACCATGACACCACTTCGCTGTCTTTGGGGGGCAATTGGTTCATGGGTCACTGGGTTCATTTATTCAGCTCTCCATACAGGCAATATGTTCCGTTTGCCTTTCTCAGGATCCAATATCATCCATCAATTTTTTTGTGATATCCCTCACATCTTAAAAGTCTCATCTTCTGAGGTTTGTGATACTGAGTATATACTCATTGCTACCAGTTCCACTTTAGTTTTTTTCTGCTTAATTTATTTAATTATATCTTATACTTATATCTTCTCTACTGTATTTAAAATGCCTTCTGTGGAAGGACGCTACAAAGCCTTGTCTACCTGTTCACCGCAGTTGATTATCTTCCTCTTATTCATTCTGGCTGGCATGGTCTCAGTCTTGAGTCCTATAACAGAGAGTTCACCAGTCCAGAATCTTCTGATTTCAGTGACCTACACAATATTACCTCCATTCACGAACCCTATTGTTTATAGTCTGAGGAACATGAAAATCAAGGTTGCACTAGCAAAGTTAATCCAAACTAGCTTTATATCCAAGAACAAATTGTCAACTTTCGAAAAAATTTAAAACTATCAGTGTGTGAATGAGGTATCACTTTCTCAGGTTAACAAATAAGTAACCTAAAAGTCAATTTAATAGTTAATAATGCTTTCCCACCACCATTAGGAGGAAATTAAAGCAATAATTCAGGACTATTTTGCCCAATTCTATATCAATAAATTTGATAAACTAAGTGAAATGGATGAATATTTTCAAAAATATTAGTTGCCCATGTTAAATGAAGAGGAAATTATATACCTAAATAAACCTATCTCAGAAAAAGAAATTCAACAAGCCATTATTTAATTCCCTAATTAAAAAATCTCCAGGGTCAGATGGATTCACAAGTGAATTTTATCAAATATTTAAGGAAAAATGGTTCAATTCTATATAAACTCTTTGGAAAAATAGGTGAAGATGGAACTCTGCCTAATGCTTTCTATGACATCAATATGCTGCTGAGACCTAAGCCAGGAAGAGTTAAAACACTGAAAGAAAATTATAAACTTATCTCCCTAATGAATGTAGATGCAAAAATCTTAAATCAAGTCTTTGCAAAACAATTGCAAGATATTACTGGGATAAAACATTATTATCAAATAGGATTCATCACAGGAATTCAAGGTTGGTTCAATATTAGGAAAGCTGTTAGTATACTCAATTATATCAACAACAAACCTATCAGAAATTATATAATCATATCCATAGATGCTGCAAAAGCTTTTGAGAAAATACAGCACCCATTCCAACTAAAACACTAGAGAGTGTAGGAATAAATGGATTGTTTCTCACAATAATAAGCAGTATCTACCTGAAACCATCAACAAACATCATATTCAATGGGGAGAGGCTAGAGGCATTTCCAATAAGATCAGGGGTGAAACAAGGATGCCCACTATCACCACTACTGTTCAATATTGCATTAGAAATGTTAACTTCAACAATAAGAGAAGAAAAATAAATTGAAGGAATTAGAATTGGGAAGGAAGAGACAAAACTCTCACTCTTTGTAGATGACATGATCGTATACCTAGAGAATCCCAAGAAATTATCTTAAAAATTACTAGAAAAATTAGCAACTTTAGCAGAGTAGCAGGCTATAAAATAAACTATATATATATATATATATATATATATATATGTATATATACATATATATATATATGACTAGCTAGATGCAGCAGAAAACAATAGAAAGAGAAATCCCATTCAAAGGAATTTATTAAATATTTGGGAGTCTCCTTTCCAAGGCAGACTCAGAAACTTTATTGAAAATAATTACAAAACTCTTCTGACACAAATAAAATCATTTTTAAATAACTGGGCACACATCAACTGCTCAAAGATAAGTCAAGATAATATAATAAAAATGTCAATTCTACCTGAATTAAACTACAAATTTAGTGTCCTACTCATCAAAATTCCAAAAAAAACCCCATACTTTAATGAGTTAGAAAAAATTGTAAGTAAATTCATATGGAGAAATTTCCAGGAATTTAATGAAAAAAAGTACAAAAGAAAGTAATTTAGCCCTACCAGATGTAAAATTATATTATAAAGCATCAGTCATCAATACTGGTATTGGCTAAGAAATAGAGTGGTAGATCAGTGGAATAGACTAGTTGCAGTAGCAAGAAATGATTATAGCAATCTTCTGTTTGATAAACTAAAAGAGTCCAGCTATTGGGATAAAAACTCTCTTCAATAAAACACTGTTGGGCAAATTGGAAGTTAGTATGGAAGAAACTTGAATTAGACCAACACTTCACACACTTCTCTTTCCAACTGTTCTTTACTGGTAATCCCTGAGTTGGACTGTACTGTGCTGCTTTGTGGCCAGGGCTTTTTTCTAACTCCTGGTCCCAATGAAACATACCTTTCCAGCAGAACTTCTGAGTTATTTTGGACTGGGAAAATGTATCACTAAGTTTTTCTGTAGGTTCTGCCCCCTCTAAATTTTAGCTAGAGTCAAAATTTGATGGCTTTTGGAGTTTGGGGGGGAAGGAGTTTCCAGGAAATGCTGCCCTTCATACTGCCATCTTGGCTCCAAAGACTTTTTTTCCTTAATTTTATACTTACCTACCATCTAAAATAGCATCATAGTTGTAGGAAACAACTAATTAAAATTTGTTGAATTGATTAATTAACTGGGGATGGAGGGAGAGAGAGATAGAGAGAGAAAGAGAAAGACAGACTATATATATATATATATATATATATATGTATATGTATATATATATGTATATATATGTACATATATAAAATCATAAATAAAACTGAATTCTTCAATTCCTTAACCAATAAATAGTTACTCTCCTTTATGTTCAAGGAGGACTGTGTTGTCATATGAAACAATATCACAAAGGCATGAGTTTGCCATTTTGTCTATTACAGTGGTGAGGGGAGTGGTGTGCAAAGACATCTTTCCCACTACCCTATCTGATATAACCAATGAAAAGTCAGAGTAAAAAACTTTTCTGGCTATAAATGGAATTTTCATTTAAGGGTCATAGTCACTCCTGGAATACAAGGCAGTTCTTACTTTACCCAGGAAAGTCAGAAATTGGTCATGGCCATGACTACATATTCTTAGCTCTTGAGACAAGAACTTACTGTTAAAAATTAAACTCGAAGTGTTATTAGAATCATGCTTCCCTTTGGGAAAATAAAACATTGCATACAGTAATCACAATATTGCTTTAGAAAAGGATTTTAGTGAATAAGCTATTTTGCCTACCATAATTACCCAGATTAACTAAAGGACACATGATGAAAAACACTATTGGTATCCAGAAGAAGCATTGATAAATAGAAGTGTGTACAGAATAATTTTCCATATATGTATATAAATGTATGCATACACACCCATACACACACAATACATACACACATCCATTTCATGTGGTTTTTTTTAGATTTTTGTAAGGCAAATGGGGTTAAGTGGCTTGCCCAAAGCCACACAGCTAGGTAATTATTAAATGTCTGAGACTGGATTTGAACCCAGGTACTCCTGAATCTAGGGCCGGTGCTTTATCCAGTATGCCATCTAGCCACCCCTCATGTGTGTTTTTAAGTTAAGCATTTTCTTTCTTTTGGGAAATGATTATTTTTTAAAAGCATAATTAAGGTTCAAACATGCAATGGTGTTATAATTATATAAATATATAATTGGTAATATATGCTATGTATATGTATATATAGGTGATTTATTTATACATGCATATGTGTATATAAATATATATGTATATATCTTTAATATATATGTCATATGGAAATACATGCATGTGGTTTTTTGTATTTATAAACACATGCCTACATATATCAGTATATACATTGGCAGTGTATATATCTTGACTGTGCTTTTTTTATTATCTTTCACAAATCCAGTAGAATTTCTGCTGCTTTAGAGTAGTGAACATATTTCTAGTTTGAAATAAAATCTTTTTAGTTGCTATCCCTGTCTTCTTTCTCCTTGTTTCAGTCCATTCTTCACTCAGTTATCATATTGGCTTTCCCAAAGGATAAATCTGATCATGTTATTCCCCAATTTTACAAACTTGACAAAATGAATCTCTCATGGATATGCATTACATAAGGGCAAAAAATGTAGGGCAGGTCCTCTCCACTCCCCAATACCTACTTTCAATTCTATTAGTAACTGTATGCAAGTATATGTGTATTTGCATATGTTTTGACCCAAAACCTACCATCATTGCAGTAGTATCTGTATGTATGTTTATATGATAATATATACATATATATATATATATATATATATATATATATATATATATATATATGTATAGATGCATGCATGTATACCCATCCCTACAGATTCTAATGAAATGTTAAGAGATATTTGGTCTCTAAAACATCCATCCATTTCTTGTACATAAAATATCTCCATTATATATTTGTATACAGAGAGATAATTTTGTATCTACATAAATGCTTAAAAGCATAGATAAATGATAAATAGACAAAACACTAAAGAGACATGCATATTTTTGCATATTCAATTTTTTCCCCAAGAAGATAAAGTCTCCCTTTCAAACTTCATTTAAAAGAAACCTGAATAAGTGGGCTACACAGAAGATGCTCATTGGCCACAGTAATCCTAATTTACCATATATGTGAAATAATGAACTCCTTTCTCCATGTTATTAAGAAAAGTCTCTCTACCTTAACTAATTATACATAAGGGAGAGGCCAAAGAATCTGTGACTAATAAGAATAAGATAAGAACCCTGGCTCCTCTGGGGAAACATTTCTCTAAAGGACATTGGACATGTATATTTCCGCTCATGTAGTGTTCATCAAATATTTGGGCAAATTTAGTAGCTTCACATGGTTCGATTTCAACTCTCTTGACCCCATGAAGCTCCAAAAGAGAAGAGGAAACAATTGAGGGAGTATACAGATAATCTTTGGATTCTGTCAAGCATCTGTGTGCTAGATTTGGAGAGGAAAAAAAATCAAGACATATATTGAAAAGGAGAAATGATACAACTCTTCCGTCAGGTAATGTTTATTTTAATATTAATTTTTGGAAGGTTTAATCTAGCATTAACCTTTAGAGAGTCATTATGGTATGGCAGACCTGAATTAAGGAAAACTGCAGCCCAAATCCAGTCTCTAGAATGCAGTAACTGTATAAGTAAGGACAAGACATTTAACATCTCTGAGTTTCAAATTCCATCTTACCAGTGTAATAGCTGTAACAGCTCACAGAGTTTCTTCCAGATGTGAACATGAGATTTGTAAAATATTTTGCAAAACTGTGCCAGGTAAATATTAGCTATCATCATCATCATCATCATCATCATCATCATCATCATCATCATTATTATTATTATTATTATTATTATTATTATTTCATCCTACATTAACAGACAGCTCCTCTAGCTCAGGTGCAGATTGGGATAAACTACAAATTTTCATAAAAGAAGGCTAAGCTCTTCTTTCCCCCTCTTTCAGGGTTATAGGTAAGTACCCAAAGAAATGGATACATTTATATATGAATGCATACAGTTTTATACATATATGGAAATGTTTTGAAACTTATGAGTATGTTTTGTGCCAATAAAATAGTTTAGTTTTCATAAATATTTTATAATAATTGATATCACTATTATTATTATTATTATTAGATATGATGACAAGAGATAAAGAAATAACCTTGTTGGAAGGAGGATATCTGCATTTAAATTCAGACTCTGAGAGAAAAATTTTTTGAGTCTCTTGCCAAATCATTTAATTTCCCAGTGTTTGAGATTTCTCTCACCTGGTACACTCCTGCCTTGATAAAATCATAGATCTCATGAAATAGTATTATTAGAGAATGCATATAAGTCTTTCAAATACATAAAAATAATACATCAAAACTTTCAACTTTTGCTTCCTTGGTTTGAATACACATATTTCCTTTCACCAAAACTTACATGCTCTAAAAATAATGGGGCAAATGAACTATATGGCACAAATTATTAATATATGACTAAAAAGATTATTATAAGAGTATGTGTGAAAATCTATGTGGTAATCAATGTTATTCAGAGGAATGAATGCAGCAAATGATTAATCAAACTTATAAGGTTAAGGTGAAGAACATTGATTTGAGATTGCAGAACTGTAAATCCAATGGAATCAAATGTCTTAACAGCAAATCCTGAGAATTATAAATGTATAGCAGAGAAAAATGCATTATATCTTCAGCAGTACTTTTAATCAGTAATGAATTTCTTGGTACTACCACAAATACAGAAGAAAACCATTTACAAAAATATAGTTCTTTAAAGTTCTCAAAGATTTTTATTTGTTTTTTGCTGAAGACAATAACTCCTATTCTAATTATCCTCAAGAGAGAAAAGATTTAAAGCAAGTGATTATGGTCATACCTTTGAGTTGATCAAAAGAAAATAGTTCAACTTTTGGAATCTGAAGATCTAAGATTATAAATTGAATTTGTCCCATTGTAACAAAACATCTTATTTGTGATAACTCAAGGAAATTCTCTACCTCTCTAGCCTGCCTCTTTAATTAAGGGAGCTTGACTTTGAATTTTAAAATCCATGAAGTACTTGGTCTATAAAACTATACAAGTTAAGAGACTCCTCCCTATTGTGAGACATTCATTTCTTCCAGGACCTTGGCAATTTTTCAGATACGTATTAAGGAGCTTCTGACCATTCAGGAGAGCTTCTAGGTAGGTCCCAACAACCTTTCAAGAAGCTGAAATGGAGCCAGAACTTTGACATCCTAGAAAATAGTAATGATACATGCATGAAATAGACAGTGTCAGGCATCACATTTTTGTTTGTTGTATACTTTTTTGTTCTTTGTTCTTGAATAAGACTGTGCCATGAGGAAAGTCATGGTATAGCATTCACATGAATTGTTTTGTTTTTTTTTTTGATTGAGATAGTGTTGTGCAATGTCATGAGCCTCAACTTCCCCTCTGGAAGAGTCTGGATCTAGTATCTAGATGTCAATCAGAACGACTGGAGATGACCCCAGATGGGAGGCAATCAGGGTGAAGTGACTTGCTTAAAGTCACACAGCTAGGAGGTGTAAATTTCTGAGTCCACATTTGAACACAGGTTCTTCTGACTCCAAATGGTGCTCCATCCAAGGCATCATCTAACTTTAGAGTTGCCTAAAATTTCACTATATTTTAAAGTTTATTTTGTTTATTGTGTTTCTTATCCATCTAGCTTCCATCGATTGTCAGTATTTTTGTAAAAAGATAAATGTTTTGATTCTGGGAAAAAAAGAATCTATCTAGGGTTCTAGCGGGTGTGTGGGTGTGGGTGTGGGTGTTGTGTGTGCAGGGCAAATATGGAATGAAGGTCCTATTGAGTAAGTCAATTGAAAGAGACTCAGTTTGTATGGTGAGGTAGATATTTTCAATTTATTGATTACATGTGGTTGCAGTAGATTGGTAAGTCATATAATTATCTGATTTTCTCTGCAACATGGTGACTAAGAATAGATGGAAGTTAATGAATTTTCTATGTAATAAAGTGCTTCTCTATTCTCCTTTTAGAATTTGATATCTTCTATTCATATTATTTCAAGATGAATTACAGAATCTCAGAAGACATGAGGAATTGTAGCATCATTATGGAATTCTTCCTTATGGAGTTTTCCAACATTCGAGAGCTACAGGTCTTACATGCTATTTTTTTCTTGTTGATATACATTGCAGCCCTGATGGGAAATCTCCTCACTATCACTGCCATTGTCACTGACCCACACCTTCATTCTCCAATGTATTTTTTTCTGAGCAATTTATCCCTATCAGATCTTGGCTGCATCTCAGTCACTCTTCCCAAATTCATTGTGAATTCTTTGACAGGTAATCAATCCATTTCTCTTCTTGGCTGTGCTGCTCAGATTTTCTTCTATATATTCTTTGCTGCAACAGAACTGGCTTTGCTTGTGGCTATGTCCTATGACCGCTATGTGGCTATCTGCCATCCCTTACACTATGGAGTCACCATGACACCACTCCGCTGTCTTTGGGTGGCAATTGGTTCATGGGTTAGTACGCTCATCTATTCAGCTCTCCATACAGGCAACATGTTTCGTTTACCTTTCTCAGGATCCAATATGATTCATCAGTTTTTTTGTGATATCCCTCATGTCTTGAAGGTCTCATCTTCTGAGGTTCGTGATACTGAGTATGTACTCCTTGCCACCAGTTCAACTTTAGTTTTATTCTGCTTTGGTTTTTTAATCATATCTTATACTTATATCTTCTCCACTGTATTTAAAATGCCTTCGGTGGAAGGACGCTACAAAGCTTTGTCTACCTGTTCTCCACAATTGATTATCTTCCTGTTATTCATTCTTGCTGGAATGGTCACAGTCTTAGGTCCTATAACAGACACTTCACCAGTCCAGAATCTTCTGATTTCAATGACCTACACAATATTGCCTCCATTCATGAATCCTATTATTTATTGTCTCCGGAACATGAAAATCAAAGTTGCACTAGGTAAGATAATAAAAATTAACTTTTTTCCAAGAAGAAAATTTTCATCTTTGAAAGAAGTAAGAAAATGTATGAATAACATATGTTATGCATAATCTAGTAAAAAAACTAATCTAAGAGTGAAGTTACTATTTAATTTTTGTCTACAATAAAAATAAAGCACCAAAATGTTCATCTTTTTTATTGTTTAGATACATAAACCTGTGTCTATTTATTTGATAATTCATTTGACCATTGGACCTGATATTGTTCCCCTGGGAAAAAATTTCTTTGCATAATTCTGAATGATAAAATAAAGATTCTCTTCCAAGACCAAACTTTGATTTCTCATCTACATGTCATTTTAGCTATTCTTTCCTGTGCCAGAAATGTCTCTTATCACCCTTAGCTACTTAAAATATACTTCTATTTCAAATTTCAGTTCAGTTGTTTAACTTCCTAAGTTGCATAAGTTTACTTCATGGAGTCTTCCATGATTCTTCCAAAAATATTTTTTAAGTGATGTATTTGTTAACGCTTTCTTTGTATTTCAGTTACATGCTTTTGTACTAGGAGTTGGCAACTGTTTACAGGATTCTTAAATTGGTTTCCTCTTAACCAGGTTGATAACATTAGAGAATGTCAGAGAACAGTTAACTGAAGAAATGATATCCTCAAATTTTAAACAAAATACAAAGTTAGGTCTACAATCTTTTAATGTTTTCACATCTCTAGTAGTTGATTTTCAAATTAGTTTGAAGTAATTAGAAGCTACTTCAACCATTATCCCTTGGTAACCTTTTAACGAATGAGGGAAAAAATTCTCTAAAAAAAATCAGTGGGACCAGAAGATAACCTTGAGAAATATGAGTGAACTCTAGCTTTTGAAAAGCAATTTAGTAATGAAGAAAAACTCCATTCTTGTGAGAGAATATGTTCTTAGATTATGGACACGATAAAGGGGATGTGTGGGCTTCTCTATTTTCCATTATTTCCAATTAATCAATAATGTGCTATTATAGCACAACTTGCCAAAGGTAAAACATCATGTTTAACAAGAAACAGACTCAATGAGTGGGAACAGAGCATATCTCAGCATTAGCCTTTTGTGAGTGAGGAAGAAATGTCTTTCCTATTGGAAAATGAATTAAGAATAGGACAGACTCAGGAAGCCTAGGTGATTGATCTTTCCAATAGATACTTTGTTCCAGGTCAAACAGCATGAACATATACTTAGAAAGTCAGATGAACCCAGCTATGCTGAGAAGTGGGTTACCAAGACCAAATCTGTTCCCAAGCAGCCATGCCTCTTCTATTTTATTCTGTATGTGCTCATTACTTCCTCTGATATTGTGCATAATGTTGGACAGTGAATAGCAAATGAATGGGAGGGGTGTATTTAGTTACTTGTTTCATAGATTGCTATCCCAATAGGTGTGTTTCCTTTATACTAATTATGTTTACTGCCTGACTGTTCAAAGTGAGCATACCAGAATGTGTTTTTTTATGTATAATTTAAAATAAATTGATCACATGGAGCATCTTGATCCTTAAGCAGTCATCATTTGGGAGAATTAAATTCTGATTTTAGGGAATAACAAATAGAAGTACTATGATTATATGTAAGATTATTAAAGGTAAAAGACTTCATTTTAATTATCTTTAGAAACACGTCCCTCTTGTTTTGTATGATCTTTCTTTTTTATTTTTTTTTAACTTAAGGAAATGGGGTTAAGTGACTTGCCTAAAGTCTCACAGCTAGGTAATTATTAAATATCTGAGGCTGGATTTGAACTCAAGTCCCCCTGACTCCAGGGCCATTGCTCTATCCACTGTGCCACCTAACTCCCCCCTTGAATAATCTTTCAAAAAGTTTAGTCTGGATCCTAATATATTAGCCAGACTGGAAGTGCAATTTATACTCACAAATCTGACCCAAGGGATGATCAGAGCAGAAGCTTTGACCTTGCTTAATTTTTTGCTCAGAATAGTTAATCTCTCTAAGACAGCTTCTTCTTCCTATACCCATCCAAGAGATCTTGACAATGACACCAGATTTAATTCAAATGCTCAATTTAATTCAGATGCTAATTCAGACTTGAACCCCATTGTACTCTGAGCACCAAATCTCAAACTAGTCACAGCATTCTTATTAACAAGTCAAAAGTCTTTCCTCCAACACATTGTGACTGCATTATCTTTACCTATGATTAAACAATCACATGATTTTTATTTCTCTAACATAAATATCCTGAATTTTTTGTTCTTTATGTTGTCTTTTGTATGTCTCTTCTTCATTTATGAAGTTTTAAATTCCTTGAGAAAAAGAGGAGAAATTTTATCATATCTAACCCTTCTCCATATCCAACAGAGTGCTCAGATCAAGCTTAATAAGTGCTTGTTGTATTGGAAAAGTCATTTCAATCAAGAATAGGAAAATGATTTGTGAGATTAGCTTTTTCTTTCATTTTTAAAATACGGATGTGTTGTCTTTTGCATTAGGATACCTCGATTTTATTTAAATGTCTTCATGTCTTTTTTTTTTTTTACCTAAGCATAATTATTACTTTGAGCTAGAGATTGATTTGTTTTATCCTATGTTTATAGTCCCCTGATTTTAGCACAATTCCTCATTTATACCAAGTATTGTTATCTTGTATGGGTAGATTTAGGCAGTTTTCCCTTATAATTTCCTGCATGCTATTTTCCAGGTGCTTTTGTTGGTCCAAGCTTTCTTGTAATCCGATGATTCATACATTGGCTTTCTTGGATCTATTTTCCAGGTCATTTGTTTTCCCTAGAAGGTCCTTTACATTTTTTCAGTATTTTCAGTCCTTATTTTGCTTGATGGAATCTTGAAGATTAATTTGTTTCCCTTTATTCAATTGTGATTTTTAGAATCTTCTTTTGTTCAGTTATATTCTGTGTTTCCTTTCCCAGTTGGCTGTTTTTACTTTTAATGGAGTTGATTTCTTTGGTCAACTTGTCTGAGTTTTCCTGTTTGACTTTCATTTCTTTTTTTTCCATTTTGCTTCTTCTCTTCTTTGATTTTTAAATCTTTTTAAAGCTCTTCAATGAGTATTTTTTTTTACTCGAGTCCAATTTATAGGCTGTTGTGTTACTTCCCCTGGGAGTGATTTTTCACTGCTGTCTTTTTCTGACACAGTATTGCTCATCTTTTGTGTGTAAAGTAGTTTTCTATAGTGAGCACTCTTAGCTTTTTTGCTCCTCTTTGCTGTTTCAGTTCTGTGCCTGGGGTATATGGAGTAGAGATCCAAGCTTTTACTTTGCTGGACCTGGGGCCTGATTCCTGACTAGTTGCTGACCACGATGTTGTCTAGCTGTTTGTCTTTGCAGAGTTTTTTTTTTCCTCCTTTGTGTCCAGGTTCTGACGTAATGGAAGATTGGTCCCAACCCAGTCCTGTCTTTTCTCCCAGTGTTTTCAAGGTTCAGATTATGTTTAGGGTTGGGCTCATCATAACACCATCCTGCTGCCTTTGGGCAATAATTGGTTATGAAGATTGCTTTCCAGCTTTCTGTTTTCCTTCTAATTTTGATGACATTGATTTTATTAGAGCTAAACATTTGTAATTAAACATCATCAAAATCATTCATTTTGCAGGTTATAATGTGCTCTAATTCATGTTTAGTCATAAATTTATTCCTTTTCCATAGATAAGATAGAGTATTTCTTGGTCTCTCAATTTATCTAAGATTTCATTTTTTATGTCTATATCCTGTGCCCATTTTGAACTTATTTTGGTATAGGGTGTGAGATCTGGACCTATGCCTAGATTTTGCCCTAATTTTTTCCAGTTTTCCCAGTGATTTTTGTCAAATAGTGAGTTCTTATTCCAGAACTGACGTCTTTGTGTTTGTCAAATAGTAGGTTACTGGAGTCATTTACTGCTATTTCTTTTGCACCTATCCTCATCCACTGATCCATTAGTGTATATCTTAACTACTACCCAGCAGGTTTGATGACTGCCACTTTATAATGTAGTTTTAGATCTGGTCAATCTCAACCACTTTCCTTTACATTTGTTTCATTAGTTTCCTTGTTATTCTTGCCCTTTTGCTGCTTTAGATGAATCCTGTTACTATTTTTTTTCTAACTCGGTGAAATAGTTATTTGGTAGTTTGATTGGTATGTCATGGTCCAACCTTTCTGAAGAACAATTTGAAACCAGGCCCAAAGGGCACTATACAAAACCTTTTATCCAACAACACTACTAGATCTGCATTACCAAGAGATCTAGACAAGGGGAAAAGACCTACGTGTACAAAAATATTTATAGCAACTTATTTCATTTTGGTGAAAAATTGGAAATTGAGAGGATGCCCATCAATTGGGGAATGGCTTTATGAGCTATCATATTTGAATGTGATGGAAGATCATTGTTCTGCAAGAAAGCATGCCTGACCAGGCTTGAGACAAGCATGGAAATATTTGCATGAGCTGATCCTAAGAGAATGTAATCAGGAGAATATTCTATAAATTACCAGCAGTAACTGCATTGTGAGATGATTAACTATGATACACTTCAGTGACCAATGGCAAACTTGATAAGGAAAATGTCATCCAGCTCCAGGAAAAAACAAACAAAAAAACAAGAATCTATGGATTCTGAATGAAGAAAGCATATTATGTTCACTTTTTTTAAAACCACATTGATGATTTTATTTCTTTCTCATTTTTGTTTTATTACATTTAGTTCTAATATTTCTTTCACATCATGACTAACATGGCAATATGTTAAACAGGATTGTATATGTCCATCTTCTATCAGATTGCTATGAGGAGGAGGGTGGGATATGAAGGTGGTAGAAAAATGTAGAGCTCAAAAGCTTGTAAAAGGATACATGTTGAAAAATATCTTGGTATGAAAATGGGGAAACAAGCTATAAGTCATTAAGAAAATAGATAAAATGAATTATGAAAGATTGTTAAATGGAAAAGTACTTATCTTAATTATCTTTAGCATAATATACCTAATTTTTAGTCTGGAGGATGGAACTGCAGTGTGTACTCACAGGCATGATGCAAGTGATGATTACCATAGAATTTCTAATTTGAAACAGTTTGTTTTCCAGAGCAGTATGGTCTCCCCACCTCTTTCCTAAAGACTCCATACTAGATTTAGTACATTTGCTCAAAAGACTTGAACCCCCTTTTATCTCAGAATTCCAAAGCCCAAGTCTGCCACCAGCATCAGCCTTCTCATTAGTATTTCAAAGGTCCTTGTCCCAATATTTCCTGCTTGCATGTTCTTTTCCCTCTAATCAAATAGCATACTTTATTTGTCCTCTTTTGTATCTTATTCACTTAGGAAAGTTGAAAATACTTTAGGACAATATATCATATATCAACATCACAATTTTCTTAGTATCTAGCAGGGTGTTCTCAGGCAGTTTAATAAGTACATGTTATATTGGGAAAAAAATTTCAGAAAAATGACTCCAATTGATAAATGGACAAAGGAATTAAAGAAATTTTAAAAAAAATCTATAGTCATATGAAAAAATTCTCTAAATCTGTGTTAATAGATATATGCAAATAAAAATAACAGATTTTTCTCACACCTATCAAATTGGTCAATATTACTAAAAAGAAAAATGATACCAGTGCTGGTGGGGATAGGAAAAATTGAAACATTCCTACATTGTGCATTTGTGAAGTAACCCAATTTCTCTGGAGAGTAATTTGGTATTGTGACCAAATGGCCATAAAACTGGGCATAGACTTGGATTCAGCAATACCACTACTAGATATATATCACAAAGAGATAATGAAAAAAAAAAACACATGTATAAAGCTGAATGCACCTGTAAATACATCTGGGCCTGATATATTTCTTAGGGAGAATATGAATGGTTTCTTGAATTTTTTTCTCTGAAATGGGATTATTTAAGTGTTTTATTTCCTGTTCTGTTAATCTGGATATTTTACAGGTTTGTGAATATTTACCTATTTCATTTAGATAGATTTACTTCATACAACTGGGTAAATAGCTCTGAATTAATAATTTTATTTCCTCTTCATTGGTGGTGAGCTCATCTTTTTCACTTTTGATACTGATAATTAGGTTCTCTCATTTTTTTAATAAATCGGATTAACTAAATGTTTATCCATTTTATTGTGATTATTTTTCAGAAAACCAAATCACTTTCATTTATTTACTTCATGGTTTGATTGCTTTCAATTCTATTAATTCTCCTTTGATTTTCAGAATTTCTAATTTGTTTTTAATTGGGTATTTTTAATTTTTCTTTCTCTGATTTTTTTTTAGTTCCAGGCCCTATTCATTGATCTCCTCTTTCTATATTTTATTCATTTAATCATTTAGAGATATAAAGTTTCCCCTAAAAGCAACATTGGCAGAATTCCATAAATTTTGATGTCTATTTGTTGCCATTGTCTTAGATGAAAATTTTAATTATTTCTGTGATCTATTCATTCTTTACAATTAGGTATTTTGGTTTCTGAGAAATTTTGGGTTTCTATTTCCATGACCATTACATGTAATTTTCTTGGTATCATGTTCTGCAAAGGATACTCCATATTTCTGCCTTTCTTCATTGGATTGTGAAGATTTTATACCTTAGAATATCATCAATTTTGGTATAGGTGCCATGTACCATGGTGAAATATATATATATATATATATATATATATATATATATATATATATATATATATTTGTTCCTTTCTATCCTTTTATTCAGTTTTCTCCAGAAGTCTGTCATATCTAAGATTTCTAAAATTCTATTCACCTTCTTAACTTCCTTCTTGTTGATTTTTTTTTCTTTAGACAAATCTAAGGCAGAAAGAATAGAATGTGGTGAGGGATGGGGTATAAAGGATATTTCCTGAGAGGACTTCAATTATTAAACAATAAGAGGAGGGATTGAGTAGAATATTCCCAATAAAGCCATTTCAGGATTAATATTTCTAGTGAAGTCCTCTAAGGATTAAGAAACTTTAAAGAAAGAACTATTATTCTTAAACTATTTCTAGAAGCAAGTCCTAACAGGTGGCTCACCCTCCTAACTTGTCATAAGACTACTTTTACTGACTTCTAGGAGGATAGTAGACTTTTTCCCATGAGAAAATCTTACATTCCAAAGGAGCCCATAAACCACTTTTTTCATGATAAAACTACGTTTTTACTGAGTAGAATAGTAGAAGACCTGTGTACTCAATCATTGTTTCATTTAGATAGAAATAGAAGGTCATTAATTCTTTTTGATGTTCTCATCATCTGGATGGGGAGGTAATATTTTATGAAAACCTTTCATTCTTTTCTTTCTTGATGGGATAGATTTTTGCCAGCAGAATGTAACTCCTGAGACTAACCAATGAGTCTATGGAGAGAGGATAGGGAGAAGAAGGGGATAGCTTTAGACCATATAATCTTGTTTGACTCTCAGTTCCAGGCAGCTACTTGATCTTCACTACCTTTGTGAGTGGGCCCTTCTCTCAAGAAAAGTCAAAATAAACTTTTTTTTCTTTTTGCTCATAGGAGTCTATCAGTATTTTTAAGTGTTTTTATCCCACACACATGCAACCTCCCCTCCTTCTTTCAACCAACTGATATATATATATATATATATATATATATATATATATATATATATATATATGTTCAACTCCACTATTTTCTCCCTTCAAGTTCCATGTCCCATTGTCCTATTAATAGTAATAAAGTCAAATCTTGTCACATATCAAATCTGGATTACTACTACTGTTTGCTTCCTACACTCCAACTTATATATATAGAAGAACAAAACTTCTCACAATCACCAATGCTTACTGCCTACATCCATTACCAATAGAGGCCATCATAACAGGAAACATTAACAAAGTACTTCATTCATGCCTCCATGGTTTTTTGGTTCTTATTGTTGTCGTTTTCCTACAAAGAAGATAATAACATGAAATGAATGATGCCATAACATGCTCATTATGTTTATTAAATGAGGGTACTTTTGGGCAACATCGTTGTTTTCACTTGCCTCATCTGGTCTGTCACTACCCCATGGCCTGATTTAATGGGAAATATAATTTCTGCTGACAGTCTAGATTATATGAGAATTCTTGGCCTTTTGAATGTGGGTCCCTCCCATTTCACTAATGACTCTTCCAATCTTATTCATTCCTCCTATAACATTTTACAGCATCTCTCCTCTCACTCTCTGAGTCAAGGAACATCTTTCATGGTTAGTTTAAAAAAATGAATTCAATCACCAAATGGATTTTATTTTCTCCTTTTCCTCAACATGTGATTCAGATGTCTTATTAAACTATCTCCTTCTTTAGTCTTTCTCACATAAAGGCATGGCCCATTTCTTTGTGAAGGAAACCCCTATAGCTTGATTGCATTCCGTCTTCTCAAATTCCAATCTCCCATCCTAGTCCCATTGTCCTCATTCTCTCATTTTTGTCTTCAGTATTACCCTATTTACTGACTGTTGCCTGGATGTAAACAAACATTCACAAAATTCACAAACTCCACTTTAATATAAGAATGAAATATTTGTTGATTAGACCATCCACTATAGCTATCATCTTATATTTCTTCTCTCCTTCTCCATATACAAATGTTATTGTGAAAGTAATTTGTGTTTAATATGTCCATTTTATCTCTTATTTTACTCTTTTAATTGCCCTGTAAACTTCTTCTCAACCTCAACATTTCACTAAAACTTCCCTTGTCAAAAATACCAAAGAGCTCTTGATTACTCATTCTAGACTTTACATTTATCAAGTCTTTATCTCTTGACCATTCTGAAGACTTCAAATTTTGTAATCAGTTGTTTCTATTCAATATTTTTTATCTTTCTTTTTTTTGTTGGTGACATCATTTTCTCCTTGTTCTACTACATTTTGGGCCATTTCAACTTAATTTACTTTAAGGATGATCATTCAGGTCATATCAATTAATTCTGTAGATCCTTAGTACTCTACAATGCATTGTCTTCTTTTTGCTCTATACTATGTCTTTTGTTATTTTCATTAATTTCATTTATATATTCCATGCAAATAATTCATAAAGCAATATATGACTCAACTTTCCTCTGTCATTCATATCTGAAACAGTTATTTATTGGTAACTGAGTTAAATTCTATTCCTTTAATTTGGGGGGTTTTGCATTCAAGTGTTTAAAAAAAGGGCAAATTTAAAATGAAGTAATTTATAAGAATTGAATCAACCTCCTTACATGGAATCTTATTACTATCTGTCCTCAGAAATTGCAACAGTTATATCTTTTCCTTTAAACTGGGTTTAAATTACAAATTAAACAAATTTAGCCACATCTGCAAATGAGCAGTGTCTGACTTTTTAGTCACTCAGCTTAGAAGAAAATAAAAGGGGCTGAGCCATCTATGGGTTTCATTTGAAAGTGAGTAAGTTAAGTTTTCCTTAGCCTAACATTGACTGACAGCTATATTCTACCTATGTTAATTAATTGATACTTTACTTATTCTCTTGGGTTTAGAAAAATGTAGCTATCTGTTGACTTATTGTTTCATTTGTCTTGGAAATAAGTGCTAAATTCCTTTGGTACATCCTACCCTCGAGATGCTTTAAAAAGGGGGTTTGGCAGACTTTAGATAGGAAATGTTTCCCTCCAGTGATTAAAAAAAATAAACTGGACTTTTGGCCAAAATGGTAGAGAGAAGACTGACATGGGTGTTAAGTGCTCCTGTTGTCCCCCCAAAACTAACATGAAAGAAACCCCTTAACAGAAACTCCATCTACAAAACCCAGAAAGAAAAGCTAGTCGAAAACCTCCTACCAGGAAGGTTTGCCTCAGAGGACCATGGGTGAACTGGGAGCAGAGACCAGAGGGTGGGCACAGTTTGGGCACCTGGGGGACACCAGAGGACTGGCCTCAGTCACAGAAACTTTGGTGAGTGGTGATCTGAGAACTAATTTTAGCAGTGGAGTCTTTGGCCAGGGGTAGGGAAGGTTATTTTCCTTTTGCCTTTGTCCAATTCTGTTTTCCAAGGATTTGTTATTTATTTGCAATGTGTTAATTTTCTCTCCCAAATTTTCCAATTGATTTTTAAACTCCTTCCTGATTTCTTCAAGGAAGTCTTTCAGTGCTGAGAACAGATCATATTCTCCTCAGAGGTTCTAGGTCTCTCTGAGTTAGGGTCTTTTCCTTCTAGGAATTTTTCTATGGACCCTCTTTTCTGCTGGCCTTTCTTCATTTCTCTAAGACTTTTTGTTGTGGAAGGGCTGGTTCCCAGAGGTTTGGAGTTGAGAATCCTAGAGTTTTTACTGACTGTGTTTAGTTACTCCAAGTGGGCAAACTAGTAGGCTGTGTTGGTTGCTTTCTCTGGAGTGTCTGTGACCTTGATTATAGGCCTGCTTTCTCGGCCAGAAGGGGGTGGTTAAAACTGCTGAATACTTTTATCTTTGTACAATGGTGGGTTTTGTCCTAATAGAAGGTAATTTCTCTCCCTTTTCACAACTGAGGGAACTCTCCTGCTTAAAAACAGAGCCTGGACTGTAATTGTGTTTGTTCTGGGAAGAGGCTCCATCTGAAATGAAAATATGGCCTCTGAGTTCCTCCAGACCAGAGGAGCTCAGAGATAGCTGTCTGCAACTCTCCCACATTGGAACTCACCCTCCAGCCCTGCCAACAAGCTTCAGACCGTCAGTGGTCAGTGCCACTATCAAAGCCTTTGCTCCTGAGGATAAGCACAAGTCTCTAAAAACCTGGTTGGACTCCACTCAGGGTGGCCAGACTTCTCTGACTTGTTGTTCCAGTCAAGCTCAGTTTGACTGTTCTTTTGTCTCTGTATTTCTTTACCTACCTTTTTCTTATGTGTTGCAACTTCTTTTAATAAATTTTTGTTTTATTTCCATCTTTACTTTCCTGAGTTTGAATAATGATTCCTTATAAGCAGATCTGAACTCAAGTAACCAGCGGCTACAATTTCATTCCCCTATTAAAAATGTGAGCTGTTTCTCTTGCATTTACAAATTTATCATTTCAGCAGTAATAGACAACCATTATGCTACTTTAACCTGCCTTTGCAGCCTGATTGCATATGAATTTCCATGATAAATATGAAAATATTTTTTAAATTAATTTAGTAAGTTAACAAGCATCTAAGTGCTTCCTGACTGCCAAATATTACAAAAAGAAAGAAATGCAAAAAAGGAGATCAATGAGCTAACATTCTAACAAAAAAAGACAATTTGAAAGATTTAATTCATGTCAGATATCTGTATTGTAAATGAAAGATTTCTCAGAGGACAGGTACTAACAATTTCTCAAGGTACAGGGAAATATAAGCAAAGACTTATTGGAGGAAGTTAGATTTGAGTTGGATCTTAAAGAAGTCCAGGAAAATCAGGAGTTTAAATTAGAGTACATTGAAGGTTTGAGGAAAAGTCATTGAGAATTTCTGCATTCAGATGATAGAATGTCCTATGCAGCACCATCCATTCTGGTAACTTGTCTTATTAATTGAAAATACAATTCTCATTTCAATTCCTTTCCCCAGTGTCACTCTTTTATACCCTAGGATATCTCTGCATCCATGCCTTACTTATTCTCAGGCTTGCTTCAAAGTACAATTCAGATATACAATCTCTATATACTTGCCCTTTTAATTCCTTTTTTAATCCTATTGAAGTAGTCTTCCTCATGAAATTATTTTTCATAACATTTAATTTTACTATGGAGAACCATAATAAGACATCATTATACTTGATTTTCATTAGACTTTTAACTTCTGAAAGAATTAAATGTTTCATTGTTGATTTTCTTTACGTCACCAAAAGGATGATGCTTTGTGAAGTTTAATGACCTGAATTATTACCCCATCTAGTGTCTAATTAATCTTTTGGAAGGGATATTTACAGCTGGTATCCTTCAGAGTGAATGCAGATTTTCTTCCAGGACACATTATACAAGCATTCCCATTCATGCATAAACATTTAGTAGGATTTTATCTGAGTTATTAGGAACCTGAAAACATATTATAGTTTTGTAACTAATCTCTTACCTACAAACTCCTTTTCCAATGTCATACTTCTTGTCCAATCTCTCATTAAGTGATATCTAGAGTAATGAAATAAGCAAAATTCTACTTTCTTTTTTATCAGTTCTATACACTTCTAAAATATTTTATATAGCATTGTTCTGTTGATAATCATCCAATTTCATACCATGAAAAGACCTATCAAACTTCCTGTTATTGAAGATAATTTCCAGTTTTACTTGGATTTATTCTGTAATCCATCTCTTAAACATGAACCCATTATCTCAAGTTTACTAGACTATTTGGTTTTTCCCTGTCCCTTTTCTTTTGATTTATGTTATCAGAAAAGTTCTGCTTTTTACTGTTATATATCTATGCATCATAAGTGTCCTTAAGTATCTAGAAGGAAATGTTATTTGTTCTTTGACATCTTCCTTGGTCTCTTTTGTACTAAATAATCTTACCATTCTCTGGATTAACAAAGTTAATTTCTTTATAAAATGTGATGTTATATGGTAAAGCTTTTGCTGGACATTGAGTCTGCAGGTCTGGATTCAAATCCCAGCTTGGTTGCTTATTTGTTATATGAAAAGGGAATAGTCATTAGAGTGAGAATGAATTCCTTAATCTTTAAAATGGATTAAACATTTTTGTGATGACTTTGGAAACTCTAAGGAAGTGTTGAAGTGGTGCATAAAAATAATTTATCGATCAGTTTATCAGCGTTTAATTTATGTTTTTATAGTTAACTTATATCCTAAAAACTAGAATGTATGTATCCTATAAACTAGCATGTATCCTATAAACTAGAAATAATTTATCTTGCTCTTAGAAGGGATCAGGATTAGTACATTGAGTGGAAGAAGAGAAATAGGTGCTTTGCCCTAAGATCATATAATATCCTGTTCTGCTTGCATTTTTATTGGATGATCTATTATGTTCCTTTGTCAGTAAGGTCACTGAAACATGAGCAAGCTGTAGAGTTTGATATTTTTAATTTAATTTTTATGTGTAATACATTATGTGCAATGTCTGACTAGATAAACCAAAACCTAGATCAACATTGTTAGAAGAAATATCAGCAATTTCACATAGGTGAAAGATAATATTCTGCTGGAAAAAAATTCTTGAAGAGGATTCAAAAAGGTACTTGATAAGGACAAAAGAAGAGAGGCTAAATTTAAGCTTCATGGGAAAACAAACAAACAAACAAAAAAGCAAACTAAAATCTTGGTAACTGGTCCTACCACTTCCTGGTCAATAGAGGGAGAAAAAAAATGAAGCCATGATAGATTATATATTAGTGAGCTCAAAGTCACTGCAGAAAGAATCTGGAGCCTTCAATTAAAATACACTGACCCTTGGAAGAAAAACTATAGAAAATATGATCAGCATACTAAAAAAACAAAGACATTGCCTTGCCTACAAAGGGACAGCCTGACAGGTTATTTGTTCTCTTTTGCAACGATTAATGTGGAAAAAATATTTTACGTGATGGCACATGTATAATAGATATCAAAATGCTTGCCTTTTAAAGGAAGAATGGATGAAGGACAAAGAAAGTGAGAGAATTTGGAAATCAAATTTTTTAAAAGAATGTTAAAAAGTATTGTTATGGAAAATTATCACTTGGCAAAAAATAAAAATGATTCAAAGATCCAAACACAATGAATTCAGATATCCCCAAGTTATGTCATTCTAATAAATAAGTCTAAACATAAAGGGAATAGAAAGGGTATGTACCTACAAAGATGTAATGATGCTGATAAAACTCTGATTCAATCAAATATTAGACTATATAATTCATAAGAGAAGAAATGAAATTTTAATCTTATCTTTATTGTATATTCCAAATCATATAATGTAGGAGATTCAGCTCTTGCACACTGTTTTGTTCTGTGGATTGACATGGTAGTCTTGATGGAAAATCTTCTCACTATTGCTGCAATTATTACCGTCCTACAGGTTCGCTCTCCTTTTCATTTTTCTCATAGCAACTTCATTTCATAGTAACCCCTCAGTCACACTTAAAAACAAATTGTAAATTACTTGACCAGAAGTCAAACTATCTCCTTCCTTGCCTAATAAGAACAAGATTCTTCCTTCTCTTCTTTGACGCTGTTTGTTTTGCTAATGGTCATGATTGCTTTGTGGCCATCTGTCAAAAATTATTGACGCCCTCTCCCTATTTAAGGAGAATCTCAACACAGTTTTCTCCTCATTGACAACCAGTTACACTGCCTTTTTTCTTCTCCCTCATGCCCTTGTTCTGCATTCTGTCTCTCCTTCATCTTCCTCCCTCCATTTCCTTTATACTTAATTAGCATATGGTAAGCATTCACCATTGACTAAGACCCTCACAGACTGAAAGATTCCTAATAACCTATACTTTTATGGCTGATATTTTAATGGGACTAAAGGGAAAAAACGTTTTGCATCATGTTGTTTATAAAATAGACTATACCCTGTCTAATTATTCTCAACGGATGGGTCAGACCATCCATAGGAACCAAGAAGATAATAGTGTTTACTATGAATACTCTGGTGGTTACAGAGCAGTTTTACCAAATGGCACTGGGCGATATATTTCACCAGATCCTATCATCTAAAAATTGCCTCGAATCTCCATAAAGCCTGTATGTTCAGAGGTTTAGACTTCAGTGCCTCATCTTTTTGAGTATGCAGGTGAAAACTGAATTAATTTGCAAGGAAAGAAACAGTCTCTAGATTTTATGTAGAAATGCAAGTATCTAAAGAACCTCATGGCAATGAGAACATATAGTGGAATGGATTTGCATCAGAACAAATAACTCAGGTACTTTCATTAAGATTATGATTATTGGGTTTTTTTTGATGGATCAGTTTACTTAGATACTTATTGTGTCAACTCAAAATCATGGGGATTATTTCAGTGTGATTCTTTTTTTTTGTGAAAAGTAGTTTGGCATCACACTGTAGATTATATCATGGGTTGGAAATAAGTAAAACCTTAGTCCAAATTTTGCTTCTGTCTCTTCTGAACTGGGTATTTAATTTGGTTTCTCCCTGATATTATCTCCAGTTCTTCCCATATATAACATTTGTACCTAGTTGTACATTTTTTCCTCTCCATTTATTGTGACTTTGGGGGCCTCAATGGACTGTCTTTTTTCTTTTTTGTAACCTCAGGACCACAGAGATTGGGATATAGAAATCACTTAAGAAATGTTTGGTGATTTACTGTGACTTGCTTATGGGTAAACTTTAGTCTTAATAAGCCCCCAATGATAAGACTATAACAACTGTATAGTGTTATCTTTGTAATATACTTTATGAATATCAAGATTATTATGCAAATATGTCACATTTATTTTTCTGATTTATGATGACAGACCCAAGTTTTACCTTCAAATAACTGAGAATTCATATCACTGGTCATAAGAAGAGTTGATCAAATGAGTCACCAAAATATACTTTGTCTGTAAATTAATCTTTATGTTGGAGTAACAAAAGATACCTGGGATATAGAAGCAGTACGTCACTTTAAAATTACTCTCCATGCTTCCTCCATACCCTCATCAGTAATTTAATTTAGTAGCTACAAAAGATGAGTTGAACTGTTGAATTAATCCAATTGAGAGTGGGTTGACTTTGCAAGAAGAAGACAGTTATTTAACCTTGGCTTTGTCATTTCCATACTTGGCTAAATAGTCAGACATTGTATGCCTCTTGTCTTCCTTCATACATATAAGACCTGGAAAATGAGCTGTACAATTCTTGCAGTTTTGATTTTTTACTCCTATGATGATCCTTAAAAGAGACATGCATACAGGGATGATTTACTTTAATGAGGGCCTAAGCAATCCCTCAGCTATTTTCAAAATGTGTGACCTTCATTAACTCATTGAAGTGGATATCATTGTAGTACATTCTGGATGTTCCAGTTTCTTCAGATTAATATTGAAATTTAGATCTGCAGAAAATAAAGCAAATGTTATTCTTTTCTTACTGAAAATTTTAATTAGGAGATTGTTGATGCCCTAAAATTGCCTAAATTGATGCTGTGACATATTGTCCATTGAGAATTCTACGTCTGTGGCTTATTTCTCACCTTTAAGTGACTCAGGGGGAAAGAGAAATCTGGAGCATAAGAATATGTATTTCATTCATCATATGTTGTGTGTGAGTGAATAAATACAAAAATGCATATGTGTGTGTGTCAGTAATTACAAGTGAGAAGGTGAGATTATGCTAGGTCAATAAGATCAGGTATACTGATTTTGTACAATCATGTTAAAATGGTTGAACTGTGAGATTAAATATTGGGATATTTGGAAGATTGGAGAATGAATTCTAATATTGAATTGGGATTTCAGATTGGAGGAAATATTAGGGCAAAGACTGTGGTCCAGAAAACTATTTGGGGTTAAGTGGAATAGTAACAAAGGTACATCCACATCCATCCATCCATCCATCCATCTATCTACCTATCTTTCTATCTATCCATCCAACTATTTCCTCTGTCTTTCATTCTATACATATATATGTTTATATAAGCATCATTTTATATAACAAATATAACATCCTATATATATGTTTATGTATATAGAAACATATTTTTGCATGACACATATATGTATATATATATATACAGAGAGACACACACATAAGAATAGTTGTATGTCATTCTATCAATATATCTATTGCTGTCAGTAGCATTCATATATAAATATTCATCTATTTATCTATAATATGTTTCTTTACATGTCTATTTGTATACCTCAATCTTCATCTCTGTCTCCCCTTCTCTCTCTCTCTCTCTCTCTCTCTCTCTCTCTCTCTCTCTATCATTTCCATTTCTACTTCTATCTCTATTTCTATTTGCCAATTTGTATTAGTAGACATGGTTGTCTCTTTAGGAGGTCCCTATATAAATAAAATCACAATGCCATTCCTAATTCATTTTCAAAGTCCTTTAGCTCTTCAGAAATAGTTGATTAGGGAAATGAATTCATTTCCTGCAAAAATAAATAGTATGCAAAGATTATAAATAATTTGTTGACCCTGATAGGTATAGTGCAGATTATATTATCCAAAGTGGAGATTTTATAAAACCTTGCCTTGAGATCCAGAGGGAGCAAGAAATGAGAGATAAGGAGGTGACACTAGGGCTTAAATGATTAGAAAGTGGAAAAATTAACTCAAATCATATGTCTTGAAATCCCAGTTTCATCTTCTGATCATTGAAACAGATGAAGACCTGTGCTATCCTTAGGCTATGTTTTTTTCTAACTAAAGGAAAGATTATCTCATAAGAACAAGGAGAAAACCTTTCTACCTTATCTATAGTAAAGATTATCATTGAGTGAGGATAAAAAGACAAATTTTCAGGGTTTTTTAAATTTAAAATTTTTCCCATTCCTCTGTTCCCTTCCACTTCCTCCTGACAGAAGGCAATTTAATATGAGTTATGTGTGTATATAAGTATGATCATGTTAAATGAATATCTATATAGATAATATTTTGAAGGAAGAATAAATCAAAAAGGAATAAATGATGAGGGGGATAAACAGCATATTAAATTTTTTTCAGAATTGAAATTAGTTAGCTTTGGGGGCAGCTAGGTGGTACAGTGGATAAATTGATGCTGTCCTGGAGTCAGTAGGACCTGACTTCAAATTGGGCATCAGACAATTAATAATTGCCTAGCTGTGTGACCTTGAGCAAGTCATTTAATCCAATTGCCATAAATAAATACAAAATAAATAAAAAGGAAAATAGTAAGCTTTGGTCTTTATTCAGCCTCTGTAGTTACTTTGCTGGATGTTGATGGCACTCTCCATCACTTTCCCATTGCCTTTGATTATTGTATTGCTGATATGAACAAATTCATCATAGTTGGTCATTCCACAGTGCTGTTCTGTGTTCCTCTGGTTCTGTTCATTTCACTCAGCATCATTTTTTTATTTATTACTTTTTAGGGTTTTTTGCAAGGCAAATGGGGTTAAGTGGCTTTCCCAAGGCCACACAGCTAGATAATTATTAAGTGTCTGAGGTCGGATTTGAACTCAGGTGCTCCTGACTCCAGGGTCGGTGCTCTATCAACTGTGCCATCTAGCTGCCTCTCAGGATCACTTCTTGCAAGTCTTTCCAGGCTATTTTGAAATCTTCATTGCTCATGATTTCTTATAGAATAGTGTTCCATAATATCCATATGCTACAGTTTGTTCAACCATTTCCTGAGATTATGATCCTCTTCTCAATTTCCAAATCTTTGCCAATATGAAAAGAGTTGTTAAAAAATATTTTTTTACATGTGGATTTGTTACACTTTTTTGTGAACACTTTGGGAAACAGACATAATAGTGATATTGCTGGATAAAAGAGTAGAATTAGACCCTTGACATTCTTGTCAAGTGCTACAGAGACTGAATATCAAAGTTGATATTGAGAAAGGAAAGAGAAAAGGAAATTTTTGAGGAGCAGTTTAAAAGAGATGATGTTTCTAAACTGGCATAGACCAAAATAGGATGGATTAGGAAAAGGCAAACTACCTGAGTATGCCTGCCAAAAAAACTCAAATGAGGAAATGGAGAATTAGGCACAACTAAAAAATACCTTAACAGCAATGGAATGATCCCTATCATTATCATTGATTTCATAGCTGTTTGGTTTTCTGCTTTTATGAGAGAAATCATCTTTAGATTCAGAATAATTAACTTCAATTTCTAACTTAAGTAGTAAATATCTTTGTGACTTTGCACGGAATAGTCATTATAGGCCTTGCTTTACCATTCTGTGAAACAATACCATCAATAAAATTAACTTACTATAACGTTTAAATGATTTCAGACCACTTTTCTAAACCTAAGCCTATAAATATGCAATAAAATTACTAGTCTTTGTATCACGTTCATTCTTCTCTCATTCTCTCATTATCTATATCTCATCTATCTATAAATAGTTAAGATATATAGATTTATAGAAATGTTTAGATATTTATATAACTTTATAGTAGGTTTAAAGATATTAATATTTATATATTTGCACTTAAATATTTTCATGAATATGCTCACACATCTGTGTGTGTGTGTGTGTGTGTGTGTGTGTGTGTGTGTGTGTGTGTACTTACATACCTATACAGGTGAATCAAATCCATTTTCACCCTTGTTAGTGATTGTCCTCTTTATTAATATTGGAGTGTAACTTTTCTTCACTTTTTTGATTTTCCTTATATATGATTTCCCCTGGGTCATTATGGAAAGTTCCCTGTACTAGAACCACTGAATGTATCTTGGCCTCATCATTCCCACTGCAGGCTCTACTTCAATTATCATAGTGTGATTTTTCTTTTGTTCAGGTCAGATTAATCAGAATAGGTTTCAAGTTTGAACTGAATAAATATTTAACTTCTTTCTTGTTTTAAACAATTTTTTCTGCTACTCATAGGGTCATCTGATTATAGTAAGATTCCAGTTCAGAAGGAGGAATGAGCAACTTCTCCATCATCACAGAATTCCTTCTCATGGAGTTTTCCAGTTTGCGGGAGCTGCAGATCTTACATGCTGTGCTGTTTCTGATGATTTACCTAGCAACTCTGTTGGGGAATCTTCTCACCGTTGCAGCAATTATTACTGATGCACACCTTCACTGTCCTATGTATTTTTTTCTGAGTAATTTATCTCTCTTGGATATCTGTACCATTTCAGTCACTCTTCCAAAATTCATTGTGAATTCTTTGTCTGGAATTCAGTCCTTGTCCCTCCTTGGCTGTGCTGCTCAGATCTTCTTCTTTCTCTTTTTTGCAGCAACAGAGTTTGCTTTGCTTGTGGCCATGTCCTATGATCGCTTTGTGGCCATTTGCCACCCCCTACACTATGGCATCATTATGACTCCAGTACGTTGTCTCTGGGCAGCAGCTGGCTCATTGTTCAGTGGGCTTGTGTACTCAGCTCTCCATACAGGCAACATGTTTCGGCTGCCCTTCTCAGGATCCAATGTGATCCACCAGTTTTTCTGTGATATTCCTCATGTCTTAAAAGTCTCAACCTCTGATGTGTTTCATGCTGAGTTTCTATTAATTGTAGCAAGTTTGAGTGCTTTGTTATTCTGCTTTGCCTTTTTAATAGCCTCATATGTTCGCATCTTCTCCAATATACTCAAAATTCCTTCTATAGAAGGGCGCTATAAAGCCATTTCCACCTGCTCCCCTCAGTTGATGATCCTCATGTTATTTCTCATTTCTGTAATGCTAGCTGTGCTCCGTGACTCATCAGATGCATCACCTATTCAGAACCTTTTAATTGCAGTAACATATACAACACTGCCTCCATTGATGAATCCCATCATCTACAGTTTGAGGAACCAGAAGGTCACAGCTGCCATGAGTAAAATGATCAAGAGAATGTTTTCTTTCCCAAACTTGAAAACATAAAAAAATGCTGAACCACATGTAAATTTGACTCATCAAATATGCAAGATGATATATGAGAGGGGAAAAATGTGACCAAAACCAATACCACTCAGAAAATGATCTTTTAGAAAAAATGTGGAGTTTATTTTAGCATTATATTTTAGCATCATAATGGGATAATTGTCATTACCATAATACTAGAGTCATCAGAAGAATGAATGGAAGACTAATTAATTCTCTCAACCAGACTAAATAAGCTTAACTAAAAACAATCATCACAATAGTTGGGTTGTTTCTCCCCCCAATATGAATCTTGCCTTCTCATTTTCTTACTTCCACTTCCACTCACCTCCATTATGTTACTGATCTTGTATTTCTTTTCATGTTGAAGATATAGTCATGAATATGGCCAAGAAGAGAAAGAAAGAGAAAATGTTTGGATGTCTTCTGAAAATCTAGAGTAGTAAGAAAATTAGGGAAGAGGGTGGAGGAGGTAATTTTAGAGAGTGGCATAAGAGGTTAAGGGGACATATAAAGTGATAGAAATAGGACAAAAAAGGAGACTGAGAAGTAAAGCAGTAAGCAAAAATAAGATCAGGGAAATTCATACATTGTAATTAGAACTCCATCAAATCTATAAAAATATTAATCATTCTCAAACTGAGAAATGGTCAAAGCATATGAACGCAATTTTCCAATGAAGAAAACAAAACAATGTAAAATTCTTTAATGATCTAAAAGAATCATTATTGAGTAGAGAAATGAAGAGTAAGATAGCCTTAGATATCATTTTACACCTACCAGGTTGCGATAATGGTAAAAGAGTAAAGTCACAAATGTTGGAAAACATGGAAAATTTGAAAATCTAATTCTTGTTTTATGTAATTTTCAATTAATTCAATCATTTTGGAGACAAATTAAGAAGTATGTCCAAATAATTATTTAAATGCCTAAAGAATTATTTAAATGCCCCTGCCATTTGGCCATAAGAAAATACTATGTACAGTAGCAACAATATTGTTTTAGAAATGACTGAGAAATTAATTTGTTTTGTCTATCATAAATAATAAAATTAACTATAGAGGACATAAGGAGAAAGATGTTATCTGCACATAGAGAAAGAACTAATAACTAGAACAATGCATAGAACAATTTTCCACCCATCCACACATATATGTATTGTACACATAAGTACAAATATATGATGTATGCAAAACATGCATATACATGCATACTTAATTTTAGCCATCTCTGGGAAGGAGAGGGGGGATAAAAAGAAAAAAAGGCATTTGCATGATTATTTGGATGAGTATTTAAAAAAAAATAATCAACTGTACTTAGACTTTCAATTTCATGTGCAATCTTTTTTTTTAATTGTACTATATTATGTGATGGAAAATGCTTGCTTTACCTATATATATAAATATATATATATATATATATATACACATATATATATATGTGTATATATATATATATATATATATATATAATGTCAAGGTAAAAATAAAAATAAAAACCAAGCAGAAATACTTATTTTATTTTATAAGTATAACAATGCTAAAATAAAAATGAACAAATAATGGAAGGAATGAAAAAATTTAAATGATTTTACAAATACTAAAAAACTTGACAAAAATCTATATTTTATCATTTAAAATTCTTATAATCATAGGATTAAATGTAGCTTTTTTAGAATAATAACTGATAGCAATTCAAAATTGTTTTTTAGTTCTTAATGTACAAAATTTATTTTGCATATAACTCATATTAGCTCTTTAGTTCAATCACCTTTAATATGTAATATTTCAATATTGCTCTCCTGCTACACTCTCAGGTATGCTAGATCAATCATATAAAATTTTGTTTTTATTTTGCAATTTTTCCTTTCTTTCAAACATTTCCCAATATATACCCCCTTTCCCCTCATTGAAAAGAGAAGAAATTTGATTTTATAAATATATATATATATATATATATATATATATATATATTCACACATGCATTTGAAATCCTGAAAATATTTATTTCCACATTATTCATGTTGCACAAAAGAATGGACAAATAATATGCTTCAATGTACATTCAGAATTTATCACTTTTCTATCTAGAGGTGGATAACATTACTCATCATGATTCCTTTGGATTTATCATTCACCATTGCATTGATTACAATGTTCTTTTCACATGTGATTTATGTAATTGCTTTTACTGTTACAATGAATATTTTAGGACATGTAGAACTTTTTTTCAGTTTTGACAATTTCCTCTGAGTTTAGACGTAGAATTGGAATTACTGGGTCAAAAGGTATAAACAGAGTTACTGCTTTTTGGGTATAGTTATATATTGCTCTCCAGAAAGGTTGGATATGTTCACAACTCCACCAGCAATGCATCAATGTCCCAATCTGACCACAACCTTTGTAACACTGATTATCTTCCCTTTTTCTTATCTGGGTTAATATAATAGGTGTGAGATGATACCTCATTGATTGTTTAATTTGCATTTCTCTAATCAGTAGTGATTTGGAGCATTTTTTCATATGATTATAAAAAGTTTTAATTTCTTCATTTGAAAAGTATTCATACCCTTTGAGCTTTTATCAATTGGGAATGACTTGTGATCTGATAAATTTGATATATATTTAAGAAATGAGACCTTTATCAGAAATTCTACATGTGAAGACTGTTTCCTAGTCCTTCATCACTTCTTACAGCATAATAATAATAATTCCATCTCAATCATACCTTATTCAGCTTTTGACCAATTAATGGACATCCTTTTAGATTCCAATTCGTAATTTCACAAAAGCAGCTATTTCATATATTTGGTACCTCAAAGTCCTTTCCTTTTTCTCAGACTTCATGTTAGTATTAGCACATGTTTTTGGCTTAAACATCCACCTTTATTATTTTCAGATGCACTTTCTATCTTTAATATTTTATTTTTCTCCTCAAGGATATTTCTCTCTCAATACATTCAATTTCGATCAATGTATACCATGGAAACAATGTAAAGATTATCAGCTTGCCTCCAGGGAGGAGATAGTGAGAGAAAGGGAGAGTGGGGGGGAAGTGTAAAATTCAAATGCTTACAAAAATGAGAGGTAGAAACTACTATTGTATAAAATTGGAAAACAAAGGAAATATTAAAAAAATTAAGAAATAAAATATTTTTGTTGGATTGGGATAAGTAATTTAATTTAAATAGAATTGTAGTTTTTATGAGCATTATATTTTTCCAATTGTTTAGATATAACTTTATTTGTGTGAAAAGCGATTTGTAATGTTATTCATATAGTGATTGACTTGGAAGGTAGTTTCTCAATTATTTTATGTAGTCTATAAAAATTTCAAATGAAAATTATTTTTGTTTCTTGCTTTTAGACTTTGCTGTACATATCTAGACATGCTTATTATTTAAGTGTTTAATATTCTGCAACTTTGCTAAAGTTTCTGATTGTTTCATGTAGTTTTTAGCTGAGTTTCTAGTGTTTTCTAACTATGACAACATATCATCAGGAAAGTGTGTCAGGTTTGCTTTCTCATTGCTTATTCTCGTTCCTTCTATTTCTTTTTCTTCTTCTCTTGGTAACATCAATATTTCAAATACAATATTGAATAGTGATAGTAGGAGATATCCTTGTTTCACCTATGATTGTTTTGGGAATGACTCTAGTTTATTTTTACTGAAGACAATGGTTGTTTTGAAAAAATATTGTTTATAACTTTATGGAAAACTCCATTTATTCCTCTGTTCTCTATTATTTTAATATTAATTTTATTTAAACAAACTAATAATTATTAAAATGAATAATATTTAATAATATGGTTACTATTTTTGTCAAAGACTTTTCTAGTACTAATTGAGATACTCATAAGATTTCAGTTAATTTTATGATTTTTTTGGTCAATGAATCTGATTGTCTTCCTAATATTAAATCATTTTGGCATGCTTGATATAAATCCTACCTGCTCATAGTGATAACTTGAAGTAATCAGTCTATTAAAAATTGTATTTAAGAATCTTTGAATCTATATTCACCAGGGAAATTGGTATAATTTTCATTGTCTGTTTTGGCTCTGTGTTATTTAAGTATCAGTACTATGTTGGTATTATAAAAGGAATGTGGAAGAAATCCACCTATTATCATCAGATAGTTTATCTAGAATTAGAATTAATTGCCCTCCAAATGTTTGGGTAGAGTTCACTTGAAACAAGATATTTTATAATATTATTAAATGATTACATATTAATATTAATGTTTTTAGGAATCGATGGAGTAGGATTTAGGAAGCTGAAACTTAAAAGGAATGGAATGTATTCCAATACATAAGCCCTTTTTTTTTCCCAAAGCAAAGCCATTCCACAAAGAAAAGAGAATTTTTCCCAGGGTTCCTGATTGCTTCCCTGAGGTCATTCCCATTACTGCACGGGTCTCCTTGAAGCTCCCATTTCTCCCACTCTGGATTCCAGGACCTGGATCTGATTCCTTTTTGATTAACAGAGGGTAAAGAAAGCCATAGCTGGTTCCTTTGGAAGGGTGTCCAGTAAGAATGAGCTTCCAGGAATACAGGAATAGTAGAGCAATATAGTGTTAAGAATTGCAAACTAACATTGTCCTAATGTTAAAGCCATTGCCAATTATGCAGATGAGTAACTCACAATTCAAAGACCAGAGGTCTGTAACCAGACAGATGGTTAGCCCATTAAGAGAGAGGTTAGGCTGTACCTGGAAGGTGCATTCTGTCACCTGATAGCCTAGACTAGCATTTCTCCTTGATGATGTCCTGTGGTGCCTCATTGATAAGGGAGTAATCAAATGCTAAGAAACTCCCCCCCCAAAGCCAGAAAAACTCCAATAGTCCTGTTTCCTATAACTCAGGTCCCATGATGGAATGATTTTGATAGAGACAAGAGAGAGGGATACCTTGCCCAGCATACCCCTCACTAAAATAAACATGATTTTGCAATTTATGGTTTGGTTGGTAGGTTGGTTGTAAAGGAACATAAGCCAATAGGCTCTTGCTAGTATAATGTTCTCAGTTTTGGTAACTAAGTGGCCCAATAGATAGAGTTCTGGCCCTGAAGTCAGTAGACATGAATTCAAATCTGACCTCAGACACCTGACTTAACTAGCTGAGTGTACCTGGGTAAATCTAACCCTGATTGTCTGGCATCCAGGGCCATTTCCAGGTATTCTGATTCATATCTGGACACTGGACCCAGTTGGTTATGGAAAAGAAGGTGAAGCTGATGACTTTGCACCATCTACCCCCCCATTCATTGAAGTCTAATTCATATGCCCATCGTGGATTCACCTCTCTTCAAGAACGAACAAGAAAAGATAAATAAAAATAGGCACAGGTGATAGGCAGATAAATAGAAAGGCTTGCATATTTCTGTATAGTCAATATTTTTCCTTATTAATAAGTCAGTCTCTTCTTGGAAGTACTCTTAAAAAGTCAAGTCAAGCAGACTTGAATTCTGGATGAGATGAAGGTTACATGGAAGATCCTTATGGATTACAGAAGTCCTATTGGACTAAATAAGAATATAGGGTAAACTCCTTTCTCCATGTTATTAATAAAAGGACTTCTACCTTAACTAATTTTACTCAAGGGAAAGGTCAGAGAATCTGTGGCTAATAAGGATTACAATCTTGACTCCTCTGGGGACTTGAGGATGCATTTCTCCAAAGGACATTGGACAGTATATTTGAACAATTCCAGTAGCATCACATGGTACACTTTCAGCTTCCTTCTTCCTCTGAAACTCCAAATGAGCACAGAACCAATTTTGGTGATCATAGGAATAATCTTTGAATGCTGTCTAGTACCTGTGATTTGGTAGGGGAAAAAATCAAGAATTATTTTGCAAAGCAGAAATGCCACAATTGTTCATTTAGGTAATGTTTATTTAATATCCCATTTCTGAATAACCAATTTTCTTGGGTAATTAAGTGGGTGTTAGAATTCTTGGGTTTGATCTCCGCTTATGCCATAGTGTTTTAGAGAGTCATTATGGTATGACAGACGAGTTGTGAAAATCTGCTGCATAAATCCTTCCTCTAGTCTATATAACTGATGATATCATAAAACTTCTCTGAGCTTCAATTTCTCACATATAATAGGTGAATAATATACACAATATATCATGGATTTTGAGATGAGAACATGATATTTGTAAAATATTTTGCAAAACAGTGCCAGGAAAATATTAATTATCATTATTTTCTTCTATCCTACATTAACAGACATCACATCTAGCTCAGGTGACTTCAGAAGTGCAGATAAGGAGAAACTTTACAAATGTTATCAATGCAGAAAAGGATCTGCTCTCTCCCTTTCACTGTGCTCTGGGTAATTATACAGAAAGTTGAATTACATTTGAGATATTATTTTGAAAATCTAACTTATTATGAAAATATTGTATGTTAATAAAAATTATTATAATAAGTATTGTCAATATAGTTTGTTTCTCTATCATTATTTTTAACAGGTAACATAACAGTAGCTGACAGACACTCTTGTTTGTACATCTACCCAAATCTTTAAATTTTCTACTCTTTGAGACCAATAAAACTATTATTTTTTAATTTCACTGAAGTTACAGGAATTTTTTTCCTCATGGAAAAGTTGTATTTTGATAAGATTCTATATATCATGAAATATTATAATACATATATTTATATATACATACATACATACATATGGTTGGAGAGAGACAGAGACAGAGACAGAGAGAGAGAGAGAGAGAGAGAGAGAGAGAGAGAGAGAGAGAGAGAGATTTCTAATGTAAATGAGAAGGGACAATCAACCAGATATTTGGATTCTTTTAGTTTAACCTTGGATTTATATTTGGCTTGGATAAATATATCTCTTTTCACCAAAAAATAGGCTAAAAATTAAGTAGTCTATGTTATTAAGGTTAGACTAAAAAAGATGATTTAACATTATTTCTGAATACTCATATAGTGATTTGTATTACTTATAAGAATGAATATCAGAAATTTATTTATTAAAATTATAAAGGAAGGATGATGAGCATAGATTTGGGGTAGCAAGACTGTGATTCTACTAGCAACCAAAGTGTCTATGGGAAATCCTTAGAGATTATCAATGGACAACAGAGACAAATGAGATATACTATCTAAATCACTTCAAATAATGCTGAATTTTTTTGTTGTAACAAAAATTCAGCAATTCACAAGAACATAATTCCATAAAGTTAGTAAGATTTATGTTTTTTCCCTGAAGAGAATATTCCCTATTCTTATTATACTAGAGTGAAAAGTTAAAAGATTTAAAATAACTAATTGGTGCTCCTAATGGTGTAAATTCACTTCTTTCAAGAGCTCCAAATATTCATCAGTTGTGTATTGAGTAGTTTTAAAATCATTTCCATAGGTCCCTCTCAACTTTCAAGAGGGGGAAACAGACACCATTACCTTAACATCCTAGAAAATAGATATGCATTTGTGCTGTTTAATCGACAGAGTCAAGGTGTTTAAAATCTCACTGAAAAATGAAGTTTTACTCACCATAAAATGACAATATAAGGGATTTAAAAATAGTATCTCTTTTCTCTCATCTAACAGTATTTTAGTAGAAGGATACATGCTTTGATTAAGTAATGCTCACATCTTGGAAAAATAAATCATTTTACAGATTGTAGTAGTGTGTTTGTGTGTGTGTGTGTGTGTGTGTGTGTGTGTGTGTGTGTGAAAGGAAAGTTGGAAGTGGGGGGTTCTATTGAATAAAACAATTCAAGGAAGTTCAGTTTGTACAATAGAGTAGATATTTCTAATTTTTGGAATGAAGGTGGTTGCAAAAGAATATTTAATTATAATATTGCCTTTCTATGTGGTCTGCTTCTCTAAGGTGATAAGAATAGATTGATGTCAATGATCTTTCAATGTAAAACAATGTTTTTGTGCTCTCCTTTTAGAATTTGATATCTTCTACTCATATAATTTCAAGATGTATTACAGGACTCCAGAAGATATGAGGAATTGCACCATCATCATGCAGTTTTTCCTAATGGAGTTTTCTAGCATTAGAGAGCTGCAGGTCTTACATGCTGTTCTTTTTTTGCTGATATATATTGCAGCCCTGATGGGCAATCTCCTCACTATCGCTGCCATTATCACTGACCCAAACCTTCATTCTCCAATGTATTTTTTTCTGAGCAACTTATCGCTGTTGGATCTTGGCTGTATCTCAGTCACTGTTCCCAAATTCATTGTGAATTCCCTGATAGGCAATCAATCCATTTCTCTTCTTGGCTGTGCTTCTCAAATTTTCTTCTTTCTCTTCTTTGCTGCAACAGAATTTGCTTTGCTTGTGGCTATGTCCTATGACCGCTTTGTGGCCATCTGCCATCCCTTGCACTATGGAGTCACCATGACACCACTCCGCTGTCTTTGGGTGGCAATTGTCTCATGGGTCAGTGGTCTCATCTACTCAGCTCTACATACAGGGAACATGTTCCGTTTGCCTTTCTCAGGATCCAATATTATCCATCAGTTTTTTTGTGATGTCCCTCATGTTTTGAAGGTCTCATCTTCTGAGGTTCGTGATACTGAGTATGTACTCCTTGCCACCAGTTCAACTTTCATTTTATTTTGTTTTGGTTTTTTAATTATATCCTATACCTATATCTTTTCCACTGTATTTAAAATGCCCTCTGAGGAAGGACGACACAAAGCCTTGTCTACCTGTTCACCACAATTAATCATCCTCATCTTATTTCTTCTAGCTGGCATGGTCACAGTCTTGGGTCCTTTATCAGACACTTCACCAGTACAAAATCTTCTGATTTCAATGACCTACACAATTTTACCTCCATTCATGAACCCTATTATTTATAGTCTGAGGAATATGAAAATCAAGATTGCACTGGGTAGGCTAATCAAAAGTATCTTTTTTCCCAAGAAAAAAATGTCAATCTTTGAAAACAATTAAAACATGAGAGTATATTTGAAATTCATAGTTAATATGCTACAATTAAATATGAAGCACTAAAATATTCATCTTCAACAATTTTATTCATTTTAACAATGGAATAATTCACTAATATATTTTTGTTATTTAACTACATCCTAGTGACCACATAAAGCTTTGTCTCTATTTAATAATTAATTTGACCAGGGGACCTGATGCAATGGATAAAATGTGCACAAATGAAAGAAATATGAATCATTTTCATGGGACAAAATTTAATCGCATAATCCTGAATGACGGAAGAATTCTCTTCCAAGAACAAACTGTGGTTTCTCACCTTATTGTTCTTATAGTTATTCTTTAATGTGTCAGAAAAGACTGTAATCACTCCTAATTGTTTACGATATGCTTCTATTTCAAGCTTTATTTCAATTGTCAAGACCTTCATTGAGTCTTCTGTGATCCCTCATTGAAAATATTTCCTTCTTTATTGTTGCCTTGCTAATATTTTTTTTGTACTTCAATTTTATACTTATTTTGTACTTATTTGTACCTAGTCATTTTTTTCTTATTTTTAAAACTAACATTTCTAATGCAATATTAAATAAGAGGTGATAAAAGGCATGCTCGTTTTACCCTTGATCTTACTGGAATTGCCTTTAGTTTATTCCCCATTACATATAATGCTTGCTTATAATATTACTTATGATCTAAAGAAAAACACTTATTCTGAAGTTCCCTAGCATTTTTAATAGGAAGGGGTGTCATGTTTTGTCAGAAACATTTTCAGTATCTTTTGAGAAATCAGTTCGATTTCTGTAAATTTTGCTATTGATAAAGACAATTGTGCTGATTGGTTTCCTAATGTTGAACCATTCCTGTGTCCTGGTATAAATCCTGCCTGATCATGGCATATTACCTTAGTATAACTGATTGTAATCCCTCTGCTAAAATTTTATTTAAATTTTTTCATCAATATTTATTAAGGGAATTTATCTACTATTTTCTTTGCACAGAGCTCCTTCAGCTTTTTTCAAATACTTTATATAAAATTGGAATCATTTTTTTCAAATACTTTATATAGAATTGGAATTAATTACTGTTTAAATATTTGGTAGAAATCATTTGTAAACCCAGTTTGCCATTTTTATTTCTGAAATTGAGTTATCAAGTATTTTATTTCCTATTCTTTTTATCTAGAAATATTTATATTTTTATAAATGTCTGTCCATTTCACTTTGACAGATTTCTTGACATAAAGTTGGGCAAAATTTATTCTGAATTATTATTTTATTTCTTTCTTTGGTGTTGAGTTTACCCTCTTCATTTTAGATGCTATTAATTTAGTTTTATTTTTTAAAATCAGATTAACAAAAAGTTTATATATTTTACTGTTTTTTTCATAAAACCAACTTTCAGTTTCTTTCCTTTATTTGTTTTCTTCCTTTTAATTTTATTAATATTTCCTTTTATTTTCATAATTTCTAATTGGTATTTAACTGGGGATTTTTCATTTGTTCTTTTATTAGTTTTTTTAGTTCTATGCCCAACTGCTGATCTCCTTGTTTTCTATTTTTAATGTAAGCATATTCATGAAAGATACAAAATTTTATCTTATAACTGCTTTGTCTGCATGTTTAATATTTTAGATTTCTATTCATCATTAATTTCTTTCTTGCTTATTTTGTGAATAGAAGCATTTAATGCTGAGAGATTGTTGTATCCCACTAGTATGGTTTTTATTGTTCGTGTCTTTCTGTAATTCATTCAACTTCTCCTCTAAGT